>NC_045690.1:25844363-27044363 GCF_003331165.1 Xiphophorus hellerii
GCCACAAGCCCCGCCTACTTGGGAACGGCTAGGAAGTTGTAACGTGATTTTATAGAAGAGTTATGGATTCAACACTTTAGAATGACACATCACATTTTATTAACTGAGTGATGCTGTCAGAGCTCTGGTAACAAAACAGCCTGTCCTCCTCCTGCTACTTCCATATTCATATCTGTGGCTACTTCCTGTTGTCTTTTTTTAACTTCCTGTTGTCTTCTTCGACGTTTTCGCCAGTTGTAACGTCCAGTTGTTGATCACGTGACTTGTGTGAAGCGGGAAAAAAGTGTTTGCATTGCAGTTTTGAAAAATACGTCAATTTAATGTGACCGAAAAACCTGTTATCAAAAAACGTGAGATTCTTTTCAAAATTCTTGTGTTGCCAGAAAGCAAATTCACTTTTGTAGTTTCAATTTGCGCGATTCTGTTTATTGGAAACGCAAGTCACGTCACGTCTTTTAGATTTTCCAGTTTTTAAATTATCTTCTTCTTTTTTTTCTGCTTCCACAGTCGTATGTGTCGGTCTGTCACAAAAGAATCCTAATTAATACAAAGGTGTTTGTATTAATTAGATGAGGAAATGTGGATGAGGTCAGGGAGTGTGAGCACTTCAGTAGAGCTCTGCACTGAACCCAGAGAAGAAGTAATAAAGGTGTATGAGAGGATGATGATGATGATGATGATGACCTGCGTCCTTCCTCCTCAGCTGCTCCACGCTGCTCTCGCTGGCCCTCAGTCTGGTCTGCAGGAACGGCAGCTCAGCCGCAACAGCTGTGGAGGCAGCAGCACCAACCACTCAGCGCCGCACAGACACACACCAGCAGCTTCCTGCTTTCCCTGGGACTCACCCGAGTTCTTCTTCTTCAGGATCTCCACTGAGTTCTCACTGCTGCTCATTCTGGCCCGAAGCTCTGATATCTCAGCTAAGAGAAACAAACGAGGCAGGACATGTCAGAGCTGTCTGGGGTCAAGGGTCACCACGCCTGAGAGACGGATCCTTAAAGGTTTGAAACATTTTGTCATCTTACCAACCCACTCTGATGGAATAAGGTATTTGATCAATTTTATGTGCTAAATAAACAGAAGGTGGAGGATGACTTTACAACTGTTCATAAATAAAAATCTGATAAGTGCGGTGTGCATTTCTATTCAGCCTCACTCAGTCAGTAGAGTGGAAAACCAACTTTTCACTGCAGTTCCAGCTGCAGGTAGTTGGAGGTTTGTCTCTTAGTGTTTGAACTGAAAGTTTTGTTGTTTTGTTTTTGTAAGAAAAAAAAAAGCTAAAG
The DNA here is from genome assembly GCF_003331165.1 of Xiphophorus hellerii. NCBI lineage: Eukaryota > Metazoa > Chordata > Actinopteri > Cyprinodontiformes > Poeciliidae > Xiphophorus > Xiphophorus hellerii. Next base: position 25,845,647 of record NC_045690.1, read on the forward strand.
CTCAATAATCTTCCTCTTGAAGATGGGGGTTAAAGGTCAGTTTGCTGGCCAATCAATCACAATACCACCATGGACATTGAAGCAGCTTTTGGTATTTTTGGCAGTGTGGGCCAATACCAAGTTCTGCTGGAAAATGAAATCAACATCTCTATCCAGCTTGTCAGCAGGAAGCAGCATGATGCTCTAGAATGTTCTACACGGACAAAAGAAAACCCAGCGGACCAGAACGCTGTTTGTGGAACCGGGACCAGAGATTTAGAGGTTGCTGTGCTGAGTTGAGACTATTTTTTATTTGTTTTGGAAAAGGTTTGGATAGAATTGAACCTGAACTCACTGCCTTTATGCCTTAAATACACTGAACTGAACGGATTCTGGTTGATGGATCTCACCTTCATCTGCTCATCACGGCTATGATCAGCCAATAGGATGATAAGGTTAATGAAGCACATGAACAGAAAACACAACAACAAGTCTGACCTTTGGTCTGCTTTTCCAGCTCCTCCACCTTCTTCCTCAGACCAGAGGTCTGCTCTGTCAGCAGGAGGTCTAGCGCCACCTGCAGCTCATCCATGCTCTGCTTCTGCAGCTCCATCTCCCCGTCCCTCAGCCGACTCTCCACAGTCCGGAGTTCTTGTCGTTGCTCCACTTGCTCCCCCTTCAGACTGAGGACCAGCTGCTTCAGGCCCTGCAGCTCTTCCCAGAGGACGCTCAGGTCCCTGGGGGGGCGGGCTTCGGTCCTGGTGCCACTGTCTGCAGGAACAGAGACCTCCGCTCGGCCTTCACCGACGGAGCAGCAGAGCATCAGCAGGAACAGAGCAGCAGACCTCATGTTGAAGCCAGAAGCTCTAGATAAGCCAGTCCAGCAGCTTTAACCCAGTAATCCAGCAGGAGAACATTCCAGGGTGGAGAGAGGGGGGCTCACCATAAATCCTCTGGTCATGCATGAAACAGGCAAAACAGCACATTAACACTAAAGTGTAATCATGATCCTCCCTTTATTCAGATAACCCTAAATAAGATCCAGAACAAGCCTCTGCTGTCAGAAGCCACATGATTAGTAAAGAGAATCCAGCTGTTGTGTTTCTGGCCTCAGATGTTTGTTAGAGAACAAGCAGCAACATGGAGACCATGAGAAATTTCAATCAGGGATAGGATCTGGAACAACATGCCGATCTGAACAAATCTCTGATCAATTCATCATCTGAACGTGGAGAGAGGGTGGAGCCAGGAGGTGGAGGTCCACTTAGACTGATGGGACAGCATTTACCAGAGAAGCAAATCATGGTAACCAGGGAGGAGCTGCAGAGGTTCACAGATCAGGTGCAAGAATTTGTTGGTCAACCAGGTGAGTCAGTCATAGTTACGTTGACTTGAGTAACTTTTTGGAAACAACTGACTTTAGGGAGTAGTTTTAATAAACCGTATGTTTTACTTGTTAACATGAAGTATCGGCACTAGCCGATAGGAAACTAGCCAGTGTGAGTAACATCACTGAAAGAAGAACAGGTTCGTTTTAAGTAAAATGTACAAGACACAGAAACAACAGTTTATGTTAAAGTGAAGTATAATCTTTGGATGCTCTACCCACCTGACTGGATTTATATCAGTCATGGAAATCCACATTAGTAGATTCAAGCTGCTCTTCATACTTTTGGCCACCAGGTGTCAGTAAAGAGAACAGCGTTGAAAAGCGTCGAATAATGAACTTTATTCAACACAAGCTGCACGGAGCTTCGTTTGGCCATCAGCAACTTCTATTCCTGTGTTTGTTAGCAGCTTATAAGCAAGCTAAAGGCTATCAGAGTAATCAGGGCTACATACATAAAACAGTTTGTTTTGAAAAGGCTGATAAACATGGAGGGAAGTAGTCATTTTGTGCATCATCCTAAATGTTATATCAGGTAAAACCTGTCCAGTAAATTGGTATAATCTTTTCTGTACTTTATTCATTCACTCACTCAGAAACTCTAGTTTTCTGAATCTTTCAAAGCTACACCTGTTATCATCACTGATTCACTTTTCTCGCAGTAAATGGAGCTGATTCACACAGAAGGATCCTCGTCAAGTACTCTGAAGTTTCCATTCAGAAGATCACGACCTCATGTTTCCCTTTCATTTAAATGGTGGTGCTGCAGAAGCATTATAGCGATTTGCATTATTCAGATATTTTTGGATCAAGAAGCAGTTGGTGAAACATACCCAGATGATTTGATCAGAACAGAAAGCTACAAGAAGTATTAATATTTCAGCAGTTCCTTCCTGGATACCTGCACCCTACAGAGCATGCTCAGTGGGATCCTGGCCGTCGTATTAATTCCCTCTTGAACGTCATGTGCCTGTATTTTCCTCCCTTTCATAACTTTGGTTGGTTGGTTGTTTTTCCAACTGATTGTCAACTTCTATTAACAAGCCACAGATCAGATTCATTTAAAGATAGAATTTAGTTCCGTTTGTTATGTTTAATAATTCATATTTATGTTCAACATCCAATCTTCAGTTCATTTGGTCACCAAACATTAAGCTGCTGTAATTAACTGCAACAGAAAATAGTTTTGAGTCTTTAGATTTGTCAACAGACTCGTGTTTTCCTCTTTTTTAAAAGGTGATTCTGACACCATCAACCTGGAGTCTCCAGCTTTATGTTTACTGTCTGCATGCAGAAAACAAACATGCTAGTCAGGCTCTGTAGTGTTTCTACAGACACGCCTTTTGTTTACTGTTAAAAGGCGAAGTTCCTGCATTTTCTCAGACTTGAGTTTTCAATCCATTCAAGTCCATTTTCAAAAGTACAAACATTCATTACAGATTTAAAAATCTCTCATGAATGCTTAATAAATAAAATAAAAATATAAAAAAATCAGTTCACTACAATGTCAAGTTCAGAGTCAGTTTTGCCAGTCAAATGAACTGGCAAGATTTCCAGTTCATTTGACTGGCAATTTTTTTTTATCATTATACGACATCTACAAACTGACAGCACTGCTGGTCTAAAAGCAAATCACCAGCTGAAGGCTAACAGACTGAACTCTGTGGGACTGCAAACACTGACGGCACCAGAACCCTTGAGAATGTGGAAAAAATTGTTATGCTTCTATAAGTGACAAAAATAATGATCCACACTTCAGCACCAAGTTTAAAGTGTTTTATTTAAAATCTATGAACAAAAGCAGAAAAGTAACAGAGAGACTGATGGTCATTTCCAGTGTTGTAGTGCAATCAGTGAACTAAATATGTTTTCCAGAGAAAATGACTAAACTTAGTAACTATGTAGAACTTGTCAGTGTAACAGGAAGTAACCAGCAGCTTGGAGGAAAGTTCTATGAACAGTGAACATGAGTTGGGTCTGACTTCTAATGGAACCGTTCTACACAGTCCCACTGGCAACGCAAAAACCAATCAGCTCACAGGCAGAGAACTCAAAGGTTTAAAGTGTAACTAACCCCAAATCAACTTTCTTGTCTTAATTGTTTAAAATGGTTATTTAGGGTTCTATCTGTTTTTCAATAAATCATGTAAATTTGTTTAGTAAAACAGTCTCAGTGCTCGGGTCTCCTTCAGTTGAATGGTGAAACACAAAACTCCAAACATTTGTCTAATTTTAAGGAGTTGAAGGGAAAAGCAACAAACAAAACAATAAATAGGCAAGAAACTGGATAAGTCAACAGTGCTTCTGTCATCCTGACCACAGCGCCGCTCACCAAGCCTGTCCAAATAAATCAATTCGTCATGATAAATTAAAACACGTTCAATCATTTCCATTTACATCGATTGTTTTTCTCGTGTCTCTTTCTACTAAAGTCTTCAGTCTGGTCTCAACTAGCCTGTTTTATTTAAGGGTAATTTTGTTTACAGAAACTTCAGTATTCATTTCATTTGAAGTTTTGGTTGTTTTATTTATTTTGAATATTTAAAATGTCTTCCAGTTCCAGTGTTAAATATTCTTTAGTAATTAAAGTTTAATGAAATTTGAGGATGTGTTCTTACATTATTAGTATGACTGTGATATTACTTGAAAACGGTCTGAACACAAGAACATAATTGTTTATCGCAATAACTTCTGGGACAATTTATCATCCAGCAAACTATGTTAATATAACAGGCTTACCGCTCAGCCTTGGCTGAGTCTTTTGGCTCTGCCTGCTTTAATGCTTTCTAACAGGGTTAGTTACACTTTAACATCACAAGTAGTATCAGTTTTACACATTTAAAATATGTATATTCCAGATATAGCTCTAATGTAAAATCTAACATGTTTCAAGCTGAGCCTGAGAAAATCCTTCAATCTCAGAAGCAGTAAAGCTGCTGCTGTTTAGCACAACTTCAGTGTTTTGACCTAAATGCTTCCTGACTGTAACTGCAGATCAGGAGGAAAAGCAACATGGCGGCTGCTTAGGCCAGGTCTTCTTCTCCCTCCTCTTCAAACTCTCCCTCCTCCTCTGCGGTGGCCTCCTGGTACTGCTGGTATTCTGACACCAGGTCGTTCATGTTGCTCTCTGCCTCGGTGAACTCCATCTCGTCCATGCCCTCGCCGGTGTACCTGCGACGACACAACGTCAGTGTCTGTGTGATGTACAGCACGCCGCTATAAATCGCTGCATTGGACTCACCAGTGCAGGAAGGCCTTGCGGCGGAACATGGCGGTGAACTGCTCCGAGATGCGCTTGAACAGCTCCTGGATGGCCGTGCTGTTTCCGATGAAGGTGGCGGCCATCTTGAGGCCGCGTGGCGGGATGTCGCAGACGGCCGTCTTCACGTTGTTGGGGATCCACTCGACGAAGTAGCTGCTGTTCTTGTTCTGAACGTTCAGCATCTGCTCGTCCACCTCCTTCATGGACATGCGGCCCCGGAAGATGGCCGCCACCGTCAGGTAGCGGCCGTGGCGCGGGTCACACGCCGCCATCATGTTCTTGGCGTCGAACATCTGCATGGTGAGTTCAGGGACTGTCAGGGCCCTGGAAGAGAGACCTTCAGTTAAAAGGAAGTTTGTAAAACAGTGGGGTTGGTCCTAATCTAAGGCTGGACAGAGCATCTTCACCGGTACTGCTGGCTGCCTCGGCTCGTCAGCGGGGCGAAGCCCGGCATGAAGAAGTGCAGTCTGGGAAACGGCACCATGTTGACGGCCAGCTTCCTCAGGTCTGCGTTCAGCTGACCGGGGAAGCGCAGGCAGGTGGTGACGCCGCTCATTGTGGCCGACACCAGGTGGTTCAGATCACCGTAGGTGGGCGTGGTGAGCTTCAACGTACGGAAGCAGATGTCGTACAGCGCCTCGTTGTCAATGCAGTAGGTCTCATCAGTGTTCTCCACCAGCTGGTGGACAGACAGGGTGGCGTTATAGGGCTCCACCACGGTGTCTGACACCTGTCAGGAGGGGGCGGGGTTACAGAGAACAATGGAGCCTAGTTAAGGACCCAGAGGAAGCAGCAATGAGGCAGAGCACCTTATCTGAACTGATTTGAATGCTGGATGTAAACCTTGGGCGACGGCACCACGCTGAACGTGTTCATGATGCGGTCCGGGTACTCCTCCCGGATCTTGCTGATGAGGAGCGTGCCCATGCCGGAGCCGGTGCCTCCTCCCAGGGAGTGGGTGAGCTGAAAGCCCTGCAGGCAGTCGCAGCTCTCCGCCTCCTTCCTCACCACATCCAGCACCGAGTCCACCAGCTCCGCTCCTTCAGTGTAGTGGCCCTTAGCCCAGTTATTACCAGCACCGCTCTGACCTGGAACAGACCCAAGTAGAGAATAAACACTTACTTGTATTAGGACCATCATGACTTAGTCGTCAAAGTTCACTGTAAAGATTTGACTAGTTTTTTGATTTAATCTTCAATCCAGATTTCTTAAACCTGAACTAAATTGAATCCTTTCCCTTCAGACTGCTTCATGTTTCCTTCCCTTCCTGGTCAACATTAGATCTATTAGTGAGTTTAAAGGATTATTTTCCTTTTCAGCCTCATTCAAAACAGAAATAATATCAGCTTGTTTCAGTTCACCTGCATCATATTTAACATTAAGGCTCGCATTTCTCTGTGGATTTGTTAAATACAAAAAATAGACAATCTTCCAGTTTTGTGTGGCTGCTCTATGTAAATAAAATGTAAATTTGTTAAAGCAATACACTCACCAAAAACAAAGTTGTCAGGCCTAAACACCTGTCCAAAAGGACCAGACCTCACCGAGTCCATAGTGCCCGGCTCCAAGTCCACCAGAACAGCACGAGGGACATACTTTCCACCTACACGAGACAAAAGTAAATTGGACTAAAGTATAAAAAAATAGAAAGAAAATCATTTTCTCCATTAACTGCAATAATAACTTATTTTCTCTAATTATAAAAGCCAGTGTGCGCAACATGTGGGAGAAAAGTTGCAGCAACCGGTTATCTGTCGCCAACAACTAACCGTTAGCAACAGCTAACTAGTAACCATTGAATTGAAATCCGGTGACGTAAAGGCCAGGCCCTCTGGTGGACGGTCGTGGTACTAAAATGTTTCTTTGAGATATTGAATTACTTGGACCTCCACTGAAGTAATAGTACACAACTATGAAGCAAACTATGAACCAACCTGACGCCTCGTTGTAATACACGTTGATACGATCCAACTGAAGGTCGCTGTCCCCGTGGTATGCCCCGGTTGGGTCAATACCGTGTTCGTCGCTTATCACCTCCCAAAACTACAACCGAAAAGAGAAGAAAAATATTAAACTAACTAATAGAGCAGAGAGATTTACTGAAAACAACGCAAGCCAACAGTAATGGATAGCATTTCAGCTAACAGCTACGCTAGCTTTGTTCCTGCTGAGCAAGCTGTTGGGTTATATAGCAGCGCAGACAAACTAAGTAATTTTTCAGTCGGTATCCCAACGAATTTAGGCCGAAGTTTCAAGCATGAATACTTTCTAACCTTGGCTCCAATCTGGTTCCCGCACTGGCCAGCTTGAAGATGAACAATTTCCCTCATTTTGTCGAAATAAAGACTTTGTGACCCTTCACGAACAGACAAAGTTGGTGCGCTACTCCACGCAGAGGATTATAAACCTAGGAGGTGGGTGGGAACCTTGCTTAACGGTTGCTACACGCCATTGGATGAGAAGGGTTTCACTTAAATTGTAAACGGTTCCTGATTGGACAATGTAACTTCAGTTCAAACATTGGTTGGAGTGAGCGGGGTTACCGGGTTACCTTGGAAACCAAAAATAAACCTTTATCAACGCCGCTAGTGTTTTCGCCAAAGATTCTGCTTCACCATATTTTATTGCTTCGTATAGTTACAAGCATATCATGTTTAAAACTAAATTCATCTGTGTTTTTTTGTGATGAAAGTTTATACAGAATAAATGCGCAATAAAAATAAATTAAATACAAAAATGTAAAAGTTGAAATAATGACATTTTACACGTTGAATGTTTCCATTATAGGTAAGCCTTCTGTATTCTTATACTCGTTTCATTGTCTACATTTCATTTCTCTTTAGTTTATTCATTTTCTTATATCTGTGTTCATTTGCATGTTATTTTTTTATCTAATTAAATATTTTCTTACATTTTCTGTGTAATTAATGCTTGTCAGTATGTATTTAATGAACTTGCCAGTTGTCTCTTTTTATTACAATTTGGACAATTCTAAATAATATCCAGGATATTTACACAATCTGTCTTCCTTGAAAACTGAGTTGTTATGAAGACATCATCCATGAATTTTTACAATGCTCATGTAACCAATTTTAATGTTTATTTAAGACCAAGGTCTCAGACTGGAAATTGGTATTTCCTAACAACACTGTCGATTTTAAGCCCATCAAGAAGCCAAACAGGAGAGGTAGGAATTATGTTAGGAGTTATGAGATGATAGACCGCTAAAGAAGAATAAAAAAAATAGGTGAAAAAAATAAGAAAATGCACATTAGTAGAGAAGAAGGAATCCAGCACCAACAGATCAGACTGATGCCGGATCACCGCGATTTTAAAAGGTAAGAGATTAGGACTAGTTGAGGAGAAGCTCTGCTATATTTTTAGAAAGCTAAAGTCTTTTTTTTATTTTTGGATTTATGTTTTTGTGTATGTGTGTGCTTATGTAGGCAACAATCTGTTTCATTAGGAACTCACTTTGCTGGTTGACCTCCAGTCGCCTACAGAGTGTCCATCCTGTGTGGACTGTAAACTGGACTTATAAGTCCTTGTACAGAGGAGACGTAGCTACGGAACACACACATTCTCACAAATATTACACCAAACTTTGTTTTTTCTTCTTTCAGAAGATACAGTTGAAACCAGAAGTTTACATTCACAGAATCACAAGAGACAAACTCATTTCTTTCTATCTGAAGTTAAATCAGAACTTCTCTTGTTTTTGGCCAGTCACAATTAACAGAATAATTCCTATTTGTTAAATGTCAGAAAGCTTAGCAATAACATTCCTAAATTACTTTTTGTAACTTTCTTCAAATTCAGAAGAAAACCTCTGATTTGTCACTTGAGAGGTCCGGTGTCTTAGAAAATGGGTTTTTGTCCAAAATGAGTACATAGACCACAGAAAAGCAAACATCTTGTGGAAATGCTGCTGAAGCTGGTAAGACAGATTCATTATCCACAGTCAAACTGTCCTGGACCCACGTGGGCTGAAAGGCCGCTCAGCGAGAAAGAAGCCTTTACTTCAAAAGAAACATAAAAAGCCAGTTTGCAGATGCAGCGATGAAGATCTTTATTTTTGGAGAGATGTTCTGTGGTCTGATGAAACCGTTTGGCCATAATGACCACCATTACCTTTGGAGGAAAAACGGAATTTTCTAGAAGTCTTCCAAAGTTTGTTTTGCTTGTAGTTTTGAAAAGTGTGGAGTCCAATTACAAATATTTTCTAGATCTGAATTAGTATGGAAGAAAAAGATAAAGTATAAATACATTTTTTTATATAACTTGCTTTTTGTTCTTTCTGTGAAAATTTAAACAGGAACTGAAATCAATTAGAAACACCCAAAACTATTACAAAAAGGTCAATGTAAAGAAATAAAAGATAAAACGACGTGTCTGATTATAATCAGACGTGTTCTTTAACTACACCTCCGTGTCTTTGTCTCAGTTACAGGAGAAAAGGAATCTGAGATGAAGGAGAAAAAACGGAGGTCAGAGGGAAGAGCTGCTGCGGGCCGCGCCTCCCGTTTCTGTTTTTCCTGCTCCACTGGAGAGCAGAGCTGCTTTCAACTCCACCTCCTTCCTCCATCTGGGTGGTGTTGAACTGAACAACATGAGGCAGGTAATGGTTTGAGGATGTGGAAACAATAAAAGCACTGACTGTTTATTTACATGATCAAGTTAATGTTATGTTTTTAAGAGTATGCCATGAGAAAAGTAATGTCAGCATATTAAAACTAAATGTTTTAGATGTTCTGATGACAAAGCACAGTCAACAGCAAATCCTCAGTGTGAATGATTCATCCACTGCCCTCTGGCGGCAGGGGAAGGAACAGCAGGTTGATCTGAAACAAACACAAGAGACGGAGGAAAAGTCCCAGGATCTCTGGGAGCCCTCCGCTTGAGCTAAGGAATGGAACAAAGAGTTTGAGGTTTGGGTCACTTTTCCAGTTGTTTGCTGCTATTTTGGACCAACATTTGTGGATGATAATCAACAGCGTTAAACAAATTATCCCAACTGCACAGACAAAACATTCTCAGGTTTCCAAACAGGAGTAGGAAAGGAAATTGCTACATTTTATTTATTCCTCCTCCCAAACAGAGTCTCTTCAGGAGGAACTGTCGGCTTTTTTCAGGAGCCACTTCAGCAATTCCAGTGAATTCTGGCTTTGACTGGAATTGAGGAGGATATTCTGGGTAGGAATTAATGACTGAGACAAATAGATTTGTATATTTAATTTCCTGCACAGTTTGGTAATGTTCTGTTTCCCAGATTTAAAAAAAAGTGCTTGAATGTTTAGAACAGTTAATTTGAGTGGAACTCACTGAGAAAAGATGTTTGTTCTTTTCCCCCCTATTCTGGTCTTTGTTCTTGTATGGTTGGGTTGAATATCTAGTCTTTTAGTTCTGCTTATAGCATGAAAGTCCAGCCCAGTTAATGTGAACCATGGGTATTTAACTTTATGTCATTGTAACTAAGCATGTTGAACCACAACTTGACAAAATATGGATTTTCTTTAGCTGAGTCAGATGATTGAAAACTATAGTAAGTAGCTTTGCAATAAAACATTTTTTAAATATTTGTTAAAACGATCACCATGTTGTGACAGTATGCCATGAGACAGATAATTGTGAAAAGATCGATCTCCTCCAGCATCTCCCTGAGATGTTATAGTGGTTTGAAGAAAGGCACGGATCCCAAACACTTCTTTTCCCAGTTAGTGATGTCTTTAATGTACTACATAGATACATAATCACAGTCATCACTTTAAGAATACTGCTCTGTCAATACAGCAAAAATAATCCTCACCTTAACACGCAATCATTCAAAAAAGAGATCTCAACCCTGACAAAACTCCATAATGCAAAATATATTAACAAAAATGTATTTCCAACTTCTAATTTGAAAGCTTTCTGAGCCCTCCAAATGATATTGGAAGCAACATAAAACCTAAATCAGATGTTACTTCCATATAAAGATGTTATGGTACAGCTTCAGCAGAAAGTAAACAGGGGAAGGCCATTGCCAAATAATTAGAAAACAAAATCGTAAACTTTCTCATATCTGTGCCTTGATGGTCCTGGAGAACATTGTATTCAACCTAAGAGACCGTTTCAACTTCCATCCAAAAGGTAATGAGAACAACTAATCACAAAACAAAACCATCACAGATCTGGATGGAAGGTCTCAGGAGGGATGTAGTACAGGAGCAACAAGTCCAGAACAGCCTCAGCTTCTTTCTCACTGGAGGAGGATCTTCCTAAAAGGTTGTTTCTACAGGTTAAAAAACCCCAATAAGTCCAACCTGCAAACGATCCAGTGGGCCGTTCAAAGAGCAGCATTATAACCACGCTCCGCCAGCATCCGACCACCAGGTCAACCAACTTCAGCCCGATTGGAGCAAAGCAGCATGGCGTTCTGTAAACTTCTGCTCCTGTGCCCAATCCTTAGCAGCTCGTTATGGGTCCCTGTTAGTGAAGGTCGGCTCCAACTTCGGATTCCAAGGCCGGCTGGGAATGATGAGCCAGGTGGACAATGCGGCTAGTACCCATCATCATAATCCCCGTCACATCCATAACCTGGAAGGAGGGAGAGACAGAGGGGGGAAAGGGAATGACCATGTAGTGAGTGACTCAGGGTTGAGTTTATCTTCCCTCTGGTTCAGATCCGATTGTTTTGAGTCAGGTTTGAGTCACTTCCACATGTGGTCCTGAATCTGATTCCTGCTGGAGGTTTCCTCCTGTTGAAAGGGAATTCTTCCTTTCCACTTTCACAGCATGCTTTCTCAATATGAGGAACTGCTGCGGTGACTCAATGCAATGAGCTGGACTGTCTTAGGTTACATTTTATTAACTGGAATCTCAAACTCTAAATGTATGCATTGGACCCATTTGTCTTGTTAAAGGCATTTAAATGACATATCTGTTACATTCACACAGCAGGTCTCATTGCTCAACTCTGATTTTTTGCTGAAATTTAATTTTTTTTTTACGTGGTTGTTCATATTATTAATTAAATGAGACCGCAATCAGACTTCTGTGTAAACGGTTCAGGATCCCAAAGTGACCCGAAGAAGAACATAGATGTCACACATAAGTAATACAGTTTACAGAAGTAATGATGGATGGAGAAGTTTATGGATGAATTTTAAAGTTTATTCAGCAAGGAGAGTGGAGAGTATCATCACAAGATCATAAAACAAAAGAAGCAAATAAAAATAAAGCACAACTAATAAGACAGACTTCTTTTATACGTTCTGAATTCTAATGTCAGCCATTGTTTTCCTCTGTATTTACATAAATATAAAAAAATATTGATCAAAATTATCATTAATATCGCTTTGAAAAATTTAAAAGCGTCTACAACTTAGTACCACATATGGAAGTGGCACAGAATCGTTTTGTGGGGTGAAAAGATGGGAATTGGATCTTTCTGACTCCTGTCAAATAAATAGAATTCATGTCGCATATGGGCAAAAAAACTGGATTTGCATCATATTTGCCTGCAGTGTGAATGTAGCCTTATTGTGGTATAAAGAGATCTGACGAGAAGACGCTTCAGTTTCCCCAGACTTAACTTGTTATAAAAATTAGTGATGAGAAAACATTGGAAAACTGACAATATGGTACCACTTGTTTAAAATAAACAAGAAAAAAACCAAAAACATATTTAAATACCAACTAACTACATTTATTCATCAAGCGCTCTCTAAGGTAAAACACCTGCTGTGTGTTTAAACTGACCGTCGCCGCCCAGCAGCTCCATGGCACTGACACAGGTCTCCTCCTCCTCATCCTCTTCCTCGTCTACATCGTCATACAGGACGGGTCCACTCTCGACAACAACAGCACTGGGCGGGGCCTCTGCAGTCGCTGCCGGTGGGGGAGGGGCTTCAGTCTGACCAAACGATCAGGAAGAGACGCTGATTATTTTCACCACTTTAGTGACTCATATAATCAGGTCAAATAAAGACGTGGCACTACAGCGGAGGAGGTAGTAGATGTGCTAAATGTAGCGTTGTAATATGACCAACATCTTTCACTTTATTGCAGTAAATGACTTCAGCACCTAATTTTATTTTTTTAATAACCCCACCAGCAGATCATTTACCTGCATGAAAAAATTAGATATTAATCAGAGCTTTGGAAAACAAATTTTCTTCATGGTTTAAAGAGTGAGTTCTTCTTTGTATTTCAAGGTCTTCCCATTGTATTAGTTAAGCTAACAAATGTTCACTCCAAAGGGTTACAAAAAAATATCTTTTGGAAGTTGTCTAATGTTTTTCAACTGAATTAGGATTATTTTGGAGCGCTGAATCCAAAAATGACATCCATTTTTCTCAATCAGGTCAGGTTTTTATTCTAATTTAATTAAGAGAAATCATCTTCTGACTAAATTGATAACATTTTTGTGACATTATCAGTTCATTTCCATTCATATTTCTCAACCAAAAAAAGATTTTAGGAGAAAAATAAAAGTTTTCCAACAGAGTGTATTAATTAAATGTTATAAACTTGGATTCCTATAAATTGAATAATAAACACTGATAAGGAGAAGTACATATAAATTGAACATTATGTCTTCGTGGTGTAAAATTCTCCGTCTCTTTTCTGTCCTGATGGAATCTCTCCTCCTGCTCATCACTCATTGATCCAGATGTCAGAACAAGTCTTGCATTTTGATGCTCATGTTGTTGCAAATGAAATGTTGGTTCATTTGCAGGTGAGCAAATGAACAGGAACCTCACCTGCTCCACAGCCAGCTTCTTCTTGGGTTGTCTGCTGATGAACGGCTGCAATCTGCAACACAAGGAGGATTAAAGACATCAAATCTAAAAAATCTAAATGGAATTACACTTTTAATCTTTACAGAGGAGGAAAATAATGCAATGGCTAAAAATATGAATCCCATGAATTGGCTCCATGTAAACAAAATGAATCCAATTTAATTTGTCTTATTATATAAATGTTGAGATTCAAGCAAGTTGCATCCTATTATTTAGGCTATAAATCCTTTAATAGCTAATACATGTGGTTTAGAAAACTTGATAGGAGAGAGGAAAGGCAAAATGACTCTGGATTTTATCAGTGGACAGGTGGATGAATCTTCAATGTGTATCAGACATGAGTGTGTTAAGAAAGCTGCATCAGGAAGTTCCCCCTCTGAAGCTTTTCTAATGAAAACCACCCTCAATGCGCCTCGTCTGCAATTCACATCTGCATTTTGCACTATTTATATAAATATTTATGTCTAACACGCTCATTTTTACTGGAGTTAAGTTACACTCAGGATCTACTAAGTTAGCTAGCTAGCTTCTGAAGACTGTTGCTAGCAAGACATTCATAAAAATAAAATAAAAAAAATTAAACCCACACACATTTTTAAAAAGCTCTGTTGTTCCTGAAATTAATGATTTATTTTCCTTTTCCTTGCACTTACTATCCTTTCTCTTGGTTTATTATATAAAGTACCAGTGAAATATACAGAAGTTTTTGGTTGTATTGTGAGAAACAGGAAAATGTTTGGGGTGTATGCGAGGCACTGCAGTCTCAACCTTTCATCTATAAAAGTCTTTCAAAATCAAGACGTAGACGACAAGCAGCTCAACAAGGCTCTCTGGTGGACAATTTGAGCTTCATGTTGACTGAAAACCAAACATAGATTTTGGTTTCAGACACTGATTGGTCCAAATGTTTGTGTCTTGGCCACAAATCCTTGCCTGCGCTACGGCTAGTTATAAATTGATTCTTTTACATTCATAATCTACAGAAACTCTGGACAATGTAGCCGATTTGCAAGGTAATACCAGCAAATAACTTTGTTAGAGTCCTACATTCTCTACATCTCTATTGGCTCCAAGCACCTGACAGTGAAATGGTGTGAATGAGAAGGAGCTCAGACCCAACTTTGAGTGACATGTCTCTCTGAGAAGGAAATCTTTTCTTAGACAGCCCAAGAGATAATCAGCAATGAATTTACCACTGGCGGTAATTCCTAAGTAGAAATCCCACCACGCTGGCTGATATTAACATAACTCCCGGGGGCTCCCCACCTTCTTTAATGCCCACCCAGCCGGGTGCCGAGCTCAACTCTCACTGATAAGACGGAGAGTGCGAGTGAGCTTTTAATTAATCTGCTGTAACCGGGGTAAAGGGACGGGAGAGCGGGGAATGTTTCATCTTCACCCCCAACGCTACCGCCCTTCATTCTCAAACCTTATTATAATATCCCAGACAAGGTGGTGGACCACTCACTACGGAGAGAAATATTCAGGTCACATGTGTTAGACAAGAGCAACTCCCCTGCGGTCTGAGCTGGACATTGTCAAGGAGGGGAATGGTGAGGGACTATAGGAACCTGGTAGAGGAATAAAAGCAAAAAGGCAAATCTGTAAAATGCAGGCAAAGGTCACAGAGAGGTCAAGAAAAGAAGTGACAAAGTAAAAGTGATGGATCCATGGGTTTGATCAAAAACAAAACTGGAGTTTGAAACATGATGCACACAACTCTATTGAAAGACCAATGATGCATTTTGACTTGTGGCCTCCTGAAGGTCACCAGCTGAACTGCGTCGGTCTTTCAATAAAGTTGTTATTTAGAACTTGAAGGTAGTATCATCTGTACTACCTTGTTTCAAGTTGACCAGCCAACTTTACACTGTTAACATTTTAAGTTAAAAATTATCTTAGAGGGGGGGAAAAAATCCCGTACTAATATATTTGAAGGAAATTTGGGAGGGCGGTAAAAGTCAGGCTGGGAGTTATGGGTTTAGTAATCTGTCGGTTCATCTTTTACAGATTTTTAGTCCCCTCTGTGCACCTTGGGAGTCGGTGAAGTTGTGTCAGAAACGGTTTGGATAACTGGCTGTTGTTACCCATTAATCTACCTATATGATTGAAACAGGGTTTCCCAATTGGGTTGGGATTATGGTTGTAAAAAAATCTAGATTTTGATATCATCTGTCCTAGAAAACTGGATTATTCAAAGTCTAAACCGACTCATTCACAGCTGCCCAAACCATGACACTTTTCCTGTAACTGCACAGCAATAACAGAGACACTTGGCCACTTTCATCAAACAATAACCTGATGCTAGAACAGGGGTCGGGAACGTATGGCTCGCGAGCCAGGTGTGGCTCTTTTGATGATTGCATCTGGCTCGCAGATAAAACATAAAATATTTAATTTGGATGGATTAAAACAAGTTTTTATCCATCCATCGATTTTCCACCGCTCATGTCCTGTTCAGGGTTGCTATTGGCTGCAGGAGCAGTCCATTATTTTAATTGGATGATAATAGCCTACGTTGGCTGTTGCTGGGTAAACAGGTAAATGCCCCCTTTTGAATCAGTCTGCTCGGGCATTAGCTCAAAGCTAACCCTTCGACGAAGAAGATGGCGAAAAGAAAAAAAGACGAGGAGTATCGTACATTTCAGGACGAATGGACCGAAGAATTTGCCTTTGTGGAGAGAGCAGGTTCTGCGGTGTGTCTAATTTGCAATGACAAAATTGTGTCGATGAAACGGTCGAATGTAAAGCGGCACTTCGACACACGCCATGCTACCTTTGCGTCAAAATACCCGGCGGGAGACAGCAGAAAGAAAGCGTGCCAAGAGCTACTGAGCAGCACCATGTTTGGATCTACGTATGCATGTGAGCAGTCATTCTCACATCTTAACAACATCAAGTCCAACCTACGATCACGTTTAACGGATGAAAGCCTCAACGCTTGCATGAAGCTTAACCTTACCAAGTACCAACCAGACTACAGAGCCATCAGCAAATCCATGCAGCACCAGAAGTCGCATTAATGGTGAGTATTATAACAACATTATTTAAAAGAATAAATTCAGAGGCTTATTATGCTCACATTTAGTTGAATTCAGTCTTAAAATATATTATAAGGCTCTCACTGAAATAAATTTCCAAATATTTTGCTTTCATGGCTCTCTGAGTCAAAAAGGTTCCCGACCCCTGTGCTAGAAGTTTTAAACTCCAACATCAGAAAACTCAAACATCCAGAAAAAACCATGGCGGTGGCAGCAGCTTCATGCTGGGACGATCCTTTTCTTTAGCAGGGACAGGGAAGCTGATCACAGTGTATGGATGAGATTAGAAACAAGTCAATCCTTGCACTGCACAAGACTCCACTGCTGGAAAAGGAAAAGTCTGCTGAAGAACATTTGAAGCTTGCTCCAGAAGATTTGAAGCCAGTGAAATACTGGGAGAAAATAGTTATGTCGGATAATGCTAAAGCTAAACTCTTTGGACTTTACGGCTAACAGCCATGTTTACGAGAAGAAAGCTTCTGCACATCAACCCAAAACCAACATGCCAAAAGTGAAGGTTGCAGGTGGAAACGTCATGGTGTGGGCTGACGTAAAGCAAACAGAACTTAGAAGGTCAGATAGATGGAGAAACGTCTGAAGATAAAATTTTGAGTTTTGAATCAAATTATCATCAATAAGAAATTAATAGAATAGACTAAGTGTGACGAATGTGTTAAGAAAAGGAGCAGCACACTTCTTTAGGGTGAGGATGGTGCAAGATGTCAAGTAGCAAAACTCAGGCAAAAAGGAACCGATTTGCTGTTTCTGTTTGGATCGGAAGAACCAACCAGCAATAAAGATCCACCACTAACTATGAGACAAACACACATCTATTGCTGTTCACAGAATATACATTGTGTCTTCAAAGGGAAACTTTTGCTTAATAGGAAAAAGAAAACAATACAACTTACTGCCACTTTATATTGTATGATGCAAGAAAACTTCCCCTCTTTTACTGGGTGGTTTAAACCCTTTTGCTCCATACTTTGGAGCAATAGTCCTCAACAACACAGATCTGCTGGCAAAGGTTTTCCACTTTCTGTCATAATATTTATTCACAGTGAAGCTAATTGCTTTCTGTGTGACAGAAATCATTAATATCAGCTCCCCACAGTCTATTGAGGAGGTCAAAGATCAAAAGGCCATCAGCAGTGTTGCCAGGCTTGCGGTGGCAGACTTCTTGGCAGCCTTTTATCACCATGGCGACCATTCACAATAGCAGGGAGTGACTCTCGGTCAGTGGAGCAGGCGACATAGTGAGTACAAATAAATCACTCCCTCCAGCAGAGTACAATAGAGAGCAGTGTTCTCACTGAGGTCTTTCCTACCTCTTGATCTCAGCATGTGGAGAGACATTAGTACAACCCGGTCAGTCCAGGGTAGTCCAGTTCCAAACGGTTCAGATGACGTCCAAAACACTGAAACTTAAATATGGAGAACCAGCACTGCTCAATGGAAATCCAACAGGGTTCACTCAGAGAATTTTTCTTGAAATGTGGAGAAGAAAATTGTAGCTCACATGCAGTTGAACAATAAGCCATGCATGCAACAACGTGTGTTTATTTGCAGTGCTTTTTGAAAGTATTCACACCCTGTAAACCTTTTCACCTTCAGGCACAAAAATCACAAAAAAAACTCATAAATTTGAGACTAATCTCAGAAATTTTCTTGGGAAAAAAAATATTTTAAACTTTTGAAACTCAGAAATTAAAAAAAAAAAATTCTGGAAACTTTCTGAGATTAAGCTAAAATGTCATTTTTCTGATGGAAATTTACTCATTTTTTCTGTCTACAATAGCCCTAACATGCTGTCATACATATTAAACTTATGCCAAGCTTTAAAAAGTTAAGTTTTTTTAAAACCAAAATTCTGTCAGAAATGTTCCGTTGTTCAAGTCCAGAGCTTATTCTATAATATTATCATTAGAACTGGAACAATCAGTAAGTCATCTTTCCAGCAGCAGCATGAATAACTGCAGCCTTTCCTGGTTATCATACAATAAGAACATCCTACTGGTCCATGTCTAATTTCACCATGGTAATAATTACACATTTGCTCCCTGACAGCTGGAATTGTTTCCTTTATACATCTTAAGGCTTTATACATCTTATGACTCTGATGTAGCTATTATATTAACTCAGATGTCTTCAGGCTATACTACAAGCCACTTAGCATTCATTACAGTAAAACACACGGATCCATTTTGCCTACTATTCAGGTTTGTCTTTCTTAACACTGCACATCGTGTTACTTGAGTTCTTCCTTATACATCAGCAGTCAAACCGCAGTTTCTCCCCGATCTCATTAACCCATCTTTAAGCTGCAGTTAAAATGTATACCATAGATTAATTACCCAAAGAGATGCACCGTGACACAGAATGATATCCAACCTATTAATCAGCCTCCCATCCTGTCCACCCCATTTTACTTCGTCTGCACATTCACTTTCCCTCCCTTTGCTCTCCTCCGTCGCCGGCTTTATCCATCCACTCAGGCAAGACGCTACGTTGGGCTTTCAGTCTCTGCTGGGTTTAGTCGTGCGTTCCTAATCAGCTTACTGCCAATGACACTCAGCCTGAGCTGAAAAGATGATTGAGGGAAATAGTTTAGCCAATGGCTGAAAACTGGTAATAGCTTGGTAAGGTGGAGGAGGTGGTGCTGGGTGGGGGTTCAATAAAGCAGAGCAGGAAGAGTGAATAAATGTAAGGTTTTGGGAGAGAAGACTAACATGGCAGGAAAGATAACATCACTTTTAGGTAGCAAGGCTTGCCAAAGGAAACCATCTATCACGCTAAAATCAACTTAATGTGAACATTGTTAATTGTTGGTTAGGCTACATTTTGTTTTATTTGGTGGATAAAACAGGGATTTTATCCAAATGGCCCAGTTTTTTTTTTTTACCCCGTAGCTTCTGTCATTATTTGTCTGTATTCAGCTAAGAAAGGCGCGGCCTTTGAAGGATGTCTGGACGGCAGAGGATGAGCTGCTGTCACTCAACTTAGCCAAGTCAAATATCTACAATCAAACAAATGCAGTCATGTCTCTGGCCTTTATTAGAAACAGGCTCATTTTAAAGACTACAAATCTAAATAAACTAGACTTAAAAATATTAAACTCTCATAGCTACATCCTCAGATAACTAACCATAAAAATCTCTGGTGTATTTGAAAGCTAAACTCAGAATGAACTAACTGTGAAAAATAAAATAAGACTTGAATGAAATGTCTCCTAACTCCCATATTTGTAATGTGCAATGACGATTCTTGGGGGCTTATCCAGGATCTCAACTTGCCATGGAAAAATGACACACACACCCACACAAACACGCTTTTTTGATTTCCATCTGTCCATCTCCACTTATCCAACATCAGGTTGCAACTATAACTGGACCAGGAGGAAACCCCAAACACTGAGACTCTCCAGATCATCCATTCAAAGTGTTTCCAGATCAGAAAACACTTCCATACATCTTTTGTTCATGAACTGTTTCAAGGATCTTCGAATTTCAGAGCTCTGTTGAGAGCTGAAGTCTGTTTCTACGCAGTAGGAGAGCGTATTTTCTCTGTTTACACATTTTCCTCTAATTTAACAATCCACAAACCTTTCCACTGATCACCAACACAGTATTTACTCTCACTGCACCTAACAGAGACATAGAACAGAGAAGTTGATAACCAGGCAGCGACTACCAGACGATAGTAGATATGGCATTCATGTCCACTAATCTGAACGCTGAAATGACTTGCTGTTGAGGGATTCTTACATGTTATAGAACCATGACTGATCAAAGTGGACATAAATGTAAAACTCATCCAATACTATTGGGATCTGTCAAAGTATTGTATAAAGGTGGTTCTAAATCTTATATATATAGTGGAATTTCTGAATTCCTCATTGTGGAGGCAAGTAATAAGCTAAGTCTGCTGGAGGGTTTATAAATGTGTTTAATTTAACAACAAAAGTAGCTTGTGCTAAAAAGAGCATGATAAACTGCAGCAGACTTAACAGACTTATCAAAATCCTTCGGCGTCTCTGAGACCAAACAGCACACTACATCATGATTCAGAACCGGCTTTACAAAGGCCCTGCAAACGACAACCAATGAATAGAGATGAACTAACCAAAAGATGAGAGACGGAGCCAACAGTGGGGCTTTACATCCCCTTAATCACCAAACAGCTGCCCCTACAGGGATCCACTAAAGCTCAAAGATGGCACCCAAAACTAGCGTCAACTCAAAGGGCTTTAGAAAACAAAGCCATGTAGGAAAACCAATTCCTCCCAAAATCAAATACAGTGGAAACCATTTAGTTTTTCCTGTACGGCAAACCCAGAACGATTCAATCCTTCTGAAAGGAACAGAGTGGATCTATTTTGTGACTGCTTGTCGTCAAAGCAACACCCACAGACAAATCCTGTCTGTGGATTTGAGAAGATGGTTAAAAAAAAAAGAAAAAAGGAATATCCCCCAGGAGTGGAGAGGCAAACCGAGCATCTGTCCTCCTGTCGCAGCTGATTATGTTAGTCAAGCGGAAGGAGATGAGGAGGAGCTTTCTAGTGTTTACAGATTGAAGCCAGGGAAAAAAATTAAACATCTAGGTCTGAGCGTAGCAGAAGAGAAGGAACGGCTGGTGTGGCAGTAAAGAAACAGCTGGCATTTATCTAGTCTTGATTTAATTGGCTGTTAGGGACAGAGATTATTTAATAGTTTGAGGTACTGAAGGGTCGCTAAGCTAACGTAACTATAGGCAGATTTAAATGCTTAACGTGGTAATCATGAGAGATACACTCATCTCTGACATAACCTACTGATTCAACAAAATCTTATAGCATTGGAAGAAACAGAGAAAACAGTCAAGATGGCATTTTTGTCACAGGACAGCTGAAATCCTCTCAGAGGAGATGAGAAGATTTAATGGGGTTCTACATTCAAAAGGCACGCAGTGTTGTCTGAAATACAACCTAAAACAACCATCCTGATGTTTGTTTTATGCCTCATCAGTAGAGGTATGCTCGTCAGTAGAGCATACCTCTACTGATCTACTGATCTCACCTTTCCAGAAGGATCCTACAAATTTCCCTTTGTATTTTTTGGAGACGAATGCGTCAATTTTTAGATTGATCGTCTTTGATTGTTGATGGGCCAGCTGGAAGCTAAAACATTTAATTTCTTTCAGTCGGTGAATGCATCATATGTAAGCACTTCCAGTTTGAACTTGCACCAATCCCCCCATTTGGTACAGATCCTGCAACTGAGATAAAAAAAAAAAGTCAAAGTTGTATTGTCTTCAGTATTGGAAAAAGTGTTTAAAATAAGGTCAGAGGGCTACAGAGATGTAAAAGGGGTGCACCGATTTATTGGCCAGCCAATTTATCTGTGCTGATTTCCTTCATTTTGGGAGATCAACGACTGGCTGATTTTTACATGTGAAGCTGATTTTATCCACCAATCTTATCTAACTTGGCAAAGGTCTAAGAGTCAACCAGGTGAGAAAGGTTTGACTTACACGTCGGCCCACCAAGATATGTCTGCACGTTTGCAGTTAATAATCACCCCACTGTTGCCAACTCAACAACTTTCTTGCTATATTGAGCAACATTTCAGACAAAAAAATTGGTAACGGCCAAAATCGGAATCGGCAGGTGAAGCTTTTTAAAAGGTCGGTAATCAGTGATTGGTGAGAAAACTGCAATCAGTGCACCTCTACTGAGAGGTCTTTAGCCAAAGACAAAACAGAAATCCTACTAACGGTGAAAAATGATGCCACTCCATTTTTGTTTACATTTCGTGAAGAAAGAAGTTTTGCTAGAGTCTTTTTCAGAAGTTTTTATGTAATTTCCTTCAGTGGTTCTTGGTGCAGCGCCCCCACAGGCGAGGAGGGGAACAGGTTTTTCAAAGGCTTTGATTAGTTTGACAATGTTGTAACTTCAGTTCCCAATCAAACTGGACTATCAGGAATAAAAACACTGTGACTCTCAGGTGAAAAACTGGTTGGGAACCACTGCTCTATGTCTCAGCTGTTTGAATATTTCCATGACAGGTAATGTCTGCATGCTGCCTCTTCTCCAGGTTAGTGCTACTTGATGCTTTTGTCGAAGAACAGACCTACCTGATGAATACTAAGGTTTCTTGTTTTTCCTCAAAGATCCAGCATCATCACTTGGATATTGTGTCCTGAATATATACTGCAGCATGAAAATCACTTAAAACAACATAAACGAGATCCAACAGCAATAATTCTTCCAGTTCTGATTTTGTGAAATTTACATACCTGCTGTTTTGTTAGGAACATTGTGACGGGGTTCTATTATGACTTGGTCAAACATAAATGACTGGCCAAGGCCGGAGATCACTTTAGTGAAATTTATTAAGCTTTTCTTCAGGTGAACAAAGTGGCAGGTGAAAAGTATTTACAAAGGACATCCAAGGCAGGTTAAAATCAGACAAACAGCAGTACCTTTGTTGTCAGAGTCCATCACCTTCAATGTGACTTCTCAGGTGTCTAGTCAGAGACTGCCTCCCTGTGGAGCAGAGCCCTGCTTTCAAAGCCACAGGCTCCACCCACAGAAAGTTCAAACAATCAAAAACTAAGCAATTACTTCTAACTCAAATAAACTCTTAAAGTATATAAAATAATAATAATAAATAATAACAATAATAATAAGAAAAAAACCCCCCAAAAAACCTTGTAAACAAAAATACAATACTAAATTTAATAGACAACACTCAGTGCGCTCTGATGACATCACTACATCATGTGACTCCCTCCCGGCACGCCACAATCCGGACACAACCCTACTTGAAAATAGAACCAGGAAAATGTTTGAAACTGAAAACGGGTTAGGATGAATGTTTAACTGAAGCAGGAACACCGCGTGTGCACCCATGATGAACTGCATCAGTTTAAGCTGCAACAAAAAGTAAGTTAGCGATTGTGTACATGTTTGTGTGTATGTGTGTGCGGGCGTGCTCGCATGCTGACACGGACTCTCTAATTAAGTCCCAGCTCGTGACGGCTCCTCCGTCACAAACATCCTCTAGTAAATGGTCCAACATGTTTATTAAGCTGACAGGGCGACCTACCGTTTTCCCAGAGTGTTGAGCGGCTTGCTGAGGCTCAGCGGGGTTCTAGTGGGCACAGGTCTGCGGGTGCAGGCGGGCGTCCTAGGTGCCGGCGGCTCCATCTTCGGTGACTCCCCCACACCAGCCGGGCTGCTCCCAGGCTTCACGACGAGGTCCTTTAACACGTCGTAGTTGATCTTGGTGGATATCTTCTTCTGCTCCAACATCTTCTCAATGGCCTCATCAGCAGTGCTGGCTCTGATGGCAGAGTGCTTTTTTGAGGGCCGTCTGGGCTGTTCAAAACAAAAAGGACGCTTGACAAGCTGAAGTGTAGAAAATGTGACATTATTTGAAACGTCTGTCAATGACAACACTCCCAATCAAACATGAGTTTAAATACCAAAAGACAAAGTTGTTAATCTAAAAGCAAACAAAATAAACATTTCTACAGTTTGGCACATAGCCACAAACAATGTATTTTACTGGGACTTAATGTGATACATAATTATCAAAATGGTTCACAAACCAAAAACAGAAAACTTGAGGTGCATTTTAAAAAATTATTTATTTAATCCCCAATTCTCTGGGGGTGAATGACCTTCTCATTCTCAAATCATTTATATATTTTAAAGCTTCATTCAAATATTTTCTGTTTTGTTTTAAAGGGTTGACCTAAGAACACCACACTTAGACTATGCAATGTTTTTAAGAAATACTATCTTAGCAGATATAAGAAAAGAAAATATTAATATTCTTACTTTCTTGCTATGATGTGAAAGATGGGTTGCTGTAAAACAGACTTTTATTATGACATTAACAAGAAATAATTGGCTGCACAGTTTTGCATTCTTCAATCAGGAAAAGTTTTGATTTTTTGGCTTCCTACTGGCCAGGCTCCAGTAGAAATGAAAACCAACTGGTCAACTCCTGATCCAAGTCATAATTTTTTTTTTTTATTCTACTTTTGTGAGGTAAATGGCATGTTCTTTTCAGAATGTGTTTTGAGTGCAGATTTGGAAATCACAATTACTTTGAATATTAAAAACATATTTAAGGTACAGGACCAGTTAAGCTTTTAATAAAAGCCCACTTTTGCCCTTTTGTCTGACTTTTACTTTCAAACTGTCAGATTTTTTTACTTCACATTTTTTTCATTGATCAGCTATTTGTGTTTCTGTTGAAATTCCAACAATCAACATTTCCAGGCTGATTAGCTTTACCTTTTTTTCTTTATAGATCCCAAGCTCCTTCTCTTTTTGGATCTTTGCTTCCTTTTCTGCAAACAAGAACAATGTTGAGCATAAAAACCAATAACCACAATCTGTGCGCCTATAGACACCTTGCAAACGCACTAAATGTCGCTAAATCACAAATGTATGCAATATACAAAAAAAAGTTTTGCTATTAATTGCCAACACAATCACAGCTAGACAAAGAGCTCCAATGGTATCACATTTTCCAGGTGAGTAAAACATTTTTTATTAAAAAAGAAAATAGCAAGGGAGAGAGAAGTAGGTTAGTTATGCTAGCTTGACTTTGAAAACCTTAACATGTAGATATACTGCAGAATTCTGTGCTTTTTGGTTCAGTAAATTTTTTTTTAAACAGCTGCTGTCAGTTGCAATAACAACAGGTCTGTGAGTAGTGTAAAGCCAATAGAGGGTGAAAAAAAAATATGAGTGATATCGAGTTATTTTTTTGTTCACCAGTTTTTCTGCGGTACTTTCCATTTCAGGTGGCGCACAGCAACAAATTAATAACACCTACACGTCCAGGCATCATTTTAACAATTAAATTGTTCTACCGCAACATCTCAGCTATGGAAGGGTAGTAAAAGAATAGACTGTCTGCCCTCCAGAGTTGGGCGCTTGTGCAAAATTTCCAAATGTAAACAATAATAACGCTCAATAACGTGTCTATAGAGCTGACGTAAAAAGTGAAAGGTACATCAAGGTATGAAATCAGTCATTGTATTTAAATAAAAAGAAAATTCTGCGGTGAAGCACAACCTAGGCTAACCGGTCATGCAGCCTCCAGTACCTTTTTGAGCTTTTAGGTAGTCTGCATTTTCTGCCATCCAGAGGGCAGTTTTGATTTGGACTTCTTTGTCACTCAGCAGATACTGCAGATATACAAAAGAAAATAGAGCAGTTAAATTCAAGAAAAAAAAAAAGTGAGCGATTTTACAGCAATAAAGTACAGGACATGTTTTTCACATTTGGTTCCAAAATATGTTTGTATAAAGAGTAGCTCAAGAGTGACTCAATCACTGCAGGGCGCTCAGGTTTTGTGGCTGCAAAACAAGCCCGAATCGTCACACATCCACAGCCATTTAAGATTCATCTGTCAAAAAAATGGACAGTTTTTGGTTTTCCAGGACTAAACTGTGCAAACCAAAAACACTGCAGCCACATTCTGTTTAGAAAAGGGAGGATTCATTTTGGCAACCCTTTCATTCACTTGTTGGCTTTTCCTGTCACCCAGTTCTTTTGTTCACAGTCTGAGGAAAATTAGTGTCAGTTTTCCCAAGTCAAAGTCTAATTTAGTTTTGACCACATGTAAAGTTGTAAAGTGCTGGGCCCTTAATGCAAAGTAATCGGATTACATTACATATTTATCTTCTTGGGACAATAGGCTGGACTTAGGGAAACACCGCAATCTAATTGGCTGGATGATAATACCATGGACTGGTCAATGTCTGCACATGTCAAGCTGTTGGAATGTGATACAAAGGTGTGTGTGTGTGAGTGTGTGTGTGTGTGTTGATTCAGGCATGTTGCAACAGACCTACTGATGGCAGAAGACCTTGAAGATTCTACAGTGCTCAGTTCTCAGTTTTATTAACAAAAACAAAGATCAGATGGGATTCCATAAAGATCACAGAATGTTGTTTTAAGCCAAAACTGTACAAAAAAATATACACATTTTGCATTTAGGAAAAACACAAAAAAACCAAAAACTTTTGTCTAAGTATGTTCTACATCAAACTCCGAAAATGGCATGTTTAGCTTCATCCGTTTATATTTTCCAAAAAAAATCTTCCTAGTAATTAACTTTTTTTTTTAATCGAAATGGCTGAGCTTTTCCACATGTTGATGTTGGAAATATTATCTTAGCTACAGATTCATCCTGTGCTATAAATAATCAAACATTCACTAAAGGAATGCTGTTATTGCTTTTTAGACAACATTTTTATTTTTCATTTGAAAAAAAAAAACTGAATTGTGCATTTGCGTGTTTTAATGTATTTCTAGATCTCAATAAGTTGATCACGCTGCACAGCACCATATAAACGCCTGTCCAGAGGAACACTGAGCAGAAGTGACCGGGTCAAAACAATGTCACACATCCTGAGCAGTAGAAAGCAGAGCTTCTCTAGCTGATCCATGTCAGTCCTATTCATCTTCCTACTCCCCACAAAGGCACACATGTTTGATAATAAAAGCAAATGTCTGGATTTGTTTTTGGTTCAATGCTGAAATCTAATATTAAGAGAATGTAAATCTGAAGTTTTGTATTGTTCCAACTCAACATTCGTGTAAAGACGTCAGAAATTCAATCTGGCCATCATGAAAAATTTAGAGTGTTCCCACTTTTCATTTGGCTGAACTGCGTGAAATAAAAGGTCTCTAACAATGTTCCACAGAACTCAAAAATTAACCCTGCAACAGTCACCCTGTCTAGCATTGATGCACTTTAAACATTTGATTTATTTTGAATTTTTTGTAATTAATTGTAAAGTGATTTCTTCTATATGTAGGGATGTGTATAGATGTTTGGCTACTGAGTGAGGATCCATGAAGAGGTTCTACATACCAAATTGATCTCACTGTCATCTATGCCACTCAGGTCCAGCTCTCCGCTGTCAGCAGTGCCATCTGTCATGGAAACAATAACCAGAATGGACGAGTTGAGACGATATTCTGTAGAGCACATTGTTACTGCAGCATTCCCATTCCAAGGTTTACCCATAGAGAAAAATAACCAAAATATACGTTTCTAACAGTGACTCTGCTCTGGATTGTAAAAAAAATTTAAAAAAACCCAACTATCTCCTTTATAGATTTTCTCCAAATTAAACATGACTTCAAATAAGACTTTTATAGTTATTATACTCTAAAATTATTCTAATTTTTATTTTCTTGGATCAAGAAATTATTTTTAATCATTTTCTTGTGATTGACAGTTTTTTTAGCACTGTCAATCAGGCTTGCGTATGTGCAAACAAACTCAAGATTGCCTACTTGCTGTGCTAATGGAGGAAATAACCTAAACTTACTGAAAAACTGCTGCGAGCTAACTATAGCATTCACTGCAGGCTCCGCTATGGGGGAGGAGCTGTAGAGGAGAGCAAGGGGCAGGAGGGAGGGTGTGAGAATTGGCAGTGCTAAGATCCGCCTCCTGGCTCTGATTGGCTGTTTCTGACAGAGCGTTGTTTTTCTGCAGATGGCAGTAGGACAGCAGGGAGAAGGCAGAAGAGCTTCATTTTTTCACAGATTATCCGTCTCATTATAAGGTCAGGATGTAGTGACAGTTTTAGCAAATATGCAAAAAACATTTTTTTTCTAAAAGTTACCTACTGCAGCTTTAAGAACGTCCAATGAGCATGAGAAGGCAAACTATGCTGACACTTCCACCATCACAATGAAACAAGGAAAGCAGCCATCATTGTTGCTACCGCTTTCTTGCTGCCACATCTGTGTATCCATGCATAAACTAGATAACTGTTTATACAGAACGTATTTTGCATACTTTAAATATTTTGTCGAAATACATGTCAAAATGTAGCATCTTTCAAACAGATGAAGTCATTTTCAATCAGCAGAAAGAAGAAATCGTCTACACAGAGTGAGTTTACAAAACGAAACCACCATGAGACGAGTGGAATGACTGACAGATGAGAGGAAGGCTAGGCTTAAAAATCTGTTGCACATATTCAGTGTGTGATGTGTCCATCATTGTGTATGAGAATCAAACATTTAAAATGCTAGACAGCAGCCATAAAATTAATTTTCATCAACTAGTCAGATGATAAGCCACATTGACGAATCAAACTCTGTTTTTATTTGATTCTCTTAAACGGACTGATCAAATCTGCATAACAATACATCAAATTTTCATCTGATGTAAAAGAAACTAGAATGTGAAATACCAAGACTTTAATTTCACCCTCAGATCCTCCTGTGCTGCTCTGCCTGATCAGTCTGTGGCAGTTAACCCTTGTGTGCAACCCTGGGGGTGTGTCAGACCCTGCTTGCTGTTATGCGTTATGGTGGTGGTGTTAGTTCATAACAACAAGAATCAAGTTGGCTTCCTCTGTGTTACAGCCAGGACGGTGGACCCCCACAGCTACCATCCCGAGCGTCAGCATCAAGTGTGTTGTTTTCGCTTAGGTGGGGTCCGCTTGGACCCTGAGCTCAGCTACGCCCCGCTTCCCTCCCCAGCATCGGCATCAACTGGGTCGTTTTCACCTCGGCGGGGTGATGCCAACTCGAACCCCGAGTTGGCATCAACTGTATCGCTTCAGACTGATACACACAAGGATTACATTTATCATGTGATTAATTAATTCACTGCGACATGCCTAAGAAGAAGCATGAGGAGTTGTGTAAAGTCAAGACAAAGAAACTCAGCCTTTGTTCTGGACTCTGCACAGCTGCTCCTCTTTGAGAAGTGAGGTGGTTCCCTGTGAAAGGAGGCTAATTGTTACTCAGAACAAGGAGCTACTGGTTTGTAAAACTTGAGCAAATGTTAGTGCATAATATGTTAAGTGTGAAGGTGCTAATATGGAGTGACTCTCCTGTCTTTCCTGTGTCTCCAGGGTGAACAAATACTTGCCCGGGGATCCTGACACCATTTATAGGATCCGGGGGAGGCCATGGAAAAGTATGGGGGGAGAATTGTTTGTGAGTTTTTGTGGTGTTTCATAATGGTGCTTATGGTGTAAGGATAAAACATAAAATATGTATAAAAAGTAAATATAAATGCTTGTATTTTATGAAAGGTATTTTATTCAAATATGTGGAAATTGGTCAATTGAGATTCCCTGTGATTTGGAGGTGGTTTGGTCCTTCACAGCTGGGAATATTTAAGTTGCACCTGTGACATTGTTCTTGATGTTGTGTCTTGATGGTGCTGTTTCCACCTTACTCTGCCTCAACTTTCATCTCCACTGTAAATCCATCCGCAAAAGGCCGCCTTGTTACAGGGAGTGACAGTCAAATCCGTTGTGACAACAGCAAAAAGGGGAGTAGTTTCTCCTGCGTTGGCAACGTCTGCTAAATGGTAGCTGTCATTTCCTGTCAGGCCGGCTGTACCAAACGGGACGGCTTCCCTTCATCTCCCTAGGCCAGAAGATGCGCATCATCTCCAATCAAAGCAAAGTGCTGTGATGGGCCGCTACTGCCCTGACTGCTGCAGGCCCTGCAGACGCACAGCGTGATGCTGCTGGAGTTCGCCGCATAACAAGCTGTCCTACGAGAATACCACGAATCTGAAGGAAACATCAGACTGGTTCTGTATCAGTGACACCTGTCTCCTCAAACTGTCAAAGCCCGTTTGTCTGCCACCCAATCATGTCAACCTTTCCCCTGAGAGGCTGTGCCCATTCAGCCATATGGCTGTCAACTTCAACTGTACCAGATCCAAAGTCAGGCCGCGCAGCTGTCCTGGCACAAATACAGTCAAGAGTGTGTAAGAAAGACACTATCAATTTTTTATAAGTCACAGTCAGAGGAACCATTAGCCTCATTTCTTTCTCTGGAAACGCAGATGTGAAAATAATTACCTAACAGATGAAACATTTGCTGGCGACTTAATGTAAACAGTTTTCTCCTTGATTAAAAACAAAGCCGTTTGGAAATTTCTTTTATAATATAAATGTTGTATTCCCTGCTAAATGCCACAGGACACAGTGAACGATAGAGACCTCCAATCTAGCCGTTTTCTGCTGTCAGAGTTCCACACTTATGCTAATCCACTAATAGCATATCTGATTTTTTGTTCAGTGCTTTTGCCAACTTTGAAAACATTTAGCGCACTTATCGGTGAATAACGTTTGAAGTCTGGGATGAGGTTTTGATGATCAACTCTAAATAGCTACACTTTTATATTCATGCTCTTATTTTAAAGTGAGTGAAGACTTTATGCAGCGTTCACCCTGTTTTTTTCCTTCTCTTTTTATAGTTCAACCAAAAAAAAGAAAGAACAAAATAAAACAGATGGTAGGGAACAAAGTATAAACATAAATACACCATCTAACGGCATCATAGAACATGTAAATTAATGTCAAAATCAAATTGGTGCTCAATGACTACAGTCTTACAGGTTTAAATCAAATTGAAGTTAGCACTTTAGCCTTAGCTTCTGCTAAAAACTGTTTGTGTACTGCTGACCGTAAGTAATATTTATGATGAGTGCTACAGAGTTACTGCAACTAACCTTTTAGTTAGCAGTGGCTAACACTTGAGATGTTTAAAAGGGAAGTTAGAAATAATGGAGATGTAAGAAGCTATGTAAAAGCTGTGTAGTTTGTGGAAATGTTCAGTTAATTCAGGCTGAGATAAAGCAGATTTTTCTGTAGGTAATGGGAAGGCTGAACACATTGAAACTGTTAACCCCCATTATGAACACACCAGACTTGGCTATTTCATCAGGCATTGCTCACTGAGCCGGTTCTAAAAGTAAAGACAGCTCAACATCTCAGCTCCGTCGTCTGTTGGTCTGTCTTTTAAAATAGTAAACCCCGTTCACATAATTTACTAACACACACACAGTAGGAAGCCAGACAAAAGAACATTAAGAACAATCATTTGGGCAGAACTCTACTATTAATAAGCCCTGAAAGCACTACTATTATTCTAGTTTATGTTTTATAATGGCAGAGGGAGGCTGAACATACAGAGGGCTTCTGAGAAAAGAATGACTCTCCTCTAATTACACCATTGAGGTCAACCTCTAATTCCACAAGCAGCCTTTAACCCTTCTGTCACAGCCATTTGTCATTTTAAAGGAAATTTTGTCATTTGTGGCTACATGCAATGAGTGCTATGGGCCATGAATCAAGAAGGATGACTAAGGCTAACGTCACTCTGTACCAAAACCAATAAAAAGGGAGACGTTTACAATTAACTGAAGGACTTGTGGAGTATAAGAGCAATTACTCAATGTAGTTGTGGCTCTTTTCACTCAGAATGACACCCATGACACATATTTCCATAGCAATATTAGGTCAAAGAGGCTATCTGGGGACATTTCTCATCAAGTTACTGCTTGGTTTGACCAGCAATAAGGATGTTTTTTAAAGACTTTTATTCAAACCACTTTCATCATATCTGTTCCCATCATTACTAAGATTTATGTATAGCTAAATGCTTTTTAATCCCCTCATTTTTCCTAAAGGACCATTTTTATGTTTTTTCTCTTCTGGATATACAGTCATAACAAAAAAGTTTTCATGTATTGCATTTTAATCTAAAAAAATATATCCATGCTCACACTTTTTTTGTTTGACTATTCCAGTACATTTTAGGTACATATACATATATCCTGAGAGAAAGGATGCAGAAAAATGTTTATCGTTATTTTGAAATAGACTAAATGATAAGATTATGTTTTTAACTGTCTTTGGCTTATATTCATGTGTATTCTAGTAAGTACAGACCTTCACCCTCGCTTTGGGGCCTATACAAGGATGAAGGCATTTCCCAGTGTAGCATATTCCATAACTGAGAGGTTCAAGCTAGAAAGTCAGCCTTGTACTCTGTTCTCTTCAGAGTCTAGCTCTCTCCCATTTCACATGAACCACAGAAATGTACTGAGATTGTATTGACAACAGTGTCCTTTAAACAGGAACTCTCTTCTTATTTTAAATGCTTAAATAAAAACAGAAATGGCCAAACGCTGAGTCTACTTCAGTCAGTAGTAACGTCCACACATAAGAGTGTGGTCAGCTCTCAGCATGCCCAGAGCTATCAAGTTGAAAATCTGTCATTTCAGCTTAGATAACAAGTTGATAACTATTAATAATGAAACATAGTAAATAGAATTGCTTTATAAAATACATCAAAAAAATACATTTGTTTTCTTAAAGGGGCAGTATTTTCCAGACACTATGTCAAGTAATTATGTTACCTTTAGTTGTAATAAAAATGCTATATATCACATATAAATTAAAAGAGAATTAACTTTGTAATTTAATGTCTTGAAATTGGGCCTCTGTCTCTTTAAAAACTCTTGTTCTACAGAAGAATGTAACTATGAACATGTGTTGTTAAAAATAAATAAAAATAAAGTTTAAAAAAAACACACAAAAAAACTCCTGTTCTTTCTGAAACTCTGCCTTCAGTACAACATGGTTCCTCTATTAACCCCTTATCAACATTTTTACCAGGACTGCACTGAGAAGTAACAGAGAAGCAGTTCTGCCAGGAGTTTGCTAATTGCTACTGGCTAGTCTGGAGGAGCCTAGTGGGGAAGTAATGGAGGACGGCTGCTCTGTGAGGCAGAAGCTTGGAAACTGCAGCTCTGAGAAGGAGCTACACCTTGAAAGCGGGGCGAGGTTCAACCAGGTGTTTTGAACAGCTGAATGGTTGCCATGGAGATTAAAGGATTTCTCTAATGTGCATGAACAAAGCAAGGCAAAAATTAGTTTATCTTTAATAAGGGAATAACATTATAACATGACGTGAAGCTCAAAAAAGTAGACTTTACATAATATTGCCCCTTTAAGACAGAATGTTGTGAGGTTTCATGGTTTAATGTGTAGCAATCCTGTTGGCAATTTTTCATTGTTAGCTTGTTTCCTTACTTTTCATGTCAGACAGAAGAAAAGGAGAGGCTCCTGTTAAATTAGGTGCCTCTCCTTTTCTTCACACCTTGTATTTAGTTTTCATAAGGATGAAATAACCACAGCCTCTCCCCACTGGAAGAAAACTGTTGTGATAAATGCATAAAAAGAGAAGCACGGGTCAGATTGCTACGTACATACGTTTGCCTAACTGACACCTAAACACAAAGCCAACTCAACTTTTCTGCTGGCAGGAAATAACAGAGTGCAACTAATTGCAGCCTTTGTCACTGTGGCCCACAAACAGTGGCACAAATAAAGCCACTGCAGGGACCTGTCATACGTAACCCATAATTACCTCATTACAAGAGTAGGAGGCTCTGTGTACCTAACCTTCCTTATCTGAGTGTGCAGAGGAGCTGATGGGTGTGATGTAATGGTACCATGCTGCTGCATTAGTTCTCAGGAAACGTGTTTTTATGGCTCTCAGTGGGAGGACGGGGTGGGAGGTGAATGTGTTCTGATGGGAGAGGAAGGGTTGTCTAATGCATGGAAAACATCTTAGGAAACTATGGCTCACTAGTTTAAATATGTGGATCTAAGTATCACAAAAGTGTTCATTGCTGAACCAAAAGCTGTTTTTGATGCATTTCCCACAGCTGCACTAGACGGTAGGAGGATTCACTTCAGAATTGTATTTAATTTTGTAGAGATGTCAATGTCTCTACAAAAAACTCGATTCGATTCTGATTTTTAGGGTCATGACTCATGATTCGATTAAGAAACCAATTTTTCTATTCAAACAGTTTGTAGATTCTGTTTAATTATGTGACTGACAAGAGGAAAAGTCAGTCTAAACAAGTAGAACATTTATTTAAAACAATTCTATAAGGATCCATGCTGTTTCAAATTCCAAAAGTTTATATTTCAACAAAAATAGGTTTGCACATCAAATTCTTTAACTTGAGCCCAGTTCACACTACACGATTTTTTGCCCGATTTTGCCCTTACAACAATGGTAACCGATCATCACCAGTTAGCTTAGCTGCCTGAACTTTTGTTAAATACAAAAAAGTCTCAAAGAATTATTCAAATTCCATACGGTGGCCGAGCGGACGAATAACGCGGCAAGAAGTTTACTCAGAAATAGGAGCAGCAAAGACAAACAACTTAAACACATTGCAAAATACATTCTTGAGAGTTTTGAATTGACTCCAAATTCCCAGGACTAGCAAATGAGATTCATTATAGAATAAACTTTTTTCTGCACCTCTATAATTCGGAGTAATATTTAATCAGAAGCAGCAATGGAGTCACAACTGATGTATAGGTTGCTCACACCCTCTGCCTTGCTCTCTGCTAGGCTACAGCTAGTTCCCCTCAACATGGCCTGTCACGGATGCTAAGGATACTTAGCATGGTCACTGATGACTGTGGATAAACGACTTTCCTGTAACTGTAAGTTGTTTCTCCACCATTAGCACAGCTGCAGCATGTGCACAAGGTAATTGACAGCGCCAAGATACTCCTCCTGGCTCTGATTGGTTGCTTATGACAGAGCAGTGTGTTTTATCAGACAGCAATAGTGGCACTGACAGGAGGAGGAGAACCTCTTTTTTTTTTTTTCTACAGATTATCTGTCTCATAAAGTGTCAGAGCAAATATGTGACAAAAGATTTTTATAAAAAATTATCTTTTGCAACTTGAAGGGATCGCCAATCAAGACAATTCAGGAACACATTTTTCCCTCGAAGATGATGGCTGCCCACTTTCCTTACCGTTTTTAATATTGCATTGGACAGTTTTGCAAACTCCTTACATGTTTTGTCTCCTTGATGCGTTCCTAATGTAACTTTTCCTAAACACAGTAACAACTTTTACATAACCATAGACTGTGTCTTTCTTCACGGCTGTTAAATGAAGAGTTACTCCTTACAGTAACTCCAGTTAGGGTTAAATAACGCGTTGACTTGCTGAAATTGGCTAAGCAGTAATCATCCAATTTACAAGATCGACAGCAAAGGCGATCTCGCCTCATTCTGATGCTTGTTTATCAGTATTTTTATGTTTTTATTGTGTATAATCGCTGAGATACTGTATAACCAGAAATGTTTGGAGCGAGTCGTTCATGTGTGGATGGGAGACAGTCGACGCATTAAGATTAAAGAGCCAATCACCGTGGGCTGCTAATGGAATGGGCAGGTCCCAACGCAAGAGAAACTGGCCACAATCTTCAGATAAGTGCATCACTAGTAATTAGGGTTTAAGGCATAATTAACATAACTGGGGTAATTCTGTTGGTACATAACTGTGCAACATCATAAGAATAGAAGGAAATGAAATGAAAAAAAATCCCAAGAAATGAAAAAAACTACATAAAAGTTACCGGCTGAGTTTCTATTGACAAACTTACCGTTCTCCACGTCGTCCCCGACAGAGTGGCTGAAGGTTTCTGAGAGGCCCAGAGAGGATGAGGAGGACATTCTCCCCAGTATGGAAGCCAGTGAGGGACCTTTTCGCTTGGGGACATTCTCCTCCTGGTTCTCCTCCTCTAACTCTCCCCCCTCTAGTTTGATGAGAGCCTCTAGGGTGAGCTCTTCCAGGTCTCTACCGAAGTGCTTCGCCACGGCGTGAAGCTCGTCGCCTTCGTTCGGTTCCTCCTTAGATGACGAGGAGCTATCGTCATCACTAAAGACATCTGAGAGGAGAAAACATGATGTGAAGACATGACGAAATCAATTAAGCATTAATCTGTGACACCACTTAATTTAAATCTAATGCAGCAGAACAATCCCCACAGTGGGTTTAGTTGAAAAAAGAATGCCAGATTTTGTCTTGAGACATTTGAACACATAATTGTGCAGAAACTGTGTTGACAATAAAAAACTAAAAGGCTAGTATGACAAAGTAAATCAGCCACTGTGCTGTTCTGATCTGCCATGAGAGCGGCGTGACTGACAGACCTGCCCACCAGGTCACTTCTGCTAATCGTCATCCACTGTTGCCAAGGTTGTATTGTTTCACAGGTATTGTTTAATGTTTTTTAATAAAACAATATTGGAACATCGAGGGTGTATTTTGACCATATTACACTTGACAGTGTCAGTTATAAAAAGAAAAAAGAAAGAAAGAGAAATTGGTACTGGCCAAAAGTGGAATCATCAGGTCAGGCTTTTTAAAGATTGGTGATTGGTCAGAAAACTGCCATCGGTTATTAAATATGTATCTGGATGAGTTAAGTATTTAAAAAAAGAAGATAACCATTGACCATTTTAACAACTGCTTGAGCACAAGCAATAAGTACAAAATACTAACTTTTAAAAATTAGTTGGGCTTCTTTGCACAAATGAACTTTCATATCTGAATGCTGGTGTGATTTCACCCACCTTTCTTGGTGTAGGCAGCGTAAACTCCTCTCAGCTTGGGTCTGCAGCTCTCCAGCTCTGCATCTATTTCATCCTTGAACTCCTGGATTTCATCTGATTCAGGGAGAAGTGAAGCGGTAAAACATTTCAGATCTACAGGCCAGATAAACACACTGGATTCTTTGGAAGTTTGGTTGATTTTGCAACCGCAAACTTCAGAGTACTTAATGGGATTTGTGTTAAGCCAAGATAAAGTAGTGGACAATTATGAAGAGGAAAGACATGATAGATGGTGTTTAATTTCTACATATGAAAACAGGTTTATTGTGACATGTCTTCTTGTTTCATCCTCTAATGCAGGGCTGTCCAAAGTTTGGCCTCAAATGTAATGAAAGCGATATGAATATGTTTGAAATGCACTGTAGGATATGAAAATAAACTAAGAGTGCTAGTAGAAGTCAAAGTTACAGATCACCAGCAAAGCCAGCAAACAGAATTTGATTTGACCTTGAGAATCAGAATTAAATTTGGAACAGCAATATTATTTTCATACCTTCAAAGTCACCTATCTTTTTCTGGAGCTCCAGTTTCAGCTAGAGGGGGGAAACAAAATACCAAATTATACAATGAAAGCCTTTTCTAAATCTGACCAGTAATGCAGAGTGAGAGGATAACAGGAGTCTGATGTCAGTGCAAACACAAGACACAGCTCAGGAAAAATGCTCAGTGCATTTCTCCATGTTTTGTATTTTATTTCACGTTGAAGTTTTTGTTCACTTAAAAAAATGAACAGTCTTATTTCTGATGTATTGAGATAGAACATTAACTATGGAACCAGAAAAACATCATTTCACATAACAGTTAAAAACCCGAGTCAAAAACAAATCTGAAAAATAATTTGCCACCTTTATTTTGTTTGTTTTCTTTTGTTGGATCAGACAAATTTTATTACCAAACAAAAACTGGAGGTGGAGAGACTTCTTAAAGAGACAGAGTGAAACAGCATGAAAGATGTGGAGTTTTTGTTGACGATTTCTGTGACATGAGCAGCAATTATGTTTGCTGAAAGTAACAAATATTTTATTTTTCATTTGAAATCTGTTGGGGGTTTTTCTGAAAGTTTGAGCTGAAATCAGTCAGGGTAACTTCACAACTTTATGGAAGAACTGTTCTGAATTGTCTGACCCTCATGTTTATTTTAATGTACAAACGGAACAAACTGACTATGAAGTTACTAAAGTTATTCATTTTTCAGAGGTCAGGCTTTTAATTATTAATTGCAAAAACACTGGAAAACACTGGAAGAAAGGAGATGGGACACATGGACAGAATAAAGGAAGCAAACGGAAGGAGATGAAATGATGGAACGAAGGAAAGAAGCAGGAAACATGGCAAGAAGAACAAGAAAAGGAAGAGAGGAGAATCAGAACACAAGGAAGAAAGAAAATAAGGATCACAAACAAAGGCAGGTAGAACAAGACAAGATGAGAGGAAGAAGTGGTTGACAAGAAAGAAAAGGAAGGTAGACCTAAAAAACCTAAAAACAAAAGTGGAAGAAAGGACAAAGAATAAAGGAATGTGATAACGAAGAATTGCAGGAAGGACACAGAAAGAAGGAAAGAACAGACGGAGAAAAGGAAGGACATGAAAGAAAGGGAAGATACATAGAAGGACAGAAGGAGGAACGTTAGGAAAAAAGTTTGGACGCCAGGACCAAAACAGAGTATAGGAAAATACTCTGGCAATTTAGCCGTTTCTCCACACCATTTCCTTTTTCCACACTTATCATATGTAGAAAAACGTTTTGTGGAGGCCAGGAACCCTAACAGATACCTGCTGGTCCTTTTTCTTCCTCAGCCCGGCTGTAAAACACGGTGGGTCACACTCCCCGTCCAGATCTACCCTCATAAACTCCTCTATGGTCAGCTGACTCGTTGGCGTGTCCTCAAACTCCGTCAGCCTGTTAGAGGGAATATAAAGTCTTAAAAAAAAAACACACACTCTCTGGTCGATACTGATGCAGTTCAATACAGGTGGCTGAGAAACCTGGAGGGATCAGAAAAGCTGTGAGGATTTCTAGAAAGAGGAGGGGCCAAATCAAAATCTTCTCAACTCACCTTTTCCTCAGCGTGCTCTCACAGACCTTCACCACGTTCACGATTTCTTTGGTGGTGCGACAAAAGTCGTGCAAACGAGCAGCAACAAGAAGAGCTGGAAAAACAGGCAAAAAATAAATCAATTAAAGTTTTTACTAGTGTGTGCAAAGTACGGTCCAGTCATCGTCCACACCCATGGACATCTTTACATTTTATGACATTACAACCACAGAACTTTATGTGGCAGAGCGTCACAGAAAGCTGGAGAGAGGATGACAAAAAAAAATACAAATAAAAAAATTGAATCTGATAAATGTTTTATATACATTTTAACATATTTTTGAAATCATAAAATCTAACCTGTATTTCAATTATTTTCAAATCATTCACTAAAGTATTAAGCTCATTCTAATTTATCATGCAATTAATTGAATAACTAATTAATTGCTTATTGTGCTCAGTCTTCATGATGCTGTTTGTTCACTGCTGTTCTCTGATGCATTCACAGAACACCGACACTAAATTAACCACATATGGAGTCTACTTACCACTTAATGTCTAAAAGCAGCTGGTGACACCAGATTTTACTGAATTGTGTCAGAGTAAAATGGGCTGAGCACAAAGACTCTAATTCATGTAGAGTTTTTATATCTTTACTGTAGTGTCTGATAAAGCAGAAGTCTTACACTGCTCAAATAAGGAAAGCTATGGATCCCAGAACAGAAGACCAGATATGGAAAATGAACATGCAGAAAAAAACCGTTGACCATTAGATCTATATGTTGAGGAATGCTAGGTATGGTACAGTATATGTGCTGGCTACAGGTCTATTAAAGAGGCTGCGTCTAGAGATCAACAGGAAATTCTGCGATTGGGACCGATTCCTCAGGATTCAGTTGTTCTGCAACTGTTCAGCTGAAGTCGTATCTGCAGAGCCTTTTCCCCGCACCACCTTTAGCCCAAAATATTTTTTAAACCAAATATGATTTTCCTGATACTTTATAATTATGTGCAACTATGTTTTGGACTATAATATCAAATTTCCCCAAAATACATTTAAGTCTGTAATTTTCATGGAAAAAAGCCTGAAGATGTTAAAGCTACAGAATGTAACTTCTATTAAAAAAAGGTGTTTAAAACATAATTGTTTAAACTGTAATCATGTTATGATAGTATGAAACAGTCTGAAAAAAAGGGGAAAAAAAGAAGCTCCTCCACCTCCATCCAATGCTCCTACTGCCATCTGCAGAGACACACCGCTCCCGGTCAGAAACAACCAATCAGTGCCCGGAGGAGGGTTTTAGGGCTGTCAATCATGCCTGTGTACACGCTGCTTAATGTGTTACTAGAGGAGAAACAACTTACCGTTATAGGAAAACTGTTTATCTGCCATAATCAGGGGCCATGCTAACTCTAGCCTTAGCATTCATGGCAGGCTCGGCTATTGGGAAGAAGCTGTAGCAGAGAGCAACGGGGAGGGTGTGAGCAGTGCTAAGACCCTCCCCCTAGCTCTGATTGGTTGTTTCTGACCAAGCGGTGTATTTCTGCTGATGGCAGTAGAATCACTGAGAGAAGCCAGAGATGCTACATTTTTCACAGATTATCTGTCTCATCCCATCACAACATGGTGACAGTTTTAAGAACTATTTTAACATTTTTCTATTTTAAAAAGTTACATACTTTGAGGAGAGAATACTTCTAAAAGGCACTGTACAATATAAAACATATTAAAAAGAAGACTAACATGCTTTATCTTATAACAAAAGTACCTAGCAAGTGTATATTGCAGGCACTGAGCAGCAGTAGCCAGAGAGCAGCATTTCTTTTTGTACACCTTAAAAAGTACTAACAAGATGGGAGGCACCTTATGGCACTGAACCAACAGTCAGCCCCCACACAAAATCATTGCTGCATAAAAGAAATAACACTAACATTATGCAATGAGCGGCCATGCGAGGCTTGAGGGGGAACAGTTACATAACTGTCATTAGGCTTACAGCGCTCAAGAGGTTGTTAAAAGATGTATGCACCAATCTTCTTCCATATGCAGCACGCTTTTAGCAGCTTTTAGGAGTGAAAGGACGGCTTGAGTTAGAAACCACACACAGGCAAAGACATTTTCTTTTCTTTCCAAGTGTCTCCACTGTTCTGTTCCTTTTCTCAAGCCGTTATCCTACGACTCATCATTAGAGACGGATTTTGTGATTTAAGGACTCATCTGTGAACAAAAGGAGTACAGGAATGCTTCTGCTGATCATTTTAGAAACAGATTACTGCTCTTTGAGCCTCAGTGTTTTTCCCTCAATGATTTATGATAACCAATTAATTATTGAGGCAGCGCAGCCGAGGAACAGAAAAGGCAGAACATTCAAACTTGTGTGTAAGCATGCAGGGAGTGGAGGAAGAAAAAGAAAAATTGTGATTTTAACGTGTCAAAGGTAAAGATGGTCTTACACTGACAGACAGCTGAGCTCAGCACACAGCTACAGTAGCAGACCTAATGTAGAGTTACATGGAGTCCAAGTTAAACATGGACGCTTAGAAGAAAACAGCAAAAACTATCTACATACATAGAAATGTGCATACATATAAATCTATGGACATTTTTCATGTGTAGCATTCCCTGTTAGGGAATGCTAGACATACCTCTATATAAATAAGAAAAAGATGTCAAAATGCCTGTAGTTATCTACACGTTTAAAAATCCTGTCGACACAAGGGAAGAAGAGGAACTTCTCCAATTGAGAGGTTTAGATGCTCCTGAAATTATCTGCAGAAAAACTTAATTATATTTAAGTGCCAAATCTGAGTCAACAGCTGTTGTTATACATCACAGGGACTATTACTGTAAGTGAATGAAGTAGTACATAGGGGAGTAATTGAAGCGTAGATGCTTAAAACTTTACATATGTCTTCCTTGACTTGAGTGTGAACAGAGACTAAAAAAAAACAAACAAACCTGAAACTGTAGTTTACCCAGCAAAACAACTTACAGATATGAAGTAGAAATACAAGGAATTGGTATTGAATCAGATGATTTTCAGCTTTTTGATTGTTTGGTCAGAATTTTTTTTTTTTACCCAGATCAGAAAATGCAATAAGCACTGCCAGCACTGCAGTAACAATAACCCCCATTTGAACTCTGCAGTGAGGGAGAAAGAATTAAAGCTAGCTATTTTAAGAATCACTGCAGGACAGCAGGACTTTCAGCAGAAAGAATGCTGAACAAAGTAAAGCAAAGTTACAATGTTTTATTATTTCCCCTTTCCTTTTATGTTTTTATCCTCCATTTGGAAAAGTGGACAGTCCTTAGACAACTTCAGAGTTAGAACATTAGTTTGGATTTTTGAGGTGATGTCCTAAGAAGATATAACTGGAAATACCTTTACCTGTAACACAATAGGTGTTGCATCACTGTAAGCTCGTGAGAAGCTATACATTTTCATGTGCTGCTCTTTTTTAAAATAAAAAATACTCATGCACATTTTGTACATTTAAAAAGAATTGTCTTAATTGCACATTTCTTTGAATCAGACTATGCTACTTTTGATAACTCTACAGTACATTATTGCAACTTTCCCCTTACATATTATTCTTAATTTTGTTTGTTTTTAATACCTTGTCTTAACATGCCTTCATGCCTCATCTCTTTGCTGCTATTACACCCAGATTTCCCCATTGTGGGACAATAAAAGTATTTCTGTTCTATTCTGTTCCAGCCACTCCGTAAAAAGTTGGCGGCTAAAAAAAATAGCATAATTTTCAAGCAACCATGAAACATACCAACATAACATCTGTAATGCTGTTTCACAACTGACTGAAACAAAATCAAAATCACTCCATTCCTGGCAGAACTATAGAGTTGTTGTTGATGTGGGAATTGTTAAGCTAGCAGATACAACCAGGTAAGCAGACGGGAACACAGTCACTGTTCATTTGATCAAAGTGCAATGAAACAACACTGTCATAGAATGTTAACATCAGTTAATGCAGCATTTTATCCCACTCATATAAAGTTTTCAGTTCGAGTTGTTTTAAATAGCTCAAGTTAGCTAAAATAAATAGTGTACCTCTGATTAGCCGTTAGCCTTCCACCTTACAAATAAAACGCTAACCGTGATGCAAACACTACTGGAGGTCAGATCATTTTTTTTACATTCTTTAAAAATATATCCTTTAAATAAAAATCCAAATAAAGTAGACTTTCTTGGCAGGGAAAGATGTTAAAAAAAAAAATCTAAGATCACAAATTTACCATGAAATTGTCAACAATGCAGTGCACAATTGTAACTTGAAACACTGAATACTAATTATAACATGAGTTCAAGGTGATACTTTGGAGGGCACAATATGCTTTAGGGGCAGGTCGCCCATCTTAATTTGTGCCAGCTTGCAGTTTGTTCCCAGACTGTCTAGCAGAAAGACAGAATCTCTAGTTAAAACGGGCCATCTCGCCACAATGTCAGCTGCATTTACACACCCCATATAAGTGCCGCAATTACAAAATGAAGATGGTTTTGGTACCATAAACATATTCATCTTGTGGTGAGTAAGTAGAAATGTGCTCTCTCTCCCAGTTCCCTCCGTTACTTGAAACCCAGCACAGCTCATCATACGCCGTTTCAAATCCAACTTTATCTCAGAGAACAGTTCTAAAACCATTACCGCTAAAACCTAAAGCCAATCGTCATCATAGGCCAGAAAATCC
Organism: Xiphophorus hellerii; assembly: GCF_003331165.1. Taxonomy (NCBI): domain Eukaryota; kingdom Metazoa; phylum Chordata; class Actinopteri; order Cyprinodontiformes; family Poeciliidae; genus Xiphophorus; species Xiphophorus hellerii. Next base: position 25,889,119 of record NC_045690.1, read on the forward strand.
TCTTAGTCATCAAACACTAGTTTTCTTTGCACTGCATTGTTTGCGATATTTTTTCTGTAATACTAAAACCATGGCTGGTAAAGGCATTTTGTGCCTGACTTTGCTTTATGCCTTTCCTGTGTATGAAAGTTTTAAAATTGGTTTCCTAGAATACTGTCAGAATGTCAGCAACTAAAAACATACCATGAGTTTCCAGCCAGGTCATTGTTAGCCGTGTTTCCATCAATGTTTTTTTATGCGCATTTTGAAGTATTGCATGAAACAATTCTGATGAACATGGCAAAATTTGAAATAACTTCCTCAATTTCGCAAAAACGTTTTTACGCTTGGAAAATGTCAAACTCTAGACCTCCAGCCCAACAGGGAGGACTGTCGGCTTGAAGTTCCCATCCCAGCACTTTTGGCTGGGATGGGAATGGTGGAATGCTCCTGTCCACTGGTGGGTTTGTACCTCACAAGAGGCATGAAACCTAGAAAAATTTCTAAGTCCATCCTAAAGTTTGGAGGGGAAGAGACAAGCTCCATTTTGGGGGGGATATGTGATCTGTGCTAGTTTTGAACCTCTACATCTTGTTACAAACTATCAATGCAGTTATATTTCTAAATATACACACACACATTAAAGATTTCTACTTGTCTACTGCTTCCTCATGATTGCTAAATATACAGCAGGAGAAACAACAATCAAGATATTTAGTATAATAAGGGCTCAACTGCAGATTGAAACCAAAAATGAAACAGATGATTTCTTTAACAATTAATTGTGCCTGCAACCAATCAATCAGCGGTAAATCATAGGCCTTCAGGAAGCTTCATTTCAGCTCTCATGTGTCCAGTTCCTCTGTCCACCTCCAAGGCAAAGCAAATGTTTCTGGCTTGTGCTAGACTCTGCCGGGGCACTGATCCTGTTTGTCATGTTAAGGATCTCAATGCATGATTATGGAACAACACATCATCCAAACTGGCACAAGTTTCCACTGTAAAATGTCTTCTGACGACATTTTAATTTAAACTCCACTGTGTTAATTATTTTTCATGCCTCAATGATTAAAGTGTATTACTGTACACACAAGAATAAACAAAATAAACTGAACTAAGTGCAGCAAGAACCAAACAGCTGATGTATCAAGATGTCATGTTGAGGTTTGTCGTGAGGAAATCAGCAATGGTAAAATAAAAAAAAGTTAACATGATTTATTGAATAAACAATGATTTATAAAAAAAATGTCTGGATCCGGTCAACGAGTTCCCTGGAGGACTGGAAAGGAGGAGATCTGATTTGAGCTGCAGCAGAAATAAGCTAAGAGAAATATATTGTAGGCTGGTGGCGACTGCAGCAGAGGTTGGTCCATAGGAGGCGCTGTGGCGTCGACCTCAGGGATCTAAAATTGATCTATAAACATGATTAAAAGTGTATGTGTGTTATTTAGATAGAATTTCCACCAACTACTTTCACTCAATAAAATAAGTCTAATTCAACAGTCTGACAGAATCCTGGCTGCTATGGAATTAAGCTAATCACATGTGGTTGCTACGGTAAAAATGATAGCCATTTAGCCAATCAGCATCATTTAATGTCTTTGAGAGCTCAGAATTTTGCCCTTGATATGCCAGTATGTTTTGCGTCACTATGGTGATAAAGTTTATATGGCGAATACAGCAGTCTAGGGAAAGCTTGCACCGAATTCTCCTCCTTGAATGATAATGCAGAGGATTTTACAGATGGCCGGTGAGCTACAACTTATGTTCTTCAGCGTGTTTTATTAGCTTCAGCTTCTATATTGATCTGCTCTTTTCCGCTGCTTACTTTTTCTGTTCATCAGCTGGTATCAGGTCTTTGATGATTATCAGTTATGAAAGTTGATGTGGTTTATTTGATGCTTCTGTTGCTCTGGTTAGCATAATGCTAAGGCTCATCAGATAAATGTTGCTACGACTTCTGTGATTTTGCTAAGCGCCTTCTTGCCTTTTCAATTCCTTGATTAATTTTATGTTCATAGCCGTGATTTTTTACAGTGTTTTGGTTATTTCTGGTGTTATTAGTTTATTCTCTTCATGTCATAAAGTGGGAGTCAAGATGGTGAGGATAAAGCGGAGGACTCAGGTGGCTGAATGGTGATGGTTTAATGATGAAAAAAGGACAAAAATCCAGGCAGAGGAGCAAAAGCTAGGAGCTAGTCTCTGGTAGCAACTGGTAAACAGTAATAGACCGACAGCAGACACGAGACAACTAGTCAGTTTAGACCAGGGGTGTCAAACTCCAGTCCTCAAGGGCCAGTGTCCTGCAACTTTTAGATGTGCCTCTGCTGCACCACACCTGAATAGAATAATTAGGTCATTAGCAAGGCTCTGGAGAACTGATCTACACAAGGAGGAGGTAATTAAGCCATTTCATTCCAGTGTTTTGTACCTGTGGCACATCTAAAAACTGCAGGACAGCGGCCCTTGAGGACTGGAGTTTGACACCTGTGGTTTAGACAAAGACCTGACAGGGAACAAGAAACACATGTGGGTATAAATACACAGGGGGTAATCAAGGGATCTAGACACAGCTGGGATCATTGAAGGGTAGTCCTGTCTACCCTACACCGAAACTCAACTGACACAGAAACCTAAATGAACACAGAAAAACTCAAATCCTTACACTTCAATTTTAATAGAAGGCAGTCTGTTCAGAGTTATACATCCAGGTAATCATCAGTGGCGATAATAGGGCTATTTTAGTGGGACTGAAGCCTCCATAAGATATTCTCAAACTCTCTTAAATAATTAGGTTGTTTTTCTCCCATTACTTTTTTTTTTTACAAAAATCTGCCAACAAATTCAATGCAATGTAGCTAGAATATGACCTTAAATAAATTATCATATAAACTATATATTTTTTTACTCAAATGTGATCATAAATCTGTCAGAAGGTGACAGTAGCATGAAACTTTGCAAAATGTTCTTCAAAAGGTATAATTTCAGGTGTAGAGCAACAGAAAATTATAGTTACCTTAGCAATGCTTGCTAAAAAAACATTTATATTATAATGTTTTTAACTGTTTACAGTCATATTCTGTAGTGGAAGAAGTTTTTAAAGTGGAACTTGTCTATTTTTGTTGCTGTTTGAAAACCTTTCAACTCGTCAGCTACATTTTCTCACATCCTGATCATCTTCGGGGGGGATAAACCCCCCTCGTCCTAAAAACATGGTGACGCCCCTGACAACCATACATTAGTTTGGTACATTTCACAGTTTTGAGTCCAATTTCGCTAGCTGCTGACAAAATAAGTGACTAAACAGACCTTGTGCTTTTAACTAATGTAATTCTTCATGTTATTTTGCTGTTTGAGAAATATATTATTGTGAAATTTTTTGTCATTTTCCTGCTGTTCATTTGAATCCTTATACTGACTATGTGCTGCTGAAACATTGTAACTCACTATAAGAGAAACCTGCCTTCCATTTCTCTTCTTACGTCCCTAGTTATTGAGCGTTCCAGTAAACTGTGCTTTAGTTCCTCTCTTTTTGCTGAGTCAGAGCAACTCTCCACCACCTCTTCCTCTCTGTGGGCGCTTTCTACTAACGACCTCCCTCATCAGGTTTCCATAGTCGGGGCGACTCCTCACCTTCTTACCTCAAACTCTCTCCTCTGTCTAATTGTCTCTCTGCATGGTTCTTTCAAACAGTCACCCAGTGGTGGCTGGTGAATAAACTTCTTGGAGGGCTGATGTACCAATAGATTTCCCTTCCCAGTATTATTTACCACTGATGGTGACAAACAACCTGGAGACTCCACTCTGCCTCCTGAGTCACATGAAAGTTACGAAACTGTTCTTGTAAAAGAAAAGAAAATTCCAGATAAGGACCCTAAATTTCAGACAGCTAACCCTCCAGTAAAGGTCTAAAGGACAGGAGACTCAGGCTGCATTGAGCCTTAAAGGGGCAGTATTATTATACGTTTTCCATTTAACTATATTAACTTCAGTTATTATAAAAATGTTAGATATCTAAATCAACACTTTAAAAACATTTTTATATTACTCTTTGAAATTGGGCTTCTGTCTCTTTCAAGAAGCTCCTGCTTTCAGGAAGTTATCACAACATGGCTCCTCTGTTAACCCTTTAACAATGTTTTACATGCATTGCACTTAGGGATTCTAAGTGCGATCAGGTTTTTTGCTGCCAATTCCGATACCGATCACCCATGAGGCCGATTTCTGCCGATCACTGATCTTTGCCGATTGCCTTGATTGACTGTTAATTTTCCGCTTTAGGTAGAAATGATACTAAGTGATCTGGCAAAATTTTAAAATGATCTGGCAATAAAATCCCCTAATTTAGACATGAACATGCAAAATACTTGCAGGCACGATACAGCAGCTATTCAGTCAAAAGGACATCTGAAAAACCTGAAATCAGTAAAATAATATTTAACAGTAAGACACTCAGTACCATAAATTATGAGTCAAATAAATCTGTCTACATCAAATAATGTCAAGTAATAAAGGAGACACTCAAAGTCAAATACAGGTTGCATTAAAATAAACAATCCTGAGTTACAAAATCATAACTTCCTGATAGCATGGCTAGCTGATTAATGCTGGTTCTGATTGGCTGTTTCTGACTGAGCTGAGTAATTCTGCAGAACACAGAGAGGAGGCAGAGGAGATCGATTATTTTTCAGAGATTATTTGTTTTATGTTAGGACGGCGAAAGTTTTAATGCATATCTAAAATCTTTTTTTTTTTTCGCTCAAGTTACATGCTGCAGCTTTAAGCAGACGTTCGGTGTGAGAGTTCACTGCTGGGTCGAGGTTGAGCGGCGCTCCGTCTGTGAAATATTACTACCAGTAGTGCGTAGCGGCGATCCAAGAGCGAGATCAGAACCAGCGTCTTACACCGCTTGCTCGAAGATTTGAATTATTTTTCGGTTTATTCGTTTAGCTTTCTGACAGTGATGCTAATCCGGGTGAGTGTTGGTAGTTGAGCGCTGCTTTATCTGCCGCTCTGGATGCCATTTTGTTCCTGCATTAAGCCTCGATATAGACGAACTCCGTCAAGTGCTTGTTTTTTTAAATGCCATATTATATTCGTTTTGTTGATGCATTATGACGTGCTTCACTCCCGAGGTAATTTTCCGCCGCAACACGCAAACTTCCCCATTCATTCAGAGCGTTAAAGTTCCACACGACAGGATTTGTTACCGCGCGCTTGCGCAGTGTGAAGGAGAGAGGAGATGAGCTGCACACTCAGGCTGGTGATCGGTAACTCTTGTCACCGTGATCGGCGATCACCGATCATACACTTTTTCATGGAAATCGGCCGATTATGATCGGTGGCCGATGAATCGGCACACCTGTAATTGCACTGAGAAGTAGCTCGTATAATGAGCTCAGCGGATGTGCAGTTCCACCAGGTGTTGCTGCTGGCTAGTCTGAAGGAGCTGATTGGGGCAGTCATGGTGGGGGTCTGGGGGACTGCTCTGTGAGGTGGAAGCTTGGAAACTGCAGCTCAGAGGAGGTGCTCCGCCTCAAAGGCAAATTTTGCACAGCTGAATAGTTGCCACAGGAGATTAAAGGATTTCTCAAACATGGATGAAAGATTCAAATCAACACTCCAGGAATGTTTTTGATGAGGGAATAACAGCGTATAACATGATGTAAAGCCCCAAAAAGTCAATTTACATGATACTACCCCTTTAAGAAGTAATAGCCTCTGAACCTGGCCTACTCCACCCCAATCCACAATGGTCTTATACGAGTCCTATCTTGTGCACCAATAACAATGATTAATATATGTATTTTTTTCATTTCAGCGACAAATAATTTGTTTGCTCAGAGAGTAATATAACAAAACAAAACTAAAAACATGCACAGCTTTGACATTTATTTCTGAATCCTGACCAGACTAGGTACTCAGCTAAAACAGGTGAGTAAACATGAATTTCTTTCCACTCCTGGTGGCTGCAGAGGGAGGCGTTTAAAGACACGGCAGGCTAACACTAGATAGTTGCTATGTATTGCAAATTTTTTGCCCAGGTCCCTCTTGAAAATGAGATCTAGATCTCAACGGGGTTTACCTGATTAAATAAAGGAATAATGAAAAAAATAAAATAAAATAGTTTTATCTTTGACATGACATGTCCTGGTTGATCATTTGGATGGCAACATGTTTTTGCAGTTCCAGTTAATCGTGTGAATGAAAACTTACTGTCAACTTACTAACATTTATTTGACCACTTGGAGGCAAACTGTTTTGTTTTTCCATTTAGTTTTACAGTAGCAGCTTATCAAAACCAACACACAAAGCCATGTTGTGTTGGCTTTGTGTGTCAGGACTTTGGAACACAAAGTCCTGACATGTGAAATCCACAAACAGCTTCCTTCATTTCCTCACATTCACACCTATGGAACAGTTGCTTTTGAACCCACCAGCAAATATGACAACATAGAAAACCATGTGACAGCAGCTTTAGGATGCACAGTAACATGGAGATTTCCAGACATTTTTCATGACAAAATTTCACTTTTTTTAGTCCGAAAATTCTAGTGTTTTTAGACCTTTCTTACCCATAAATACGGTTATATATAAAAAATATCACCACACAATTCTATCTGATATTTTCACAATCAAATATGGAATTTGCAGAAATTCAGAAACTGATACACAGCTGTAAAATGGACAAATGGAAGATGAAAAATAGCAGAATCATAGACAAACAATGGATGAACAAAGAGTAAATAGATGGATGCTGAATAGAAGGTGGATGGAGGATTGACAAAAGGATGAATGGGTGAACAGATGGGTGGACAGAGAGATGAATACATTTACTAATTACACTGAAAAATCTAGTTTCATTGCCTTGGCAAACCACACAATAATCCTGGTATCAGAAGTGCTGCTTACTTCAGGAAAACGCTGCTCAAACCGGTAGCATTTTATGCTGGCACAAACTGTGTGTGTTGATCCAGTCAGTGCCACTAAGAGGTGTTTAATGGATGAAATCAGCAGTAAAAAAAAAAGTTACTAACAAATAAATCTCTACTAGAGTGAGAGAGTCTCTTCTATCAGGAACACTGCTGGCCTCTGCAAAGCCGTCTGGTGACCTGTGGTATAAGCAGCTCATTAAAGACAACTTTGTTGCTGGAGAACTAAGAGCAGAGCAGTAATTACTTTCCTCCCTTAAATGTTCCAGCTTCTGCTACTACATAAAGTTCTCTGGTGGGGTGGGGGGAGGGGAAACTAAAGCTTTTCCACAGCAAAGAGTGTACTTCTCTATCGCTGCCTCATGTTGTGGTTACCTGCTCCACAGAGTCCAGATGGCCGCCTTCCCGTGTGCATCCAGTCCCTTTTCATCCGCTGAACCAGTCGCAGTGCCGTCATGGAGACCTCGCGGCTCTTCTCGCCGAATTCCAGCATTTGGGTGAAACGGGGTATATAAAGACATGGGTCTGTGTAGGAAAAAGAAAAAGAAAAAAACCCCCATTTTTTTCAACTGGGACTTTGAAAGATTCTAATACCCTCATAAATATTTCTGCAGTTTTTGGACACAAAAAATAATTATAGTTTGCCGCTCTTGACATATCACGATTCAAATTAATTTTAGGGTTGCAACAATTCAGTGAATTATTGGAGAGCCTCCATTATTAAATTTTCTCTGGGCAAATTAGAGAAATTTGCTTAGAGGAAATTCCTTGAGACTTTGTTACATTTACTGTTTAGTGCACTCTGTTGTGTTGCGCATGCGCAACGCTCTCACTTCTGCCAATGAGTTGTTTATGACTGATAAGTGCTATTAGAATAACATAGGCTAATAGCCTAATAGTCTGGGGAAAATGTCCTCATTTCCCCGGACAGGTTCACTTTTCACGTTCTTTCCGGGTTGTCCATTGGGATTTCATTGATTGATGAAAATGTCTGGGGTTTTGTCGTAAACTGATTGCCGTGATAAGATGGCTTTTCTTTATTGGACGTCCTCCGTGAACTCCTGCCTAGTGGGTGGCCCAGAGCGAACGGCGGCGAAGTGGGTATACATATACATGTGGAGCAGAGACGGAACACAGCGGACTGCCCATGTTTAGCTTGATAGACGAACCGGAAAATAATTTTCCTACTATTCCGGTTCCAACAAATGAGTACCGGAGCGCACCATGGTGTGTATAAAGCTGGAATATCTGTTTCGGTGTGTGACATAGGTCCTAAAGATCCCGTCACTCACATGGACATGGAGCCTATAAAAAGGCTGTGCAAAGTGAGAGTTTATTAACTTGACTGAAGAGGAATAAATAAAGACTGGAGCATGCACAGTTTAAATAAAAAAAGAGACTGCTGCTTTTTATTTGTTATTACATTGAAAAGAATTTCAGATTTTTTGTGAGCAATTATTGATACAAGTTTACCAATATTTTATTTGATTACTCAAGTAATTGTTAGAAGAAAAGATAGATTACTCGATTACTTGTTCTTTCAGAAAATGACATTTTTTTGAGTCTGTTTACTCAAGTTAATTAATCGATTACTAAATTAGTTGACAATTATTTCAATATTCGATTTACGACGATTAGTAGTCTACTTTGCATCCCCAGAATCCAAACATGAAGAAGCAGCATTCAGCTTCTATGGACTACAGATCTGGAACAAATTTCCAGAAAACTGAAAAACAGCTGAAACACTGAGTTCCAAAAAAGAAAAAGAAAAAACTCAAAGGCTAAACAGAGTTGCCTTCGAACCATCATCACTGGAACATTGACCAACATATTTAATGTGTATTGATTGTGATGATGGTACTTGACAAAATGTACCGTTACTGATTTCACAATTAGTGACTGTATGGCATTTTTATGTTTCATGATGGGAAGCACTTTGAACTGCCTTGTTGCTAAAATGTGCAATACAAATAAACGTGATCGATTTACTAATCCGATTAATTGCTTCAGTCCTCTTGAGGACATTTCGGTCCTTTTACTTCTTCTTCAAGATATCACATATAATTACATAAATCTGTTAATAGTGCAATGAGATAAACTACAGGTGTACTCAGGTTATGTCTGACTTTATAGTTTTTTTATATATGAATTATGGAAGTGTGATACAATAAAAGCAGAAGAAATCTCAAAGGGATTTTTTTTTACTCTACTTTGAGAACAGCTGCTCTGGGTAAAGTTATCTTTAATGTGGATATCAACTGTGCCATGTCAAAGTAGAAAAATACATGATTAATAAAAATCTTAACTTTCTACTTTTACAACCAATAGCATGGCTGCTGGTTAATTTGCTTGTGGGCTCTTTCCGGACTCTGAAAATTATGCAGCAATCACAATTTTAATGAGAAACTAAAATGAGAAGAAAGCTTTTTTTCTCTGGCCAGAAGTAGTAGTTTATCTCGCCCAGCTATGACAGCGGACATAAATATGTTTGAATTTAACGTCTTTTCTCACAAAGGAGTGCAGTGGAAAGCTGTGTTAGTCAGCTGGTAATAAGATTGAGGCTGATTCGTTCCTCCTCCTCATCATCATGTAATAATGCTACGTCTGCACCACTGCTGCAAGTTTTACTGGAAAGTCTAACTTAAAAACCAGGCAGAGAAAAAAAAAAAGACACCAGTTTACCCTAATGCACAATTCCTTCCTCTGGATAAATTTTACCCAGACATTATCTTAATGCCTCTAAGAAAGAGAACTTGAATTGCGCCTTTCAGTCAAACCCATTCTGTTTACTCCCATTCTAAATTGTCTTATTCCTTGTTTTAACTTTTAATTGGGGCCTGCCATGCAAAGCAATGGCAGGAACCTATTACTATTGTCGGAGAGAAGCGTCTCTTTAATCTTTATTTTTCTTCCGTAACCGTTAATGCGGCTCGTACCGCTGGGTGCACACCTACAAATGAGGTATCAAAACGTGCAGAAAATTCACGCCATTGGAGCTATTACTTTTGGTGGGATTTGGGCTTAACGTGGCGACATAATTCGCAAAAAACTACGAAAAAAAACCCCATTATAAATCAATGGGAAAAATCCTAGAAATACCCTATTTTTGAGAATTTTCTGTGTCGTCACGAATTCACGTAGAAATGCCATTCAAATTTCATTTTGTAGATACGTCTGTGATCTCTTCGAAAGCGAAGACGGCTCGTCGATACCAGTTAAGGTTTGTCCACAATTTGTCTCTAAGCGACCCAAAGTTTCTCATTTTTCCGAAAATTAGAGTGAGAGCCAGGGCCTTTAGATCTCGGCTAGAGTGAGAAATGAAGAGATTTTTTGAGCCCAAGATAATTTTCAAATCGCCATCACGCCCACAAATATCGCACGATTGGTATCAAAATCGGTCCTGACATTGATACGCATGTCTGCTCCGGTAAAATGTTTTCGAAATTTATCTAGACCGTACGGTTTTCTGTCACGGTGCTTCAGAGCAAAGTCATGCGACAGGATTTTCTAGGCTGTCTGAGGCTCTGTCACTAACAGTTCACACCTTGGTGAGAAACTTATTTAACATAGCAACGGAACTCAAGAGGCTATTAGCTGGTGGTTAGGACTACAAATACGCATCACTGTAGTTCTAACTATAGTGGAACGCTCAGTTGAAACAGATCAGGACTGAACTGGCCTTTAGAACTATTTGCTGCTATGGGCTGTATATAACTGATTTAACTCAGTAACTGTTACACATGGGATTAGTTTGGAACTTTAAAATTAAGCATAATAATAATTTCAAAATAAAAGCCTTGAATATTTTTAAATCAGATATTTGCTCTGTTGGGCAATATATAACTGATTTAACCCAATGACTGTTATACATGGGATTAGTTTGGCCCTTTGAAATGAAGTTTAACAAAAATTCCAAAATAAAAGCCTTGAATATTTTTACATCAACTACTTGCGTTTTCAGCATTATATAACTGATTTAACCCAATGACTGTTATACATGGGATTAGTTTGGCCCTTTGAAATGAAGTTAAACAAAAATTCCAAAATAAAAGCCTTGAATATTTTTACATCATGCAATTGCTCTTTTTGGCTTTATTTGACTTTTTCATCCAAAGCACTGTTACACATGGTATTAGTTTGGAACTTTAAAATGAAGCATACTGAAAATTTCAAAATAAAAGTCTTGAATATTTTTACATGACGTAATTGCTCTTTTTGCCTTTATTTGTCTTTTTCATCCAAAGCACTGTTACACATGGTATTAGTTTGGCCCTTTGAAATGAAGCTTAACAAAAATTCCAAAATAAAAGCCTTGAATATTTTTACATCATGTAATTGCTCTTTTTGGCTTTATTTGACTTTTTCATCCAAAGCACTGTTACACATGGTATTACTTCGGAACTTTAAAATGAAGCATACTGAAAATTTCAAAATAAAAGCCTTGAATATTTTTACATGACGTAATTGCTCTTTTTGGCTTTATTTGACTTTTTCATCCAAAGCACTGTTACACATGGTATTAGTTTGGCCCTTTGAAATGAAGCATACTGAAAATTTCAAAATAAAAGCCTTGAATATTTTTACATGACGTAATTGCTCTTTTTGGCTTTATTTGACTTTTTCATCCAAAGCACTGTTACACATGGTATTAGTTTGGCCCTTTGAAATGAAGCTTAACAAAAATTTCAAAATAAAAGCCTTGAATATTTTTACATCATGTAATTGCTCTTTTTGGCTTTATTTGACTTTTTCATCCAAAGCACTGATAAACATAGGATTAGTTTGGCGCTTTGAAATGAAGCTTAACAAACATTTCAAAATAAAAGCCTTTAATATTTTTACACCAACTACTTGTTTTTTGAGCATTATATAACTATTTTAACCCAATGACTATTACGCATGGGATTAGTTTGGCCCTTTGAAATGAAGTTTAACAAACATTTCAAAATAAAAGCCTTTAATATTTTTACATCAACTACTTGTGTTTTGAGCATTATATAACTATTTTAACCCAATGACTATTACGCATGAGATTAGTTTGGCCCTTTGAAATGAAGTTTCACAAAAATTCCAAAATAAAAGCCTTGACAAATTTTACATCATATTGAATGGTGCACGTCCACCTTACTTAACGTTCTTGTGATTCTCCACATGCTATTGATTACGTTGCAGCGTTCTTTAGCATCGATGCCAATTTGTAGCGTGACAACGCCGGGCCCAAACCGACGGGCACGCCTTGGCAGGCCCCGGCTAAATTTCTTCCGAAATTTTCTAGTTATTAATTAATTATGTTTCGCTAGCACATCGGTTAGCATACAGGGCAGGCTCGTGAAACTATCAAGTGGCCAGTTAATTCATCTTTTTTAAAAACAAAACAAAAGTGATACAATAAATGAAGACAGAAACAAAATTATCTGAACTATTTTTTTAAAAAAAAAGGGAAAGAAAATTATTAGGGGTTGTAGGATTAAAATGTTTCTGAAGTTGCTTGGGGGGGAAAAAAATTATTTTTTTTAAGTTTCTATTCTTTTGTTCTGTGCCCCTGTGAAAAAAATGACCCCACCCTTGCTCCTATCCCCCCCCCCAAGTCTGGTCTAAAACCGCCACTGAAAGAGAGGACTAGTGGAAACAATCTAATTCTGGTTGGGCTTGGAGGATGTTTGTGTGCCCCGGGGGGCGCTGCCTCTTCCTCCGCCCCTGGTCCTTCAGCTCTCTGAGGCGCCAGAGGAGCCAGAGGAGAACCCGACCGCCCCCGAACCCGACCGCCCCGCCCGCCACCAGTGACGCACTCTGCGGAGGAAGAGGAGGGAGGGACTTCTGCAGTTCTTACGTTAGCGCCATGCCTTGATATGATTGGTTCTCATTGAGTCTGGGCGTCAGAGGAGATCGGGACGGAGAAAAAAAACGCAGTAAAAATAGAGCAGAGCCCCAAAACTCACGACTAATACCCATTTATTTGGGATGGCCGTGGATGTGGCGTGACGTCCCGGCAGGCTGGGTGTTCGGCTGCGCGGAAAAACACGGAGGACAATCCGTGAGGATTACTGCAAAGGAAAGGCGGAGAAATAAGCAGGACTGTCCGGATTACTCTCGTTGGAAAAGGGAAAACAAATGAAGGGAAGTGAGGATGAGCTGAACGCCAAAGAAAAGGAGCTAAAGTGTTTATATGGAAGCGGATGGGGAACATTAGTCCGGACCTGGACGGATGTTTATATTCCTGGATGACGTTTTAAATGCATTAAAAAAAATCCCTAAATTCTCCACTCAGGACATACTCGTACAGCACGTCCCGAAAAACCGAGCCAGTACACCGGGCATCAACACGGAGATCCGCCGTTCGTGCCGATGCCAACGGCAGACTGTAGCTTGTTCCATCATGGCCGGATCATGAGGTGTTTGACTTATCTGCTACTGCTTCCAGAAACACTGAAAAAGTCCAAGAAGCTCCCGGGGAGGCTGCCGGCATGTTATGAGATCCTGACTTTATCCCTGTCGAGCACCAAGAAGAAGCAGCAGAAGGAGGAGAAGACGACGAAGATGGCTGCGGAGTTGTTCTCTGCCGCCGGTCCCAACAGCACCAGCCTGGCCAACGGCACCACGGTGGCGGATGCGGAGAAGGCTAAGGAGGCGGTGTGCCTGGCGAACAGCGGCGGCGGCAACACCGGCGGCCTGAGCAGCGGCAGCGCGGCCAGCACTCCGACCAGCCAGCAGAACATCAACAACAACAACGTAGATCCACCCAGCTGGCAATGCAGCCACCCCACACTCAGAGAGAGGTAGATCCCGCTGCTAATCCCGGGCTCTGAACCGAGCTCTGGGCTCCTTACTTTTGAAGCAGTATTACAGTTTTAAAGCAGAGTAATAATGAAGTTTCTCTTTAAGTACTCCAGACAGGTCTGCAACCTGCCAAGTGGCTCTTTGGTCCGTCCACAACGGCTCTTAGAAACTTTGACTAAAAAAATTATAAGCTAATGTCTGAACTTTTAAAAATAGTTGCAGGTTTTTTTTTGTTTTTTTTTTGGGGGGGGTTGCATCAAATAATTACACTTAAATTTCACAACAGAATGACAAAGTGCCAGTCTACTTTTTATTTGCATCTATTTTTCTTATTAGACTAGAAACTATGTCCAAACATCATCATCTTAAGTGTAGCCATAATCTTTATGTTTTTCTTTGTATTAAAAATGGTTGGTCTTTAAAAATAACAGATTTTCTGTTTATACATTTACCATAAATTCAAAAGGTCAGGTAATAATTGTGGCCCTAAATCTTTTATTTTTGTGGACTGAAGGTAAAAATGGTTCTTTAGATTGTAAAGGTTGCAGAACCCTGAAGTATTTAATAAAGAGATAACAGCAGGACTCCCGTTTTTTATTATGCTCTAATAATTATGTCAGATTTGTTTATTAGGGGATTACAGGTGATGTGGCAATGTCAACAAGAGACACGTTTTAAACACAAGGTTTTGCTCGTATGTTAAAGCAAAGACAAAATTATAGAGTTTTGAATTCTGAGTGATTACTGTGGCTAGCAAAACGTCAGTATTCCTCCTTACTTGAACTCTTAAAGGCTGCCAACGTTTACCAATCTAGCTCAAAAGAACACTACAGGTTGTTGTTGTCAGAGCAACTTGGAAGCATTTATGTGAAGTTCGTTTTGGATCGTAGTCAGATCAGATTCTGTATAAGGAGGGTTAGCCTTGTGATGTTTGGTCATGTGACAGCGAAGCAGCACAGGTTTGTGGGATGCTTAGCTGAAACAGAGAATCGATGTAGGCAGTATGGTTGCTTTTACACGTCGAAAGAGTAGAAAATGTACATAACATATCGGCCATCACGACAGTATTTATATCGGGTGTTGAAATTGGTCCAGATTTTCAGATTGGTGCATCCCTACTTTTTTTTTTTACATGCGTTTGTGTAAAACAAAGCAACAATTAATCCAACTACTGCTGAAACAATAATATTATAACATTGTTCTTTTTCAGAAGCAACAGGTGGGGAAGTGGTGGGGTTTCTCCAAACAATGTGAAATACTTCTGTTATTTAAAGATTTACATTTAAAGACAAAAAAAGGACTTCTTAGTTTTGATGCATTGAATAAATGAGAACATGATCAGTTTTTTTAGTACTGGAACCTACAGTCACTGATTGGCTGTTTAAAAAATGATCTGATTGGTTGGTGCTTTAAATATAAGCATACATTTGAAACAGAAAGTGCATAATTTAACAGCGAGGCTAACTAACATCTGTATCTAACATGACGGCAACTGATGTTATACAATCCTGGGCTTCACTTGTGAAACTTGGTCTTTTAGGAATGCCTTGATGTTTAACAATGAGCTGATGGCTGACATTCACTTCATCGTGGGGCCCCTGGGGGCGTCACAGAAAATACCTGCTCACAAGGTAAAACCGTGTGTGATTCACAGCTATTCCTGTTCCTTTGTTGCCTTTAATAACAATAAAAAGCCAGGTGTGATGAATGCGTCTCCTGTTTTCCTCCCAGTACGTCCTGGCCGTGGGAAGCTCCGTCTTCTGCGCCATGTTTTACGGCGATTTGGCCGAGGAGGAGTTGGAAATCCATATCCCAGATGTGGAACCTGCTGCTTTTCTAATTCTGCTGAAGTAAGCCACACATGACCGAGCAGAGGCCCACATCACAAAGCGCAGTCAGCGTCACTTCAAAGCGCGTCATTACTCATCCGAAAGAAGCTAGGCGGAGGCAAAACGCCAGAGGTCTGGGAGTGGAGAGCGATTGCGCTCTGGAAATGCTGGGCTTCTCCTCACTCCTTAGAAATCCTCAGACATCTTTTCTCATCTTCAGACACATATTAACAGAAGTTGCGTAACTTAATGTAACGTAGCTTTTTTTTTTGCGCTTAGTTTTGAATAATAGTGTATCACCTGTCGATGTTGATTTTTGTAAAGTAGTTACATAAAAATACATTTAAATTTGATGCATTTCAAAGGGCAGTATTATGTAAAATTGACTGAGATTTACATCATGTTATAATGTTATTCCCTCATCAAAAAAATACCTGGAGTGTTGATTCTGTCATGCATGCTTGAGAAATCCTTTAATCTCCCATGGCAACGATTCAGCTCTGCAAAACCCCTGGATGGACCTAGCTCCGCCTTCGAGACGAAGCTCCTCCTCAGAGTTTCAGTTTTTAGCTTCAGTTTGTCATAATGTTTATGTCATAATGTTTATGACAAACAGTTGTTAGAGAAACTTTTTTTTTTCTTTTTTTTTTTTAAAGAACTGAAGTTAACAGTCAATTGATTGTGCTATAAACGTCACTATGTGCCTGGAAAACACATAATTCTGCCCTTTTAAATACATTTTTGTAATATAATTGAAAAAGTAAAACTAATTTTATAACGACACTTGATACAGAGTGATATATTTCAAACATCTAGGCAAGGATCGCCTACCCGACTACAACGTCTCTTTGTTCCTGGCTTTCTAACCATACAGTCAGACAGACATTTAAAGAGGAGCAGTAAAAGCAAATGCAGTGGTTTAGCACACCAGGGCACAGAAATGTGTTAGTGTCATGAGACTGCCATTCAGCAACACTCTTCAGTCAGAGGCCTGTTTGGATTCAATGTAATACTGACTGCCACTGCAGATCGTTTGTAGAACACTTTCAAGATACTTGGATGATGTGAGCTAGCAGAACATTTCATTTCCCTTTTTACATAGTTAAAGTAGTTTTGAATTGACTATTTTGGCTCATTCTGATGACCCTAATTGCTCAAGTAAAAGGAAACAAAGTCTTTTTCTTTTTTTAAAGACATTTTGCTTCTCATCCAAAAAAAAGGCAAAGGCATTTTGGATAAGAGCCGAAATGTCTTCAAGGAAAAAGAAAAGAAGTCCAGTTTCCTTTAACTTAATCACTTAGGATCATCATGACAATCTGGCCTGAAGTTCAGTATTTAACAAACTAGAATATACAGAGTATGTTCGCATAATTTCTGGCCTTTTTTTTGTTATGAATAATTGCATCAGTGTGCCATGGGGGTAATGTGACACTGCTGAGGCTGTAAGAAAGCCCAGGTAGCTCTAATGACAGCTTTCAACTCGCCTGTGTTGTTGGCTCAGATGTCTCACCTTCCTCTTAGCAACACACCATACGTTCTCTAAGGGAGTTCAGTCAGGCCACCATTTTCTAGCATCCCTTTTACAGGACTCTGAACAATCAGCTTTTTTCATGTTTGATCTTGTCTGGCTGACCCTCTATGTGGGGGGTATAAGTGGCTTGACAACTACCAAGTCAGCCGTCCTCTTCATCTGTCACATTTCTGTGTTAATCATTTTTCACTCGTTTGACGTACAGTAATATTTAGATTAAAAAACAAAAAAAAACCTGAATTTCTGGTTTTCAATAATTATCAAAATTACCAGCAACCAGTAACCAGGTTGCTGTGTATTGCAGACTTCTGCCCAGGTCCCTCTTGAAAATGAGATGTAGATCTCAACAGGGTTTACCTGGTTAAATAAAGGAAATTTACAAAAATTAAATAAAAACTGCTTGAAATATTTCACTTTGTTTATACTGAATGAGTTCATGATTACTTGAATAAACTTTACTATTCTGTTCTAATTAATTTAGATGCATTTATTTAGCATCTAAATAGCTAATCTAATCAAATACTGGTAATCTAAGTTACAGAATTTGATGCACAATCCAATTTTTGTTTAAATATAAACTGATGAAATTTAATACAGTGTAGAAATATGGAAATTGGGATCGATATCGACACACATGATAATATTGCTGTTATGGCCAATAACTGAAATTTACTGATATTATATATATTTCTCTACCATTTTGACAGCCTTAGAGAAAAAATGACCAGAAACAGACAGCAACAAGATGGAAATAAATATCGGTTGTTAATAAAATATGACATATTTTATTGAAGGGGAAGTTGCTTAATATCAGTGCAGTTTTACTTATCAAGCAGATACCGATGTTAGTGCCGATATATTGTGCATCTCTAGTTTACATTCTTTTCCTCTCAGTCACATAATTTAAACAGAATTTCAATATTGTTTGAATAGAAGAATTGGTTTCCAAATTAAAAATATAAAATTTTTTAATTGAATATTTTTAATTAAAGAAAATATTTTTTTTTATATATATTTTGTGAATAGAATCGTGACGTTGAAAGCTGGAATTGAATCGCTAGACACTGAAAGATATGCATCTTTTAGCACTTCTATAATCCTAATTTTGTGACATTTTTTCTGCTCCCAGATACTTGTACAGCGACGAGATTGACCTGGAGGCAGACACGGTGCTGGCCACTCTGTACGCCGCCAAGAAGTACATCGTCCCAGCGTTGGCCAAGGCCTGCGTCACCTTCCTGGAGACGAGCCTGGAGGCCAAAAACGCCTGTGTACTGCTCTCCCAGAGCCGGCTGTTTGAGGAGCCGGAGCTGACGCAGCGCTGCTGGGAGGTCATCGACGCCCAGGCCGAGCTGGCGCTGCGCTCGGAGGGATTTTGCGAGATCGACCTGCAGACGCTGGAAATTATCCTGCAGAGGGAGACGCTCAACACGGACGAGGTGGTGGTATTCAACGCGGTCATGAACTGGGCTGTGGCAGAATGCAAAAGGCAGGGTCTGGGGCCCACCACACGCAACAAGAGAGACGTCCTGGGAAAGGCACTGTTCCTGGTGCGGATTCCCACCATGAGCGTGGAGGAGTTCGCCAACGGAGCAGCGCAGTCCGACATCCTGACCCTGGAGGAGACGCACAACGTCTTCCTGTGGTACACGGCGGCCAAGAAGCCCATGTTGGACTTCCCCCTGACGCCGAGAAAGGGCCTGTCCCCACAGAAGTGCCACCGCTTCCAGTCGTCCGCCTACCGCAGCAACCAGTGGCGCTACCGGGGCCGATGCGACAGCATCCAGTTCGCCGTGGACAAGAGGATCTTCATCGCCGGACTGGGACTGTATGGGTCGAGCGGCGGCAAGGCCGAGTATGCCGTGAAGATCGAGCTCAAGAGGCAGGGGGCGACCCTGGCTCAGAACCGCACCAAGTTCATGTCGGACGGTTCCAGCAGCACGTTCCCCGTGTGGTTCGAGCATCCCGTCCAGGTGGAGCAGGACACGTTCTACACAGTCAGCGCAGTGTTAGATGGGAACGAGCTGAGCTACTTCGGTCAGGAGGGCATGACGGAGGTGCAATGTGGGAAGGTGACTTTTCAGTTCCAGTGCTCCTCGGACAGCACCAACGGGACAGGAGTGCAGGGAGGGCAGATCCCAGAGCTGGTGTTCTACGCCTGAGCTGCTGTCGCCGCTTTCTAGCCTTCAAGCTAATGTAGCATTCAGACATTCTGTTAACGTCACATTAACTAGCCTGCGTAGTTCCTCCAGAGACTATTTTAAAAGCAACAGGAGCCGTTATATTCTATTTAATTTAAGGTTTTTTTTTATTATTATTATTTAAGTGCTGATTAAAGGTTATTTACTCTGCTGCTTGTGTTGAAGGGCTGCATCTGCTGTTGAAATCAACACTCATACTGTGCTTAAGTAATCAAACCTGGAGTGAGTAGAGACTGCTTTAAGACGTAGTTTAATACAATGTTGTTCTTACAGTTACAGCAGCAATATTCCACAAGGAGCGACCTTAATGTAGGGTTCTGAGTAGACGTACAGGAAGAGGCGGAAAGCTCTTCACTAACGGTGGCTTTGCACTTCACAGGACGACCTCACAAACATTTTTGTCTTTTGTAAAATACAATTCAACTGTTAGCAGCTTGATGCTGTTAAAAACCTGATGTGTTCTGTCCAAGGATGCTTACACACCTCATAATAAAATGTTAAAGTTATAACATAAACAGATGCTAATCTTTGTGTTGTGGGGACAAACAAGGGGTTATGGTGCCCTCTGGGTAAGGAGGAATGAACTGCAACCTATTTTAATGAAAAGATTGATTATTCCATCAGAACACCTGTGCATCTCTGATTAGAATATTGATGAAATGTTCATTCACCTCCGTTATTTTATTGAAACGCTGATAGAATATTATTATAGAGAAGGAAAAGTTAAACCAAGTTTAGACAAGTTTCTTATTAGCTTTTTTCCTCCACTTCCCTTTTCTGGTCTAATTTGTGCCATCTATTCTGTAACATAGGCTGATGTTTGTGGTTGTGACCACATCAAGCAGTATGAAGCTACAGTGCCTTGTAAAAAAATTCAGAGAATGCTAAATGAAGAGGATGAAGTGAAAATCAATACCTATAGCTGGAGCGTTGATGCAAAGTTCTTTGGCCAGCGCGATGAAGGTTTTTCCCAGCACATAGACATTCACCTGTGAACACAAACACATGAAGAAGTTGTTACAAAACTGATTAGACATGTGAAAACCTGATGCTGCTAGATCCTCCTAAGTCGGTAACAGACATTTGTACAGCATCGACTAAGCCACTGAACCCGCCCAAAGCCACATACAGACTTCTAACCTGGCTTCAGTCCATTTGGTTCACCAGTTGCAGTGTTTGTGTGAAGCAGACTGGAAGAATCTGATACACCCTTTGCTTCCCAGACTGGTTTAGCAATCAGATTATGCAAAAGAACCAAAGTGTGAAAATATTTCACATGAATATGACCGATTAAAAACTGAATTTGAGCTGCACTCTGTTACTGCACCCTTTCCCCCCAGCAGACAGAATTTCCACATTTCAACTAGAAATCTCATTGTACCCCATGGTCAGATTGCACACACTTCTTCCTGAATGACTGTGGACTGCTGACATTTTAGCAATGTTCAGTTCTGATCATTTTATTTTACCTTTGATTGATACAATGAGTCAAGGCCTCCTTCCGTCTGAACGAAGCACTACTTCTATAAATCTACAACAATATGACCTTTACAGACCTGAGCCAAGCAAGAAACAGGAATTTTTTTTCATCTCTATGAACATTCTTATCTCCAATGTTTAACATTTTAAACTTCCACTATCCAAATAGTTTGAAGAGTTTTAGGATGTTTTAGATCTCGTTAAAATCTACGAACCATCAGAGAATTTGCTCTCTGATGGTAGCTCCCACATAACTACTCTTTAGGCTCCAGTTTAGTCCATGATCTGGGAGATCACTGAGGCATTGTTACTCTTCTATCACCTTCATTTCTCCCATGATGAAAACCATCTGTGATACATTACAGCTTCTTCTGTAATCTTCAAATGAAATCATTTTTTTATGTTCACGTTCAAGGTTAGGCAATGTTTCCAATACCACACAATAATGCGATCGACTGTATCTTTGGACGCAGTCTCTTGCTTATTCCTTGCATGCCTGAAAACAGAAGTTGTCAGAGTATCTCCAGCAGATGACAGGAATGATGCATTTAAAACCTCAATTTCCCTATGGGATTAATAAAGTTTAACCTAACCTAAAGTCTGAGGAGTACATAGTGAAAAGGAATGGTGAGAGTACAGTCCCCTGTGGTACTCCTGAGCACCTGGTTAAGACACACAGTCCTTCAGTTCCAAACTAGCATCCATCATTGATCCAGGCCTTGCGGGGATCTTTACCAACTTCTGCTGGCATTTCTTGAACAGTGAACTGGGTTTTATTTTATTACATTTTCTGGATAATTTGAAGAATATTCTCCTCAAAGTGCTCCCTATAGGTGTACTATAGCATCTTCAACTCAAACTCCACTGCGACACGCAAATTGCAGAGGGTCCTGACATACGCTTGTTTGCTACTCAGGTGGACCAACAAGAGTCTCCAAGACCTTCAGGATGTGAGGTCAGGGGAACAAGTCCGTAGTTGTTGCAATCTGATTGGTTAGCTATATTTGGCACTGGAATAGGGCAGGGTGTCATTCACAGTGATAGAAATGTCTCCTGGGTCTTCTCCAGGCAAAGGTTGAAGAGGTGAAGCAGAATCCCAAATAGGTGGTCAACACCTTAATAGAGTTTCTTCAGGTTTATCTTCTCATGGTTCTTCAAAGAACAGGTTGTCTCTGAACAAAGGGCTAATACTCAAAGCAGACAAATAAGAGATTGATCTTCTTTGCCAAGAGCAGGTCTTGCAGAAGAAGTGTATGGATCCCTGGCATTTTCACATGAAACAAATTAACATCTCGTGTTTTCTGGTAATGCAGTTTACCAGTGTTGAAAAGTGTTGAAAAGCCGGAGATGTAGCAGGGTATGAGGTGTGGCTAAAATCTGCAAATGTAATGGGGTGTTGTGACTGTAGTTTAGCAACAATTGAGCTGTCGGCATGACATGAGACTTGACATGTTATGCCATCGGCTGATGGCAGAATGTATACTATTGGCAACAATGGTGAACTTCCTCAGTCTGTAATAGGTTTAAGAACCAATAGCTAAAAATATCCACATATCTGTAAACACAAAATACTGCAACCACAGTACTCTGGCAGGTATTATGCAAGGTATGGAGAGGTCAATCAGCTCCACAATATCCAGAACCAGAATTTAAAAAAATTAAAAATAAAAAAAAAAACTTAAGAAAAGCAAGTTTTGGAAGAAATGCAAGAAAGCTACTGTCCCTTGCACTGAACTATTCCAGAGTACAAAATATGGCAGTCTGTCTTTGGAACGTGTATACTACTAAGGTGGCAGCAAGTATTAAAAAAGCTAATTTTTGTGTTTTCTTAGAGTA
This sequence comes from Xiphophorus hellerii, assembly GCF_003331165.1. Lineage (NCBI taxonomy): Eukaryota > Metazoa > Chordata > Actinopteri > Cyprinodontiformes > Poeciliidae > Xiphophorus > Xiphophorus hellerii. Next base: position 25,911,683 of record NC_045690.1, read on the forward strand.
AAGATTTCATATTTGTATTTTAAAGGGTCCAAAAGTGAAAAATAAGAATATTACATGTTGTTTCTATTGTTCTTCTGGGGCCTCTTGCACCAGAAATGCCACAGCTAAGCAGCCTCACTCCACAGCTGTGCGCACACAAACTTGGCGGACGTTCCTGATCCCACCCCCTTAATTATCGCAGGAAGGAACCAGATTAGAACCAGGAACCTCCAGGACCACCTCTACCACTCGAGTCACAGCTGACCACCAACGTAAAGAAATTAAATATTTTACTTTAACAATACAGACAAATATTACATATTTAGATACATGGTTAGCTAGCTTTTAGAAGGATGTTTGCACTGCTTAAATCTCAGCCATTTTGGGGCGCACCGGGGTGGCATAGGGGATAGAGCGACACATGTTTGGAGGCCTTGAGTCCTCGACGCGGCCGTCGCGGGTTCGACTCCCGGACCCGGCGACATTTGCCGCATCTCTTCCCTCCTTTCCTTCCCCCTTTCCTGTCAGCCTACTTTCAAAAAATAAGGGACACTAGAGCCCACAAAAAGACCCCATGGCAGGGTACAAAAAATATATAAATCTCAGCCACTTAGTTTGATTCTTTTTCTTGACTGTTGAACCAATAGTGAACTCCATTATAAGGTTAAAAGAGCTGTCTAAGGCTTTCAGAAAGTAAAATTACTCATCAAGCAGTGCCAAAAAAAAAAAATTCACCTTCTGCAGAGAAAATAGTCAAAAGAAGGAGGACGAGAAACGTAGAAAGTTTAATAAATTAAATTTGTCAGTCAAAATCCTGTACAGACGATGAATAAAAAGTAACAGGCTAGCACATATGTAATTAAAAAGCAAAGACACTCAAATAAAAATTTGTTTTAGTTTTGCAAACTTGATTAAAGGTGCAGTACCATGAGTGCCATTTTATAGCACAATCAAGTAGCTATGTTAACTTCACTTATTATAAAAATGCTACCTATATCAAATGACTTAAAAGAAATTTCACCTTGTAATTTAATGCCTTGAAGCTGGGCCTTTGCCTCTTTAAAAAAAATCCTGGTTTGATACTTCACCTTCAGGAAATCATCACAATGTTGCTAAAAGTTTAATAGAGGAGTCAAGTTTTTACCAGCGCTCACTGAGAAGTAGCTCCAAGGAGTCTTCCTTGGTAAACCTGATAATAGTTTCTAACAATAGTCTAATCTTTAAAAGGCAGACATGAATGAGGATCTCGACAGGTTTCATCTGATCTGCTCTTATTCTACAAATGGAAAAAGACTAAGCTGGTCAGTCCTTTATGTACAGGGCAAGTAAAAGGCAACGAGTGGTCCAGATGTTTCAGATCCATTTTGTAATGCACATACATGTGCATATATAGGTGAGAGGTTACTCCACATGATGGTAGAATCAGACCAAATGGTGCAAAATACAAGAAAAATAATTTGATTAGTAATATCTTTACCACTGAAGTCCTGAGATGCTGAAATAATTCTGTCAAGCAAAATACAGTCATCTACTGTACCAAAAGCAGCGGTGAGGTCCAGCAACAACAGAAGCTGATGGTGTATTGACAGCCAGTAAATGAGTCAACATCATTGGAAGTTACATTTCTGGAGAATGATTTTCCCAAAATGCAGACTGTAACAACTCAAATTGATACATAGTTGTTAACTAGTCTCCATCTGAACTGAATGTACTTCTTCAAAAAGTTTTTTGTTTTTTTTTTTTATAAAAAAGGCAACATTTAAAACATGTGTACAGTTTGTTAGACATCCAGGCTAGGCTTCTTCTGTCAGTTTAATCACAGCATAAAAAAAGAATACAGGAAAAAACCACCAGCAAACAAACAATTCAAAAGAAAACACAAGAATCCAAAGTAGAACATGTATTTCTTCATAAAGCCACAATGAAAGTGAAGCATGGGAACAATTCGGTGAGAACCCATAACAATATACCAGCTGACAGAGAAATGGGTTGAACTCCCTCTAACCTGGCCAGTGTAACTCGGTGTAGCAGTAAACCCAACCCTCCATAATTCATTTTTTGGAGTATTTCTTATGTTTTCATCCCAGCTTTGAAACACTCTCAAAAAAGTTAGATGCTTTGAGTTTCCTGTCACTGATCAGTATGTCAACCTGAGGTGATAATTACTTGATTGTGCAACAAATGACACTTTGTGGCTGGAAAACAACTAATACTGCCCCTTTAAGAATCTGTGAGAAGGTGAATTTGTGAATACTGAACTCTGATGCCGCTAAACATGCTGAGGGAGGAAAGAAGCACGACAGTAGGATCCACAATAAAGTCGGAAATTACTCATATTTTCCAACCCATTTTGTTTTTCCATACCAAAGTCAACCATGTCAAATAAAATAAAATTCCAAGCTGGACACAAAAAACAGCAACGTTCCCTTAACTTATTTAGTCTGATAAATAGAGCCACATTCTGTTAAATGAATCTCTGCCGTGCATTTTCTTTGTGGCATTATTAAAAACTTCAAGCATCATTCTCACTGATAATGAATAAATTAGGGGATCAAAGAGTTTCTTTGAAACTTCGTGGAGCTGACGGAAGCAGGAGGAGCTGTGTGGGTGGAGTTGGGTGAAGCCTAGCGGGGCGGTACAATAGTCTGCGTCGGAACCGCCCATCACAGATGTTTCATTGTGTTTCAGCCCACTGGCCGTCCAGAAGGCTCTGCAGTAAATTCGACCCCCTAACCCACCCTCTGAAAGGACATACTGATGGATACTGTGGAATAACAAAGGGACAGAGAAACATTCTATTGTCTTCCTCCAGAGGTAACAGAGTTAGCCCAAAATTAAGACCTGGGGCAGGAGGGGGGGCTTCAGTGCTGAAATCTGGAGCAGAAGGCCGCAAAGGCTAGAGAATAAGGTCATGACCTCCAGTGAAAGCTCTGCCATTCCTTCAGACAGTCTGCCCGGACCTCCTGGTGCTTAAGGAGGGCCAGGCGTCCAGGCCAGACAGATGGATAGAGTCTCACTGCAGCACCCTAGGGAGTCAGCAGGGACCCTGGATTCCAGCAAGGAATTTAGACTCAAACGTGGAAATGCAGACATATGCCAACATGAAAATGTCAGCATAAAAAAACTGATCATAAAAAAAAACAAAGCCTGTGGCGAGTAGCAACCTCTAAAGTACAAAGAATTAAAAAAAACAAAAAACATTTGCAGTAACAGCTAAAATCTGTTCTTACCGTTATTCAAGTGAACAAAAATCAACCCTGTTTGATCTGCCCTGATCAGAGATCAGCAGGTTAGGAAATTAAACCAATCCACTGAGTGAACACACTGGAGGAGGCAAAGACAAACTGAAATGAACCAAAATAGACAACTCTTTGATGTGTGGACGATATTATTGAAAAAATTTTGTTTTATCATCCTTTATTTTAAAAAAGCCCTCAGTTATGTTTTTTTTTACTAAACAAAGAAAGTCATAGTTTAAAAGCTTAGTTTTTAAGTTTAAAGTAATACATTATGATTTTTTCTTAGTTTTTTGGGGGTTTTTTAGGTTTTTCTGCATAACTGATATAAAACTTAACATTTTGAGTCCAAGCAGTCAAAAATATCGACAATGTTACAATGTTTTATGGATCATAAACATTTACAGATTTAGTTCAACATCATTTTGTTTAGTTATTAATGACCATTTGGCAATATGAAAGCACAGATCCTATTTTATTACTTCATTGTTTAAAAACAAAACAGTAAAAAAGGGGCTGCACAGTGGAACAGTTTCATCTATTACACCCTAAAACTAAGCCTCTTTTGTTTCAATGCTTTTTAAAATGAAAACATAGTAATTGTACAGTAACATAATCACAAGAACAAGGTCAGTATTATGCTAAATAAATTGTAAATTTAAGAGGCGATCATACAGTAAAGGCATCCTAAAATCCCTAAAACCCATACTGGTTTTAGGAAATATTGTGAACCAGAACTTTTAGAACTTTTTTTTTTTTTAAATCAAATGTTTGATCTGTATTGACCCTGAAGAACCTAGGAAAGTAACTTACACGTGGAATGGTTTAGATCAAAGCACAATCGTGTCTTAGAGTAGCTCAGGCATAAAACGGTTTGGATCACTTGCGGGAAGTCTTAGAAGTTGAAACACATAACAGACAGTTTGAGTCATTTTGCAACACAGAACGAGGAAAACATTCAGTCTGATGAAAAAAAGAAATGACAGAAAATAAAAGAAGCTGTGATTGAAAAGTGGTAGTAGCTGCATTACAATAGCGCCTGCGGAAATTGTCAACATCCCGCTAATATCGACAAAACACAATTTTGCAGTTGCGATGTTTCCATTAAATAAATAAAAACACATATGAATAAGCTTGTTCACGTGATAAGTGTCATTAAAAATTAATCATGCGACGCCATGATCCTCCTACTAATTCCTACCTTCTGCCTCGGGGTTTGGACCAGTGGCAACATCCGGCTGCTGGTCATGTGACTTGTGTGATGTGAAAAAACAGTTTCCATTGCAGTTTTGTGAAATAAACCAATTTTGATGTGGCCAATTGTGAAATTGCGCAACTAGACGCTCAATGGAAATGCAACTACTGATTGAGTGGATTGGATGAAAACGCCTGCATAGTTTCATATTTTTATTTGTAAGAAATGTAATCATTTTACAATTCTGAGCCACTTTAAGTTGATCTCTAGCACATAAAGTCGCAGAGATGATGCTGACGCTTGTGGCAAGAGAGAGCTTGCGTACATCCACCGGCACATCCCATCATCCGGAGATTTCTTTGCACAGCAACAGGCAGAAAATGCCTCACAAAAGCTGCAGAAGACAGCTGATATTTAAAGGAAATGTTTTTGATGTGGCGCAGTCATTCAGATAATGCAAGAAAGATCAAGTGGCTTGGGCGTGGATCCACTAAAAAACACAAGTAGTGGAATGGAACTGGCCCACAACTGCCCAAACACCCACCATTAATAACCCCCCTCTGAGCCCCTTGCCACAAAAAGACAACCCTCAGCCTCCAAATACCAGGGTGTATAGAGCGGGGGATGTGGAGGAGAGGCCGCCAGCTACTGCAGGACAGCTGGGAGCATAAAAATAAAAGCTCCTGACCAGCTGTGACTCAAAGAAATGTCCCACCATGACCACCACACCCTCCACTCACTGCAAATCAGCTGCCATTAAATATGTAGACTAATGGAGGTTTCTAAATTTACACACACACACACCTCAGGTTTTATTGCACAGAACAGACATGTGGCTGAGCGGTGAGGAAGAGCTGCTTTTAGGCACAACCTAGTGAGGGGCGAGGAGCCATTTTCTGCACCTTATGAACATTTGTTGGCAATTAAATGGAAAAAAAATAGAGGAAGCATACATTTATTTTTAGAGGTAAGCACGCTACGATTGTTTCAGTAAATCATAATGGAGTTACCCTCATAATGGTTAGTTAGCCTTGTAAAAGCCAGAAGAGGAAACCATAAGCAATTTAAATATACTTTATAGCAAAGCAAAATTTTATTTTGTATGTTTTTTTAAACGGCACAGTAAAAAAGATTCTATTTGTCACAAATGTTTTCAAATCAAACTGATTTCAAATGCACTGCAAAAAGCACAAAATCAAGTATTTTTTAAAAATCTAATTCCTAGTGCAGGCAGAAACGCAGAAATACGCAAATATCTTAATTAAAACAAAAACTAAACTTTTCAGCAAGATGTAGCAGCATGTTTTAGGTCAATAATTCTAGAAAATTGATTAAATGTTCTACTTCCAATGGCAGGGAAATGACTGTCACCCCCCACAGAGCCGGGCTGTTTCAGATAGCTTTTCACCCAAGTTGGTAGATGAAATCAGGTTTGTGTATTTACTCCGGTTACCGTCCAACATTAAAACTTGAAATCATTTTTCACAGCGCTGCACCGATAACATACCTGCAAAATGTCACTGAGATCCAGCAGCATGTCTGAGGAAGAAAGGTCAAGGCAAACAGGATGAAAGGAGGAACACAGAAAGGTTGACCACAGATGGGAAAGGACAGCTACGGCTGATGATGCTTCACTTCAATATTTTCTTTCAAACAATATTTTGAGAAAATAAACAGATAAATGTTCCTGTATCATACACTCTGTGCTCTTTACATGCTTAGTGTTTTCTAATGAGAGCAACACTCAATGCAGAGCAGTTCTTTTAAGCACGGTAGTGGCGGAGTGATGATTTGAACTCATCGCGATTCATTAAAATCAACGCAGAAATACTTTTACAAACCCAAAGGATTTTAGGATTAAATATGCATGTATAATCTACAACATATCGGTTGAAAATGAAAAGGATTAAAGTGAAATCACCCTAAAACAAACCAAAAAGGAAGTTGAGTAACTGACATGAAGAACATAAGGAAGATTTTCATGAACTCACTTAAATTGTTGCTTTTGATGCGACTGTCTGGCTGTCAAATTGGGATTAATTTTAATTTCCAACGTCTTAAAAAAAGAAAAGAAAAAAAATCCTAATTACATACTAGTCCAAAAAGTGTTTCACAAAAACACACCGCTTCGGCAACATCAGCCTCTGGATATCTCTTCCTCCTACTGCTCAGCTGGCGCAGACATTTGGTTGCCGTGGTTACAGTGTCTCCGTGGCGACAGGTGCACCTGTCTCCAGGGTGTCAGGCTGGATTAACGAGGCTCCTCTGAAACGGGCCTCACAATAGAATTAGCAGGCGTGCAGATGAGATGGAAAACATAATCCCGGCACACGCCACCTGGAGATTAACGGACAACCTGCAACTGATCAGGAGAACCAAAACCAGGAGAACCTTAAACACACATCTGGGTTCTGCTCCTGAGCACCAGGAAGGACACGAGGTCCAGTTTGATGGGTGGTGAGCTTACAGATGTTTATCTTAATGCCGAGTTACGTCTTAGGACAGATTGTTCTAAGACGTAAAACAAAAAGCACAGCTGTTCATATGAGCAATGAAAAACTTTCAGGTAGATAAGATCAACCATTTAGCCATCAAGTTTTAATGTCTTTGTAGAAAATTTCATTTGGATAAAAGTCAGGTGTTTGGTCCAGTCCAGCAATTTTACCTTTGATCTCTGAAAACAACTAAGAATTTCCTTAGCTTTGTTTAGTGACTATTGTCTTGCTTCATCCACACCTTAACCCAAATGCTCCACCTGTACTCTGAACAGTAATGTGACATTTATGTGCTTATTAAAGGGGAAATATGCAAAATTGAAAATGGTCAGCTTTATATCATGTCATTTCCTCATCAAAATCAGACCTGGAGTGTTGCTTTGATTCTTTCATGCATGTTTGAGAAATCCTTCAGTCTCCCATGGCAACCATTCGGGCATGGCTAAATGCTCACTCTCACAAAGCTCCCCCTGTTTCCACAAAGCTCCCCCTAACCCTAACCCTAACCCTAACCCCTAACCCTCTGAGCTGCAGTCTCCAGCCAAGTTTCCGCCTCTCAGTGTACACCTCCCTCCCCCACTCAGCTCCTCCAGACTAGTAGCAGCAATTAGTAAACATTCGCTGGAAATGGGCTGAGCTCATGATAGAAACTACTTATCAGTCCAACTCTCCAAAGAGCTGGTGTAAATGCCATAATGGAGCAGCATTGTTGTGGTGACATGCCAAAGGCAGAGTCAGAGAGTAGGAGCTTCTTGAAGGGACATAAGCCCAAATTCAAAGCGTTAGAATTGTGAATTCAATTTTCTTTTAAGTTATCTTTGATGTATGCTGTAATTCATAGAAACTGAAGGTAGCAGTTACTTAACTGTGCTATAAAATGACGAGCATTTTATGGAGCTTTGCAGCACCATCATCTGAATAAAATGTGAATGTTTAGAGGTAAAGACTTATAAGACATACCACAACTGTACAATTATTTACGTACTTACGTATTTACGTACTTTGGATGGAATCCAAAGCCAATGGCCACAGTTTTAAAAAAAGCAACACCTCAAGCTGAAGTAAAACTGTGTGACCGGACCGGCTGCGAACCAGAGCGAGCCATGGCTCTGGTTTACTGCCGGGCCTGCTGGTTTACTGCTGTCACCAGAAAACAATGCATCACAGCATCACTGCATTCCTCCACGCAGTACATTAAACATAAATTGGGTTTCTTCTTTTGAAACAAATGTCATTGGTGTCATTGGTTAAAGGTGAATAAGCATCTGGTCACAGCAACATTTTTATCTGTTTTAGATTACAGAGACTTGTTATATATGAACGCCTCAGCACAATTGCTGCTAAAAAGTTGATACTATCTATCCATCATGTTTCTCTGGGGTTTGTTACAAACTGTAAAGCCTTGACCCATCATTCCACTCGAGGGAACTGGCCATCTATGTCCACCAGAAGGTTGAGACATTGGTACACTCTTATTTCTGAGGCCTTGCTTGGGATGCTGCCCTCCTACATCTGTGATCTAATCACACAGAGAAACATTGATTCTCACTCTGTGTTCAAATGATCATTTCTTGTTCTCTGTCCCATTTCCCCACACAGAATTGGGAACAACTGCCTTTGTTTACTCTGCTCCATCTACATATGTTGCAAAAAGACTGGAAATTAATTGAACTAATTTCATTGAGCACTTTTAAGTCCAGACAGAGGATTAGAGATAAATTCTTAAAATTGTGACTGTTTTTAATAATTATTATTTGTATGGTATTTAACTGTGTAACTATTTGTAATTGTTGTGTAATCTTTGCCGCCTCTTGGCCAGGATTCTAGGTTTTTAATCCCAATTGGATTTTCCAGGTTAAAGGAGCAGTACGGCAGAACTTTTCCGAGCTTTACATCATAACATGTTATTCCCTCATGAAAAACATACCCGGAGTGTTGCTTTGATTCTTTCATACATGTTTGAGAAATCCTTTAATCTTCCTTAGCAACCATTCATCTGTGCAAAACGCCTGGGTGGATGTAGCTCCGCCTTCAAAAAGCAGTTACCAGACTTCAGAGTTTCTGCCTCCCTAAACACACCTGGAGGATCCTCAAAACCTCCTCAGTCCTCAGTGGTTCAAGATATTATCCTCTCTGGCCTGGCATTTACAAAACATAATATTTGTGGAGATCAAAGAATGACCGTCACCTTTGACACTAACTTAGAATTATGAGGAAGTCCAACAAACACTCAGTAGTTCTCTAAGAGCATCTACTATGGAACTAGCTTAAACAAAAACAACCATTTGCAATATGTTTGATTGTGGCCCACAATCTTTCTTTGTCCAAGCTCCAGATTTTCATAGAGGTACTTCTTTAATTTTTCTCAAACATATCAACAATGTGTGGGACTCTGTAAACAGAAGTCCTTAAGATTCAAGAGACTCGGTGGTCTGATTGCAAGCGGTTCCATTCTAAGGAGGAACAAAACGTTCAGATTTAGAACAAGGCCACAGCAACCTGCTGATGTTAAGCAGCTCTTTCCTCCCTCGAGAGAAAGCCCAGTAGCATCCCAGTTCAGAGATTCGGCGTTGCTTAGCCTCTTTTAGTAACTGGGCTGACCTCTCTCATTGAGGAAATTTAAAAATAGCTAATGGAGATGCTGCTGGCCTTCTACAAGAATGTTCTGCTTAATGGTCGAGTCAGATCAGCAAGAAGTTCAAAGCGCTTGATAGTTATTTCTACTCGATAACAGGGGAAGTGGCAAAAAAGTTTACGCTATAAAGTTTAAAGGAAACAGAACGTAGGCCGGAAGAACAAAAATTGAAGCAGAACTGGCTGTGTGTGCATAATCTGTCTGAGGTCTAAAAATGGATCTGTGTTCCAGACTGTTGAGCATCTCTAGGCTGTTGGTGCTCATTAAATTCAACTCCAGGTAAGACTGAGCCTTCCTCCTCCTCCTCCTCCTCCTTTTGTTTATGTCCTGATCATCTCTACAACTTCACCCAGCTGTGGGAAAAGGAGGAGGGGAGGCAACTATTTTTACCACAGCCTTATCCCTCCAAACATGCGTGAACAGAAAGGCCTGTGGAAATGAACCCACACAGAAACACAGACACAAACAGAAGCTGAGTCAACAACGCAGGAGCAAAGGCCTCACAGTGCCTGCTCCCCTCTCTTTCATCAGAATAACAAACCCGCCGGCGGTTGCGTAACCCAATCATCCTCACAGGCCAGGCGTGTCGGGAACGGCACGGCATAGACACGCCTAGCCCAAATGTAAAGAGGTTCTATGTTCATCAAGAAGTCCCAAAGTTCTACCTGTACTTCCTGTCCGCTGTAACATTTAGGTTTGTATTAAGGCAGCTCAAGATGTCAACTACCAAGACCATTTCTAAATATATTTCAATTGAAGCAGTGGAATAAGCTCTACATGCAAGAACATCTCACCGCAGTTAGTGAGTAGTGGTGCACACATTCCTCAGATTGATCCCAGAGACTCTAGGATGTTCCATTCAGAAATGTTTTTGATGACATGTTCTGGTAAATAAGTAAAATAAGGTGGCTTTTTGGTATTTAGTCGTAAATTTTTGTTTTGCCATGAGAAAAGACTGATGGTTTTTTTCTTTAGATCAAAGAATATACTCATCGACACATAGCACACTTGGTTACAGAAAGGATACGAGGCGTTCCCTCGGTGCGGCAGACCAGGTAGATGCAGGCGGCCATGATGTGATCAGACTTGCGGCCGCGTGTCAGGCTTTTATTGAGGGCCATCTTGTAGAAGTTGAAGGCCGTGTCCAGGCAGTGCTGGTTCATCTGAAGCTGGTGACCCAGGGTGTTGATGTGTTGTTTAGCTGAAAACACAAAACCACATATTCAGAATAATTACAGAGGTAATAAGTTGTTCTACTTATGCGCTATAGGATTTGGAAGCACAAAATACCTCAATTATATAACAATAGCAATCAGTGGGTGAAATATTAATATTGTAAAGGACTGTTTGGAGTTTAATTATTGTTGGCTAGCATATTCCACGCGTTATGAACTCGCATTGTTCATGCCGACATAAAATTTAGCTAGTTGGACAAAGAGGACACTTTTTGAAACTACAAAAAATATTTAAACTTTTTTTTTTTTTTGATAGTCCAATTTTTAGATGTAGCTGGAAAACCATTCAGTTCAATAGTTTTTATGTATTAACCCTCCTGTTATGTTCCGGGTCAAATTGACCTGTTTTAAAGTTAAACTTTTTTTTTTTAAATAGTTGGAAGTATTTTTTTTTCCATGAAACTTTTTTATGTCTTAATAGGTGCACTCTACATAGAAATTGAAAATTTATTCATTTTACACATTTGCACCACCCCCTGCGTCTACTTTTTACATAGATACTGTTCGGGTCAATTTGACCCGGCAGTCAGGTTAAAGTGCAAAAAAATATTTTAAAAAATTTCCAATTCTATATGTTTCCTTGTAGCTATGAACCATATTTCACCACACACACACAACCCACATACATACACACCCAGACACACACAAGTACACCCCCTCACTACTCTCTTTACTTCACTAGGAAACTGCGAGAAAGCAGGTGTTCATACATACAACTTTTGACGGGAATCTTTTCTGTTCCAGTGGATAAACTCCACCCACACTGAGTGACACTCAGCAGAAGTGGAGGGAAACATAAATACTCTCTGCATGACTCATTTATCTTGATTTTAATCAGCGGGTCAATTTGACCCTGAATAGTACGTGTGTCTCAAGTTCAATTATAAAGATCACCCATTGAAAAAAAAAAGTGTAATATAAAAAAATTTACCAAAGATCAATTTCAAGGAAATTATTGTTTTTTGTGTCTATGTTTTTAACAGTGGACATAAAAAATGTAAATTCTACTTTTTCATGTCCAAATGAGTAGGTTGTCGTCACTGATCCTTAATTTCTGAGAAATAAAAAAAAACATCATTGCACAAATATTGATTGAAATGGTTAGTATTGGAGTTAATAATCAGATACAAAAATGTTTAGGAGGAATTTTTTGGTTTCTGACACTATTGCATGAACATTATTGCTGTACCTCAGAAACTAACATAATAGGAGGGTTAAGTAACTTTTGGAGGAAAGTAACTTCACTGTATTTTATTTCAGGATATCAAAGTATAAGGTGATTATAAAGACATACCAAAATATTCAGATTTTGTTTGTAACAAAAATAAAAACAAGTGTTAAAATTAATGTCATTTTCCTTTTACTTGTCACATCATTTCACAATGACATAACATACGACCCAATGTGATAAGTTTAAGCTGAATGATTTATTTTATAAAGTCAATATAGATCTAATTGCTTAAATTAAATAGTGCTGCTTAAAGTTTAAGCTGATGGTGCTGATTTATGTATTTTATGTCGTGTTGAATATCAACAGCATGGTGGTTCCAGCTGGTAAAATAATAAACCACCATAAGCAGAAATGATTCATAACCCAAGAGAACAATCTAACGCTCCATAAGAGCTTCTTCTGCTCAGTCAATTATACAGTATTCTGTCATGTTCCATCCATCATCACAGTGGTATTGTTATTGCGCAACTGCAAAGATTAGCTGAGTTCTATTATGAGTAAATACTCAGGCTCTAACGAGCAGCAGACTTACTCACTCAAACACGTGTTCCCCATCTGCAGACACACAGACTCAGGTACAACAGATGGAGAGCCAGGTCAAACATGATTGCACTAAGTGCTGCCAGGAAGCTGTGGTGTGTGTGTCTGTAGTTCATGACCTCATATGTGCTAAACAGGTCGTCGAAAGTTAACACACAAAGCCAGATGTGTGACCTTACTGAGTGGGTTGTCTGGGAATGTGAGGGACTGAGCTCATCATGCTGAGTGGATGTGGAATCACAAAGTGTGTACGCTGCGTCAGACAAACACACGTTATCATAGTCTACTCAAAACCACGTCTAAACAATCCTTCATAGCTACTTGTCTTGTTCACTTCGATTAATCTGTCCTGGGTTGCAATAAAATAATAATAATAAAATTAAATACATTTCTATCGGAACATTGTATCTGTTTGGAGTCCCAACGGAGATGTTTGTTTTATGTTGTTGCACTTTTTCTATAAATGTAATCAAAACTGTCAAAAAAAATTCTAAAAAATAGGGGTGCAAACATTTCATCGACTTACATTTGATTGTTGATTAATGGCTTAGAATTAGTTCCAATTCTCTTAACTGATAACGTCCGCTACCGTCTTTCAGTGTTGTAGTTCGGCCGCCATCCAGAAGAGGGCGCCGCTCGTCGTCCAAGAGGAGCCAGTTATAAGAGAAAGACGGCAGAGAGCGCGTCCTTTAACAAGAGAAACGGTCCAGACAGTCCGGTGTGGGATGCAAAATGCTCTTGTTGCGTTTCTATTTAGAAATATAAACACTCGACAAAATCCTCAAGTTTGACCTTATCAGCGCTCATTCAGCCGAGCTGGATGGCAGAGCAGTCTTATTCAAAAGCTACTGGTGTAATATAAAGGCGAGGATGTAATGCTAGAAAAGCGGAAAGCATGATGCAGCAACATTTTAACATGATCAAAAACGACATAATGCCAATGAGGATGGTTGATTTAGGGGTTTCGGGGAGATTATAAAGATGCTTAAGTTTAATAATGCGAGAAACCACAATTTTCTTTTAATTCAGTCAGTATATGCCACAGCTGACGAAATAAAAAAACAGATTTTGTTCAAATACAGCACATGAAAAAAAAACCGTCAACTCCACGATACAAGTAAAAACGCAGGTTTTGAAGAAAATGGCCGCCTATTAGTGAGTATGTGAGGTTAGTCGATAACTTGCGTCTGTAATAAAAATTAGTATCGTTAAGTGGATTAGAACTTTTTTTTTTTTTTTACCCCTCCAGGGGGTCTTTTGTGGGCTCTAGTGTCCCTTATATCACAGTAGGCTGACAGGAAACGGGGAAGGAGAGGGGGGAAGACATGCGGCAAATGTCTTCGGGTCTGGGAGTAGAACCCGCGACGGCCGCGTCGAGGACTCAAGGCCTCCAAATACGGGTCGCGCTAACCACTACGCCACCACGGCACGCCCTGGATTAGAACTTTTTGATATAACAAATTAACTACAACAGCTTCTTGGGGAAATGGAGTACAAAAAAATCACATTTTTCCTGACAGAGAGACTGATTTAAAATGTTGTAAAGTCTAGATTTATGTGTGAATTTGAATTAGACATTAGATTTACACAGATCAGGATTTTCCTTTGGTCACTACCGATAACCATTCGAGTTTAAAAGCTTTAATTAGTCTGAATTGCTCATTCCAAATGTCTGCCTACACACATTTCAGCCCATTTGTGTAAACCACATATTTCCTGAAAGAGATGAACATCAAACAAACATGATGAGATTAGAAGATTCCAATCATTTACGCATACTGGACTTATCTGATTTTTACTATAGAGCATGTGGTTTCTTGATTACACAAGCAGGTTGGGAAAACTTTGTCCAATCAGTGAAGGCACCTTAGACTAATAGGTAATGTTGACAATACTCTTCAGCGTGGATGCTACTATTGAGAACAGACACAAAGTTAGTAATTTTCAGTATGTGAGGTGTCTAAAAATCAAGTCAGAAGAAGAACAGAAATGTAAGCAGTTGACTGATCATCAATCTTCAAAAAGCCTGACCTGCAGTCCTGCTATTTGTTGATTTTTATTAAAGCCAAGAATCATCAAGCAAAACTAACAAGTCTATGTTAACGGTACAATGTAATGTATAAATCTCCACACTGAACCAGCTGCTGTAGCTCCAAAGCTAATGGCAACGATGGTTCCTCATATCAGAGATAATAAGCAGGAAGTGAAATCAGCCTGCAGCTTTAATTGGAGCTCCTGGTCACAAGTTCAAACTATTCCACCCAACTGAGGAGCTAAAGGTTTTATCAAAGCCCAGAGATGAACCATCATCATCTGATGACATTTACATGAAGAGGGAGTAGGACACTGTGATGGTCTGACATTTACTCGTCTATCTGACTAAGTCAGCCTGGAAACAAAAGCATACAGATGAGCTACAACCCCCACCAAAAAAACATATCTTTTAGGGAAGCCAATCAAAGCCAGTAAAATAAACAGCACATGCACAGTTTAAACCTGGGATGGGTAGTTTGATATGTTAGGAGCTCAAGGATGCTTTTCACTTGACATTGTATGGGCAGCAGATGTATGGTGCTAGTACAGCTTACAGCGCCCCCTATTGCCTATATGTCAGTAACGTTATTTTATTGCAGACAGGAAGTGTCCTAACTTTTTCATGTGAAAGTTCAACTGTCCCATTCTCAAAATGAATGCAACTCTGAATGGAATAAATTAAACATTTCAGAAGCTTTTTGAAAAAAGGAGCAGTGATCCAAGATGTAGGAAGTCCAATCAAATTATGATGACATTTTTGGATGGGCGGTAAATAGTCAAGTTTATTTTTATAGAACATAGAGAAAGTTCATAGTACGCTACATGATAAAACATTTTAAAAAAACAACATTTCATTAACATAGCAAAATAATTCCCAGGTCAATAAGCCTTGTCCTTTGGTAACTAGACTTTTCAGAGTTGTTTGTGGGAATGGGCTCTATGATTTCACTGCTTTGATTTCACAGTGGTTACCACTACACACAAAAAAAATTAATTTACAGTAAAAAAAATAAAACAAAGAAAAACAGAAAAAGACTGCAGTAATATCTCTATTTATTCTGTCATAGAACACATCATGTAGTCCTCAACAACAGAATGGAGAGACAGACAGTCTGACTAGTTCAAACTCTTCTAAATGCTGTCAAAGTCCGAGCAGGGAGCAGTAAACCAAAGAGGACACCAATGTACTAAATGTACTGGCTGATAAGGACTACCTTGTTTTGGTACGGGGACGAGGTTCTGCATCAAGTGGAGGAGTTTAATGATCTCAGTGTTTTGTTCACAACGTAGGAAAAATGAAGCAGGAGATCGATAGGCAGATTGGTGCTGCATCTGCAGCTCTATTCTGTTGAAAAGAGAGCTGAGCCAGAAAGAAGATACAGACGGACGGATAGAGTTAAACCTTTATTCAGTTAAACACTGAAATCTTTGTTTTTAATGTTTTTTTCACTCTTTAGATGCCCAGATGGAGTTGGTATTTAAAGTCCTAATTTCACACTAAAGGAATACTTCTTTCTCTTCTGTTCTTCTATAGGAATCCAGACCACATGTGTAGTTGAAAGTTGATTATCGCATTGTAAACTTTTCCCTAGTCTATACAGTCCCTATCCACTAACGGGAACACACACACTGTCTAAAATAATCCCCAGAATCCTTGAATGTTTTGCTGTTACTCAGAGCCCGCAGCAGACTGAAGGCTCTGTGACTCGGTTAATGAGTCAGACTGAGCATATGGTGGGAGCAGCCCAGAGCTTCTCTTTGCCCTGTAAAAGAGCTTAGTTTTACTGAACTCATGGACTCAGGAAGTGAGACTCAACAATGAAGAATACCAAAGAACTCTGAGGAGTTAGGAAGGAGGAGAACTGCAGATATACACAAGCTAGACAATATATCTGAGTCATTCAGATATTTCTACTGCAGCTCCATTGCAGACTCTAAAGCTTGTCTCTCACTAAAAAGAATGGCAGCACAGGTAAGGTGTGCAGGGAGCTGCATTTGTATGACTTGTGTTTGAATGACTTTTTGTGAGAGGAGAACCAGGGCAGACATGATTGGCCCTATTATGCAGTAACATCTATGGAGAGAACGAAACGCAGCATGTTCATGCAAATACTACACTGCACCAGCATGGTGGTGAAGCAAGACCAAACAATCGACCTTCCACTAAGATCAGATCATGATGTAAATCTGTTCATAACAAATTCTACTGCAAAATCTGAGGGGTCCTGTTTGACAGCTGACGCTTTGTCCTCACTGGGCCATCAGCAGGACAATAATGATCCCAAACGCAGCAGCAAAACCTGCGACAGAGTGGCTGACAGAAATGAATCAAGATGTTCCAACGGTCCAGTCAATGTCTGGACCTCAACCTGATTGAAATGAACAGAGTTGTGCAGAAAGAAACATCTGCAAATGTCTACATAAAGAGTGGGCTGAAACTCCTGCACTCTGATGGAAGACACTGACAGTTATTGCTATCAGTGTGGAATCTGATGTGTGAGTTTATACACCGAAGGTTAGAGTTAACTCATTTTACAACCTGTAAAATACCAGGTCATTTTTATTGATTTTATTAATTTGTCATGATATGTAAAGTAATATAAGTGAAGGAATGCACTTTTATTCCTAAAACAGTATGTATGTAGCAGAAACTTAAACATGCTTCAATTAGCCAAACCACGATATTTAAACTAAAGTTATACATGATTGACAAAAAAGCACAAAGTCTCATCCTTTCATTGCTGTCCTGCATCTGAGGGATTAAACACAGACTTCAAGATTTAAACACACATCTATGACTAACCCAAATAAACAGAACCCATAGAAACATTATGAGCTATCATATATTCCATAAACTAGCTAATTATAATCCCATAATGATTGAAAATAACCAAAAATAAAATAAAATAAACTTGATAGTCATTGGCAGTTGTACCGTATTTTCCGCACTATAAGGCGCACCTAAAAACCTTCAATTTTCTCAAAAGCCGACAGTGCGCCTTATAATCCGGTGCGCCTTATATATGGACCAATATTGAGTCACAACAGGTCTCGCAACTACGGTAAGCAGCCGCCGACTTCATTTTCCCCCGTAGAAGAAGAAGCACTCGGTGCACGCTGGGTTTTGTGTAAAGACCCCAAAATGGCTCCTATTAAGAGACACGCTGACGACGCAGAGTTTAAGCTCAAGGCGATCAGTCACGCAGTAGAACACGGGAATAGAGCAGCAGCCAGAGAATTTAACATGAACGAATCAATGGTGCAGAAGTGGATATATATTGTGATTGCACTAACGTTTGATTTACCGTAACAGTATCAGACTGTTTTTTTACGTGTTCATTGAATCGAGGAAAAGTTCCCCTCCACTATATGTTATACCTTGCTGTTGTTAAAAGATAAACTGTGTCACGAAAATACCACGTCACTGACTTTACCTCGGGGAAAATAATAAAACAGCTGTTTATTCATTTTGGGAATGAACAGAGTTTTCAGAACGCTGGTTTGTAATCTATTAATAAAGTTTGACTGACCTATCTGACTATTTTGTTGACATTCCCTTTAGCGCAGTTCCATCTAATGGATGCATAACGTAACCCCAGCCTCTACTGTAGCGTCTATTCTATGCGCCTTATAATGCGGTGCGCCTTACATATGAAAAAAGTTTTAAAATAGGCCATTCATTGAAGGTGCGCCTTATAGTGCGGAAAATACGGTAATCTGCAATTTCTCATAATATCTACCATTACTGCCACCTAACGGTAGGTTTGTACTTTCTGTCACTTTTGCAAGAGTTTCCACAAGTTTATTGAGTGAGTTTGTTGAGTTCGGTTTGGCTCAGGTTTGTTTGATGAATCCTGTAGTCTTATTTCCCTCAGCATAAATAATGTTTGAGTGATCTTTGGTCTTTTAGTTGTGGAACAAAAAAAGAAGGAGAAACAGAGTCCTTTCAGAATCTGTAAAGACCAAAAGTCGAGTAATGTGTCCCCAGTCCAAATCTCTTCTGTCCAACAGGGAGACTTTACAGTACTCATCTTTTTAACATTTATGTTGTAGCATGTAAAAAACTCCATGAAATGTTGAGCAGAATCAGCATTACTCTTTATTTCATCTAATTTGGGTGGAAAAAAAGGTTAAAAAAAAAGAAAAAAGATCAAAAACAAAAAACTTTCAAACATCCCATAGTTTCACTAAGGGACTTTTAGCTAAAGCAGTGTGGCTCCCTCTGCTGGTCACTCACCTCTCTGCAACGTCTGAGCTCTGGACTCTGACCCCATCCCTGAGAAGTGTCCATCCCCAAAAGTTGGATTTTTAAGACCACCTAAAAAAAATAATAAAAAGTTGTAAGTAACTCAAAACACAAAGTGCTGAAATGTAAAATTTATTTCGATTAACATTCAAACCATTAAGACCATTTTAGACCTTGTACAGATTCCAAAATAAACACAAATTGTAAATTGGCTAAAAGAAAAAGAAAAGGTGAAGATCAACATCACCATCAGAAACCAACAAGATAATCTAAAGAAACACAATTGTGTGATTCTACAGCGCACTCTAGTGGTCAAACGGCCCATCTACATAAATGAAATTGAAAACTGGGCAGTCTGATTAGACAGAATTGAAATACTGACTGGTACATGTGAATGTCTTTAGCCTCACAATTATTCAAAATGTATCTTTTATTGCAGTAGCATAAGCTCACTCTGGAAAATTTAGAATAATACAACTTTTAATTTAATTTAAATACATTTATTTATTGGGGTGGGATCATCACTGGGCTCCTAAAAAAATAAAGCATATGAAAGTAATATTTAATTTAGCATACTTTTTGAGTTTTTGGGACATTTTAATTAGTAATCCATAACTGTGTGTGTCTGTGGGGTATAAATATGACATAACACAGAGACTCATTTCTCCTAGCAGCTCTTCTATACAGCAAAGAAAAGCAGAATCACATTTAAATAAGAAAGGTGTGTGTTGATCCTCTAATGCAAAAAAAGAAAAAAAATTACTACCATAGAAAGCTTTACTATATCTTAATAATAATAATAATAATAATAATAATAATAATAATAATAATAATAATAATAATAATAATAATAATAATAATAATAAAAAGTTAATAACTGGCACCTCAAGGAACAAGACTGAACCAGGACCACACACAGCGAGCTGTATGAGAAAAGGTGTGATAAAATGATCTCTGCATGAGGACTGGGGCACCGGGGGGCCCAACAGGTCCCAGGGGAGCGGGCAGTGTTAGGATGACCACAGGCAGGAGTAGACAGCCTAACATGGACACCAGGTCCCAAGACTGTTGAGACCTGGCATCTTTCCTCTGTCCTTCTGCTGGAAGGACAGAGGACAACTGAGATTGGTAATAAAATATAGACTGAAGACAAATAAACCAAAACTGAATAAACAGTAAACTTAAATGTCTCATGACTTAAGATATGCCCAACTCTACCCAAAGATGAAAAACCAATCATTCAGCATGTGGATTCCAACTTCACTTCAGGGCCAACGTCTGTCAATGAGCAAAATACAAAACGCCTCAGCTCCAACTGTACAGCAACCCGTCCAAACCCAGGTGAGGAAAATTCACAGTCCTGCTCTGTCAAAACTTTTATCTTAAGTAAGACAGTTGGAACAGGTTCACTGAATGGACATATTTTTAGTTAGTTGTGTGTTCTGAGCCATTGTTTTGTATGAATGATTAGCAATTTAGCCTTTCCCCCCTCAAAAGTTACTCTGTTAATTTTGAATTTTGGAATGAATCTAAGTGTGTTTTCACACCTGATAGTCTGGTAGACTCGGTTCTATAAGGGACCAAAATTGCAACATTTGCTACATTTTCAGCAGTTCACTTTCACACTGCACTGAGTCAAACAATCCAAGCTAATTGAGAAACCTGTTCCCTTCCTCGCTGCACCAGGAACCACTGAAGGAAACAACAGTTGCTCTCAGCTTCCTTCTTCTTTTGTGACAAAGGAAATACAACTTTCTTTGTCACAAAATGTAAAACAAATTGGAGTGGTGTGAAATTTTAGCGACTGTAGCATTCCATTATCATCTTTGGCAATGAGCCATTTCTCCCGCAAGCTAGGCTAGCACGTTTGTTTTGGTTGCATTTACCCAGAATGCCCTGCACTGTAGTCCACTACCTGCTTCTGGAGCGCTTTCTTGGCGTTCACATATGCATTCGTACCGCACCAGAGTTCACGCCAACCAAACCGTGACCGTGGGTGGATCAGAGTTTGATTAGTATTCACATCTCACCAAACAAACCAGACTTTCTAGACAAACGAACCAGAATTTCATTAAAGCAAACTAAAGGGGGCTAGTGTGAATGCGCACTACTTTGAGGTTACATAGACATTTTATTGTTCAATAGTTCCAGCTTTCAGTGCCATAATCATCTCACTGTTTTTTGTAACTTGTGTGAACAAGTCCTTCTTGTTCCAAAATGAAATTGTGGATCTGAACAATGCTAAGCTGTATAAAATAAAAGTGGAAAAAGAAAAAAAATCTCGCACCCCAACAAACCAGAAACTAACACGTCCGTAGGCTCTGAGAGGTGTCCCATCAGTCTCACCTTCTGAAGACACGAACTGTCCAACAGCCAGGGAGCCTCCGCCGCCCGTCTCTACAAACTCCACCTCGGAGACGATGATGTTGTCCTCCAGAACGGAGCCGCAGCCCATGCAGACGGCATCGCCACGCGCCTGGTCAACATCGATGTCCGAGCTGCCGCAGTGCTTACACACCCTGGAGCTCATGGTTTTGCTCTGCAGACCTCCAAACCTGGATGAAAATATGACAAAATGTCAAATATGAATTCCTTGACAAAATAAGAACAAAAATAAAAAATATCAGTGCAACATTTATCACTACCAGAGGGAGACCCTCTAAGCACTCTCAGAGCATTTAGAGAAATGCACTGGGCCCAAATGTACTGGGTCCAGTACATTTTTAGGAATGCGCAATATATCACCAACATTGGTATAAGCCGATGTTTGTCTTATATATATATATATATATATATATATATACACATGGTGTATTTATATACCATGTGTATATAAATACACATGGTATTGGTACGTAAAACTGTGCCAATAGTAACAGCCAACATTTATTTCCAGCTTGTTGTCATTTGTTTTTCTGGAGCGGGAGGTGACTTCTTACTCTAACTCTGTGGCTTTTGTATTTTGTCGACCCTTCTGGGCCTCCATAAAGACAGCTATAGTGTTTAAGCACACAAATTCTGGGGTAATTTTCCAATGGAAGCTATATAATTATATATGTACTCCAAGTTCCAGTCAATTCCCATAAATCCTGATTAATTCACATAATATAAATAGAAAGTTTACAGTTTGTAAGTTTCAAATCCCCCCCCCCCCCCCCCCCCCCCCACTTAACTTCTTTTTGAAAATGTCTTAAAGGTTGTTGCTAATCAACAATATTTGCATCCCAAATGATAGAAACAAACTATTTAAAAAGTCAATTTTCTTTCACAGGTTGGTCTTTTAGTATTTTAGTACAACAAGAAACTATGCTCTTGTGTAAAGAAACTTTGAATACTAAAATTCTGTCTTGAAACACCTATGTACTTGACTTTGTGCAGCTGGTAGCTGTGCTGCATCATGGTGCCCATCAGCGTCTTTAGAGCCCGGGGCCTCCGAGCAATGGATGCGCCCATACTAGAGTGTCTAAATCGATGCTGCGGTATTTCCAGTGCCTTATTCCGGTTACAGTATGGTTTCCCAGCACATTCTAATCTGCTGCTGGACTGTACACAGAAATGAACGCCTCTGCAGTTCATTCTGCAGTGATTGTGCAGAACATCCCCCAGTACTCTGCTCCCATCCTTCGGTCAGCGACGTGGCACACGTCTCGCGAGCCCCTAACCCGCAACCCCCACCTTTACAAGCCAAGAAACAGGCTTTTAGGAGAAATTAGAGAATAAAAATGTGCTTTAGATGTGCTGGTTGTTTTTCTTTTTTTCAGTGGCCATTACGGACTATTTGGGAGCCACATGAAGTTGGTGAGAGCTGGGTGGGACAAGCTAACAGATGTCTGAAAGATACCAGCAAAGTGTTGAACTCTACGAGACGTGTGTCTGCGGACACCACGTCAACGCCGTGTGGCCACAGCGGCTCCATACCTTCAGTCCGGTGAACTACGACGGGAGCAGCGTCAGGTCACGCCGTGACGACGCCACCCTTGGTGAAAATAAGTGGTCCCCACGTAAACTCTGTAACGCAAAGGCGTCGTATTCACTTCCACGCTTCTGTCAAAGGAGCTGGGAGCGTAAGCGAAGCTAGCCACGTGATGACATTTTACGCGAGCCTCATATCTGCTGAAACACCGGCGCAATTCCCAGCACAACACCGAGCACGTGCGCCTGCTGCGTTGGGGAGACCCCGACGAGACCAACTTCAGAGGGGTGTTAGCGGAGAGGAGGGGACAAAAACTGAGCTCAAACACTGCTGGTTAATCTATTCTATTACTCATTTACTCAGTACTGTGTAGTGGAATATAAAAACAACTGTTTTTAAGACTGTAAATAAATACAAACACTTTACGATAATCATAGTTCCACCTATGTTGTTTTGGAACTTTCCAACTTCCGCCTCCACGTTTAAGTTAATTACTATATTTTAAAAACACAGTTATTTCTTTGCTATTTTTACGTCCCAAAATTTAGTCACATTTATATCAAAATCAAATAAAATTGTAGTCATTTAATTGCAATAAATGCTAAACAGTTTTCCCTTGAAACGATGCCACGTCTGTAAAGAAAATGTGATGGTGGGTCAAGTTCACTAAAAACACGGAGTCTCTTTTTTTGTTTTTTTTGAAGAGTCTCAATGTGTAAATTATTTTTGTGTAAAAACCTCCGATATAGATAAAAAAAAAATAAAAAATAACCGGAGGTTCGAGAACTACAAGCAGCTCTTTGGACTATGTACAATGGCTATTAATAACTTTAGCTAAAAATCATGAAGACACAACAGATGTTTTAAATATAGATATAAGAATAAATGTTTTAGCACTCTGTCCACTTTTCCACATGAAATATTTGCATTTAAATTCCACAACAAAATGATACTAAAAGTAGAAATAAAATCTTTCAGTTTTTTTGTGGTTTCCAACCTAATCCCAAAACTACTTGGTTTTGGGATTTTTTTCAAAATCATTTTTCACAAATGTCAACATCCCCCTGAAGAAAATGTATCCATCCTCTTTTTATTTTTTTATCCATTTTAAACCTTTCACAAATATGTCTCCCAAACTCTCCGAATGTTTGGACTTCTGTTATCCTCATTGGATGGCTCCAAAGATTTTCTGACAAATTGACTTCCGGACTCTCAAAAGTTTATTCCAAAACTTACTTTCTTCCTCTCACAAAGTTATTTTGTTGTAAATGTGTGGATATATGTTGCCTTACTTAAAAAATAAAATCCCTCATGTTTAGCAGACACCAGAATATCATGGGTCAAATCTGACTGAAATAAAAAAATAAAAACAAAACCCAAGCTCCTTCTGAAAAAAGTAACCCCCAGTACATAATGCTGCAGTTGCCATGGTAAACGTATAGCCAGACTATTGTACAGTATTTTTGTTTACATCTACCCAGTTCAAATCATTTTATTTTACTAAACTCAGGCATATAAACAGTGACGTATGAGTCACTGGTTATATTTGTACCTGTACGTTGCATTTATTGCACTGATAACTGATTTCATGTAGTAGACAAGACATTTATTACTCTCAGATTTAAGGGTCTCTTACTAATTGATGCATAAAGCATCGTCAGCCATTTTATTTTGTAAATGCATAAAGCCGGAAGGTGTGATAGTAAAACATCCACCTGAATTATTGTTTTTGAAAGACCAAAAATGCTATTTGGGCCACAATAAACAAAATGAAAACGAAAACAAAATGTATAAACATCTGATTTTATTTTGAACAGAAAGGTCCAACAACATGTGGCGCCGTCAGCAACATAACAAACAAGGAGAAACATTGTAGTGTACTCAGAGCAGAACAGATTGCACACGTACACAATGGCAGTTTACATTTGGTTAAAAAATATATAGAAAGAATTATAATGAAGGGGCTGCACAGTCTGCCACTCCTTTATTTATTTAAAGTACAGTTTTGCTTCTTATTCATCTCTCTTTTCTGGGGTTAGGGCTTGCCTTTCTCCATCTTCTAAACATTCTAAATCATGTGATCAAAAAAACAAAACATCTGTGTGTTGAAGTAGAATTAAGCTGAAGAAACGTGTTTTAATTCATGAGGTGAAGGCGGCATGCCAACAGACATTTCGCTGATCAGTTTTGTGCTACAAGAATCATTCTGTTGTTCATGTGGAGAAATAAGATACACGCCGATACACAGGAGCATTTTTGGGGAGTCAGAGACACTACAGCAACAAACATTGGCATCTGAATTGTTACTGAGCAGGTTTACTAAAGAATCTCCTTGTTAAATGATTAGAGATCCACAGAGAAGTCAGTTACTGACCAGAACCAGATTTTTACCTCCACAGAACCGGAGAGACGATCTGTTTTCCCCACCTCGGCACTAAAGAAGCTTTTGAATAGTTCTCAAGAAATTTACTTTTAAATCAGAAGCTCCTTTAAAACCGTATTTCCATGAATCCTCTTCATAAATCACCAAGTGCTTTTAAATCATTCATGCTAACACGATGTTACACGTCCACCTCACTACAGCCGAGATTATAGAACCGTAGAAGCATGGTGGAAAACTCTACACCCGTCTGCAACCTGTGGCTCCGGAGCCACAAGAGGCCCTTCAGATCTTCAGCTATTGCTCTCAATAACTTTGACTAAAAATTAAACAATAAGATGGAGGGTTTTTTTTAAAACAGTTTCTTGGTTTATTCCTGTCTTTGCATTGAATTTCTACTACAAGCACCAGCAAAATGTTTTATAGATCTGAACTTTTTGTCATTTTATTATTCATAATATTTGGCCCCAGAGGAAAAAAATATATAATCTTTTTGCAAAATTTTATGTTTGCCTTTAAATCCTAGAAATACAAATGAAATTATGTTTTCAAATAAATTTTCAATAGTAGATATTTATCTCAATTTATAAATTGTCTTTTTTTCCCAAATACATCAATGTGATGAATTCACGGTGGGGGTTTTTTCCCCCCCAAGATTACACACAAATACCCATAAACCTATTTGAAATGGAACTCTAAAAATATCAGCAGCCTTTTCAAATTACCTGGTTTTATTTTTACATTAGCACATGTTAGGTCTGTTGCCAGGTAACAGTTTTTCAGAGTTACTGTAGTGTGTTGCCTCTGCTAAAATGCTCCACATCACACAGAGGTGACAAATCAAAATAAAATCCATAAAGTGACTATAATACTTCAATACAGTTTAGTTTAAAAAAGATGGAAGAACAGACAGGCTGTTATTCAAAGCAGGAATAGTTAACGCAATAGCTCATAGAAAACTTTTATACATGAAACTACAATTAAAGTTCCTGTGTGTTTATTCCTCACTTTGGTCAGTGAATAGTCTGAAGCTCATTAGACACAGAAGCAGACAAGTTAGAGTGCAAGTTAGTCAAAAATTTTCGGGGGGGGGGGGGGGGGGGGGAGAGACTAAAACAAAAACAATAAACCAAAAAAAGGTCCAAGTGACATCAGCCTATCAGAAACTGGACAGATGGGTGTGTTTTCTGGGTTTGGCCTCATCCAGAAACTCCTGAACACTTCGAACACTTACAGAATCTTTCAGTCCGTTTCTGTGCCTTCTTTCTTGGCTGTTGCCTCTAAAGCCGATGACCTTCTTCTTCTCATTTCCTTATTTTCTATTAAAATTATGCACATATTTTGCAGCTGACTGAGAAAGTGTAGCAACGTTTTGTCAGTTCTCTGTCCTCCCTAGTACTTAATATTTCTCACTTGCGCCTCAGAAGCGGTTTTCTACTGTAATTAGCAAAATCAGTTCAGGAAATCCTTCAGAGTTGAACGTTAGCAAGTTAACATGTTCATGCACATTTAAATTAGAGACCCACCAAACAGACAGCTGGTACCCAGTGTTGGGGACTTTAAGGTCAACTTTAGGGTCAGACATTCTACAGACAGAGAGATGGGTCGCAGTAACGATGGATTTCGGTGTGGAAGTCGTTACTGAGTGAAGACTGATTGTTACTGTAATCATTTTCACCATCAGTGAGGTGTTCCAATCTGAGGCCACAGGAAGCACAGAGATGGAAGAAGCCTAATAGGTTTTCTCGACAGGAAGGATACAAAGAAAATTGGAATGCTGTTGCTATGTTTTTCTATATTCTGCCGTTGTTCTTTAGGAAAAAAATTGTTTGGGCAGGTTAGAGCTTTACAAAACGCTGAGACTGGAAACGGCCGCCAAGAAAATTCAGATCCATGCACAACGTAGGAAAGTGGCAGCATCGAAAAAAGCTCTAGAAGAAGCGATTGTTGTTTTCAAAAGAGTTTTAAAATAGTTTAAAAGAGCTAATGTAAAGTAGAACAGAATACCCAGTTCTTACTTGGTTTTCAAAGGAATTCAGACAACAACTACAGCTTCTTAATACCAAGGAAAGATGAATATATCTGCTTCTCAACCTTGTGCCACAAGTTAATCTGCATGTTTCCTTTAATGTGCTTAGAAAGAGTTTGGAACTGGAAGATCTGCTGACGATACGACTTGGTTCTGTCATCCCTGCACAAACAGCAGCGTTTAAAATCCCTGCGCAATGAACCGAGTGTAAAAAGTGTGTTGTACAACCTTCATAAGAATACAGAGTAACATTTCTGAATTAATATTAAAGCCTCCAACATTAGCAAGCCTCGACGTCCTGTAAAAACGTTTCATCTGCACGACCCAGTTAGTGAGTGAAACCAGACTGGAGCGATGAACGGAGAGAAAACGCAGAATAGACAGAGTACTGCTTATAGAGGTGAGTGAAATGCTCTTTTTCTCCTTTTAGAAAGATTTCTTGCAACAACAAAAAACATGACAATGGCGAGCTCGCATAAATAACCGATAAGAGATCAGATGGATAAAGTGAATCTGCGGTGATGAGAGCAAACCCGATCTGAATCCGACTCGGCTGGAAAACACTTGGGTGTGTGCTGCCTCCGTTCCCCCCTGGCCGTCACTGGTCTCGAGCTTCGTGCAGCAGCTTGGCCGCCTGTCGTCAAGACAACACCTTCCCTTTAATAATGGAGACTTTACGTTTTTTTTGTTTCTGACATTTGCAACCGCATCATTGTTTCTTGATAAAATACTCAGCACTGTTACAAGTTTAACCCTTTGTGCTTTTGAAGCGCTCTGTGCACATCGTTGGCTAATGTATTACTGCAGCATGTACAACAACAAAAATACATAAATAATGTGGATATATCAGATACATATAAAAACACAAAATGCAGCTTGTGTTTGAAAAATACAAAACAATCCAAACAGACATGGACCTGTGTAAAGAAACTGTTGTCAACAAAAAACAAACTAAATAGGTTCCACATTTGAACAGCTTCAGAAAAACTAAACAAAGACTTTGTAGTGGCCTAGTTAAAGTGCTGACCTGAATCTCATTTGGATACTTGGGCATGACCTTACAGGTTTGGTTCATACTCAAAATGTGACTCAGAATTCCTGCACAGCATTGCAGGAGATTTCCATTTAGCTAACTTGCCATTTATTTCATTGTTGATGATGACAATAATTGCCCCACCAGTTATTAGTTTTAGGGGGACAATTACTTTTTCACACAGGCATATAGGTTTGGATTTTTTCCTCCATTCTGAATAAGTACCTTTATTTAAACACTACATGTTATGTCCAAGGTAGTCAACCTGTTGTTTTAGTCATTTTCAGTTTCTTTAGTATTTATTTTCCATTGGCTGTTCTACTCCTAACTGCACTGACTGAACAAATTAAAGTTGTTTTTCCATGTTTGACCAGCTGGTGGAGCTGTTGGTGTATTTTAGTGACCGTACTGGTGCAGAGGTAGCAGATAAACAATAATTCCATATTCAGTGTGAGGTTTCCTGTACCTTGTGCATTGCAGCAAGCCACAGCGATGCCACCTTCTTGTCTTCTGCAGCCTCCATCTGTAGCTGCTGGGCATCCTCGGAGCCCATTGGTTTGTAATGGAGGAGCATCCCACTGGCCCGCGACGTCCCTCCTACACACACACACACACACACACCACCAACTCAATACTTTTTGGAAAAGTATCTGTTGTCTGTCTGGACTCAAACACCAGAGAAAACTCAACATTAAATAGAGCAACTGGATGAGATGAGATATGGAAAGTAACCAAAATTGACTGAAAAGGAAAATGGGAGAACAGTTTTTCCCCTCAGACTCCAAAGGATGTAAAGTAAAGTAATTCAGGTGTTGCTTTCATGCAAACTCCAGGATGGGGTAATGGGATGGGGTGACATCAGGCCGGGGCAGAGGGTGGATGTAGACGCTGAGGGGCGAGCAGCAGCCAACCTTCAGAGACACACAGGCCGTCCAGCAGGCTGGTGTAAGTGTGAACGTCTTCCTCTGGGTCCAGAGGAAGAGCAGAGCCGTCAGCGCAGCAGTGTTAGAGAACAAAGACATTCTGCAGTCATCTTCTAATGACATTCAAAACAACTCATTTAAGAAGAGCTAGAAAAACGAAAAGGAAGCAAAAACTATTTATTCCCACAGCGGCAGAAATCAGGAAAACCCCACTGAGTTGAAAATGTGATGTTTGCAGCATTTTACCTCCTGGACTCGTCCCGTCTGTCAGTATCTGCATGCTGGAGATGCGGGACAGCTCCACCTCAAAGTGACTTTCACCGTCCAGGAACAGGTATCTGATGAGAAGGTAAAAAAAAAAGGGTATTAACGTTTGACTAACATTAGGGAAGGCTTTGGCAGGTCGGAGCGTTTCACCCTGACCTGTGGTTGTTGGAGAGGCGGCATGTCATGGTTTCAGATTTATCTGACGTTCCCAAAGTGACGACAAACGTCCCTCCTGGAAAAACAAAACAAAAAGACTGAAGAGGGCAACATCTTTCACCCTTTCTTTATTCAAAGATTAGCTTGGCGATACTTTCTTTGGGATAAAAAGAAAAAGACTTAATGATTGAATTTTAAGTTTAAAGAACCTATATACTGGTGCTGTGGTGGCGCAGGGGCAAAGCACAACCCACGTATTGAGGCCTTAGTGGTCGCAGGTTCGACTCCCGGCCTGGAGACATTTGCTGCATGTCTTCCCCCTCTCTCATTACCCTCTTTCCTGTCGAACTACTTTCAAATAAAGGCCACTAGAGCCAACAAAACCTTAATATATATATATATAAAAAAGACAGTTCAAAGTGTTTTTGGTATCAATCAATCCATTTTTGAAGGTTTTGTTTACAGAGATTTCCTAATTCATTTTCTTTGTTGTTTGTGTTTTATTTATCTTGGATATTTAAGATGTCTTCCAGTTCTAGTGTTAAATATTCACTAGAACCTAAAGTTTATTGATCTTTGAGAATGTGTCCTTTCATTATTATGTTATTAGCGTTAAATGACTTGAAAATGGTCTCAAAACAACAATATCATCGTTTATCGCAATAACTTCTGGGAAAACTCATTGTCCAGCAAAATGTATTATCATGACAGTCCTAATTTCACTTAGATTTCCCCCCCCCACTGCATCATTAGAAGATTAATATTAATATTACATTCCTGGCAACAGTAAGTGCATTTAAAATGCTGACTGCACTGTATACATAACTACTGGTGATGGCATGAGAGTCAGTGGAGCCAAACCAAGGCGAGCAGAGAGCCAGTTTACCTCCCAGCAGCACTTTGAGCTGCTTGTCATAGAACTCCAGCTCCTTCTGTGAGACCAGGCTGCACTCTGCACACTGCCTCACCGGGTCAACGAAGCACATCCGGGGCAGCGCCACCTTCTTGCTACAGCATTTATCGCAGAAACAGCGGCCGCAGCGCCGACAGTGGTGCTGCAGGACACAGACGTTAAATCAGAGCGAGGCTCATGTTTAGTGGGTCTAAAGGGGCAGAAGATTGAAATGTGAAGCGCTGTGAGAGGGACAGGAACACAACACATCGCTGTAAACAGACCAGCTTTCTCCACGCATTCTGAAAGAGCCTGAGCTGTTTTCAACTAGAAATGCTCAAATGCTCAGCTTGTTGTAAAGTGTTAGCTCAGCAGGGCTGAAAGCTAATACAGTTTGAGTTTAGAAGATGATAAACTGGGAAACACTTCAAGCCAGAGTTTTGGTAGTGAATGGAAATCATTACTAGCAACGTTTTCATTGCTTCCTTGGAAACAGGTTCCTATTTTAAGAAGTTTTCTTAAAAAAAATTAAACAATGAAAAGAAGAGGATAATGCAAATGATAAATAACAAAAAAGATAAAAGTCTAAGCCAGGGATGTCCAAAGTGTGGCTCAGGGGCCACTTATGGCCCCATGATTCTGCATGGCCCACCACAACAGGTGGTTTATGCAGATTGAGAATTTTATTCTTAAATTAGAGCAAAATTATTAATGACAAATTAAAATGTTGATGGAAAATATTGATGATTGTATTTATTTATTCTGGTTATTTTTAACATTTCCAAAGAAAAGTTAAAAAAAAGAAAAAGAAAAAATTTAAACCACAAAGCTTTTGTCTTAGCCATGCTTTTTGCTTCCTCTGTAATTTCATAAATAGGATCACATTTATCATCTGACTTCTGTTGAGAAACTCCTCAGAGAATTCAGTTGATAAATGTGATCTCAGTGGGAAACGGACTTCAGATAATCTGCTTTATTTTAATTTGTTAAACCTTGCTTGAGTTACCGTTTCTAAAGAGACAGTGACTCAAATCCTGTTCTTATTGCTGAGAAGAAGCGGGATGTCTCATTTAACTTGTTTCATCCGAGTCCAGTAGAACGTGCAAACTGGATATCTTTCTTTTAACAACGTGAAAAACTCTGTATTGGATCTACAAGGATTTAAACTCCCCTTTCCCACAAAAAATAAAAACAAAAAAATACATTTTTACATGTATAATTAGAATTACTGTGTGCTTAGTTAATTGTTGAGAAAATGAATTAATTTTTTTTGTAGTTTTAGCTTCTTTTTTTTTTGACCTGACCATTTCGGCCCAAGTGACTAAGGGTTTGGACACCACTGGTGTAAGCGGCCTGATCAGACAGAGTCTGGTTTCCTGTTTTCAGTCAGATAAAGCTGTCATTTAGCACCATGGTAGTGCAGAAACAAAGACCAAACAAACCTTTCGTCTGATGAAGTCAAACTTGGTGTCGCATTGCATGCATCTGGGACACTGGGTGACAGGGAAAGAGAAAAAAAACAGGATGTTACACAACATGCTGAGCTGAGCAGATTCCAGTTAAACAGCAGCCTGGCTCCTGCTCCGCTTCAGCCACACATCACGTACTCTCTCTGCTGGACTGTCACTTTTCCCACTCAAAATTCCTACATTGTTTTCTTTCCGTCTCACTCTGGAGGCATTGCGGCCTAAAAGTTTTTAGGAATTAAAAGTTCAGAGAAAAACAAACAGAGTCTAAAGTCAAGAATAAAGGATTAACTTTATTTGTGTGCAATCTGCTCTTCAACAGACAGTGTTGGGCTCTGTCTGTGATTCTGACGCTCACTAAAAGGAGACAGACTTTTTTCTTTTTAGCAGTGTTCCTTTCGCAACAATTTAGCTAAATACTATCATCTATGTGCGGGCGTGACAGTTGGCTAACACACACATAGGCACGAAGTCACTGTAACCGGCTCCTACACTGATGCTAACCAGCTCTGCTCTGGCTTTAGTTGGACGGGAGAGGCTTGGCTCGCAAACTTCTTCTGTTACCAGACTGGCCATGGCAGCCTGCAACGCCCAGTCCAGGAGCCAACTGCGATGTCCACAAACACGTCAAGCTCGCGGCAGCTCGGAGCAGAAAACCGGATACGGCAAAGTGTCTCCACAAAAATAAAAGCTAGCTTTGGGCGTGGGGCATAGCGCGACCCACGTTTGGAGGCCTTGAGTCCTCGACGCGGCCGTCGCGGGTTCGATTCCCGGACCCGGCGATATTTGCCGCATGTCTTCCCTCCTCTCGTGTTAACCTACATTCATATAAGGGACACTAGAGCCCACAAAAGACCCCCTGGAGGGGAAAAAAATTAAAAAGTAAATAAATAAAAGCTAGCTTCGAGGCGTCGGGCGTCCCGAGTTCGAGTCCCGTCCTCGGTTCCTTGGCCGCCCGTCTTTCCTCACCTCTCCGTGACCACTTCCTGTCTGCTTACTTTCTAATAAAAAAGTACTTCAGGAACAAAAATAAAAAATAAAAAAAAACACGGCATTTTAGAGCTTACCTAATTATGAAAAGCTAACCTTGCGCTTAACAGTTATGGAGATCAAAATGTGTCATGAGTCATAAGAAAAATTAAGTTAAAAAAAATGTGTCAATTTAACACCTAAAAATATACTGATTTTTTTTTTTGTAGCATTGCTACACTACAAAACACGTCACTATTTGCGTCACTATTAATCAATCATTGATCAAAGGTGCTACAATTTAAAAAAAAAAAAAAGCCTGGTCATCACATATTATAGTGGTGACACAGTAACTAACAAGAAGGTCCCAGGTTTTCCTCCTGCATGAAGTTTTCTCTGAGTTCTTTCGGGGTACTCGGGTTTCCTGTTAAGGTTATTTGGTCTCTTAGGTGTGACTGTGCGGTTGTGTTATGCATCTCTGTGTTGCCCCTGAAATGGGAAGGTAACTTTTCCCGGGTGCACCTTAATATACATAAACAGAGATAGAGACAACAATCTGCATTTTCACAAATTAGAAATAGTTCCAGCTGCTAAATTTGTTTTTCCTGTAAGCAAAGGACAACGCATAAGTCTTCTTATGCTAGTTTTGTGCTAAACTCCATTAGCACCATGCTAGGGGAGGAGTAGCACTGGCTGCTCCATAGGGCACTGTCAACTTTCACCAATGAAGTTTTTTTTAGTACTTTCGTGTTGTGGGCTGCAATGTTTGTTTTTTAAAACTTCTTCTTGTAAAAGGTTCTGCCATTAAATATTTATATTGTATTTAAGAAATTTACCCCTTATTGTAGTTTTTTTATCCTTGTTTTTTCAATATGTTTACTTTTTAGTGAACCTGTATGGTTCCATTTAGCTTAACACTTTGCTGGTACATTTGAATTTCCCCTCTAAGGTACAATAAAGGATATATATTTTCAACTCTAAAGCGTCAGTTGTCACAATTTATTTTGTTTTGACAAACTTCACACATTTTTTACATTTAGTCTGAAAATACTAACCGGAAGCGAAATGTTTACTGTACTAGATAGCTTCGCGCTGGTGTGTAACCACTTCAGATAGCATTTGGCCGTCAAACGTCTCACCTCTTTATCCGGGACCCACTGCGGCTCGTCCAGGGAGAACGGGCTGTTGAAGGCGCCGTTCTCCGGGATCATTCGGAGGCCGCTGGGGCTGCGGACCAGCTTCTTCCCGTCTGGTACCGAGGACATTTTCTTTAAAGCGTTTCCCCTCTCTTCTTCTTCTTCTTGTTTTTTTTTTATGGCGGTTGGCAAACAACTTTTAGGTGCATTACCGCCACCTTCTAGACTGGAGTATGGATCAGATGTAAAGTCACTATAATCTTCCCATAATACCTGTTCTCCTTAGAAAATTAAAAATACTATTAAAAACTACGTCCCCCGATGATCTTTGAAGCAAACTTCTAATATCTAATTTATTTTTATTCCTATTTAAATTTCTAATTAATTCCTCCCTTTCTCGAACATACTTACTACATTCTAAAAAACAATGTTGTATTGTTTCTAATTTCCCACAATAACTACAGAAACCTGTATCATGTTTATTAATTATTTTAAGAGTACTGTTTAAACCTGTATGTCCAAACCTTAATCTAGATATAATATCTTCTTCTTTTTTATTCCTGCTACATTTCCTAAATTCTCCAACTTTTCTTTGGATGCTATAATAAAATCTGGCATTTCTTCCTTTATCCCACTGTTCCTGCCATTTATCCTTAATATACATTTTACTAATATTTTTAACCTCATTTTTACTCATTTTAATATTTAAATCAACAATACACTTTTTTGCTGCATTCTTAGCAAAACTATCTGCCAGCTCATTCCCTATTACTCCAATGTGAGCAGGAACCCAAACTAATTTAACCAGAGATCCATAACTTTTAATCCTAAACATTAAATGATTAATATCAGCTATAATATCTTGCCTTGATTCTGAATTTTGTTCTACAATACTTACTAATGCACTACTTGAATCTGAACAGATTACAACCGCTCTCTCTCTTGTTTCCTCAACCCATTCTAGAGCCATTAAAATAGCCATTAGTTCACCTGTGTATACTGTCAATTTGTCTGTTATTCTTTTATTTCTCATAATATCTAAGTCCGGAATTATAAAAGCTATTCCTATATTATTATTTGACATTTTAGAGGCATCTGTATATATTTGTATATATTCCGCATATTCATTTCCAATATAATTTTCCACCTCTTTCTTTTCTAATTGTTTACCTTTTTCCAGTAAACTCAAATCAACTTCCGCTATCTCAATTATCCATGGTGGGATAACAGGAAGAACAAACACAGGACTAATTAAACTATGATTTATTCCTATATCTCTTATTTCATTTTTTATAAACCATCCAAAACTATTAATTTGCTGTTTTTCTTTTTCTTGACAAGATTGTAACATAATATATGGAGGATAACTTTCTTTATGTCCTTTAATATTTGCCCAGTAAGTTATTGCTAATTGTTTCCTTCTGAGCTCCAACGGCATCTCACCCATCTCAACTTGTAGAGCTGAAATTGGGGTACTTTTCATCGCTCCACAACAAAGCCTTAATGCTTGATATTGTATTCTATCTATGGTTTTAAGTAAACTATTTGAAGCTGAATTATATAAAATACATCCATAATCAAAAACTGACCTGATTAGACCAATGTAAATTGTTTTTAAAGCTTTCCTATCAGCTCCCCATTCTTTTCCTCTTAAACACCTCATTATATTTAAGATTTTTTTACTTTTTTCAACTATTTTATTAACATGAGTCTTCCATGTAAGTTTTTTATCAAACCAGAATCCTAAATATTTTATTTGATCTATCCTTTCAATAACATTCTCATATAATTTCAGATTTGTAATAATATTTAACTTTCTATTTGTAAAAACAACAACTTTAGATTTAGATATTGAGATTCTAAATCCCCATTCTAAAGCCCAATCTTCTACACTATGTAATGCCTCTTGTAGTTTCCTATTTACAAATTCAATATTTCTTCCCCTCTTCCAGATAAGGCCATCATCTGCAAATAATGAAACACCAAAAGATTTATCTATATTATTAAAAATATCATTAATCATTATAATAAATAGCATAGGACTTATTATACTACCTTGGGGAGTACCATTTTCGACTTGATGCCTTGAACTTAAAACGCCACCTACCTTTACTTTTATATTTCTTTCCGTTAAAAAATTTTTAATCCATCTATATATTCTGCCCCTTATCCCCATTTGTTTTATTTTAATTAACAATCCTTCTTTCCATAACATATCATAAGCTTTTTCTATATCTAAAAAAATTGCTATTAGACTCTCCTTATTAATCTGAGCCCGTCTAATTTCATATTCCAGACATAATGCAGAATCTATTGTACTTCTACCTTTCCTAAAACCAAATTGATAAGATTTAATCTTCTCTTTCAACTCTAAATAATAAATTAATCTATTATTTACCATTTTTTCCATAATCTTACCAATACATGATGTTAAAGCTATTGGCCTGTAACTCTCAGCTGAGTGAGGATCTTTACCAGGTTTACAAATAGGTATAACAATTGCTTCTTTCCACTTGTCAGGTAATATTCCTTCCTTCCATACCTTATTATATAATTCTAATAATATTTTTTTACTCAATTCACTAAGATTACTTAGCATACTGTAACTAATTTGATCATTCCCAGGAGTTGATTTACTGGAATTCTTCAATGCTTTATTCAACTCTATTAAAGAAAAATTTATATTAATAAAGTCCTCATTATCTTCATCATTATACAGTAATTCATTTTGATTCTGCAATGTAATTTCACGTCCTTTTTTTTCTTTACTATTTAGATTTTCCGTGCTATGTATCTTTGTAAATACTCTTGCTAATAATTCTGCTTTACTTTTACTATCTAC
The DNA here is from genome assembly GCF_003331165.1 of Xiphophorus hellerii. NCBI lineage: Eukaryota > Metazoa > Chordata > Actinopteri > Cyprinodontiformes > Poeciliidae > Xiphophorus > Xiphophorus hellerii. Next base: position 25,948,515 of record NC_045690.1, read on the forward strand.
TATAATTTTATCATCCTCTTTTAATACTGGAAAGAAATATTCTCTTGATTTACCGGACATTTTTTTAATAGTATTCCAAACCTTATCTAATGCAGTATTTCTCCCTAAGGACTCACAATATTTCCTCCAATAATCCCTTTTAGCATTTCTTATAACTTTCCTGACTTCTGCCTGTCTCCTTTTGTAATTTATTAAATTTTGGAAACAAATAATTTTTTTAAGAATTTTAAAAGCCTTATTCCGCATTTTAATTGCTCCTGAACATTCTGACGTCCACCAAGGAACTATTTTCTTTTTTTTTGTACCATTACTTCTAGGAATGGCTATTTTTGCTGCGTTAATAATGCTTTTACTAATTTCTAAATTCAATTCATTTATTGGTTTACTTGTATCTATATTTACCATATTAATCTCATTTATTATTCTAAATTTTTCCCAATTTGCATCCCCAAATCTCCATTTTCCCTCACTTTTTATCTGGTTTTCCTCTATATCAATTTCTACCTCAACAAAAATTGGATAATGATCACTTCCTATTGTACTTTTTTTGCATATTCTCCAGCTGCAATTTTCCGCAAAAGATTGCGACACCAAAGTCAGATCAATAACTGATTCTTTCCCTCTGATCAAATCCACCCGAGTGCCTACACCATTATTTAACACTACCAATTCTTTTTCTTCAATCACTTCTTCTAAAACTCCTCCATTATAATCATCTTGCTCTCCCCATAAAGTACTGTGTGCATTAAAATCCCCACACCAAATTATCTTCCCTCTCCAATGTCTTAGGATTGTTTCAAGTTTTAATTTTTCCAATTTTTTACAAGGATTATAATAATTTATTATTTTGATATTTCCATTATTTGTCCAAATTTCTACAGCAATAATTTCCAGGTCTGTTATTATTTGAAGCTGAATGAATTTAATATTTTCTTTTATAAATATGGCACATCCTCCTCCATTCCCATTTATTCTATCTTTACGTAAAACTGAGTAACCATGAATATTAAATTGCAGTGATGATTTAAGCCATGTTTCTTGAATACATATTATGTCTGGTTTTGTATTTAAATTGTTTATGAAACCTTTAAATTCCTGTCCATTAGCTATTAAACTTCGAGCGTTCCATTGTAGAATTTGAATTATGCAACAATTAGAGAAGCCTCATTTTCAGATGATCCTTCCCCATGCCTAAGTTCATCATGAATTTTTTCCCATGACAGATCTTTGACATTAAAAAACTTTGTAGCTGCCTTTACTATAATTTTTATTTTTTCAGTCTTAGTTCTTGCTTGTTCTGAGCAATTAATGATATACGCAAGAAAAGGAATTAATTTTTCTAACGTGACATTACCCTGATTTTTATTAATCCCTTCTTCCTTTCCATAATTTTTTTTTGGATCATTTCCAATATTTTTCACCTCTTTCACTGCTTCAGCATATGTAATTCTCCTATCAATTTTAACTTTTTGAATTTCGGCTGCTTCTTTTCTAACCATACATCCTGCATATGCTGCAGTATGATTTCCTCCACAATTACAACATTTAACTGGGTTACTTCCACACTCACCATACGAATGTTCACCTCCACATCTACCACATCTCTGTTTCCCTTTACAAACATTTGCAGTATGACCATATCTTTGACACTTATAGCATCTGAGAGGCGGTGGAATATAGGCTCTTACATTAAAACTCATGTAACCAACCATCACCTTATCAGGCAGAACTTTATCTTTGAAATCTAATAGAATAGATGTACTGTCCATTTTCTCCCCATTCCTAAAAGCTTGCAATCGTTTGATGCCTATAATCTCTCCTCCTTTCATTACTTTCTTAAGCTCTTCCAAATTTTCTCCAACAGGGATCCCTGATATTACCCCTTTCACCCCTCTTTCTTCCCCCACTACCTTTCTTTCTAATACTTCTTTTTTGCATACCATTTGTAGTTTTACTGCCTTATTCTTTTGTTCAGCATTCTTACAAATAATAAGCAGGCTCCCATCTCTTAAAACTTTAGCTAGTTCTACATCTCCGATGACTTTCTTTAATCCATTTGATAGATTGATAGGACTTACCCCAATCATATCTTGTCCAGCCTTAAACTTTAAAATAACTTTAAAGTCTTCCATCATTATTTTCTTTTTTATTTCCACTCTTTCTTCCTCATCTTCAAGAGACCTTTTACCGGCATTTATTCCCTTTTTACCTTTATCCTTTCCCCCTCCCCCTCTTCTATTTTCTACCATAGACCATCCTGTATCCATATTTTCATCTTCTGAACACCCTCCACTACAACTAGCCATCTAGATCCACTCACAGCCCAGATTATGCCAAAAAACCACCTTAATACTTCGCCAAAATAACGCCTAAACGCTTTCTGTCTCCAAGCTTCCCTTTCCCCTCTCTTCTGTCGAGTCGTCTTCTTCTATCACAAACTCCAATCAAGCCACACCCTCCAGGAGCATTCAACCAATCAGAGCACATATCTCAAGTCACGTGACAAGTGTGAACGAGTGGGCTGTTTGTGTCCACTAGAAGTCAAAACATACTATAATCTACTCGAGAGAAACGACAAAAAGCATTTGTTTCGGAGTGTTAGCTAAGTGAACAATTTAGTTTATTCAAAATATAAATGAAGATAAATTACAAAGCAATTAATAAACATTTATTTTGCAAATAAAGTTATATTAATGACAGTCAAAAGTCACATTGGCTTTGATTTTCAGTTTGTTAATACTTGTTAATAATTAGCACTGTCTGACTGGTTTAAGTTCCCCATCTTCTGCTTGACTCAGCAGGTAGACTGACATGTGAACATGGCTGGGTGCTCCTCCAACAGAGACAATCTCAAACAGACTTCAACATTTATTTTGGAATACTCATCTAAAACCATGATGAAAATGTGTGGAGTATGTCTTAAGGCTCAGTCTATTCTAAGAAGAAATGTGAAGTATATCAAGCCAGAATTTCATGTCACATGTTTTATTATTAAAAGTAATGTAAGATTTAATTGCTACTTGTTTGTTTGAATCTGTACGTACAAAGTTGATCCTGTGTGGTTTAGAGAATATCAACAATAAATTCAAACACGATGATCCTGCTGTTTATTGTACGTTCCTCCCAATCTTGCACTTCAAGGAACAAAGTAATGAAACCAAAATGAATTAGTTTCATTCAGATACGTGTCTAAAGCTTTGATTGGTAGTGTTTACTTAAAGTTGTGTGATTTTCTTCAATTTATGGTTTTGTTTTTATAGTACCTTTTAAACCAACTTTATCTCTAGCACTTCATTTTCTTCATAAAAGTCCTTTACACAAATGTTTATATATATATATATAAATACAGTATATATATATATATAAAAAAGGTTTATGAGTGACTTGTAGATAAATTAATTATATAAACCTTTTATTTAAAACAAACCACCCCAACATAGTGGTGACAGCATCATGCTGTGGGAAGATGTTGGCGCTAAATACAGGACAGCATCTTAAGACTTGAGGCCAGATTTTCCAGGAAATAGTTTCATCAGCGATGAAATCTGATCCATTCAATCAATGGTTGTGTTTGCAGATGAGCCAATTTACTGCTATTCCCACTGAGGAGCAATATTCCTCCATAGCAGAGCTTCTCTTATATTACGATATGTACATTACATAGACGTGTAGTTCTCGGTTTGCAGTGATGTGTGCTAGCATCAAGCTAACCTGTTTTCCCAGATTAGCTTTATACTAGTTTTAAAAAATATGTTTAAAACCTTAAATGAGAAACTACATCATGCATGACAAGAATCAGTTAAACTTTACAAAGTGTTTGCTTGACTAACCTACCTGCAGTCCAGGTCTGTGGCTCATGTAAACTCTAAAGTGTTCTATGCAAAGGAGTCAAGATCTATTTTTTAAAAATGAAATTCAGTTTTCTTGATAAGCATCTTTAGTTGCAAAAGCTGAAACCAGACCCTCAAAAATCTGGACCAGCTCTTAGCTGTGAGCAACATATTTGCTTTTCACTTTGACAGCCGATGATTTCCGTCATTTTTGATATTTCACTCATGTCACTTTCCTACGGTTACAACTCAATTTAATACAAGTTTTTTGACTATGAATTTAATTCAAAGCATCTATGCAGGGCTACGCAGCAAGGTTTTTATTTGCTGGATGTTGTTTAAAGGAACAGTGCGTTTATCGACCTGGTGTACACTACACAAGTTTATTCATGGAAAACAAAAGCAGAGAGAAAAGCTCAGGAAGGCTGGAACGTTTAATCAAAGGTTAAGTCTTACAGCTTTGGTTCAAAATGATCTTTACACATTAAATTAGAATTGTATAGGTAGCTTGAATCGATTAAAGCAGAGCAGACTAGCATAACACACATCACTGGAACTTTTTCTTCCTATAAACCTCTTGGAATGAAAGCATCAGAATACACACTGAAATCTTGCGTTCACAATTTAAATCATCTTTAAATCTTTTTCATAAATTGCACTTCACTCAAGTAAAGACTTGTCCGGATCAGACATTGAGAACAACTGGAGATCTTTCTACTGGTACTGTTGGAAAAACTGATGAATAATTTCAAATTGTGTAAAATTAGCCTCAACTGTCACGTTCCAGTTGATTCAGTTCCAGGTGACAGCATGAATAAATATGAAGTGTTTTTTTGGTTTTTTTGCATAAACATAAGGATTTTCCAGAACACAGCATGGATAAATACACATAAAACAGCATTGACAAAAATGTAAACACAGGACTTCATATATCAGAAGCTAAAACTTTAATCAACACAGAACAGAACGTTTTAAAGAGGAAGCAGCTGAGATGAGGCCAGTCAAGTTTCAACTTCTGTCCTTCAAATACAAGTGGATTTTCTGTCCCTTCATAAACTCAAATCCGACCTGAGAGCTAGCTAAGGAGCTAGCTGTGGAGCTAGTTGAAGAGCTAGTTGAAGAGCTAGCTGTGGAGCTAGTTGAAGAGCTAGCTGGGGAGCTAGTTGAAGAGCTAGCTATGGAGCTAGTTGAAGAGCTAGTTGAAGAGCTAGCTGGGGAGCTAGTTGAGGAGCTAGGGTTAAACTTAGACACTCGAAACAAGAAGATCATGCTCTTCTTTGTCGCTTTTCTCCTTTTTGCACAGGGAAGGCAGACATGTTCTAATGCAGATATTTTATCAGACAAACTTTGGACATTTGTTAGGTTTCATGTACAGGTTTTGGGTCACTTAACTGGTTTGTTGAGATTTTAAAGTTTTAAGTTCTCCAGTCAGTCATAAAAATCTTCAGCTATTCTGGAGCAATCGTGTTTCTATGGACACCGGAGTAACATTAAAATCTAACTGAACAAATATCTGCTTTTTTTTTTTTAAACAGGTTCCTACTAAAAGCTTGTAAATAGTTAATATCTTACCTGCGGTAGATATGATTGAGCCCAAACTCATCAATACCCCTGGCAGAGTCCGAGTTAAAACTGTTTTTATTTAGCAAAAAGTTTTTTTTTCTGATGTGAAATGAGATCAGAATCTCCCAATAGGTAAAACTATTTAAAATGGGTATTGATTCTGAAAAGAACAAATATTTTTCACATATTTTATATTACCACATATTTTACACATTGTGTTTGTAAAAAAATATGCAACCCATTTCAACACTGAATGGAAAAACCTTGTTTGACGGCGCAGCAATCTGTAAAGGTTAGCAACTGTTGGAGATGCTAACCGGCTTTATGTGTGTTTACACTGCAATTTTAATGTTTTAACGAGCTCCAGGTGTTTGAGACTGATGGCTCACCCCAACCTAAAGGTCCCTGCACATTCCAACTGGGACTGCAAAACGTCAATATTTCTTCCAGTCAGAAGAAACGTGGTGGGAAAATTTAAAGACTGCTTCAAAACTAAATCGGAAGGGAGTGTGAATAATTTCGGGCTTAAGCATAACTCTGTTGCTGTTTTGTCTTAGCATAAACCCAGAGTAGATCCCACAGACTGAAGTTAACAGCTACACCAAACACCAAAGCAGATATTATATTAAGACTGTTATTTTGGGGGAATGGAGGTGTGGGGATGACTTGGGGTCTAACTAACATCTGTGCACCTCCAGGGGTCAAACCCACTCCAACACAAACCACTCAGCTCTGAACACCACCCACGTCAAACACCCACGCACCGACACAAATGAAACACTTTCAGGTCACACAACCAGGCTGCCATTACCTCAGTGTGCTCTGCCTGCTTTGATACAAAGATGGAGTCTTGATTTAATAAACGCCATTAGGATTCGCTCTTCACATCTCCTTTTTGTAGAGCAAATATGTCCTGGAAACATGCAGGCAACCAGCTTCTCTATATGGTATGCCAGCAATGCCAAGACTGGCATAAAAGAAAACAAATGCTAATTGCTTTTAAAATTTCAACAAAACCTTACTTTAAAAAAAAAAATCCTGAATATATTCCTTTAAAGGGGCAGTATTATGTAAAATAGACTTTTTTATGCTTTATATTATGATATAATGTTATTCCCTCATCAATAACATATCTGGAGTGTTGCTTTGATACTTTTATGCATGCTTAAGAAACGCTTTAATCTCCATGGCAACCATGCAGCTGTGCAAAAACAACTTGGTGGACCTAGCTCCGCCTTCGAGGACAGAGCTCCTCCTCAGGAGCTGGAGCTGGAAGCTTGTAAAAGTTTCAAGCTTCCAGCCCCCCACTCAGCTCCTTCAGACTAGCCAGATTTAATTAGCAAACACCTGGTGGGACTGAGCATCTGCTGAACTTGTTCTAGGAGTTACTTCTCCGTGCAACACTGGTTAAAATGTTGCTAAAGGAGCAATGTTGTGATGCTTTCCTAAAGGCAGAGTTTCAGAAAAAGCGGGAGTATTTAAAGAGACAGAGGCCCAATTTCAAGACGTTAAATACAAAGTCAAATTTCTTTAGTCATATTTAATATATGTATAGCGCTATGTGCCTGAAAAATATATAATACTGCCCCTGTAAGGTTAATTAATTATTTAATTTAGGGATATTTTTAGAAAGGGAACAGTGCATAATAATAATCATCATAATCTGAACATAGCATTTCCGAGAGAAACGTTCGTTTTGATGGCAGGTGACTCATTTCAGACAGTATTTTGTAGAAAATGGCTGCTAAACCACAGAGTTGCTTTGCTGTTTCATTACCAACATCATCATTTCATAAAACGGAGCTTTCAGCCCAGCGGTAACTAGACATTCAGTTTCTCTCGGTGAAACGGGGGAGTTCATTTTGAGCCGAGGCTTGGTGAAGTAAAACCTGCGCCTGTGTCCGCCTTCAAACCAACTCCAGCATAATTCATATTTTTCATATCACTAAAACCAGGAAACAGTTTGACGTAGCACGAGCTTTCTCACAAGACACACACATGCAGCAGAGAGCTGTACATTCACACCCCTGATGCGCAGTGACAGGAGCACAGGCTTCCTGCTGGGAGCTCAAACCTGCAGCAGTGGGGTCAGAGTTCAGAGGCCGTCCAGTGAGCACTTTGCGTTGCGATGCTGAAGAGCGACGAACGCGCGAAGCTTTCCTACAAACAGAAATTTACAGCGAAGGCAGTCCGGTGGTCAGAGGTGGTAGTTCACTTCCTTCAATGCGCCAGATCGGTTTGGCTGGCACTCAGGTCGTGATGTTTTCTTAAACGATGATTTCGTTCCTGACGGAAACAGAGACGGGTCAGAGCTCAGTGCCAGATCAGTGATATTAGTGAAATAACAACATATTATATATATATATATATATATATATATATATATATATATATATATATACACACCAACAGAGAGAGACATACAGGAGAAAAGGGGGGTTCAGTTCTTTTCCACTTTTTAAGAATTGAAAACAAGGTGTGGGGTTTTTTTTTCACCGCTTTAAACAACTGATCACCTCACAATAGTTTTCTTAAAATCTTAATTTTCTGTCTTCCCTTTTCTTGCAGCATCCAGGGTCAAGTTGCTCCAATCACAGACAGTAATCTACAACTTGCACCAAAGTGTAAAATCAGAATTGGGTTGTTTTGTCATGAAAAAAAATTGTTCTACCACCAAAGTGTAATTCCCAGAATTACCAGAAATTTGGACCAACTGTTTGATAAATGATATTTTATTGCCCGAGCAAATGCATAAATGCATGCATAAAGTTCTATGTCAGCCGAAGCTAAAAAACAAACAAATAATAAAACCCTTCAAATTAGTTTTGATCTTAATTTTATGGGTTGGATCAATAGTTTTATTCACTGTCGTCACAATGGAGGAAAATTATTTCATATTTGGCTCAAGTTTATTCAAATGGCTCCACAGGTAAAGAGGAACAGAAGCTCCAGTCTAACTCTACAGTTTAACCTTGATCACATCTGGGTGGAGGAAGAAAAGGAATCAGATTCTTCAAATTCCTTTTTTCCCCTTAGTTCTTTAAATGCACCACAAGAAAAAAAAAACAACAACTAACTTTCGCATATTTGATTAATAACAAACAGCGTTATCGTTGTGTTTCTTTCAAGCTTTTTGTTCCCTAATATCAGAAGAGTTTAGTGACTTTTGCTTTGATGCAAAAATGAGAATAATTATTTAAACAATTCCATATGCTGTTAAGATTCAAAACTCGTTTGTCCATCAAGGAAACTGACACACAGATGTCTTAAATTTGGGTATTTAAATAAAATAGTTTACAAAATGACTTTTCTTTTTCAGTTTTTTTTTTTTTACACAGAGTTTGCTAAACTTTGCTGAGACCTAAACTGAAACCGTGTACTTTGGTTGGTTTCACACTTGGTTTGGTGTGTTAATTTCCCTTTGGCATCCAAGTATTAGTGAATTTGAATTCCATGTTTGCCATGTACTCTACATGGTTCGTGGCAAATTTAAAGCAAAACCTTTTAGCTTTATATAAGCAATAGTCGTCTTCTTGCCATTTCCCCATAAACACCCAACTTGTTAATGCACAATAAGAGAAATATCCCAAATGAGGGGCAAAGGTAACCTGCCTGTTTTGGTGGATAGCCATGTTTGGGTAGTCTTACAGGTGAGCATACTCTTCCCATTTTCAGATGATGGACTGAACAGTGATTAGTGAGATGTTCAAAGTTAATACAGGCTGTTAACATAGAACTTAATCACGCTTTAAAATTTCCCACCCGTCTGCTGTTTGTTCCCTAATGTCCTCTGATGCCTTCCCACCAAGGCCTTTATTGTTAACTACAATTAATGACGCCTGAAAATGAGAAAACATTTTTGTTAACTTGAATAAAATAAAAAATGTAATTAACTAGTAAAAACTTTAAGTAATATTTACCTAACAATAATGAATAAAAACTAGCAAAAATACTCAAAAAACTAATTTAAACTAACTGAATTAGACAAAAGAAAAATCACCACAAATAAAACTAAACTACAATGAAAAAAACGAAACTATTACAACCCTGCTTCACACATCACATTAACATTAAATTAAACATTGTTTACTACTTTAAAGACTGGTCACGCTGGATTTTATTTGGGGGTATCTTATTAAAAGGGGGGGCGAATACAAATGCATTCCACACTTCTCTGATATTTGTTTGTTTTTTAAAAAGGCAAAAATCCACGCATCTTCTTTCTTCCACTTAACTTATGCACTACTTTGTGCTTAACAGCACATATAGTAACACAAATGGAACATGAATTATTGTGATAAACTTTAACGGTTATGAAAGCTTTTGGCAAAACAGCAGTTAGAAAAACAAACCGGAGAACTCACTGCAAACACCAATGTTTTGACAGTCGGGCTTCCTTACTTGGTAGTGGTCTCTGGCAGGCTTGTCCGGCAAGTTAAGAACCCCCAGAGAGCTGGCCCGCTTCATGCTGCTCCCACATGCAGAGAGGCAGGGTGAGGGGTCAGGGGTCAGAGGTGAGGGGTGGAAAGTCAGCCGTGAGCTTTTAAACTCAGTGGAGTTACATGAGGGTTAATGATAATGTCACAAAAAGGTTAGTTCCACAATAATGTATCGGATCTTCTGTATTCAGATTAGACATGTACAATGTTAGCACCACTTGACACAAATCTGCAAATTTTTTTTTTTACACATTTAGTTTGTTAATTTGATGGAAAATTCAGCAATGTGTGTGTGTTGTTAGACATCAGTTATGACATTTTGGGCTGCATGTTTGTGTAAAATTGGAAAAAAAATAAATAAAGGAAAAAAAAGTCAGATTATTCTGCCTTTTACTGATGGGACAGCAGTTGTGACTGACCATTCAGATTGAGTTGGGTCTGGCAGACCAAACTGTGAAACCAGCTACTGATCTGTGCTTAGTTACCAACACTGAAAAACACAAAATCTTACCAAGTATTTTTGGCCGAGTACACTTGAAATAAGACAAAACTAAGATTTTAAAAATATATATATATAATTCCTTAATATTGATTTTAAAAAGTACTAGTTTCATTTGGACATTATTTCACTTATAACATGGGAAAAATTTTCTCTGATAAGTGAAATAATCTGCCAATTCAATAAGTACTTGTCATCAATATTAAGGAATATTGACTTAAAACAATTTCCTGTATTTTGTTGAAAAGTTACTTTTAAGTTAGTTTTGTCTTATTTCAAGTGAATTATAATATTTGCTCTACAAAATAGACCAACATGCTTGGTAAGATTTTATGTTTTTGCAGTGAATAAAAAGATTTAAGAAACAGTTTTACTATGTTGTGCACCAAGACATTCACACTGCAAGTTCAACACACACTCAAAACATAAAGCATAAAACTTAGTTTTATGTGAATGTCACTGCAGCAAACGTCCATCTGAAAGTGCATTTAATACTCTAAAGGTTTAGTATTTTTTAAAAAATACTTTACGATGCACATTCCTTGCATTGACGTTACACATCAGTGAGTCTGTCATGATGGTGATGAGGAACACCAACATCCTGTCCGTCACCATCATGAGGCCCAGTGAAGAGCAGCACCAAGGAACACAAGAGACCAGCAAGAACAAAGATGAGGCATGCAAGTCGACATTCAGAAGAAATAAAAATTTATTCATAAATAAAAAAAAAAAAGAAAAACAGAACAATGAAAAAAAATACATTTTTATTCTACACAGGACAGCCATGCAGACATTTAATAACAAAAAGATAGACTTGTAAAAGTCCAGAACAAGTTACAGTTCAGCCACGAAATGCAGTGAATAGATGGAACGATTAGTTGGAAATTATTTCCATGGGCACAACAAGTGCGATGGAAAAATCACTGGGAGACATTAGTAGTTAGACACGGCCCGCTACGCCTCCATTTATCTGTTAGTCTTTGGTTTTTCACTGTGAAGATGTTCAGGTTTGGTTTACGGAGCCATTAAAGTCCGACTCGCAGGTTTCAAATCTCCGTCGTTCAAGTCAATCAAAAAAAATGATCTTACACACGGAGGTTAAAGATTTCTTACCATCAGCACTTTAAGGGCTGTGTATCAGTCAGTGCAAGTGCTAAGAAAATGCAAGAACTCATACATAAAAAAAAAGAGAATAGCAAATGTTGCTTAAATAAAATATAAGGATTTAATGGATTTTTTTTAAAAAACATAATCTTTTGGAAATGTGTTAAATTCCTCGAGATGTGTTTTTCCATTAGGGCAGCACCCTTTTTAAATTACGCTTTTCTCTAAAATCATATTTTCTATCTGGAGAATTAACATGTTTCTTTAATGTTACAAAATGACCCCAGATGTAAATACCACTTTAAATTTGTTCTTTTTACAATACTGCATGTATCTATAAAAGATATTATATACTAGTTTACAATACTTCTAAAAGTACTTTGTTCACCCCACTTTCACCTAAAAAAAGAACCGTTTTTACCAAAAACCAAGGCACTTTACAAAAGTCAGAGTTTGTTTCTGTTTCATGTAGATAAGACACCTATAAAGAAATGTAGGGGGAAAAGTAATAATTGCATATGGGACAAGAGTCCCTAAAAACACTTGTGTGCAAACACAGCTTCAGAGTTACACCACTTCACCACCGGCGAAGTAGAAGAGTTCACTTGTTTTGGTTCTGGTTAGCGCACCAGCCAGCCTGCTCCTCCAGGCTCCAGTGTGTGACAGGAGCCACCTGTAGCAGTTAATGCAGGACTCTAGAGCTGATAGTTACCCGGGGGTTTTGTGCTCGCCGTCTCGTGACGAACTGCCGCCTTTTAGCTTGCGGACCAGTTTCTCGCTGCTTCGACGGAGCGACGCCCGTAGTTTACTGAAGGAGCCGCTTCTCTTCAGGGACCCCGATCCGTCCTGGTGGGACACATCACAGGCTTACCCTTACTCACGCCACTTTCTAAGATATGCACAGATGTTAAGGACGTTCATATTTGACCAGCATTTAGTTTGCAATTGAGATGCACCAAGAAAAACTGGCTTGTGACTGGAATCGGATGATGTTCAGTGACTAAGGCCTACCAGGTCGCTCTGGTTGTGTTTCCATTGACCATAAAATTATGCAAATTGAAACTATGAAAATAAATCCGCTCTATGGAAACAGGCCAATTTTGAAAAACTCACGTTTATGAATAAAACGTTTTTTGCGCTAGGATCAGGTGGTTTTTCAGCTGTATTGAAATGTATGTTTCTGCAGTGGAAAAACTTTTTTCACATACCACTAGTGATGTGATCAACAGCTGGATGTTACTAATGGAGAAAAATACTACTTCCTATAACAGGATGTAGTAATAGGAAGTAAAACTGTAATACTTCCTATTACAGGAAGTAGTAGAAGTTTGATGTTTTTGTGTTTTTTGGACAATGTACAGCTGCCTCCATCAGAGCTCTCACAGCATCACACGGGTCATAAAAGGTTGTGCGTCATTCCAACGTGTTGAATTCATAGATCTTCTGTAAAATCACAACTATAATCTCCACAAAGCGCCACATAGCCGCCCCCAAGTTGCTCCAACGCCTGCATGAGATGCCGACGTTGCCTCTGATTGGCTGATAGATGATGAACGCTAGCACCAAGGCTGAATTATGAAAAACTCTTTACATCTATTGCTGCCATGATTTTTAATGACTTATGTGAATAAGCTTATTCATGTGTGGTTTTAATTTAATTTCTTATTTAATGGAAAGCCGCGTCTCTTCAGGGACCCCGATCTGTCCCTGAAGGACCCCGATCCGTCCCTGAAGGACGGATCGGGGTCCTTCAGGAAAAAACACAATTACGAAATTGTGTTTTTTCAACATTAGCAGAATATCGACAAAGATTTGCACACATTTGTAATGGAAACACAGCTATTGGCAGCAACACTCTTTCCTCACACACAATTACTGACATCACCACAGATCCCAACATGAATAACCATCGGCTTGCATATGTACTTTAAATTCTAAAATTTGTATTTGTATGTACTAAAGTGAAATCGTCTGATACTGATAGGTCAAACTTGGTGATCTTACATGGGTCACAAATTTCTGCTTTGTGCATCTCTCATGTCTAAGAAAAGAACGATCAAAGGTTGGTGCACTAATACGATGAACTGGTAAAACACCAATATAATTAATTACATATTTACAACTTTATGCAAAACAGTTTTACAATATTTCATACCAGACAAACAAGTTTTGCAGTGAGATCAAAAAACAACATCAAAACAAGCACAAACTGATGTTGATTGACGTATTTGCACACTCATTGATAAGGCAGAGCTGGAACTTTAATGTGTGGGTTTAATTTTGACTCTGAAAATCTGCTATAGCCACTTTTACAGGAGTAGAGGTCTGGGTGGCGCAGTTGGTGGAGCAGACGCACCACGTGTGGAGGTTACTGTCCTGGGTTTAAGATCGGCCGATAGTCGGTCACCCAAAGTTACGAAAATCGGGGAAAATTTTCCAATCGGTCAATTTATCGGTGCACCCTTACCAATAAACCATTGTTGGGTGATCAGTTTCTAGGTTCTGTATTATTGTAATATACATATGTTATTGTAGGGTGTTAAATTTTTTTTCTCTGGACTGCATATTATTCTTTGCTCCAAGGAGTTGAAATCTAGCACTAAATTTAGTGGTTACCTTGGTAACTCCTTGAGTCTATCTGTCAATATTGGAAAAGAATGACTAGTTAAATTGTGATAATTATGCTACATTATTTCTGAAGCATAAAGGCTTTTCTGCTTTAACCTAAAACAGTTTGATCATGTTGTAAAGTACAGCTAACTTTGATCTCAGGCTATCTAGACTATAGCTTTGACAAACCCAATGTCTCCAAGAAGTCAACTGAGGTTAGTGAACTCCTGGACACCAAGCTACCCAGTAAACCTCTGGAACATGAAGATTGACAATTTGAAAGATAATTTACAAAAATGTGGAATGAAAAAGGACACGGGAAAGTGAGATATGAAAGTGTTTTGCTGCTGTGTGGTGCAAGAAACTCATTCGGTCACGAAGGCACACAGAAGCAGAGAAGGAACGCACAAAGAGGCAAGAGGCACAGGATCAGGTAAAGCAGAGAGATTAGGTTTTATTAGAAGTTAAAGAAACTGGGAGATGCACAAACGAGACAGAGGACACAGAATATTAGTAGCAGAAGTCGAGGACAGGCTGAGGAAAAGGCTAGTTAAACCCCAAAGTTTCAGGAAATGCAACAATAAATGCTTGTTTACACCAAATGCCGTCACTTTCTCACTACCAACCTTAAGATAGATACACAGACGGTAAAGATGAAACTCTTTTGTTCAGTTGAATTTATCTGAATACAGTTTTAAGTTAAATAAATAATGATAATAAAAAACTTGCAGCTTTTCTTAAATCCACATTTTAATTCCTCCTGCATGAAAACCAGCTGCCATTCAGATGCTCTATTGACCCCTGACCTCCCAGTAAACAGACGAGCACAAAGTGACAAACTATTGGCTACTGTGGCAGGAAGTGAGACCTAGATGTGCAGAACTACAAGCTACGCTGCTCCTGATCATGCTGATGCTGTTATTTACAATGTGTTTAGTCACTACTCGGATTATTTCTGTCAACAGAAAATGGATAATACAGTTCATTAGAACCGCAGGATATCATAACCTGGTGACATGCTTTAAATGGATTTGACAAAGTTTGAATAACATCTACTGTGTGTTCTCTGACTGGGATATCTGGTCATATCATAATGCCATCTACAGGCTATGTTTTTATAAGACATTAAGATTATTGTAGTGAATTTTAATAGGAGCTGATATCTTTGAACATCCAAATGTTTCCCTTTCATTCTGACCCAAAGGAAAATCACCATCAGCCATAATGTCTCTTTTCTCATCTGTGTTATTTCTCTTCGTCCTGGCCACTTTGGTACAGTTTTGTTTCATTAGGACGTGAAGCCTTCAGGTCGGCTCCGTTTTTACAAACACGACTAATGACAGAGGAGCAGATCCAATGCTTTGATCCTGATTATTTTTAATATAGTCGAAAACCTGCTTTTTGAACAAAAACCAACATTTCTTTTAAGGTTTTTGTCCAAACTAATTTCTGATAAATGAGATCCACGTTTCCATAAAACTGCATATACTGTACATACACAGGTGTCGTAAGAAACAACATGTGTAAGAATTAGAACAACCATCCGACAGCTCTGTGGAGCTCTAAACAGCTAACAACGTTAGCTGTTTAAATGTGATGCAAAAGAATTCATTCCCCCTTATAACTTGTTCAAGTTACAATCACAAACCTTCTTCTTATTTTTAGAGCTTTTAAGCAATAAACCAACACAAAGTAGCTTCCATGTATTTTTTATATCCCGTTCTCTTCAGTCATTATCAAAACAGCTTTTCTTACCAACTCCGCAAAATAAATAGTCAATTAGTAAAATAAGTCAAATAAATAGTAAATTTGCTACATATGATCAAGTGTTCACTAAAGTGTTATTAAATTTTAGGCAATAAAATTTTTATTTTCTTATTTTGAGTAGAGAATTGAATTGTTTATTTGCCTTTTTTTAAAAACATATTTCTAGTATAAAATAGGCCTAAAAGGTCTTAAATGAAAAATCTGAATAATGTGCCAATTTCTTTATCCGAATACCTGATAAAATACTCAATTACTAAAATAATTGTTAGCTGCAGTCCTACATATGAATGTAGATCTTTGGTCACATGTTTACAATTGTCCATTTACTTTGACCAGCCATTTCTTTTCCGTCTACCCAGAATAATGCTGCCACCACCAGGATTCACTGTGGATGTTGTGCAGCAGATGTACCGACTAATCAGGTGACTTCTGAAGGCAGCTGGTTGCTATGATACATATTTTTTAGTGTATATCAAAGTAAAAGGTGCTGAATCAAAAACAAATTGCTGCCCTTTTCAGATTTTAATTTGTAAAAGGTTTTGAAAACTGTATCTTTTCATTCTATTTCACAATTATGCACTACTTTGTGTTAGTCTCTCTCACACAATCCTCCAAAGATCACAACACTGCATTTTATGATTGTATCCTGACAAAAGGAGAAAAAGTTGCAGAAATATGAAAACTTTTGCAAGGAACAGTAACTGAACAATAAGCTCATTGTTTTGGAGTTCAGGCCAAAATGAAGAGAACAGCTATGTTTATGGACATACTGTCACAGTGGTCGCCCACCACCCACAGCAGATGAACGGTTCAGTGGGGTTAGAGGGGCGTCAGAGTGGTATCAGTGTGGTGTGAAGAATCCCTCCAGGAAAAAAAAAAAAAAAGAAAAGAGTGAGGGGTTGGAGCCGGAAATTGAAGAAAACCGCAAAGCTGGAGGGGTGGAGGCGAGGTGAGGCCAGGCATCCGTCATGCAGAAGACAAGTTTTTAGAACCATTACAAGGCATCTGGAGTTAAGCCTGCCATCCAGACAGAGCAGAAAGACAAGAGAGAGAAAGAAATATAAACAGTGACAGGTAGAGGAACAAAGGCACATGAGACATGGAGCAAAAGTTGCAAAAGCTAAGCAGGCAGATGGAGGGAAACAAAAACAGCAGCAGACACTAATCAGACACAAGCTCTGTTCACCAAACAGTGGAAGGAAGCACTAGATCTGTACACACATCAAACAAAAAAAAAAGTAAAACAAAAGGCACAAATCGAAATATATATTTATGTCATTCAATATGGTAAACAATGTGATATTTTCCCAATTTGTGCACGTACAGCAGGTCTGATTTCCACAAATGGGTCTAAGGTTCCTCAATTGTCTAGAAAACCTTTTCTCGAGGTCTGACTTCCATTTTCCACTATTACTTTATCACGAAATACTGCATTTTTTAGGTTTGACCACTAGGTGGAGCTGTTTAACAGTTCTCTGTGCTGGTTTAATCCTGTGCCTGAATTTGGAAAACAGCTGAGAGACTTTTATTAAGGCGGTGGAGCTTTGTTAAAGCACAGCAAAAAAAAAAAAACTAAATAAGAGAGGAATAAAGAAAACACACGAGAGCAGCCAGAGCTCTGCTGAATCGGGGGGTTGAATTATTTTGCCAACAGATATAGAAGTTTGTTTTGTTTTTTTGCTCAACTAACCTATTAAAAAATGTCACCCCCCTCATTAAGCTACTAACTTAGACATTTTTTCCAATTCTGATTTTTTTCTTGTATTTAAAGTAGAGCTAAAAAGAGATAAGCTATGTACTGCCATTTCTTTATTTCCTCTCCCTGGCTGCAAATATGTTTAGGGACAAAGGTAAAAAAAACAAAAACAAAAACAAAGCCAAGGAAAAAAATGAGGATATAGTCAGTTTTCGTTCTCAGAAAGCAGCACATCAAACAAATGCATGGACTCATGCAGCACAATGCACACAGATAGAGAACATCAAGCAGGAGTACAGTACAGAGCCCTGGTTAAGTCAGAAAAGATTTTTCAGTTTGATTTATTAATTAGAGGTTAGAAGTGGTTTCACAGTTGCCTGTAGAGGCACTGAAGAGGAAACAATTTGTTTGACAAGTTGAAAACCAAAATATGGCTTTGAAATTGCAGATAGATGGTGAAGAACAGGCATAAAAATGTAACAAGTTTGACAATAATGTATTGTAAATCAACAGTTCATCATCTATTAATAATATAAATTCAGTTGAATATTTTTTTCTGTTAAGTATAAATGAAGACAAAACCAATCCCCTCTGAAGCTCAGTTGGGTTCAGGTGTATCGTTCGGCTGCATCCTCTCTAGAAACACTCCCACAGTCATGACCAGGGGTGGCTCAGATGCTCATTGATTGTTCAGGGTGCTATGGCAACCGTTGCTATGCAAGAGGACTAGTTCAGCAGAAGCAGCAGCAATTTACAGCCAAGTCTACATCCACATGTAGCGTCACTGCAGCGACTGGAAGCAGAACACTGCAGACTCTCCAGAAGGTTAGAAACGTGACTGTGCTGCAGAGAGTCAGGCTGGATGGGTTTATATGTGGTAGATTTACTGTAGAAAAATGTTTTAGTGGGTAAAAAGTGGAACAGAGAACATTTTAAGCTAGCAGACATCTGGGATCTAATGATTTTATCCTTGACTGGACCAGATCACTGATTGGCCTGCTTTAAACTAAACATACTCTTAGGAGTGCCGTGGTGGCGTAGCGGTTAGCGCGACCCATATTTGGAGGCCTTGAGTCCTCAACGCGGCCGTCGCGGGTTCTACTCCCGGACCCGATGATATTTGCCGCATGTCTTCCCCCCTCTTCTTCACCGTTTCCTGTCAGCCTACTGTCATATAAGGGACACTAGAGCCCACAAAAGACCCCCTGGAGGGGTAAAAAAAAAAAACATACTCTTGGGCCTAGTCCACACATAGCCGGATTTCTGGGGAAACGAATATATTTTAATGCATTTTGGCCTTTCATCCAAAAAGCTCAGTTTAAAATCACTAAAAACGATTATTTATGAAAACTCCAACAGAAGTGGAGATTTGAGAAAACAGCATTTCTGTTTGCGTGTGTACAGTGAACCCTCGCTATAACGTGGTTCTCCTTTCATGGCCTCGCTGCTTCGCAGAGTTTTTTGTGCAGTTTTTTTCCACAGTGCATTGTGTTCTGCGTCCTGATTGGCTAAACAGTCTCCGCGCTTCTTCTCCACCTGTGTGCCAATAACGTTACGGTATTTAAATATACATAATACAGCTTGGCAAATTTTGGCAAATATTTTTGCCCAGAAGAAAAAAGAACGACAACAACTACCGATAACTATGTTCTTCTCTCGAAAACACACACCTGCACCACAGGCTTCAGAAGAAAAAGACACTAGAGAGCGGAGTCAGGCCGCAGCGTTACAGTCGGAAGAACAGTGAAATAATCGAGTCACAATTTCTCCTACTGTACTTCGTATTGATGATTACAATTATTATTTTACTGTAGTTATTTGTAAGAAAGAGTTATATTTGTTTAAAAAAATGCTTGGGCCTGAAAACAGGTTTTGTTCTTTGGTTTCAATGTAGAGTATTTAATTATGCTGTATAATAATTGTAAAAAAATAAAGGCAACTACAGTACTTCACGGATTTCGCCTATTTTTGGAACGCAACCCGCGCGAAAAACGAGGGTTCGCTGTACATGGAAAAACAGAGTTTTAAGGTCTGCGACAAACAATGCACCAATATATCAACATACTTTGACAAGATTCCCAATCAACATTTAAAACAAAGCTCAGAGGGGGATTTGTGGGGATTCACGCGGATGAAAACTTTTCTTAAACCGATCCTAAGTGTATGATTTTTTTTTTTCTTTTTAAACAATGTGGTGGAGTTAATCATTTTTATAAGAACCTTGCTACATGTGGATAAGGCCAAAGTCTCGATGTCCATAAAGAAAATCATTGAATGCTACCAGATCGAGCCAACAACACTTCAGTATGGAAGTTATTTCAGAAAGATGACTGAAAGTTCCACAATTTCAGTATTAGTGAAATGTTGAAGAATGAAGTCAGAAGAAGCACAGAGATACAGGAAGCTGTATGTAAGCTGTCCATTCAGGTGGCTAGCCAGGCTAATGCTAGTAACTGCTAATATAAGATGCTAAATGTTTGTTGTTATTGTGTCTTTGTCATAAATATACACAAATATAACTAGTTAATGCATCATAAGAAAAACGCTTTGTGTGGTCACAATAGTTCAGTAGCTTTTCCCCTCAAATGATGAAACTTCAATTTGTTTCATAGAAGATATAATATAATTCTTTTTAAAAGGTTTTATAATTAAAATCCATGTCCTATAACCTTTTATGCTACTGTAACATTAAAAGAGCAACATTTGAAATTTACTAAATTATAGATCAGAAATCATACAAAAAATGTAAAAAATCTTAGATTTTTTGATGGCTCATTAAAGGACTACAATTCAACTTGTGTTACTTGAGTTTTAACCCTTGAGGCACCTTTAAATTGTCTACTCACTTTTCAACCCCACTTGGTACAACATATAACACTTAAATAAAAATTCAATATTCATTTTTTTCCCACTTTCACTGCATTAAATCTTTTCAACAACTTCAGACCTATATAGCGATATGTTTTTCATCTTTTTAAAATATATGTTTGTGTGCCTGTTTTGTCCAAAAAAGTCAGAGTTTCTGTAAGAGATAAACCTACAATAAGCAATCCCCAACTGCAACAGCAGCATGGAAACGGCAGCGACAGTCAATCAGCATCATCAGTAAGATACTATTGAAATCATCCACAAGTAGCTGATCGAACAGTAAAATTGTTTCCATTTTAGATAATGCTATTCTGTTTTAGAGAAAACACTTTGTATGCATCTTTACTGAGAGAAGCAACTGAACAATGTTTTTCCCCCCAAACATCCAAACAGACATTAATTGTAATCTAATAAAAGAAACAGGTGTTAAGTTTACAACGCTGATTGAACAAAACTTTCAGATGGTTGTAGTGCTTTGCTTTTATCCTCACTCCCTTCACTCATTTGCAACTGTGGCTTTGGTCCATAAAGATGGAGGCTGAGTGTCATAGTAGCTGTTGTTTCAGCTGACAGGCTGCTGGTATAAAGTGCTGAGGGCTGTGTACTGTACTTACCCCGTTCCACTCCACGCTCATACTCACTTCCTCGCCACCGTCCGGCCCGCTCTCGTACTTCACCGTGTCTGAAGTCAGACTCTCTCGGCTGCGTTGCTTGTCGCCGGCCTCTGGTTCACTGAGAACCTCGGCAACGCGTTGCTTGTGCACGTTGTCCAGACCCTGAAACACAACAGAGCTCGGTAGGTTACTTTAAAAATGGAACGGGTTGCAACAACAGGTCAATGTAATTTCACTGCAACTATTTTATAAACCACGACAAAGTAATTCAATTAATTACTTTTTAATATCTAGACAGTAATGTGTCATGCCATTTGCTGATCTAGACTTGAATAAGATATTAGGTGCAACTACTTCAGCATGTTTTTATCTCATATTGTTTTGATATATTCTAACCAAAGGTTTTTGCCATGTGACTCTTACAGTTTCACTTGGATATTCTTACACATAGTTCTTCAGAAAAAGTTCTGCAGTGTGAGCTATCCTGCTCTGTTCTCTGACCATTTCTGGTCCAGATTCTATTTAAGTCTTCTCAAAGAAGAAACCCTCAATATTTTTAGATTGTTTAAATCAAAATTAGCATTTTCATTAAGTTAAATTTTTAACTAATTTTCAATATTTTGTTTATATATATGTATGTATATATATATATATATATATATATATATATATATATATATATATATATATATATATATATATATATATCAACCAGCAGAAGTGAAACCGCCCACCTGCTTTCTGGAGCGCATGGCTGCCTCCTCCAGAGTCTCGGCTGCCTCAAACTTGCCCTGCCGCCTGTAAAGAGCTCCCAGGTTCTTCAGGGTTGTGGTCACCGTGGGGCTGGAAAGCGGTGAGAGGATTATAATGTTTGTAAGTCACTTTGTTGATCAATAAAATAAGAACGGTGATTGTTTACTGATTTACTGCATGGTCATTTTAGCCATCTCCACAATACAAATTACAAATCTTTCAAAGAAAATGTGTAAATCGGTTCAGGTGTGTTCTGTGGTAATTTGGAAGTGGGAATAACTTGGATGAACCTGGAATATCAAAAACACGCTTGATAATAAACAATATTTCAAGCTGACGAGGTCATATGTGAGGAAAAACTGACCTGTCAACTTTACATGCTTTGTACCAGCCTCCATATTCTCCAAATTGTGAACTGTCCTTCAGTTTCCCCTGTGAAATAACATACAAAACTATTCTTTAGAAAGAGTAGCCTGAACATACAGCATTTATTCTGTGTTGTATTCCAATAACACAGGCAGGTTAAAGCCTTTGACTTGCAAGACTGAACCTGAAATTGTCAACTTGTGCACCACTGCTATTAAGGAACATCCCAATACGTGAGAGTTAACAATAAAATGATTTTGAACGGACGTTTAAAAATCAGTGTGTTGCAAACTCGCCTTGCTTTGCTCCTCTCTCTCTTCAGCATGCATCCAGATTGGTTTGTTCTCATCTGAAAGAGAAAATAAAAAAATCAGCTGTGGCAACTAGAACATGTAAACTAAAAGGTTGTTTTTGTTTACAGCCATCTTCCTTTTGACAGCAGAAGTTGGGGGTTGCTTTAAAAATAGTTTTTAATTATTTTTGTCTCTATGTCAGCTGTAATTCAGTCAGAACTACAGATGACCTCTGACTGGCCACCACAACTGGTTAATTTTACACTTGACAAGGGATGCAGCGCCACTTTTTTTTTTCTTTCTTACTTCTGATATATCTGAGGTTTAGTATCGGTCGATGTAGAAAAACATGGCTGAATTTATTTAAAATGTTTCTTTTTTAAAACAGACAGTACTGAATTATAAATGTATTTGCTAACTCTGCACCAGTACAGAACCCTGAAATACAACAATACATATAAAAACATTTAAAAACAACTTCCATTTGTTCAGTCAGTGTAATTAGGAGTAGAACAGCCAATGTAAAATAAGTAATAAAGAAACTGAAACTGACAAAAACAATAGGTTGGCTATTTTGGTAAAAGATGTAAAAATAAACTGAAACAAACCTTCTTTCAAATGGTTCAGAAAGAGCAATTAGGAATTCGAAATATAATGTAAAATAAATAATAAAACATGATGCCGCTCACAGAACAAAGCATAGAATATCTGATCTATCATTTTTCTTTCCTTCAATATTGGGACGATATGGATAATATCCAATCGGTGCATCTCTACACCTGACCAGCTCTGACCAGTTGATACCCAAGAAACAACAAATGTTTCGTTTTCTTCCCCCCAATCACTGCAATAGAAGTCTGAACAAAGAAAATTATTTTCTTTAGGTAGATCAAGGACTGTTGAATACTTTTAACTTGTTTGTGATAACTATATATGTTATTATCTAGTTGATAATCTTATATAATCTTACCATCAACAGAGCCAAACTCCCTCTCATGCGCGCGGGTGAGGATTTCTTTATACAGAGTCTCAGCCTGCTTGAATTTGCCCTGCTTTAGGTAACAGGAAGCCTAAAGAACACAGAACCAGTTATTGTGATCAGAATTACAGTGAAAAGAGATCCAACGAGGCCAAAGTCTCAGCCTCGAGACGGGAGTATTTTATGCTTTGGAATGTTTTCCCTCCTAAAAGCTTCAACCTTCCTCACCAGGTTGTTCTTGGTTTTGGCCACGTTGGGGTCATCTGGTCCTAGTTTGGTCTGGTAGATCTCCAGAGCTCTCATGTAGTAATACTCCACCTCCTCATACTTGCCCTGGTTCTGGCACAGCAGGGCGAGGTTGTTCAGCTGCTTGGCCACGTCTGGGTGGTCCTTGCCCAACACCTGAGGGGGAAAAAAAAGCATCAAGGGTTTTCTTTCTTTAAAAAGAGAGAACAACCACCAAAAATCTTGAGCCATCTACATCTTCAAAAAGTTGTTGAAGGAGAAAAAAAAGACAAATTACAAAAGGCTCCAAGACCATCAACAAGAACCTTGGTAACAACTGTTCATACAATTATAGGGGAATGAAACTCCTGGCTTCATACAAGATCTTTCCTCAAACAGTGAGGAAGATCTTGAGAAAGGTGAGGGATCAGCAAACAATTACACAGGATGATCTTGTTAATGATCTCAATGCTTACAGGCCACTGTGTGTAGCCCACAGGGGTCAAACTCAAGTCCTCAAGGGCCGCTGTTCTGCAACTTTTAGATGTGCCTTTGCTGCACCACACCTGAATAGAATAATTAGGTCATTAGCAAGACTCTGGAGAACTGATCTACACAAGGAGGAGGTAATTAAGCCATTTCATTCCAGTGTTTTGTACCTGTGGCACATTTAAAAACTGCAGAACAGCGGCCCTTGAGGACTGGAGTTTGAGACCCTTGCTGTAGTCTGAAACTGGCTACAAGATTCTGATCAGAGAATCTCTGTTAGGATCATCCGAGGCAGTTTGACATCATCGCAGAAGGTGTGTTCTGAGTCTGGCTGAGCAGCATAGCTGGCAGGGTCAACAGGGTCACCAAGCAGAGAAATTATAAAGGAAAGAGGAAGGATGTGTCACACGGCTGTTTGTAAAAGGAAACAGCAACCCTCAGCGTTGCGTTGCTCATAAAAACAGAGACAAGATAGGCAATAAACCCTCACGCTAGCAAGTTATTTTTCCACTTTGGTGTTTGCTGTTAGTTTACTGAGCCAGTCTGTGGAAAGCCTCAACCCTGCTGGATTGCTTTGCAACCCACTGTGGACACACTTCAGTGTCTGTAACCCACATGGTGGTTCTGATGTAGAAAATTTATTAGCACTATTAACTTAGTCCTGACCGCTAACACTTCCTCCTGTGATACAGAAGTGCTGGATCCCGTATCCTCACGTCATTTATCCCAACCTCTAGCACTCTCCTTTCACCACATCCCTTGGCAGTTCATTCAGGAAGAGGCTCAAATGTTCCAATGAAAAATGGGAAATGCTTTCAAGAGGCAAGATCAGTTCTCACTTCCATTTATAGATGTGACTTAATATGCCTGTAGGCGTCATAGAAGAAGTTATCCACTTACAGCTCACATTATTGATATACTTATAAAACAAAACTATAAAGATAATGTACTCAACTCCAATACATTGAGTCCATATAAATCTGGTAGATTTTTTGCCAGTATGCTAAAAGAAAACACTACTTAATATATCGATACTTCCTCTCAAATTTGAACAAGTTTACTAATTTTATATATTCTGAGTGAACAGATTACTAATCAGACTGAAAATATAAGAACATATAAAACTTGCTGCATCTAGTAGCATTCAACTGTCTAGAGAGACTTAACATTATAATAGCCGAACCTCTAAGGTGCATTCAGGGACAACTCGTACACATATGACACATATTATCATACAACTACAAAGTGGTGTAAGCGTGTCTTATAATCAACCATCAGTGCAATCTCCTTCAAAAATAACAAAAAAAGAATTATACACAATATTTTACTGTCACATAATTTATCCAGTTATTGGTTATACCTGATTATCCTTAATTGATTAGAAATATTCAAACCAACTCTGTAGAGACATCTTTATCAGCCACTCTTCAAAGTTTTCAAAAATTAATAAAATGTAACTATTTTCACAAATTTGAAAAACTCTTTGTTTACTGCTGAGCAAAGTAAAAATTGTTTCTATAGATAGAAGTGAAACAAAAGCATACAGAAGTGTAAATTTAAAACCCAGGGACGTACTGAACCAGGACCTCAATGCATATTTATACACCTATTTACTATTTACCTACTGTCTCTGTTCTTTCAACAGAAAAATATCAAACATTATTTTCTTGTCGAAAAGAATAATGGCATGAATTTAATAGTTGGTACAATTTAAAATACAATATTTTAAATTGAGAAATTGTTCTTTCCTATTCTTTTGATAACAATTAGCAGTGATATCAAATATAATATATTGAATACTTCAAATTAGACAATATAATAATTACTCAGAGGAGTTAGGACATTGTTATAAAAGACTACAGACAAAACTAAGTATCTGTTTTAAGTCTTCAATCTTTACAACAGATTTTCATTGTGTCTTTAAGTAAATATCAGCCACTTTCACTAATGGGTTTAATGGGGAGAAGTTAACATCTTTTTATAGATGATAAGACACTATCTTAATATACAGATAGAATCTGAGAAGTCATACATTATATATTTTTTAAATATTTCAACATTCTACTCTATTTATTCCCTATCAGTTACTGTGTGGATGTAGAAAGGCATAGCATCAGCTCATACAAACATAAACAAATATGGGCGCTACTGTACATATAATAAAACTAGAAATGCTCTGAACAGTTTTGGGGTCTATTTGCCATTTCTTTAAGAAAAGAAAAAAGAAATCTCCCACTTTAAAGTTCGACTTTCCTGCTATTCATAAAGTCAGGCAGAAGCCGAATTTTCCTGAGCTTCTGCAAAAGCGCTTCAGAGTCATCAGCTCTGCAGGACTCATAACACTGCACTGACAACTCAGGAAAGCTGCAGCAAATTGAACAGCGTGGGAGAGAATATTCTCTCAGTAAAAGCAGCAGAAGAGCAAAAATTCCTCAATCTCAACTCAAGCTGACCTCTCAGTCTCTCTCTCTTAGTGTGCGCAATAACTCACTGCTTTATGGAACATCTATCACAAGCTGTGTTTCCAAAACAAATGTACACAAAACTTTTTTGATGTTCTGTGTTTGAATGGAAACGCAATTGGTGCGTTTTCATTAAGTAAGAAAAGTATTTAAAATCACACATGAACAAGTGTGTTCACTGATTAAGTCATTAAAAACAAGCCGCGTCATTATCCTAGTACGACTTCCTGTCGTTTTTTTCGGCAGTAGTAACATCCAGCTGTTAATCATGTGACTTGTATGATCCAAAAAGTGTTCCTATGCAGTTTTGCGACATACATAAATGTTGGTACAGCTGAAAAATTACCTCACCCTACAGCAAAAATGTTTTTATAAAAAAAAAATTATATATTTTTTTATTTTCAAAATGTCCACATTTCCATTAAGCAAATTTATTTTTGTAATTCCAATTTATGTGGTCACTGGAAACGCAACAACATAAAATCCCAGTAAAATATACTTAAATTTGGGGCGTGCCGTGGTGGCGTAGCGGTTAGCGCGACCCGTATTTGGAGGCCTCGAGTCCTCGACGCGGCCGTCGCGGGTTTGACTCCCGGACCCGACGACATTTGCCGCATGTCTTCCCCCCCTCTCCTTCCCCGTTTCCTGTCAGCCTACTATTACATAAGGGACACTAGAGCCCACAAAATGACCCCCTGGAGGGGTAAAAAAAAAATATATATATATATATACTTAAATTTATAGTGACTGGATCGTAAAAACACTTTGGCTTGGCACCTAACATACATTCATACATACGTTATATTAACATGCTTTGTCCCAGGCAGAAGTTGCGCTAGACTTTTTCATTGTTCATCATTTTGACAAGCAAAGAAAATCTGTCAATTTTTGTCATATTGTAAAATCATGACAATGAAATATTAAATTACATTTCATTTTAACATTCAACAAAATGAATAGAGAATCCACTTTTTGCCATGAATGCATGAAGCATTTTTTCCGCTCTGACTAAAAACCGCTGACTGGTCCCAGTAAAAACATAGAAACAATGAAATTATGAGCATGGACACGAATTGCATCAAATGTCTCAAGATTTTGATTTTGATCTGGAGACTGAAATTACAAGTGTCGTCTCAGCCAAAGTTTTGAAATCGGGGAACATTTCTCCAGTTGAAGAGATCAAAAGTCGACATAACCCTCTGAACGAGAGGCAGCGGTACAAAATCATGCAGGATGCGCTCCAAAGCATCCTGTCTATAACTCTTCAACGCGCTGTCAGCTCCCAGAAAGCGAGATGAATTAAGGTTAGAGTCCAGGTCAGACATGATACTCTAATAGAGATAGTTTTATGAATCTATATAGTTACCTCGGCAATGTACACAATGTAAAGTTCAAAATGTCTGTGCATGTGCACCAAGTGGTTAGGGGGGTGAACTGTAATCTGCAAAAATGATGGATGGTCTTCAGATTTTTCCTTCACTGTTTAAAACAACCCCGTCAAAGACGGAAAATATTCTGTGAATGTGTTCCCTTGTCCAAGGACAAGTCCTTTTTTTCAATGACTTGTGGTTCGTTAGCACATGATCTTAAATTAACCCCACTGACGGCGGACGTACCTTTTCTCTGATCTCCAGCGCCCTCTTGCAGAGAGGTTCTGCCTCCTTGTACTTCCCTCTCTTCCCATACAAGACAGCCAGGTTATTGAGGGTAGCCGCCACCTACCAAGGACACAAAGCATTCATTATCTTACAATGTTTTTAAATGTTTGATCAAATTTCTCCACAAACAACTCAATCACCACCACACCAGTGTAGTGCAACCGATTCGACACGAGTAATTGACAAGGGGGAAAGTGAGGTGCCTCATAAATGACATCATACAATCAGGAAGTGATTGTGGTGACCAGTATTATGATCCAAATCAAGTTGATTGAACCTGTATTTACTCAGAAAAAGGGAGGCCGCTGGAGGTGTGTTGTTGCAACTTAATTTAGACTACGTTGTGAGGACCATTAGACAAAAAGAGGAAAGACGTGAGGAGAAGAAAAGGTGTGATGTGGCTGTAGGAGCTGATACAAAAAGATACAAATGCAATGGTGGATTGATCATAGAAAGATCCAATACGTTAAAGATCTCTATAACTTAATATAAATTATGTAAGGTGACCTTGAGTGTCAAGAAAGGCACCTACAAATAAAATGTATTATTATTATTATTATTATTAGACTTAGTTCTTTCAGCTAAAGGTATTAAACTGTAGAACAGTCTCCCATTACCAACGATTTGCCAGGAGCTTGGTTGATTTTACATCTCTTCTAAGAACTAAGTTGTTTTTCTCAGCTTTTAATTCTGGGTTAGCTGGATAATTAGCTTGACTGGTTTAATGTGAGGCCATCTAATTAAGTCTAAACGTATAAGTGTTAAAATCTTAGCAAACAGAAAAGCAGATTTCTAAAAAAAAAAAAAATGATATCACAGATGAGTCACATTTAGCTTGTTCAAGATGTAAAAGGAAAACTATCACTTATAGAAAAACACAATCAGGGCCTAATGGCAGATTGGAGGAGAGGAGAGGAGTGGAGGGCTTACTCAGTTTGATAAACTGAAGAGTGATGAGGCTCCAAACAGGAAATACACTGTCCTGCTGGGGTTAACATAGTTAGTCCACCTGCTAATGCTCACTTTGAAATGTACAAACAGAAGGAAATCGATGCGTAAATCACTTGTTTGAAATACCAACTTATTGAGTTATAACCAGAAAGAAATGCATTTTATATGGGTTAAGGCGTTTTAATACCATCCAATTACATCTATTGTGAAAAGTGAGGGTAATGGCAGCATTGTTTATCTGTTGGTGGTTCTTTGTGGTTTTCCATTGGGAGCAGGTCAAGACATAGTGCAGTCATACTGTGTAATGTGTTTTGTGTGACAACATAAAATGCATCTATGTGTCTGACAAAGTAAATTTCTAACTTTTACATTTATGTATTCAGCAAAAACAGACACTCAAATCTTTGGGTCTTTTATATAATAAGATGAAATCAATATAGGAACACAAAAAGTAATGTCATTTGCATTAGGTTAACTTTGATTATCCCAAAGTTAACCTAATGCTAGAGGAACACAAAATTCGATATTGAGGCATTTCAATTCAATTCAAGGCAACTTTTACTTCAAAATTAATTTCAACCATCGACAGTCACTGACTCTATGGAGCAGTTTTTTTTGTTTTTTCTTTTGTAATATTTGTTTATAAATGCAACATTTCACTACAAATATATTTCACTGTAGTCAACCGGACTATAACAAGCCAAAAAACAAAGTCATGAGCTCTCTAAACGCAGGATAGCTTTATTTCTACATCCTCGGTCTTTACGCTCAGTTGAGCAACTGTTTGCCACAACATGAATCAGGTATCTGTTTCATCTGCCATCAGTCATTTTACTTCTAAAAGGTTTTTCTAGGCCATCAGCTCTGTTCACAAATATTTTTACAAACCAAATGACAGTATGAGTATTCCCTAGTACTCTATGCAGGCAGATGTACTTACAGCTGGATGGTCTCTGCCAAGAGTCTTCTCTCTGATGGCCAGAGCATCATTTAGTAGGTTGGCTGCTTCCTTGTATTTGTTCTGATCCCTTAGAGACAGGAATAAAGAGTGGGACATAAATACACAAAGCAAGGTAATTCTTTGTTTTCTGAAGTGATGTATAAGTGAGCTAACAAGTTGGGCTTCAAGCAAGAAAACATCCAACAACAATCCAGGAAAAATTGTTGTGCAATTCTTCTGTGCCATTCTTGTTCCTGGTATCTTAGGAATGTAGTTTGTATTTGAGTACTTAGAGAGGTACTCAAGTACTTCGAGAAGTGTGAAATATAAAATGTATTATTAGTATTAATTTCCACCCATCTGGTGGAAGAGCTAGATACTTCCATTTTTGCTAGTGTAAAGCTGTCTTTCAGATTCTCGTTGCCTCGCATCTGAACGCGAGGCAATGAGAATCCAAGCTAAACATTTCAAAGAATAGTAATGTTACAAGTAGGTGTGTCCCAGTCCGATATCAGTATCGGAAATCAGTCCAATATCAGGGAAAAAACGGATAATATTGGACATCATCTAAAATCTGATATAAGAACAGAAGCACTCCACTCCAGCATTTAGTCCGCCCCAGAATTTTTATCCAGCAGCGCTTGCAGCTCATACACAGGCCAATTGGTCAGCCTGTCACAATAACAAATTTTTGTAGACGAAAAATTGTCCCAGAAGTTATTGCGATAAACAATGTTATTGTTGTTCTGAGACCATTTTTAAGCAATATAATGCTAATGCAAAAACACATTAGTTCTAATGAACATTTAACACTGGAACTGAAAGACATTTTAAATATCCAATATAAATAAGCAAAACAGAAACAACAAATAAAAATGAATTATGAAATCTCTGTAACAAAACTGTCCTTCAAACAAAGGGCTAGCTGAGACCAAAGCACCAAACTGAAGACTTTTATCATCTGGTTTATGGCAGAAAGAGAGAAAAGCAAAAACAATGAATCATGCAAATAGGAATTATTGAGCCTGTTTTAATTAAATGCTTATTGATATACAGTATGTGTGTGTGGTCATTTTCTCTCTTGTAAAAGGAGAAAAGGATTTGTTAGGTAGGTCTTTTTCAAAGACTTGTGGTCTGTGAACCTCTGCAGCCTTCGCACAAAACTTTTTTTAACACATTTTAAGATAAAATGTCCAACTCTGCTACTTATCGAAAACATGTTAAGACAAGAGAAAATGAATGAGAACTCCAAACACTACTGTCATGTAGTGAAAGCTGAACTCCCTTACCTATAAACAAGCGCCAGGATGTTGAGCATGGTGGCTACGTCTGGGTGGTCGTGTCCAGAGGTCTTTTCCAGGTCTTCCAGTGCCTGCTTGCAGAGCGGCACGGCCACCTCGTACCTCCCCTGGGACGCGTACTGGATCACCAGGTTGTGGAGGGTCCTGAGGCGGGCTGGGATCTCATAGCCGCCCTGCTGGGCAGCTGCAGCCGCTGCGCTACCGTGAGCTGGCTGCACTGCACGCACAAACACAAACACATCGCTGAAATACAAGATGACAACCAAAAATCTCTAGATTTTTTTCACTGGTATCGTTACGGATGAGTTTAATGAGGAAACTTTCTTGTTATAGCAAAACACATTAAGACAAGAAACTTTTCAGGTTTAACCAAAAAGTCCAGTTTTAGTGAGATATAAAACTCATCTCGTGAAAATGAAATATAAAACTCATCTTGTTAAAACTAGTTTTTGTGGGGGCGTGCCGTCGTGGCGGAGGGGTTAGCGCGACCCACATTCAGAGGCAACGTGGCCTCGACGCGGCTGTCGCGGGTTCGACTCCCGGACCCGACAACGTTTACCGCATATCTTCCCCCCTCTCCTTCCCCCTTTCCTGTCAGCCTACTTTGAAAAAGGGACACTAGAGCCCACAAAAAGACCCCTTACGGGACAATAAAAAAAAAAACAACAACTAGTTTTTTTGTTAAAAGAAGATATAACTCACCTCACTAAGGTTAGTTTCTTGTTAAAACGAGCATTTCTTGTTAAAACAAAAAAGTTTCTTGTTAAAACGAGACATAAAACTCATCTCTCTAAAACGAAATATAAAATTCATCTTCAGGAACTGGTACGGGGGTCTTTCTGCATGTTCTCCCTGTGGAATGGCGGGTTTTCTCTGGGTACTCTGGCTTCCTCCCATAGTTCAAAAACAAGAGCGTTGTCATAGGTAGGTAGGTGTGTGTGTGTGTGTGTGTGTGTGGGTGTGTGTGTGTGTGTTTGGGTGTGTGTGTGTGTGTGTGCATGATTGTGTCAGGGTCAAACGACATAAAACATTTAAACACCACACAAAAAGGAGAAAGACAAGAGTTTAGATTTTTTCCCAGTCTTTCTCTGTGTTGCCCTGTGATGGACTGATGACCTGTCCAGGGTGACCCCACCTCTCACCCTTTGACCACTGGAGATAGCCACCAGAACCCCTCATGAGCCCACTAGGGACAAGCGTGTAAAGACAATGGATGGATCTCCTTAAACAAGAAAGTTTCTCATTTTAACGAGATGAATTTTATATATTTCTATCTCATTATAATGAGAAAAAGATGTGCTGCTCTGACAGATTACGACTTGTTAAAAAGGCATAGATGGGCTCGCTACGACTCTCCTCCTCCTCACCCAGTGTCCTCTACTTCTAAAAATCCCAGGAGGTGTTGCTGTTTTACTGTTACCACCTTTCTTGTTCAAAAGAGGATATGTTTTGGTTTTAATGAGATGTGAATCTAGTTATAGCAAATTTTTTAATCTTGCTAAAATGAGGACGTTTTCAATTAGATCAGAAACTGCTCTTCGGTTTATTCCCAAGCTCTCGCAGTAAAATGCGTCAGTATATTGTTATTGTTACTCTTGCATCATTTAATAAAATCAAAGCTGGAACTTGAAACGTCACTTTTAAAGGCGAACAAGAGAATCATCAGTTACACCACTTGCAGTTGCATTGCACTGCTTTAAATACCTCTCCACTGTTTTATTCAAGTTACGGAAAACTGCGGTGTATTTTATTGTAATTATGGGCAAAAATGGGCCTTTAAGCTGTGAGCTGATTTCAGTGAATGCAGGGCTGTCATCCCCATTGTTCCTGTCTTTGTTGACTGCAGTTTAATAAAAACTGTCTGAACAAGCTCAGAGCTCAGCTAAATCGAATCTTCTCCACAACTCGCCCCAGATCCACCGCGTACCGACACTGAGAGCCTCAGGCGCCTCAGTCACTGAAAGAAGAAGAATAATAAGGCCCATTTTCTTCACCACAACACAGACATCCTGTCTCTTCATACATTTTACATATTTTATTTCAAATTCATGATACCAATTTATTTTT
The DNA here is from genome assembly GCF_003331165.1 of Xiphophorus hellerii. Taxonomy (NCBI): domain Eukaryota; kingdom Metazoa; phylum Chordata; class Actinopteri; order Cyprinodontiformes; family Poeciliidae; genus Xiphophorus; species Xiphophorus hellerii. Next base: position 25,981,989 of record NC_045690.1, read on the forward strand.
GTCGTTTTTTCCTCCACTTTTGGAAAGCAGTGAAGTGAACAGACACGGTGCTTGTCGACTTAATGTTCATAAATGCAATATAAATAACCAGGTCCCTCTGCAGGTGGTGTTTGAATCCAAAGTCTGTTTATATCAGACACAAACAGTAGCATTTCAACTGATATTATGGAATCAGTGGATGTTGAAAGAAGCAGGTGTTGCATGTTTTTGCATAAGCAAGCCTATGTAATGGCTCCACACTCAACTCCATTTTATTTATCTTGATTTATTTTCCTTTAACTGTGTGATTCTCCCCACCTTCTTCACATTTCTAGGTTTCCGTCCTTAATTAACGTGTTTAAACCACGTACCACTTTCAGTCAAATAAATACATTTGATATGCATAAAATAGGGCTAGGACTTTATGTAATTAATGAATCAAAATTAACACATTAGATATTGAAGCTTTAAAAACAAGAGAAAAAAAAATCCCTTTTTTTGCATAAAATGTTAATAGGACATTAAAAACTAAACATCTTTGTTGTTGAGCTCATGTGTATATTTATTCAATCACTTTATGTATATATATGTATATTTATTCAAAAATTGCTCTGGGTGTCATTAAAGGTTATCAAAGATTTTCAGATTTTAACTTGTAAAAAAAAAACCACATGCACCATACTATACTTTTGCACAGTATTATGTTTCTATATAGAGAGCAGATGAAAGCACTTACTGCCTGGAGCTTGGTCATCCTGGTCATCTGGGAAGAGGTCATCCAAGGTCTCTTTACTGGAGTCACACTCCTTCTCTTCCTGATTTGTTAAAAGAAGGATAAAAATGGACAGATTTTTTTAAAAAGGAGAAGAGAACGTCAAGTCTTTGTCTAAAAACAGGAACAAGTTAAGTTTCAAAGCGGCCATTCTGAACTCTGGATTTCTACACACAACACAATTCATTAGGAAAGCAAAACATTCTTAAACGATTTTCATATCAAACTGATAATTGGAGCACCAACATTTGAAAATTCTGTCTTATTCAAGAAGAGAGGATTTACATAGTTTTACGTATTTCCCACATATCACCATTTTATAGTACAATCAACTAAATATGTTACCTTCAGTTGTTAAAAAAATGCCATATACAGTGTATATCAAATATAACTTAAAACAATTTGTATTTTGTAATTGACTGGCTTGAATTTGAAGTTCTACCAGGTGTTTGAGAATTGCTGCTGGCTGCTCTGAGGAGGAAGCTCTGACGTCTAGAAACTGCAGCTCTGAGGACAAGCTTCACCTCAAAGGTGGTGCTAGGTCCACCCAGGTGTTTTGGAGAGTTGAATTGTTGCCATGGTGACTAGAGGATTTCTCAAATATGCATGAAAGAATCAAAGCAACACTCCAGGTTTGCTTTTGATGAGGGAATCACATTATAACATGATGTAAATAAAGCTCAAAAAGTCAATTTTACATAATATTGCCCCTTTAAACAAAACCAACTTAACATGTTTTACATTTTAGGTGAAATTATTTGCTATTAGGGTTTTCATACAGTCAGACTCAATATGACTAGTCGAACACTGATCCATTAAATGTGGCTTGATTGAAGCTTTCTAACTCAAAAAATGGATCCATTTCTTTGCAGATGACGCTCTGAACTCTCGTACAGCAGGAGCTGAGGACTCACCGAGGGGGACAGGTCCTCGTCATACTTTTTCAGCTGGTTCATGAACTCCAAGTGCTTCTTCTCCTCCTCCAGCTGCGCTACGCTCTGCTCGCTCTTCTGCAGTTTCTGCTGCGTTCCCGCCAGCTCGTCCCTCAGCCACTGGTTCTCCTGGCACAGCCTGCGTACCTGCGCCCGCAGCTTTTGCTTCTCTGACTCAACGGAGCTCAGGTGGCTGGACAGCGCCATCATCACCTGAGCAGAGACACGTTCCAGCACAGGTCAGGTAACACGACTCAACGCGGTGCATGATGTGTGGAAGAAGTAGCATATTCCGTGTCGGGGATCTGGACTTAAAAGTTTTACCAAGATATTTTGTGGTGCCACTGTGATAACGATAGAAGTGACGATACGAAGGATTTATTAGTTCTTTTTTAGGAAACTGTTCAGTAGCCACAGACACACTGCTCTTGGAAAATCATTCCCATTTTTAATTCACTTCTTTGGGACACCAGTCATATAAAGAAGTGTGATTTACATCAAACTCCAAATCATAATTGCGTTTAATCAAATGTTCACATTAACTGATGTCATCATTGATCAAACATTGTGTTTTTATGATGTAAAGCACTTTGAACTGCCTTGTTGCTGAAATGTGTTATACAAACAAACTTGATTGGTTGATTAAGAAAATATTAAATCTAACAATCCTGGTAACACAGACAGTTTTGGAGCATCTCCAACATCACTATATGGAGCTTAACGTGACAACGATAAATTAAAGAAGAAATTTCACGATGAGTGATAAACGATACAATAATGCTTGGAATTTCCTCGTCTTATCTGCACTAGTTTTCAGTCCAGCCTTGGCATAATCTTTTCAGATCCTCCAATAATCAGGAATATCTGAAGAATCTCATTATTTCTTGCACGGTCTGTAAGAAAGGGAGCTAAAGTAATTGATTTTGAACTTTGAATAAAAACTGAACATGTATACTCTCTAGGTTTGCAACCATTGCAGTTTTTTGGACCAATCACTGATCTATTATAAAAAGCTAAAACCATTTTTTTTTTTTTTGCCTGAAAACTCGCCCTCTTCCAAGGGGGACAGTGGCTGGCTTTGAGAACTTTACTCTCATGTTGTAGTTAAAGTACAAATTTAATGAGGTTTCTCTGTGTGCAGATGATGAGTTTGCTGCACAGAGACATTAGTGATACCAAGCCGCAAAACTAAAGAAAACCTACACGGTGTAAATTAGAGTCTGCAGAGTGTTCCTGCTGTGCAGTTTTATCTGATGACTTAAAGAGAGGCAGCAACATGAACAACAACTCATTTATGACTCAAGTTGGCACAGGAAAGTTGCGATTTAAAAGAAAATCAAGAGCACTTCTGCTTTTGTTCTTCACTTCTCATTTTCATTCAGTTTGGTCTAAAAATGTCTCCGTTTAACCTGCGACACATGAACAGTTTGCTGCAGTCTGCCAGGTCCAAACACAAAAAATTCCCGTATCATTGCCACATGTTCAGTGTCTAATATTCATACCTATAAACATCTTCAAATTTAGACATGTTTACAACAGTCTGTGCGGAAGAATAGCATTATCACAGCATGATGGTGCCACTGCCGTATATCATGGAGGGGCTGAGGTGTCCAAAGTGCGGCCCGGAGTCATTTGTGGCCCTTGAAACAATTTCATGTGGCCGCCAACTGAAAAGTTAAATTCTTCTTTGTCGGAAAGTGTTAAAGAAGTTTTTTTTTAATAGTAGTGGGTTGTTGTTTTTTCCCCCATTATAATTACATAGTAAGTAGGACTATAAACATCCAGCGACATTTTACTAGAAAAAAAAAAGCCTTTAAAAAAAGTTCTCTTTTTTTGTTGTTTGAAATTGTATTGTTTAATTTATTGGAGAGCAGACAAAAAAACTTTATAAAAACCACAACACAATGTTTTTATGCTTTAAGTTGGAAAAGCCCCTCAATGCTTTCAACGCCGAGTTTCTTCTCAATGTTGCAAAAAGTTTGGACACCTCTGATCTAAACTAATTATTATCCAAATAATGATAAACAACACGATAAACTCCCAAAATAAGTCAGTCAGTAGGGATTTATTTGTGTCATTTATTCCAGTGTTGGTTCCATGAGAACAACAGTATATAATATACAGTATGTTGGCAATTTTACCCACCCAAGCTGAAATATTTCCACCAGTCCTGAAAACAATCAAATCCTCCGGATCTCTAAAGGTTCCTCATTCATCAGCGGCCAAAGCGCCGACTCTGCCTACCTGAGCTTCGCTCAGACCGAGCTCCAGCATTTCCAGGGACTTCCGGATCATGTGTGACTTCTCCTCCACCAGGACTCCCTCTTCATCCTGCTTCAGGCAGCGCAGCGTGCCCAGCAGGCCCTCCAGGATGGAATGGTGCTCCTGCTTCAGGGCTTCCAGGCCCTGGATCACCTGCTTGGTCCGGGAGATGATCTCATCCTGAGACAGTTTCTCCCCCGGGTCCTCCTCCTCTTTCACGCACACCATGGTGGACATGTCCTCACGCATCCTGCACATTTCAGTGACAATAAAAAGAAAAGACAAAAGATGTGGTTACTAACTTGCAAAACCGCATCATTCCAACAGAAAAACAGCAATTTAGCGCAAAAACATTGTATTATAATAATAATAGTGTGTAATACATCCCTTACTAAAGGACCTGATGTGGTCGAGATTAACAGAGATCCACTGAAAATTTGTGTGAGCGCATACAAGTTACACTACAGTCTTCAGTGGGGAAGTTGTTAAAGAGAAAAGTAACTTTTCTGTAGCGTTGCACAATATAACAGCATTATATCAGTATCAGCTGGAGCTGGACAATAAATCAATAACGATATATGTGGTGGTAGACACATGATCGATATTAATAGATAAAACATATGATAGAATAGTCACTGCACTCCAATCCAGAACTGCACTCCTTTCTGGGAGATGTAGGCAGAGGAAAGAGTTTATCCGCTCAACCTCTCAAGGCTAGATAAGAAAAGTGGATGGCATCAACTCCATCAGTACTTGGTTGCCTAGCAACGACCTGTTGAGTAACCTGTGCAGCAGCGGGTTCAGGTTTCACCACCTGATAACTGCTTAAAAATAAAAATTAAAAAAACAATCTGGAATGAAAACTCTGGATAAAACAGGAAACGTCACACCACCAGTTTGGCAGTGTTTCAGATATTTACAATAAAAAAACTAATCGATAATTATTGATATTAGCCGATATGAAACATTCATAAAAACATACATCATCCAGCCCTAGAATCATCCCATGTTACACATTGGTATTTTTGGTATTTCAGGATCGGTCCTACAAGTAATACTGGACCGATATTCAATAATCAATATTTATTTCCATCTGTCCAACAGACAGAAGTCAGCCAGACTTTACAAAGAAAAAAGAAAAAGGAGAAAAAGTGAAGCAAAACTTTGAAAATAGTTCACGGACACTCTAACCCTGAGCAATGTTGCAAGGAATGGGCAACCATTCAGTCTCTACCGGTAGAGTTATTGCAGCTGTAATTTCAACAGACAGTTTCTCTGCGAGGTACGACTCACTGTTGATGAGAATCGCACAATTTTCAGATTTGATTTATATGGTAATTTGAAGGTCATGAATCCTTCTCCGTACGCTTCACATAGTCTTGGCCTGTGAAACATTATCCAATAGAACGTGTTGGACAGTGCTCCGTTTGAGAGCAGCAGCATCCTGGTGTCTCTGGTGCTGTTGGAGGACCCGGTTCAAACCAGACGGCTGTCTGCTGACGGTTCTGAGGGCCGTGATCTGGGTTTGATTTACAGATAAGTGATACAAAGGATGGACTGTTGCATATAAAAACCTCCAAACATCTGACACAAATAATGAGGCAAATGTGCTGCCTGCTTAAACATTTCCTGGAATAAACAACGCCTCATAATGATATAATAAAGTACCATAAAATTGCACAAAAATCCGTGAGGGACGACGGAGTCCCAGCTCGAAATTCCATGAAAGAGGTGACACAGGAAGCCCGTTGAAAGGCTGTTTACATCGTTTTAAACTGTGTGATTGTGAGCGTGAGGGGGAATAAAAATACCAACAGGTATTTTGTTCCATATAACACAGTAGGAGTGTAACAGGTAAACCTTCTATGGATGCAAAAGCAAGAACTCCCCACTTGATGACTTTGTGTTTCTGTGTTTGATATGATGTAAAGCACTTTGAAATGCCTTGCTGCTGAAATGTGCTATACAAATAACATTTGATTGATTAACAAAGTTCTACAGCAATCAGTTGGTATATGCTCTTAGCATGCAGATTTAATTAGTGACAGCTTTCAATAACCTCTGCTCACATACTTTAGACTTCTCCACAATGCTGCTTCTTTGCTTTCTATTCTTTATGCACACACACACACACACTGCGGGTAAGAGGATTATAGTGGAGTGCTTTGTAGAACTTATAGCGAGCTACTAAATAAACCTCTTTAAGCACAGCAGACAAACTCCACTGATTTCAGCTGAATGATTAGAAAAGCACCATGTGGTTAAATACACAAATGAAACTCCTGTGTGTGTATCGTTGTTCGTTTCCCCGATAGCGTTACGAAGCAGCCGGCCCACCTTTGTGCAAACGCTTCTGCAGGTCCAGGTGGAGACGTCGAGTTCTTCCTGAGCCGCCACACACATTTCGGATGTCAGCTAACGCACAAGAGAGAAGACGGCGAGCTGCAAACCAAACCAGGCGGACGCAGCGAGGAAAGCCTGCAGCTCCGATCGCTCCATGTGACACGGCAACCGGCCTGCAGCCTATCAGATCCACAGGAAGTTGGAAGCTGACACTGCATGCGTATTGTTGTTAGGGGGACGGACGGGCGCAGAAGCAGCCGGTGGTAAACGGGGTTTGTGAAGCGAGGAGAAACCAACTAGAGCCCCCAAAATATTTACATTAAGATCAAGCTGATTTTTTTTTTTTCTTTGGAACTGAAAGGGTTTCAGAAATGTTTGTGCAGCTGAATGAGAAAATGCAACTTAGAAGTTTTTTAAAAATCTTCTACTTAATTAGAAAGTTGTTCATCAGCTCAGAAGATGGGCTTTTGCATATTACAAGTCACAGCAGGACTATTATCTGATGTAAACACTAACTTTGATTTTATTGAATGAGTATAATAAATGAATAAAAAGCAAAATAAATTTAGAAACAGTAGTAAATTATGTTTACACATTCAAAGGAGTTGGTAGAACTATAAACTTATTTCACCCACCCCTCACATCTACAGAATCAACCAATAAATTACTATTCATGTTAACTGTGTTAACAGTCTCTTACTCAGGATTTTCTATATCCATATCTATAACTGATACAACACATTCATTCATATTTTCATGTCATTTTGAGCAAGCATCAATCATTTTTAACATGTTAAAATTCTTTATAAATCAATATATCAGTAATAATTGATAACTTAATTAAATAGCAACAGCATTGATAATAACAGTAACTATTTCTCATATGAACATGCAGCGATGACCATCTTTTTAAATGACGTTTTAAACTGTTTAAAAACAAAACTTTGCAAATAGAGGCAACAGAAGTTCAGATCTGACTGACAGTACGAGTCCATGGCGATAAAAACTGAACCTTAAATAGTTTTTATACTCTGTACTTGCTGTTGTCCTGTATAGCACTATAGAACTGCTCACAGCACAAATTAAACACCGGTGTTTAAATATGATGAAGTTCAAGTTTGAAGGTTTTCTGCAATGTCCTAGTCACGCCTACAACAGCTAAGCCATTGATTATTGCATGATAATTTAAAATTACTAAAAATGAGATAAATAATCTCCATTCAGGTGATTAATATCTTTTGAAGGGAAATTATGTTTACAGAAACTTCATAATCTAGTTTCTTAATGGTTTTGGTTGTGTGTGGTTCTTAATTTTGTTTTAATTTATTGATTTTGGTTGTGTTTTGTTTTTGGATATTTAAAATCTGTTCTGGTTCTTAACAAAAATGTAAGTTTATTGGTCCTTAAGAAGGCAAACTTGTATTATTATGTGATTGTCAATATATCATTTGAAAATGGTCTCAGAACAATGATATTATAGTTTAGCATAATAATTTCTGGGTCAATTTATTGTTCAGAAATATTTGCAAATCATTTGCAATTCAAAAATACACTTATTTCCCCTCTAGCATTAATGAAGTAACGCCTCATTTTAATAAGAGTTGATGTCGATGCTGATGGCTCAGGGCAGGAAAGATCTCCTGAAGTGGTCTGTGTTACAGTGGTTCTGAAAAAGCCTCTGACTGAAGACACCATCTTTGCGCAGCAGTTATATGAAGATGATGTCTGTAATTTTCTTACATCAAATCGTTTACATCAGCTGGAGCTCCAGCTCATCGACTCTGGAAGAAATCCACTTGGTGATCAAACTCATTCCTCCACCAACACTTAACTATTATCATGGAAAATAATGTCTCTAAAACTCATCGATCAGAGTGGTTTAAGAAATTTGAAACTGTAAATCAGTCCAAACTGGTCTTCAGTTTTTTTGCTGTTTTGTGTTCTCCTGGTTTTTCTTTCCAGCTGGCGAGAGTTGATGGAAAGTTAGACTTTGATCCACAACAGACATGAACTGTTGACTTGTATCGAGGTACATAAAGGTTGTGTTTCCGAAAAAAACAACAACTACGGGGAAACACCACCATGATCAGAGTGTTCTCTGGCTGCCTGGGGCTTGGAGGAGGACAAGCAGTGCCCCTACCCCATCTGTTGCTGTGCACTGCTGGTCAGAAGCCAGAAAGAAGATTTTTATAATCTACTTTTTTTTTTATTTCTACAAGAAAGAAAGATTCTGCAGTTTAAAAATATCTCTGGTCATGAAAAACATTCAGAGTTTGGCAACTAAAGTAGTGTCATCTCTCTTATTAAGGCAATTTTAAATCCTGGTTTATGTCTATAAAGTGTCTAACTCCAGGCCAATCTAATTAACCTCCTAAAATCATCATTTTTTAAAAAACATCTTTAACTGGTAAATAGGCATCATATCTTGCAATCGGAAAAGTTGTGGGTTCAATTCCTACCCTCAAGTTGCCTGCCAATGTGTTGGGTGTATGGACATGTCGCTGCTAGTGGGTAACTGTGGCTCTAGTGTGAAAGTGTTCTGAATGACTAGTCCAGTCCAGTAACTATAACTGTCCTAGTCAATGTAACATAATTTCAGCGTCAAATTTGAACAACTCTTTACTGATTAAAATATTTACACTTAAGCCATGTTATACATTTAACTTTTTGGTCAATGCGAGAATCTTATACCAGCCCGTGTCTCACAGAGGTTCTCTGTACATTTGCATTAAAAATAAACTATTTACAAGAGCACATGTGCCAAGTCATCAAATCGTTAGCCTAGTATCATAATTGCCTAATTTGAAAAAAAATATATGATTTTGGCAAATTATGCCACTCCGCTAACAAAATGACACTTAAACAGTGCATTGAAAATCTTGCAGTACATCCTGAGCGTCACCATGACTCTGTTCCGTCAGAAGACGTTGACTCAGACGGTATAATTGTCCAGGTGTGGCAGTGGACCTGTGGGAGTGGGAGTATCACTGTGAAAACAATGAAACTTCGCTGTGGATCAGCACGAGCCCTGAAATGTGAAACATCCACAGCAGACACCTTCAGGTCTTCCTGGTCTCCCAGCTGTGAGCTACACACTGAGATCCACTGTCTCTTGCCCGACACTTCTCAATCTCTTCTGAATATCAATGAGATGCAAAAGACATAGAGACTTTTTTTTTTCAGGCGTTTTCAGAAGCTGATAGGCAAACGTCTCTCCGGCCCGTGCTCTTATTTGTTCACTTCCAAGTGGATTAACCAGAAGAACTAGTAGGCCAGTACTTTCCTGTCGAACCACAGAGCAAACTCCCGAGCTAGCGTTCATTGATAATTGCTTGTGGCGTCTAATTCCTGGCATCAACGTAAACACTGAACACATTACAGCCAGCACATTCCCTGAAACGCCGCTGTTCAGTTTATTTACACGCTTTGATTTCAAATATGTGTTCGCTGAGAAAATGGTTTAAAATCACATTCTGAACGTTGTATGTAAGGGAGATGTGTTAATTAGCCGATGAGTGCCGCCCAATAAATACTCGGAGCCATTCTTACCGTTCTGTGGGACATTCGTTGCCAGTGGAGTTCCACTGAGTCGTTCCAATGTCCCCTTCTCGTTTCCCCCGAGCTGTCCCCTTTATCTGTCACCAACAGCTTATGGTTGTGAAGAATATGAAGAAGGAAGAAACAGAAATTCCAACTAGTGGCTCGTCCAGTGGTTGGGTGTCTTTTGGTTAGCTGGACCTAACTGCATCAAATGCTACAGTCCGGTTAGCTACATGCTAGCACCTAGCAGCCTTACGTCAAAACATTGAGTCCAACCGCAGCCGCTCAGGTGAATATCCTGTCCTGTTCCATACCAACAGCAGCTCCGCGTCACTGCCCAGACCGAGGCGTCACGTGACGGACTGAACAAATGAATCGGTGGTGCAGATGACAGCTCCGCGAGACGGTGAGTGACTGCTCGGAGCGTGAAAATGGCGTTAGCCGGCTCCCCCTTAGTCCTCCCTCGGTAACACTGATGTCATCTTGACAGGATTAAAGAGGAAGCTGCGGTGACAGTAATGAGCCAGATTTGTGATACAATCTTGAGCGTTGAGAAAAAAAATTGGGGGCTCTCAATGTATGCTTCAGAGTATATTATCTTATGGGAATGAAAAATATCTTACAGTGATCGACCCAAGTTATGTTAAAAAACAAAACAAACAAACAAAACAGTTCAGTTGACGAAGACTGTGGCGCCATCAAGGGGGGAGCATGGGAGGCAATGGTCACCCCTACAAATTTGGTGCACATCTTTGCCAGATAGTCTTAAACGCATAATATTTCTCGCAAATTTAATTCATGAGGGAAGTTTTAATAAATTTAAGATATAAATTTATGTATGCTTATACATTTATTCTTCTACAGCCTGCCAATTTTGAGTGATTGTTACTCATTCTCACTCCCAAATGATGGGAGAATAATAAAACTATTTAAATCAGGATCTGGCTATTAGTTTCTGAGTGTCACCAGGTGTGTTATGTTACTGTCAGTGAGCCAGCAGCTGCCATGTATGCTCCAGTCACTTGATTGGTGATTACTCTTCTAGCTGCAGATTGATTTTATCTTTTTAATTGATTTTAGAAAGACATATCCTTACTTTCTATCAGAATTTTACATACATTCTGAATACATAATGCTAATTAAATCAAAACACAGTCAGACATATGGATAGCATGTAAATATTTATTTATTAAATTGTTGGAGTGCTGTTTTTCTTCTTGCGATGTCTTTCGGTTACAGTCCTCCAAAAGTCGTTGAGGGCAATTCGAGCCATGAGTAAAGTGATGGTGAAGTTACGTCTGTACCACTCTCTGGGTGTATGGGAGGAAAGGCAAAAAATTCAGTCATGCAAAAATATTTAGTTTGCAGTGTGCTGTTAAAATACTGAATTGCTGCTTTTGATACACATTTGCATTAAAAAAAAAGCTACTAGCTGGTTGATTACAGCTTGTAAAAATAATGAGAATAATTAAAAACGAGCAGAAAGGAAAACAACGACAAAATCACCTGAAGAGTTGATGCATTTAGGTAGTAAACAAGTCCGCTACTTTAGCATGTTTATTCACAAAACTCTCTCTAGAGCTTGTCATGATTGTTCTCTGCACACAGAGCGGTACAGCGCTGCTGGAGCACTGGGACATGCACCAGCAGCATCATGGGAAACATCAAGCGTACAAAAACAACTCACCTGTTGTAATCTGCATGCCGCATTCTGTTTTTGTCCAAGAAGCTTTTGTAAAACACAGCCATCTCTTCACTGCTTAGGGAACGCCGCCTTCCTGAGGGAGAGACCAAGATGCTTCACGTTAATTTACTACAATGTCATCTTAAAACATCAGAGTGTACCTAGAGAAACTTTTAAAGGAATTTTTATTCTCATCAACAATTCCTCTAGTCTACTGCACCTCTTGAATCCTGTTAAGTGTGAGAGTATATATATATATATATATATATATATATATATATACATACACAGTACAGACCAAAAGTTTGGACACACCTTTTAATTCAATGAGTTTCCTTTATTTTCATGACTATTGACATTGAATTCAATGAGAAGGTGTGTCCAAACTTTTGGTCTGTACTGTATATATATATATATATATATATATATACATATATATATATACTCACCATCTTCTCCATGCAAAGTCAAGCCTTTTGCGTTCAGCTGTGAGATGATGAAAGCTTCTTTTTCCTGTAGAGAAGAGGAAAATAAAGTTGTTTTCTGCTTTTAAACTTTTCCCTTGAAAAATGTTATTAAAAGTGGTAAAAAAAAAAAACCCAAAAAACAGGACTTTGAAAAAAGCTTTTATTGAAACAGTAAAACCATACACCAACCAACAGTTGTCAGCTGTTGAATTAAGTAATTTTTTTAAGATAAGACCTTGAGTTTGTTTTGACAGGCTTCTGAAATATATGTTCACTTCTATTCTCTGAGTTCTTGTTGTGGTTCCTGTTTAATGAATTACTGCATCACTAATGACATGGAGATCAGCCATTGGTTCAGCTGAGGTGCAATAGAAGCCCAGGTTGCTTTGGTAGCTGCCTTTAGGTCGTCTACCTTGTTGGTCCTGGTGTTTCTCATCTTCCTCTTGAAAACCCTCTATTGACTTTCTATAGAGGGATTGGCCAGCAAAGGTCAGTTTGCTGGCCAATCAAGCACAGTACCACCACGGTCACTGAAGCAGCTTTTGGTATTTCTTTGGTATTTTTGGCACAGTGTAAAAAGTTTTGCTGGAAAATGAAAGCATCTCCATCCAGAATGTCAGCAGGAAGTAGCATGATGCTCTAGAATGTCCTGGTAGACAGACAAAAGAAAACTCAGTGGACCAACAGCAGCAGGTGACCAGGAAGTGGTTTAGATTTCTAGATGAAATTGAAACTAAACTTTCATCTGAAAAGAAAATCTTGGACCACTGAGGCATAGTCATGTTCTTGGTGTGTAGGATTCATCTGTATCCAGAACTCAAGCCAATCCTTTGTGAAGCTTCTCCAAATTTTTTGACAAATTTTGTTTGAAAATCTACTTAATCTACTTAAGTCTGCAGATGTCCCTTCCTTCCACTCGACTTTCTTTCACTATTCTTCAACAGTGGAACTCTGTAAACAACCAGCTTCTTCAGCAATGACCTTTTGTGGCTTGGTGGTTTGAGTTAATAAACTGATTAATGTGAGTTTCCAGTATTTAACTTTTTCCCGGTTCTACAATTTTCTGAGACTCAGAATTTAGGGTCGTCATCATCTTTAAGCCAAAATCATCAAAATGACAAAAAACAAGGTATGAAATATACGTGTAATAAATCTATATCCATCCATTATTCTTTCTGGGGATCAACAACCATGTGCACACACACCCCCACACACACGGCACACACACAGCAGTTAACCCAACAGTGAAGTGGAAGTACCTGCAGAGAAACAACACACGCACAGAGAGAACTTTCAAACTCCATGCAGAAAAGACCCCAGTCTGGGATTCAAACCTATGACCATCTGGCTTCAAGGCATGAAACTAAATATGAATTTCACTTTCTGAAATGAGTGAAAATAATATGTACAACTTTTACAGAAAATTATTGTTGTTATTATCATTATTTTTAGATGTACCTGTACGAACACTGAAAGCATAATTATTTTAGTACATTTTCTACAGACTGTTGTAGATTGCTGCCCTCTGCTGGTAGAAATAAGACTCTATGAGCTATGAATTATAGAAATTGAAATCTTCTGGGAATTTTACTTGTGAACAATATATATGCTTACGTAACCCAATAAATGAATCAAACAAAAGGAGTTGGAAAACGTGAATTCAAACCTTGCTGAAGCTGACGTTCTGCCTGGTCCAGAATACGTGATTCCAGTCCTCAGTTTCCTGCCTCAGTTTTCTCAGCTGCTTTTCCAGATCAGACTCGTTCTCACTGACACGGTAGACAATGGGTCGCAGGTTTGACAGAGGATTTGGGGGACCGATCCAGTCGTGTGTGGAGCTGGGCTCTGGCCTTGATGCAGACATCTATGTATATCAAAAAGTGGTTATAAGACCAAGAAGCACTGAATTTAAAAAAAAAAAAAAAAAAAAAATATATATATATATATATATATATATATATATATATATATATATATATGATGCTAGTTGTTAACAACCACTCCTTTAGTTTGAACAAAGATTCTGGAAATAATTTGCCTTGAATTAAAACATCCGTGTTCTCCACCAGTGAGGGTGAAAACACCGCTTTTGATCCTCTCTCCTTCAATGATGACCACAATTTGAGCAAATAATGCACTGAGCCTAAAGTGCAACTAGATAAAAAGAATAAATAAATAAAAATCCTTTTTGAATCGTTCTTTATGGTCGTCACTTTACTGAGTGCTGAAAAGAGGGAGTGAATACTTTTTGCAAGGCACTGCAGTTGTCCTGTGCACAGATGGACGTCACAAGTCTTTAACTGAGATGATAAAACGCTGTGCTTATCATCTCTGAGCAGCCGTCGTCATGGAAAAAGCGAGAAGAAAAACACGATCCAGGAGTCAGGGACCAAGAAAAAGGTACACACACCTGAAACACACAGGTTATCAGCAACCAAATGACTCATACCTAGATTATTTTCTTTCCTCATCGTTCAGTCGTTTATTTAGATTGAATGTTCTGTTGCATATATGCAGATAGCCTCACATATTACTCCAGAATCTTTTAGTAAACAGAGAAGTTCGGGGTCAAATTTCTGACACAAGCCACAAGCCACCCCGCCACCGTGTTTTATACACACATAGTTGGTTTGTGTTGAGATGCTGTTTGGTTTCCTCCAAATACACACAGACTGTTAATGTACGAGTCTGGTTTGTTCAGATGAAAGGGGGGGGCGGAGGGCCATTAAAGTTGGTTACTAAAATTCAGATTATGACGGTTAGAGGCGACTGCTTACAAATATGGGAATGGTTTTAAGGAGAAAACAACACACACAAGCTTGAATAATCTTGAAAATGTACCCGCTCTCTTTGACATTGAGTCAACCCATGCTTTTAAAATAAACTAGGCAGTAACAGTGGACAGTACACGCTTTAAACGAGCAGTCTACACATAAAATAAAAGCTCTGATACGGACCTTTATAGTTTTTTGCTTCTCGGAACTACAGAGCCGACTGCTGGCTCCTGACATCCGGTGCAGCCGCAAAGGGGGCAGCAAGAAGCCACTGACGCTCCTCCATGTCGCCGCTGCTTTGTTTGCCATTTTAAATACCTCGACATTAATCCGTATTTGTGATGGTGATAAAGCAGAAAAACATTGTGTCCTTTGCTAACACAATGTGCTAGCGCCCTCCTGTTTCTACTCTGTTCAGACAAACTCTACTACTTCGACAAATGTTTCTGCCAACAGCTCCACCTGCCGGTCGGTGCCACCCTAATGAAAACGACTTGCCACAAGGGCGTGAAAACGTATGTTATTAAATATGTATACAAACAGACGTAGTCTTTACCATTACATCTGAACAAAAAATAAATAAATAAAATTCGACACAGAAATTTAACAAATATAATTTTGTATCATGATTAATAAAACTTTTTTTTGATTCTTCACCAACTTCAGGTAATTCCCAAATAAATTATTCTTTCTATATGTGAGTTTATTTGTTAAAATATGTACCTGTGAATAAAAAAACAATGAAATGTAATTAATCAGAAAATCTTCTTTCTTTTTTTTAAATAAAAGCTCCAAATGTAATCATTTTTCACCGTTAAAGGGTGCAGATCGATTATAATAGTCGCCCAAGTCAAAACAAATACAGTGTATTAAAGTCACAGCGCATAGACAAAGGGAGAGTATTTTGTTGTATTTTCATTGGATACCTCGGTTCCTTCTTACTTTAAGCAAGTTAATGCAAAGGGGTGTGTAGGTGCGCTCGAAAACTTCACCAGCGCGCACCCAGTTCTTAGAAACCCCGCCTGTATTCCAGGTGCTTTCGGACGTACTTGCCTCTCCTCTGACCACTTGAGACTGCGATAGTAAAAGGAGCGCACCAAATGTTGGACAACAAAAACTTACACCGAGTTAGAAAATTGTAAAGTCTTTTATCAGAAAGTCGGCACTTCATTATATTTTTCTCACTATGTAAAAATAATTTGCATGCGTTATGCAAATATATATACATAGTGTGCTTTTTAATTACATAGACAGCGTAAGTAAATTACCGTATACTAATTGGGAAAAATTCAACTCCGTGTAAGTTTACACAGTTGAGCAGGAAAGTAACTGCTAGAAGGTAGCTAGGTAGGCTAATGTTAAGCTTTAATCAGCGAAGGAGCGTTCTATCCCACAGCAGTTCAGATGGCTGTACGCTGGTTATGCAGGTAAGGGGGGGAGCTGGTATATTTTTAAATTGAAGGGTTATTTTAGATCTAAAACCCCGTTTTTGTTTCAGCAGGTGGGGCAGAGTCAGGTGATCATCGGCACTGAAACACAATGGTTTTAACAGTGTATGGAAGCTGGGGGTTTTTTTGTTCGGTGCTTTTAGGTTTGAAATCATTCGTTTAATCTGTGTATGCTTTAGTTACGCCTTTATTTCTAAACTAAGTAGCTTTGAATGGTAGTGAATGAAGACCGTGGTTTCTATCGTGGGAGGGGCGACACCATTCCGACCGCAGTCATTCAGTCAGTGACAGAAGAAGATTCGGTGGGGAGGTAGTGAAGCTGACCCGGGAGCATAACCGAAATTCCTGCCTTCGCCTCACCACGCTCGGAAGCCTTTTTCTTTCACAGGCCGATCTGGCTGATGGAAACAGAGCTCGGCCACAATGTGCGCGAATGTGTTCGGCGTTTTGAAAAGGTGAGACCTAACGATGATGTGTCGGTGTGTGTGAGCGGGGATGCAGCTGACAGCATCCGGAGATGCTTCAGGGTGTGTGTGCGCTGGTTCCTGATCCCTTAGCAACCAGCCGGCCGATCGGGGGTATTCCGTGGTGACATAATGCGCAATGCCGGTGCAGGCAGCCTGGAGCTGGGGATGGCGCTTGGTGGTGGGTCGCATGCTACCTGTAGCCCTGTAAGCCTTCATGCTGGGTGACCGCTTGCTACTAGCTGCGGACGTTATCGTTCGCATCTTCCCATTAGTTATTTTTCCTAATCTTGAATGCCGTGAGGGAAGCAGGAGAGGAGTGGCTTTCCATGCTGGATTTGTTTTTCCTGAGCTTATCCTACTAAATATTCGGATTTGGAAGCTTTCGCCTGGCATGTGATCATCCACTATTCTGGAAATGCACATCCCCTTACATAATGGAATGTTGACTCCAAACAACATTTATTCCAATCCAGCTTTTGGATAAAAAAATAAATAAAAATACATTACCGGTATATTGTGGAACCGCACCTGTTTTCTAGAACCATGAAACTGTGCTCTTTACCGTGCAGGACAGAGGGCCCGCAGGACCAGGGTTGGAGACCTCTGTCCTTCAAGACTTCAGGGATTTAAAACAGAATTTCTAATTACTTTCTTTTATCAAAAATCTTCACTTTGGCAACCCTAACATAGAGACCGGGTTTACGGAGTACACTAGTAAGTGCTGTCGTTTGTAAAATTACAGTAAAAAATAAAATAAACAAATAACAGCAATAAATTGGGTTATTTAGCCTGAATGCAAAAAGAAAAACGAGGGTTGATTTTTCAAAGTCATGTTTTCACCATTTTAGTCATTCATTTATAAATGTCATACCTTCAAACCAAATATTTAGTTAGCAAGCTAACTGGTTAGTTTGAAGCTAGATATTTAGTTAGCAAGTGAAATACTTAATTGAACAACTAAATATTTAGCTCTGAGCTTGCAACAATATTTAGTTTACAAAATAAATGCTTAGCTAGCCGATTATATATGTAGCTTGGAGAATCGTGCACAAAACTATAAGAGCTTCAAAGAAATCAAGCTAAAGACAGAACTACAACAATGAAACTAAAAGGCACAGAGAGCATCCACAACCAATCACAACAGAGCTCAGACACACAGAACTACAAAGGTTGTATTCAGCAAGAGTCAGTTTATTCTGATTTGTGCAATGCTATTTTATTTAGCTGGATCCGAGGAGCCCAGGGGTGATTTAACATTTAATCGGGAGTCTGTAAATGCATCCGCAGACACGCTGATCAGAGAATTAGTAAAACTCTGACCTGCTGATTCCAAATTTCTCTCCAAGAATTAAAAATAAAGACAAAATACTTTTTCTAAGCTGAAAATGTAACCATCTTAGTAATAAAATTTTAAAAGAAAACTCTTTTCTCAAAAACAGCCCAAAGTTAA
This sequence comes from Xiphophorus hellerii, assembly GCF_003331165.1. Taxonomy (NCBI): domain Eukaryota; kingdom Metazoa; phylum Chordata; class Actinopteri; order Cyprinodontiformes; family Poeciliidae; genus Xiphophorus; species Xiphophorus hellerii. The sequence goes on from NC_045690.1 coordinate 26,000,107, forward strand.
ACAGCTGCCGCTCTGCCTTACTTGAAGTGTTTAGATAGATTCAAATCCTTTAGGGTTATGGCACAGAGGTGTTTCTAGAGCTAAACCCAACCGAAAGGTATCGCAGCGTATCTCATTTACTGTCTTGGAGGACAGAATATATTACACTAAGGGTTTTTTCGTCTCTATTTTCTGTGATTATTTCCTGCTCGGTTTTAGAACATGGTACTGTGGATCCTTGTCATTGTAATAGACAATGGTTGCTTTAGTAAATTCAGAACTTATGATTATTTGTATGAAATCTGATTTGCCAGAATGGTACTAAATATTAGGGATATCTAACTAGCGTCCAGCTAGCGAGCTACCTACCTAGCTAGCTGTCTAATTAGCTAGCTAAGCCCCACTTAGACAGTAAACATTAACTGTAAACCTCTCTGCCAGCTAAGTATTAAAGAAATAGAACTGGACTAAGACAAAGAATTGTTCTTGTGACATGTTTCACTTCCTGTTTTTTTTGACAAATTCCCATGTCCTGTTTAAAAGTTGCAGCCTATCTAGAAGCTTCTTACACATGTTGAACTTCCTCTTGCTGTTAACACCTATTGATAGTGCTTTCACTGATCTGAAAAAATAAAACTGTCCAATTAAGCTTGCCACTCTAATTTCAATGCTTAGTTGAGGATATTTAGTTCTTTTATTAGTCGGTGGTCTAATTCAGCAGGTAAGTCCAGTAACAATATCAACGGTAACCTTCAACACAGTCTTGTCTCCAATCAGACTTGAGACTTATCCACACTTAGCCCGGAATTTATAAAAATGAATATATCTCCCACATTGTTTTAAAAGAATATTGTACACATGGGATTGCTTTCAGAAAAGTTTTCATCCATACGAACCCACACAAATCTGCCACTGTGTTGTTTTAAGCCTGCCAAACGCATAGGGGGCAGTGTAGCGCAGCTACACCATCCATCAGACAGGAGGTGCCTTTGTGTGGACAGAAATATAGGTTGAAATACTTATAAGTAGCGTATTAGAAAATAAAGTTATTAAAACACAAGGTGATGCCGACTGGGGATGTACTCATGTCGGGTATGCGGATATGTTGCCATTTTATTTGTTGCAGAACCTAATTTTTCCCATGTACACACTCAAACACAAATATACAATTTTCTCAAATTCCTTGTTTTAGTCTGACTTTTCCTAAATAATCATTCGTAGTGATAGAGTTCTCAAGAAAGGCCAAAACCGATAAAAATGCATTTGCTTTCCCAGACGTCCAGCTACGTGCCTCAGAGCTGGCTGCTAATTGATCTGCTGTCCTTGTGCCCCTTGTCCAGTCTCTTTGGGAAGCCTTTTGATGGTGGAAAAAGGATGGACCATGGCGGTCCACAGGACCAGCAGCAGCATCCGGCGGAGCAGCAGCAGCCTTACCATCCGCAGCCTCCTGCGATGATGAGACTCTACGAGGTCCAGAAAGAGGTCTCGACTCTGGGGCCGCAGGTCTGCACCTTCAGCGGCCTGCAGAACGACCGAGAGTACAAGCGCATGGAGCGCGAGCTGACCCAGCTGCTGCTGCAGGTGGACCAGGTGGACACGGAGGGCAAGCTGGAGCTGCAAGGAGCGCGCAAGAGGGCTGCGCAAGAGGTGGAGGGCCTCCTGCGGTACCTGGAGGAGAACGCCTCCCACCCGTCCCGCCTGGCCATCGACGAGCTGAGCAACGCGGCGCGGGAGCTGGTGGACGAGCGGGTGGTGGCGCCGCAGCGGGCCGGCGGGGTGGCGGAGATAAACGACGAGCTGGTGGACGCCCTTCAGGAGCTCGTCCTCAGGCTCACCCAGATCAAGACTGAAGGCCGGGTGCCGCTCCGCAAGGCGCGCTACCGAGCGCTCACGCGGCTCTGCGCCGTGCAGGACGTGCTGGAGAGCCGCACGCCGCAGCAGACCCTCTCTCTGCCCCTGTCGGGGGACACCCACGAGGCCGTGAACCGCATCAACCAGGTCATGGTGAAGGTGAGCATGGCTCGCAGCCAGCTGCTGGCTCTGCTGATGGGGCTGAGCGGGAGGGACAGCTGCGCGCACCTGTCCCGCATCCTGACGGAGCTGCAGGTGGAGCTGGACGCCCTGGACGTCTCCGGTAACGCGGCGATCCGGAATTACAGGAAGCAGGTGGTGGAGGAAATAAACGGCCTGCTAAAACACCTGGACCTAGAGGGAGAGGGGGACGACACTCGCAGGTACATCTCAGTTTACTACAACCAGGACTGTCGCAACAGGCAATTAATTAATCGCACCATAAATGAGCTCAATAATTTTCATTCTGATGATTGAAGGGCAATTATGTTAACAGAGACCTCATCATACATTGTATTTAGAGTTTTGGTTGTCTTTTAGTTTTATTCCCGTTTTTGGTTGTCGTATTTTATTTAGGATATTTCAAATATCTTCCAGTTCTAGTGTGATTTCTAGAAGATTACAGTTTGAGAGGGCGACTCTGCATTAATAGGCCATTATCAGTAAATTACTTGAAAATGGTCTCCACAGCAATATTATCATTTATTGCAATAATTATTCGCATTTGTTACGTTACAGGCCTAATTATAATGACATAATAATAGTAATATTAACCTTTAACTGCCTGAATTTATAACAAAAGAATTCTGTTTTTGATGCCCATCAGATCATAAATTAATGTTTTGGTATTTAAAATGTAAATTTGCTTGAATCGGCATAAAATGTGCATCAACAGGCATTGCTGCTATACACACAGCACTTTGTGTTGTGGTTGGAGCAAAATTTGTGGCAAAGGTCCACAAGTCCAAAGTTTGTAGAGAGCAGCAACTGTCCCATGCAAATAAAATAATAATAATAAAAAAAATAGCAGACGTAAAATAAATATGTCAGTTTGTCTTTGAGGTCCTGTTCTAACATCTGAAGCCGCCCATGCACGTTGCTTGTCAGGACCGTCCTCATCGTTGCAATTGTCACAGAGACAAAATTTCACATTTTTAAGTCGTACCGAGAAAAAAAAGTCAGCAAGACTAGCATAATAGCATTAAGGGAAAAATATAACAGGCCTCTAAAAATCATGTCCAAATAAATTCTGGCCCCATTTCCACAACATTCTAAAGAAAACATTGGGATTGGACATGGGGATGAGTATTGGTCCATTGTCGAAATTAACGAAACTGGGGCAGATTTATTGATGCGCCTCTAATAGTAAAAGTAAATCCACAGCTCAGGATGATGGAAGAGTGGCGAGAAGAAATCAATAAGAGTTCCTGTTTTACCTTCACCACAAGCGGTTTACATGTGGAACTTGTTCCAGGTAGATTTGTGGCAAAACCTAAATGTTGAGCGTCGCAGACTGTAACACAGAATGGACGAAAATGTTATTCTCCAGAAGTTCAAAGCTGGTAGACACATGTTCCAAAACACTTGTACCTGGACATTGCAGCAAAAGATTGTTCCACATAGTCCTGTCTTGGGGGAGCTGAACACATATACTAAGAAAGTTTGGAACCCTGTTCTGTTTTCCTTCTGGTTTCCATTCTCCAGCGATGATCGGAGGGAGCGCTCAGTATGGTGAACCTGTGTCTGTCTCTGTAGGTACGATTTGGCGCAGAACAACTCCATCCGTGAGATCGAGGCCGTGCGAGCCCACGTCTCCCACTTACGAGAGGGTGTCCTGCGACACTGCGTGACGGGTGACCTCAGCTTCCGGCCCAAAGCCGAACTCCAGAGCCTTCTCACCCACCTGGACCAGGTGGACACGGCCAAAAACCCGTGCATCAGAGAGGCCCGCCGCCGCGCCGTGGTCGAGGTCCAGGCCGTCGTCACCTTCCTGGACCTCCGCGAGGCGCTGGTGTGCCGCCAGCCGGGCCCCGGGGAGCACCCGTCGCACCGGGCCGTCTGGCTGGTCCTGGGCAGCCTCTCCGACCTGCAGGCCCAAGTCCTGGGCTTTGACGGCAAGCGGGCCGACAAGAGCTACATGATGCTGGAGGAACTGCTGACCAAACAGCTGCTGGCACTGGACGCTGTAGATCCACAGGGCGACGCGTCCACCAAGATGGCACGGAAGCAAGCGGTGAAGTTCGCCCAGAACATTCTCAACTACCTAGACATGAAGACGGACGAGTGGGAGTATTGATTAATCCAGGACCACGTCAGGTCGGACACGGCTGCAGGAATTAAAGGAGCTTGAAAATGGAGCGTCATCATTCCGTCAGCTGTAAATATTGCCTGAAATACCCAGAATCCACTGCAGCAGAGCTTCTTTTTTTTCCCTCTTTTGTGGTAGTCAAGGCCAACCCATATGAAACTCCTTTTGTGAAACACATTTTGACACGTATTTTTCTGTGTGCTCTTCGACAATTTTGTGTGTGTGCGCGGGTGTACGCGTGTGTGTGTGTGTGTGTGTGTGTGTGTGATTTCCTTGTTGGTGTCATTGTGTTTTGGTGTATGGTAGTAGGAGCCTGCAGCCAAAGCACTGAGTAACGCTCGTTGTCTTCTCCTCCAGACTGCACTTCATATTGATAAAACGTTCAGTTAGAGTGATTGTAAATCAGTAGCCTCTTTTATTATCTTGACTGTCAGTTGCTAATGGCGACAGCTGGTGATACGCTACCAGAGGCAGGGGTGGCTCATTCTGTATAATTAGAAAAACCAGGCAGTAGCTGTGTTTCCGCTCCAAATGTGTGCAAAACTTTGTCTATTGTGCTAGTGTAAAAAAAGACAACACAAGTTGCGGTGTTCCCATTAAATGAGACACAATTAAAATCACACGTGAATAAGTTTGTTCACGCGGTAAGTCATTAAGGTCCGTGCCGCGCTTCCAACTTCTTCCTGTTGTCGTTGCCTTTGTGGTTTTCGCCAGTGGCAAAAACCACAAAGACGTGGTTCGACAATGTCCAGTTGTTGATCATCTGAATCAAAGAAAATGTTTCCATTGCAACTTAGCGAAATAAACCGATTTTTAAAAAATTATCTCATCTTTGCGTCACACGACTCGCATGATCAACAGCGACCAGATGTTGCCACTGGCGCAAACCACGAAGAAGAAAACGGGAGGAAACAGAAAGATCATGGTGCTGCATATTTTTAATATTTTGTGACCAAACTTATTCATGTGTGATTTTAACTTATTTCTTATTTAGTGGAAACACAGCAATTGCAAAAATTGTGTTTTTTTTTTTTTTACATTAACAAATTATTGACAACTTTTTGCGCACATTTATAATGAAAACGCAGCTATTTCAGGCTGATGTTACTGCATTTTCTACTTTATTACATCTTCGAATTAGACAGTAGGAGGTTAGATTGCTAATCTACGATCATTCTCCACTGAAGAAGCAAGAGTCTGAATTTTGAGGCCAATTTCTGATCTATGATTTTTGTAAAGCTTCGACCTGCCGATGTAGATTTAGATCCGATCTGATTTCTCCCCTTGAGTTGTAATATAGCCGCGTCTAATTACAGCATTCAGAATAATTTCTCCTCCACAGGAAGAAGGCCAGAAAAATTAGGTTATCAGGAGGAGAAGTGACATCACACCACATCAGTTGCTGTCAAATACAGTTTTGATCATTTAAGCATGCGTCCAACTTAAGGCGCGGGGGCCAAATGTAGCTCCCGTAGTTTTTATGTGGCCCTCTAGACTCCAGAGCAGAGGGATCTAAAGCGACTCCAGAGGGCCGTTTGATCAGGTGGTTGACACAAATGGAGACTTTTATTTGTAACCAGGAAAAAACTATTACAGACAAATAGAAATCTTAAAAATGTTGGCTATGGTACAAAGTATTCAATGACCGAGCTTTTTGTATTCTCTTGTGAGAATCCATCCATTCAGCAGACTTGACGTTTTTCCCCTTGAGACAAAATATTTGGATAGCTCTGCTCCAGAGGAGCACAAGAGAACAGCTTTGTGCTTGAACATCATTTGATCAAATTTAAGCCGTTTTTAATCAGTAAACAGCCAAATAAAACATCAGTTTTGTTTTAGATTTATCGATTGCGGAAATTCACACAAAATCAGCAGGTATCCACATCTTTTGGATACCACTGCAGCAGAGCTTTTTTTTTTTTCTTCTCCAAAATCCATTTGCAGAATTTTGAGTTTACTGCAAATTGTCGAAATCGTTTAATTCAAGTTATGCTACTTTCCACCTATGGGTGGCAGTATTTCTTACTTTTAATACAATACTGCCTCAGATTTCATCAGGTTGTAATCCACCATCAACAAAGTCACATTGACCGCCATATATTAGTGTAAATACCTCAAAATTCTTTGTAAATATTTCTAAATTAGCACCAAAAAGTCTGTGATTCTGATAGCAAAAAAAAGTCACAAAATCAATCACCATAACTTGGAGGGGGGGGCAGAGGGAGGTTGCAACCAGCTCAAAAGGAGAAAACAGAGCGACTTTGCTGCTAAGCCTTCATGTTATCAGCCCAAGTCTCGCTCTCTCACAGATTTTATTTTCTAAGTGAGCTAAAAGAAATGGTCTGTTTCAAGTCACCGACCTGTCCCCGAGTCTCGAGAGTCGGGGCCCAAAGCGCCGAAGCTCCACCCGAAAAAAACAGCCTAACAGTTGACAAAGAAGCACTAAAAATCTATTTTAAGATTACTTGGAAGTCATGGATGAATGTTTTTTTTTTTTTTTTTTAGCAGAAAGCAGGATGTTACAGAGATGGAAGACTTCAGTTTTAGCTGCATCTCTTGTCGTCTGTTCTCAGATGTTTGTCCTGACCGTGTTGTGATCACACCAGGCTGGAAATAGATCAGATATGAATTATTCCAGGAGAAGCGTGGCGATATTTCGCCGTCGCTGCTTCTGTGGCTTCTCGTCTGTCTATTTGTTTCCACCCGCTGCTTTCTGTTGACGGAGGAGTGCGACTGAAGCCTTTTGAGGAAATTGGACAGAAAGAGGCCGAGGCGACGATCTCCGCAGGACTGGCGTGTCGAGGCTGAAGCTCTGGGGGGGCCCCCGCTGGAGGGCCCCTCGGCAGGGAGGCGCTGACGGAGATCACAGTCGACAGAACCTTCTAGAAACTTCTCCGAGCTGCTGGAGAAGGAGGGAGAGAGAGAAAGGACGTGTAGAGAAGTCTGGAGCTCTGTGCCTTTTTACTTTTCAGCCTTTTTTTTACCCATCAGTTTGTGTAAGACGGCGTCTTAGTGTAGCAAAAATAGAACGCGTTGTTTAAGGTATGCATCAATGCACTAGAATAGGACACCAAGTACTGAATGTGTTTTATTGAGAGAGCACCTTGGCCAGTATCACAACATGTTCACTGGGAGTTTGTTTTTTATGTTTGTTGTATCTCCTTTTCTTTTCTGTTTTTTTTATAAATGCTTATTTATTTCCCAACAAAGTTCTAATTAGACTGACATCTTAATCGGGCAACTATACGAGTTGCTTTCTCCTAAGGCGTCAACTGTAGCCCAATAATCTACTGACAGAACCATTTATCATTAGTTGGAGAGCTTCAAAAAAGATACAGTGTTCTGTAAATATATTCATATGCCTGGACCTTTTTCACAAACAGCCACAAACGTCAATGTATTTTATTGGGATTTTAAGATGGAGAACAACACAATATTTAGATTTTTTTATGGATAATATATCCCTAATATATATATATATATATATACAGACTATATATACAGACTGATGTTAAGTTCCATTTTGTTGCCGTTTGTTTATGTGTTTCAGAAGCGGGAGGATGGGTTTGGTCATTTGGTAGTTAAGTAATTACTTTTTTTTTTCCTAACAAATGAAAGTTTCAAAAGCATTTTAATACATTTTGTATTTACTCTGATACCCTTAAATTAAAACCTGTGCACTGCAAGGTTATTATTTATTTATAATTTACAAATGCAATGCACTTGTCAAATCTGACAGAGCGGCACTGCTCGTCACCATGGAAACACCATCCCTATGTTGAAGCATGTCAGTGGCAGCATCATTCTGTGGGGATGCTCTTCAGCAGGCATTTAGGGTCTGCTCAGATAAATAAATTGAATTTAAATTCAAAAATAAAGAAGTTGATTTGGATTATTAATCACATTTCTTATTAATATATTTAATTATTAATTAGATGAGTTTGTGGCAGCACTTGAAAGCTGTTCTCCCTCCAATATTAATAAACTTAAGCTATTTTGCAAATAGCAGTTTGCTTCACTTTCAAGAAATGTGAAAAAGCTCCAGTGGTTTGAATACCTTCCCAAACCTAAATCCAGCCTCTTTATATAAAACTGAATTCTGCACTGCCTACATTAAACTGTTTTTTTTTTTTTTTTTGGCATGACTGTTTACAGCTGAGTTTTGTATTTAGGTCACTGAACTGTCTGGAAACGCAGTGGAGTCTGCTGTTTATACACCAAGCTAACATCCAGTGCAGCTTCAGTTTATTTATGCGAAATGTAAATTAGAGGTTTGTGCCGATATGCAGAAAAACCACAATTGTATACATGAGGCACAGCATGTGACGGCCTGTAGCTTCAGAAAGTAAACTAAACTAAACTCCAGCCTGGGCTTTGAAATTTACAACAGGCCATTCAGCCGATGCGGCGTTGGCGTTTCTGCTTGAAATGACGTGGAGTTCAGAATTCGTCACAACAGCGTTTGATAAAACGGACAAAAGTGCAGCATCAAAATGCTTTTAAAGACATCTAATCTCCTCTTAAGAATAAATGTTTTGAGTTATCACTCCCCCCAAATGTTTCGTTATTGCACTGAAAAACAAATTTGGTCAAGAGAAAAGCATTTAATAAAAAGAAAAAGTCATACTCTGGTTCCGGAAGTGTGCACACCCCTCAACTAATACTTCAGATGCAATTGAAGAATTCAAGTCTTCTTGAGTTCTCTACTGTTAGTCACACTAACAGGCTAACCTGAAGTATCTTAGTATCACTGTGAGTCCAAACATATTAAAATAAATAATGTCTCCACCTGGAAAAAATCTGTGGTTGTCACCTGAAGAGAGCTTCGGACAAAAGATACCGTCACAGTCCGGCAGATGAACTGAATTTAAATGTGTCGCGCTGATGGACTTTAGCCAAAGAGAACGATATTCTGAAATTAATGTAATACTGTGCACAGATATATGTAACCAGAATGTGGCTAGCTCTGAATATTTTTGACTTTTAAAATGAATTTGAGAGTATTGACATAATTCATCATGGTCTTTTTTTGTTTGTTTTGTTACAAAAACCAGCCATTTTTGGAGATAATTTTTTTTCATGTAATTAATGCAACTGTTTGTTACATTTTGGCATTGATTATTCTCTAAACTCATATTTATTTAAGCATCTTCACATTAATTTACTTCTTTTTTTTCTGCCTCCAGTTCCTGGGTTTTTCATTGCAGCACTCGTGTAACTCCATCAATATGCGCAGCGTCAACATGTGCAGCCCTCCTTGTTCTTCAGTTTGATTTATTTCTACTCTAATCTTGACTAAATCGTCTTTTTTAAGAAATATTTACAGGACAAATACCAAAACTTAAGTATGGCAGATTGGTTCAAAGCAACTTTAAAAGTGAAAGAAGTTCAAGCTGTCAGATTGTCCCACAGTGCTTTGGGTGAGCCGACTTCACAAACTGGTAGTTGTTGTTTTCCTTGGTGTGGTTGCTGAGAGGGTAAATGTACATTAAAGGGTCACATCTCCTGATGGCTTTCCCAAAACCGCTGAGAACTGACTGCGTCTTAATACACAGCAAAATCATATCTGATAAGATCATCTTATATCTGCTGCAGCCACTTTTTGGCACGAAGCCTCCAGCTTGTCCTGCGTGTCCAGACGAACGTGGTGTCGTTTGCGAGCCGTGGTTTTTGCTAGTCGTACAAAGACAAACTCACACACAGCCTACACTCACTTTTTTCTGCCTAATTCACAAAACAGTCACGGGGAAAAGAAAGTACACCCTCTTTTATTCAAAGTTTTTACCTTTGAGGGTACTCTGGCTGTACAATGAGTTCAGGCTAGCCTCAGGTTGAACTGTATTCTCACCCTGGTTTAGCAAATGATGTCAACATTATGAAGGAAAATCGAAGTTCCTGCTTTGATTGAATGAGATTTTAGAGGGGAAGTAGCTACCACTGATCAAAGAACTTGATTGGATGATCAGGATTCTGTCCTTTTTCTCAGAACTATAACCGACTCTTAGAAAATAGGAGTTTATGTCTTGGCTGTCCAGTGTTGTTGGTCACAGTATTCAGTGACCAACAACACTGAATGCAGTTGTTGGTCTGGGAGATACTGGTGTGTATTGAAGGGAACAACAACAACTGTAAAGAAGCAACTACTGTTACCTGAAAGAGTTCATGAGGTCATTTCCAAAATGTCTAGCATTTAGAAGTGAGAAATATTATTTACACTCAATGTCTGTCAAAATTGCTACTGTGCTCAAAGAAATAAAATTTAAAAAATCAACAGCTTCACAAATTTCGTGCAAATTTAGTAACAGGTTAGGGAAGAGGATTAGTGCCACTAAAAAAAAAGAATCCAGTTTTTTTTTTACTCAGAATTCGGACTCTTTCTTTTCGGGATTCGGGCGTTCTGACAGTTATTCTCAAAATTCCGACATCTTAAAGCCTCGACAAAGAACGAGACAAAATTCTTCCTCTACAACAAACAGGAAACAACATCTGAGCGTTAAATCCTCCGGAGGCGGAGAGGCTTCAAAGGAAAAAGAGGGTGTGCTTTCCTTTGACTCACAAAAACGTTCTGCTTACTTCTACTACTACTACTGCCTGCTTTGTGTGCATTACTTATTTTATAATGTAGCACTTTCAAACGATGCAGCAACACAGATTCATACCTTGTGCTTCCGGAAGAGTTAAAAGGACAGGATGGAAGGTGAAGAAGAAGAAACAATCAACACAAAGTGAAGGATTTAGTTGGGATCGTTTTTCCCGCCGGAAGCCATGTTTACAGTCTTTTATTTACTGTCAGAATGACCTACCTGTCAGAATGTTGATCATTATCAATAACAGATTTTAAGGTGTGGATTAGACAAACAGGTTTATCTCAATAATTTAGAATGTTATTAAAAAGTCCATTTACAAAGTGAAACCCATCATTTAGATTAATTCCACACATTTTGTTTTTATATTTTCATGTGAAATATAATAATTTTCTGCTTACTGCTAATAAAAGCATGGCATTTATCTGCTTAGAATATTAAAATATTATGTAAGACTCATTGAAAAGAGACATTTTTAATACAGAAATGTGGGCTTAATGAGTGCGTTTTGTAACGGGTCTCATCAGAACACAGATACTGATTTACTGAGACGTACCTGCAAACCGAATCAATCTGAGCCAGTATTCAAACATTTATCCCAAAGATTTTATATGAATATAAAAGCCCAGTGTTTTACCACATCAGAACACGGGTGTGTTATTTATTTGGGGAGTTTTTTTAGGGGTTTTTTTCCAACCTCTAACAGCTTCCTGCTTGTTAAGAGTCTGAACTTGGCAGGGGGAGTCCATTAAAGTGTAGTTAAAAACTCCGATCCAGATGGGATTCAGTTCAGTTATTTACACGGAGCAAACAGTTTAAAGGTCAGATTTGTCTCCACTCGGCTCAGTGTAGTCTTTTATGTCGGTTCTTGTTTTTTTTTAAACATTTTTCTCACACTCACCGCCTTGCAAAAAGTATTCATGTCTTATGGACTTTTGTATTTTGTCACATTGCAACCGCAAATTTCAATGTTTTAGTATTTCATTAAATGGGGCAACACAAGGTAGCACGCAATCATGAGTAAAATAGACAGATACGTTTTTACATCCTAATAAATACAAAACTGAGAAGTGTTGAATGCAGTTGTATTCTGATATTCATAAGTGAATTCCAGTACAAGTGATTTCCCTAAGAAGACTAATAAGTACTTAACAGAGTCCATCTGTGTGTATTGTTGTACAAGGTTCTGACTAAAGGGAGCTGCGTCCTAAAGCATGCCATGTTTTACAGATTAATAATAAAAAAAAAAACAGGTGGAAAATTGTCTGAATTTTATCTCCACTTTACAATGACTTTTGGTGGTTTATCGCATCGAATACGACAAAGTCTGGGTGTAATGTCACGAACTGTGGAGGGGCGTGAATACTTTAACAAGGCATTGCAGTAGCAGCATGTGTTATTAAAGAATGACAGGAAATGCCTCAAGATTGAATGATTGTGAAGCTACAAAAAGACTGGATTTATCGGACTGTAAAAGTTGAATCATTATCCATCCATCCATTGTCTAACACCCTTGTCCCCAGTGGGGTCAGGAGGGGTGCTGGTGTCCATCTCCAGCTAACGTTCCGGGCGAGAGGCGGGGGTCACCCTGGACAGGTCGCCGGTCTGTCGCAGGGCATCCAACATTCATTACTTTCTCTTTTATGAGCCTTAGAAGAACAATGTTTGAAAAGACCATTTTAAATGTCAAACACGGTTTAAAGTCGGCCTCCAAGCTAAATATTTCATCTGAAGGAGGCAACATTTGTATTTTTATGGTGAGGTCAAATTTAAATGGGACTTTGGTGCATCACCGTTGCTTATTGTTTCAGTCTGATGATTTTATAGTCTATTTCTTTCTGGGTGGGGAACAGTAAAAATCAAATGGAAAAACAAAACAAAACAGGAATCTATTTTCCTATTGAAGCCAGTCTCTAACCTAGAAACTAGCCTTGCGTTTCTGTCTGCAAACACCATTACTCCCTTAAGAGGTGGCTGGAGTCCTGCGTGTAGTTTATTCCTCCAAATACCCGATGTTAAGTTGCCTTTAACTGCACTGACTGTCACAGGTGTTTTATGATTTTTTTTGTTTGTTTGTTTGTTTCGTTTTGTTTCCAAAAGCTGCGCTTGTACAAAAAGCACACCGCTACCGGACTGACCGTGTCGTGTGAATGCTCCATGGATGGCTGTGTTTCAGATTTGTATTCCCAAATTCCAAAATAAAGATGGTCTTATTCTGCATGCTTCGTCTCTCTTTTCCCCAAACCTGCTGTTTTTATCATGCTGCAAGAACCTCAGAAAACTTCCGACTGTTTAAGATTCCTTCTGCACACAGAACTTTTTGTTTTTCACCAGGAGATGAAGAGGGGGTTTTGTTCAATAAAAATGTATCAACTACCAAAGTTGGAAGAAAAAAAATTGTATGTTGCCACCAGAGGGCAGCATTCTCTCAGCAGAAGAGTCTTGTTAAACTCAAGCTTTTCCAATAGACTCAAATATAGAATATAAAATACATAAAACAGATTAAAAACACTGTACTGTAAGGGCAACATATCAACATGAATAAACACAATTTAGTCTAATCCAAAGAAATATGCATCTGAGTTGGTTAATTTAAAAAAAAAAAAAAACATCTACAAAATGTATCATTTAATCCGTGTAAGAGTGCAGATGGTTTTCTTTATGTTTCAAATGAGAATACCTACAGAATGAACCCGAGTCCTCCCATCAGGAATTCTGATTTTTCAGTGACTGTAAACATGCATTTATGCAACTTAAACTCGCAAACAATGTTTCTGGTGACAGCTATTCATTTTTCAGCATTTCCTATTAGAGGACATGCTGAATATTTATATATATATATATATATATTTTACACAAAAAACAAATTCCTACTTTTTTTTTTAGTTCAAGCCCTCCTCACATGAGGACAACTAATAAAAAAATGGTACCAAACATGTTGCTGTAGATCAAATCTCTGCCACAAGGGGGAGACAGAGGCTCCCCTGTGCAGAGGTAAAAACAGAAGTTTCTATTGTTGGCTGCTTCTGTCTGTCTCTTCTTGAGGTTCCTCAGTCAGAGCTGTGTGTTTCTCCGTGTTTCTATGCTCTGTTTTCTATTTTCTCTGAGAAGTCCCATGACACAGTGACTCACAGGAACGCTGCCTGGACTCAGACACATGGAAAACATGAAACAAACCATGATCTCTGGGCCAAAGCTCCTCCACCAGCTCTGTTTACAGCCAATTTAAATAAACTAAACCACTGAGTAGAAGACCTGCGGAATCCCACATTTAGGATGGATAGCTATGTTCTTTGAAAAACTGCAGGACTTCTTACCGACCTTGTTAAGGTCCTGTCTGAATGTTTGACCTGAAGACTGTGAAGTCATAGGGTGGAAGCAGATCTCCAGTGTCTAGCTTGAATGTGAATCTCTTTCCACTAGTTTATTGTAACATCATTCACCAGTTGTTCCAGAGCCCAAACGGTGTGGAGGCGACGTTAAATCTGAATATTCTACTCGTATTAAAAGTGAACTCTTCCCCCGCCCCCTGGTATTTGAGGAACACTGTTGGGTTTTGATGCAGGTACACACTAAACAATTTGCCTCCTTGTGTGACACTATAAAAAAGCAACTTAAAGGGGCAGTATCATGTAAAATCAACTTTTTTAGCTTTCCATCATATTATAATGTTGTTCCCTTAAAATCATACCTGGAATGTTATCTTGATTCTTTCTTGCATGTTTGAGAAATCTCCCATGGCAACCATTCAGCTGTGCAAAATGTCTGGGTGGACCTAGCCCCGCCTACAAAGCACAGGTCCTCCTCTGAACTGCAGTTTCCAAGCTTCTAAGCTTCTGCCTCACAGAACAATGGCTCCCCCACTCACCTCCTTCAGACTAGCTAGCAGCAATTACAAACTGCACATCTGCTGAGCTCATTGTTGGAGCTACTTCAGTGTAACGCTGATAAAAACGTTTTTTAAGGGTTAATAGAGAAGCCATGTATTGTTGACTTCCTGAACCTTTCAGAAAGAGCAGGAGTTTTTAAAGTAAGCAAAAGGAGCAAGGAAGACAATGACGTTGCTACAAGGCACTTAGAAACGTGGAGTGTGGAGTTTCAGTCCAGACAAGGTGACAAAGAAGTGTTTTGTCCTGTTTTCTGGTCAGGAAAACAACACACTCCTGTGCTGGCAGCAGCCAATAAAATGTCACTGTGAGAGTCAAATGAAGCATGACTGAAATATTTCTGAGTTTTCCATACCTGCTTGATCCTGTTCAGAGTCACAGTGACCTGCTGCAGTCAAAGAGGTGGTGAACGACCCAGACACTGGGACATGACTCAGACATGAACAGTCACATCCCATCTGCAGTTGGTTCATGTTGTACACCTTGACTGGCCAAATAAACAGTCACCACCTGAATTTAACTGAACAAACAGGTACAGGCTTCCTATTGGACAGCTACTGCATGGACAACTGTCTCACGTTATTTAACCCCAGTGGCTTCTTGTTTCTTAAACAACCATGTGGGAGGATGCATCCTGTGGTCATAGAACATGTGAGCCTGTTTAACAAGGGTCAGATCGTTAGCGTCAAGCAGAGAGAACATCTCAGGAGATTCAGAAATGACTAAAACGGGGTTGAGAACTGTTTAATGCATAACTCTGGTCAACAGCCAAAAAACTGCCTGGGGTTTTTTCAACTGTTTTAGGGTCGTGTTGATGAGCTGAATCCAAAAATCTCATTGGTTTTGCTCAATCAGGTCAACTTTCTGAATATGGAGCAACATGAGCATCAAAATGCAAGACTTGTTCTGACATCTGGATCAATGAGTGATGAGCAGGAGGAGAGATTCCATCAGGACAGAAAAGAGACGGAGAATTTTACACAACGAAGACATAATGTTCAATTTACATGTACTTACCCTTAGTGTTTATTATTCAATTTATAGAAATCCAAGTTTGTAGCATTTAATTAATACACTCTGTTAGAAAACAATTTATTTCCCCTAAAACTTTTTCCAGATGAGAAATATGAATGGAAATGAACTGATAATGTCACAGAAATGTTATCAATTTAGTCAGAAGATGATTTCGCTTAATCAAATTAGAACATAAAACCTGACCTGACTGAGAAAAATGGATGTCATTTTTGGATGCAGCGGTGAAAAATAGTCCTAATTCAGTTGAACAAACACAGACAACTTCCAAAAGATGCTCTTTTTTTTTAACCCAGTGTAATTACAAACTGGAGGGACAGTGGGGGACCATCATCTTTGAAGAAGAAATGTGGTTGGAAAAACCCTGAATAATCTGGACCTGTGATCTGTTAAATGTTTGGTGACATCATATTTGAGTCAACATCTCTGGGATGTGCTTAAGAGCTTAACATTTCCAAGAACATTTCCACATCACAATGTGATGGGAACTCAAAGGGACTGGGACCAAACAGTTGAGTAGCCAGGAGAAATACTCCAATCAATGACACTGCAACCTACAAAAGAATGAACTGTAGAGTGATGGAAGAAGATCATGTCATCTGATGGGTCCAGATTGATGGGCGCTTCAGGGTAAGCAGCCATTAGAGAGGCAGACGAAGTGATGATCCATCATGGCATCTTGTTGGGTCAGTGCTGTGATCCGGGGTTGCTCCGGGTGGTCAGGTCAAAGTTCAGCAACATTACTTTAGATTGGCCAACAAAGAGTTCGGACCTGAACCCCGCTGAGAGTCTCTGGGATGTTCTGGAGAAGGACTCTTCCATCATAATGCAACACTGGATAGAAATAAATCTTCTGACATTTCAGAAACTCACCAAAACAAAGTTAAAGGCTGTTCAGCAAAATATTAATGGGACCTTTTTGGTTTTTTCGGCACCAACTTTCTTTTTTGACCAGGCGGTGTGAGACATTCAAAGAAAGCTGTATAAATCAGACCATGTTGTGTTTCCCTGATGCTGACGGCCTACAGCTGCTCTCAGAAAAACATCTTCTTAAAAAGCTTTCTGCCTGTTGAAATTAGCAACCATAAGGAAGACCAAAACCAAGGAAAAGGAAATGAACTTGACACGACCAGAAACCAGAGTTCAAATGAACCTCGTTAAGGAGGATGAGCAAACCAAACAAAAGTCTGAAAACGTCACTTTGAGACACTTCGGATGTTGATCAATGTAATCTACAAGGATTGAATCTGTTTTCTTCAGTCGGCTTCGATCCCTTGTGTTTTCCCTCTGAAGTTCAGTCATTCTGATCACTAGTCCAGGCTGCTGCTCTCTGCTGTTATCTTGCAGTTATCACAAGGTTAAACGCTGGCAGGCTAACTGGTCTCGGTGTGTTTGCGGTCCAACGGAGATTGGACCGACTCCAAGTCAACAGGAAGGTTGCCAAGCCAGTGTCTCATATAGAATGCACTTCCACACTTAGACCACACTTCCTCATTTAGACATGTTACCATCACCAGCTGATATGAAAACCTCTAACAATTCTGTCATGTAAGCTAACTCAGATCAATAGTAAATAGACAGGATGGCTAAATGGCAGATATTTAATTAAAATCAAACTTAACTGAATATTTTGAGTGATCAATTCATGCCAACACTGAAGCGCTGTAACAATTTTAATCAGCTGTAACACAGTATTAAGTTGGGGTGCTGATTACTGAGAGGTAATGTCAAAACAGTCGATTTCATGACTGTTAATGTAAACTGTTGCTAAAATGATATTTCCCCCTCTGTATTTCTCCTCTGAGTTGTGCAGAGTGTCTGCAGGACACAGGAGTTTTCAGGGCCGCAGAATGTGACAAAGACTCAGCTGACAGCTCCGTGACGTCAGAGCGAGGCAGCACAAAGCCTCCGACCTCTGAGAGTTCACCACTGATAACACACACACTCAGCTCTGGCCTGCCTGATACAAAGAATCACAGTACAACACACACCCTGCAACCAGACAATGCCTCCATCCGTGTGAGTTCGCAGACGACATGAAGGACAAGGAATTTACACAAATACATAATCCAGCTCTACCAAAACGAGGCCCTAACTATGCAAACGTTGGGCTTTCCAGGCCCTTAATGGCCCCTGCTGTGTTCCCATTTCCACTGATGGAACACGTCCAGCTAGGTCTGCCGTCGGATGCAGGCGATCTGAGCAGCGGCGCTCTCATCAGCTGACCCGAACCTCTGATTAAGCCTCCTCTGTCGTTCCCTCCTGACCGCACACATTTAAAGGCCTGGCAGGGATCCAGAACGAGCCGCAGGAATTCCAGTGAAGTTCCACAGCAAGACGAGGGGAGCTGGGTGTTAATGAGCTTAGTTCCCAGGAAAACAACAACAACTGTCCCATCAAGTTCAGCAGACAGGTGGAGAAACCCTGAAGCTGTTTTTTTCTTTTCTTTTCAAATTGAAGATCTGTTTCGTATATCTGGTTCTGAGTTTGGGGTAGTTTGAAGTTTCCAATGAACTGAACAAATGAATCAATAGAAAGATTTCAGAAACAAACATCCTACACTCATGACTTCAGCCAAGCTGATGTCACATCCTCCTTTGACCCGCAGCTCTCCTTCCACACCTCAAATATTTGATCCTATTCACTGTAAAACTTAATTAGTTCTCCTTACTTCAAAAATAGATGCAAAATTGTTGCCTCAAAGTTTTTCGTCTTCATTAAGTTAAGCTGAGTAACATTAACTTGTGCAGTTTTTGTGAGCATGACTTATGTTAACTTAATAAATCTGAGTATGCTGTAATTACTTAAACAACACCTGAAACATTTTTTTTTTCTGAAGCCTTTGTTTTTTTTTTAACTTACATAAAAATGACTGGCTCCTGCTTTTTACTGTTTCTCTACTCAACCTTTACCAGAACTTATGAAATAACTAGAAAGTGTGCATTTCCTATGAAAATGCATTTCCTATGAAAATGCAAGTGTGAATGCTGAATGCTCAATGCTGAATGCTTTTGGTGAAAATGGCAAAAGCGTTTGAAGCCAACTGCTGAAGACTTGCAGAAAGGTAAGAAATAGTCCATGCAGTGTGAAAAACCCAAGTAAAAGCCAAAATTAGCTAAAAAATTAAAATACTAATGATAGCATCTAGGATACCACTAGCATGCTGGGTTACAGTAATATACTGTATATTCCATGCAATGTAAAAATAAATAAATACAAATAAATAAATTTTAAAAAACTCATGTAAAACTTAACATTTGAAAAGTACAGAAACGTTCTATTCCTTCTGATAAAAACGGTGGGTGAATAAAATCCATATCTTTTATGGTTCCTGAGATATCAACATTGGTTTGGAGGCATCGTTTAGCACGGCGACTACAAAAAAACCTGCCACATGCAGTATGACAAAAAAAACCAACAATATCAAAAAGTCAAATTATTCCCAGGTTTTAAACAGCATCAAAGCTGTTAAACTGCCCAACTTCAAAATGGCCACTGCCTCTGAAAGTGGATGATTGGTCGCCATTAACAGGCAGGAGCTGAAACATCCACTGAGAAACACAACGGACATTTTATATTGTAATTCTCAATTCTGCCACAGGATGGAGCGGTTCCCCCCGTGGGGTGAAAAATTCATAAAAAAGTTTGAAGGTTATGAATACTAAGAGATATATTGGTCATTAGGAGACCAAGCTGAATAATATAAAAGTTGAATGGTGAAAATAGCAGGAGAAGAAGCGCGGCGAAATTTACGGAGCAACCAGAAAAGTGGAACTCAATGAATATAGAATTCATACTAATCAGTTTAATCACTTATTTTCAGCAAAACATACACAATCATAAGACTGCTCATGAAAATGAACATACACCTCACCCATGGTGCAGTTGTATGTATCCAATGCATTGTGGGATACCTTGCTGACAACTCTTCCAGATTACTTAAAATGAACCAAGTTCATTTGAAAACGTTTTGACCTCAATAGGCCTTCAGCATTTTTATGTTAAAAATAACTATGTAAAAAAAAAAAAAAAGGTTAAATGAACTGAATTTATTTAATTAAAGTCAACATTTTAATTCACTGTATAATTTAATTCTAGTTTAATTGAGTGTTAGCCATTAAACCGACTCAAGTCAGGTGAAGAGGCAGCTTGTTATTTCCATAAAATCTTTGTTAAAACTGAGCAAATCTAACTGCTGTTTCTGACAGCTAGTTCAGTTAGAAACATTGATTTTAATACTGTTATAGGCGTTCCCAGTCCAGAAATGATGCTTTCCCATTTATTACTCCCACTTCCTGCAGAGATCGGCCAGATTGATTCCAGCCAGACGGCCTGAATGACCAGCATGTCGTCAAGTTCTCCACAGGTCTGGTACCGACCCAAATGGACCAGACAAACATCTAAAACATGCACAAAACTGGGAGGTTACACTCTGAAAATATTTCATATTAAAATAGTTAAGGTCACACTCTTCAGGAAGTATTACTAATTTCTCATATGTGCATATATATATATATATATATATACAGATGGGGCTTGTGCTCCAACTACATGAACACAGTCAGTAAATCTACAAAACCAGCAAATTTCAGTGCATTTCTGAACCACTGTTATTTTTATTTTTTCAAATACTAATTAGCTGTGGCACTAGAATTGTCTGCTCCTTGTTTCTAATCAATATTTCATACTGTAACGAGATATGAGACGCCAGGCAGGATGGAAACTTGGTTTGCTGTGTCACTGTGGGAGAAACTGGGACAAACTTTGATCAGGTTACATTTTCTCAGCACCACTCAATTTATTCTTTACTTCACTGCTTCATCAGCTGCTTTTCACCTCCTGTAACTGTTCTAAAAATAATTCTAAAAATAAATATCTACACATTGCAATACCCACCTGGCAGAAAGCAAGGCTTCACTTAGAAAACTGATAAAAATGTTCATAAGGATTGTAACATTTAGGAGATGTTATCCCATAAGGACCATAAATGTTTAAAGCAGCATTTCATCTAATCAGATCCATACCAATTAATAATAACTTAGAACAGCAAAATTCAATTTAAATTTGATTATTTGGGTCACAATTACATTCAGTATTGGTTTAAATATGTCTAATAAGTAGTACACTGAAAATCTTATGTAATTTTAAGTATCACATAAAATTAATAATTATATCTAATATTTTTAACACATATTAATAACCCTTATGGCATAGATTACATTACAGTGCATATATTCATATTTTTGAGTAGTAAAATATCTGAAAATAAAACACTGGCTCAATATGGAGAACAAAAGTTAAAACATGACAGTATTGTATTTAAATGGAAGTAAAGTAGGAAATCACTTTTTACATTTTATTTTTGTTGAAGTCATATTTTTTGTTTGCGAATATAAAGAAAGAAGGCATAGAACACAGAATGCGAAGTCATTTTAAACATACAGTATTTGAACAACGTTGTGATTCTGACACACACACACACACACACACACACACCCCCACCCCCCCCCCACCCCCCCCACCCCACACACACACACACTCCTCACCAGTAGGTGGCGGCAAAGCGCACCGAATAGCTGTTTGCCAACCGCCAATAAACCCAAGAAGAAGATTACACATCCAGGTGTTTTATAAGTGACATGGAGCTGAGATAGCGCAATTTACAGGGTTTTCAATAATTAATAATGCATAGATTAATGGATATTTTATTCATCCTTACTGGTAGAACTTTGAAAATACCATTCCAGGATTTATTTTTAGTAGAACCTGTTTTTCATTTTAGACGCATCTGCTGCTGTATTCTGGATTATCAATATGACTATCGACCCAAATCAACATATCGATGCATCCCTGATTAAAACCAAGTATTGAACATCGCACTTTTTGGTTTCTGACATTTTAAAATTTTAACAGAAAACCACACAACTATTCATCAAACTGTTTCCAATGTCTAACTTTTTTTTTTAAACGAGATTTCTTTTATTATTTAAAATGAAGAGGTAAATCTACTTGATACCCAAAGTGTCAGAGCTGCAGTTATAGGAGACGTTTTGTGCCAGTCAGCTGAATGACAATCATTCTTTTTCTCTGGATCAACCACTGATAGTTGCTTTTTTAATAAAAAATTATAATAAGTGTTATTTTCCTCATGTCATTCACTCTTTGACATCATGATATGAGGATGATGGCAATCCATCACCTGTACACAGTCACCTTGCAAGGTTTTCAAATAGATGTTAAATACTATGCTACTTTAAAAAAATTTTTTTTTAAAGAATTGCCATTTTCCCAAGATTTTTTAAAGAAAGTATCAAAGAGGAGACCAGGAGTAACACTGGAGGAGCTGCAGGAGGTTCAAACATTATGTTGTCTCTTAGAGCATACACATGCAATCTGTATGAAATATGAAATCCAACATATATGTCTGTTGAATTGTGTCATGTGAGTGTTGATGCTTCCACACAGCTGCAGCAGAGAAGCAGCTGTTCAGCCCCCGCAGCATTCGGTGAAGCAAAAACCTCTCGGTTTCACTCGGAAACAACTTCAGGTCTGATGTGTTTGTGTGCTGCGGCAGAATGTGATGCTTCCGTAAGAGCTTTACACAAACACCTTAACATGCTCACAGCTTTAGCGCTCTCAGCCTCTAATCTGATCACGGCTAATTTTCCTTTCTCTCCTCCCTGGGATTACAGATATTCACAGCTGCATGAACCTAAAGAGGTTCATGTAGGTTCCTGTGGTTCCTGTGTGGAGCGCGTGGGGTCAAAGGAAAGCAGAGTGCCACACACTCTACACACACACACGGTTTACTGAGGTCTAATATGGAGCAGTGGTGATTTTGTAAGGGTGGAATAATTGTGATGGGTGGAGAGAAACAGCAACTAAAAGCTTGTATCAATATGAATACAATGGATGTTTTTGTTAAATCTCATTCAAACACTCTTTCATCTATTTCAGCTCAAACAGCTTTAAATGTCAAAAAGGGTATGAAAAAATACTAAATGGTAAAAACTAAATCGTCTCTATCTCCATAAGATCTTCCTTCATCGTCGGGTGGACCTGCAGAGGGCTGGCGCTCCTCCTCTTCCTCATATGGCCCAACTGCATGCTGGGGTGTCTTGAACAGATCTTCCTTTATGGAGCTAAATTAAGGCCAAATGTTTTGATAATTTAAAAAAAACCCAAAGATGTAATAGAAAAACTAAAACTTGAAATTGAAAACTTAAGGTTGCCCCCTACACAAAATCTGGGCCAAAAGTTAGAAACAAACAAAAAATACTGATCTGAAAGTGAAAAGATAAATAAATTGTAGTTGTAAAAGAAACGAACGTTTCTGAAAACATAAAATGTGGAGTTGAAAAAAAAAATCTTCATATATTGTCACCTTCCTTGAATAATGGCCTATTTCAATTTTTGTCAAAAGTGATTTTGACAAAAGACTTAGGAGATTATCTTAGGCGAAGTGAACAATTTAAATGAATAATTTCTTCAAAAACCTTCCAGAATTAAATCAATCTTATTTGAACTGAGAGGAAAAAAAATACAGCACACATATTTTTTATTTTTAATACATGATTGTATTTTTCAAGTTTTCAACAACAACAAAAATTAGCATCTAAATTTGACTTTTAGTTTTTCTATTAGAGTTTTGTGTTTCATATTAATATAACATTTGGCCCTAATTCAGCTCCATGCTCCTCGGCCAGGCCCCGGAGGTCCAGACTGGTCCCAGTGAGGTCCCAGTGAGGTCTCAGCGCGCCGCGGCTCAGCTGTTCGGAGGACAAGCTGATTAAGTGGCGGGATTTCCAGCAGATCAGAGCTGCTATTCCCAGCCTGGTCCACCAGGATTACCTCCTCCTCCGTTCAGGGAGCAATTTAGCTTCATGTCGTCGTCCACCAAACCATTACTGCGACATACAAAAGTATTTACACCCCTCTGCCTTTTCCATATTGCATCCCCGTCCCCATATTAAATCCAGATGTTTTATGAAGGCCTCAGGTAAGTTTATTTAACTTAGCAGCATTAATATACAGGATATGAAACTCAATTCATACAGCAGACAGTTTGGCAGACAAGTTGTAGAGAAGTAGCAGGGTTGAGTTCTAAAACAATATTCTGACATTGAAGCTAAATGAATTTTAACTCTGGAGGAGCTGTAAAGAGCAACAACTCCAGTTGAATAATTTATCAACACAACTGTTAGTCATGCGTTCCACAAATGTAGCATTTGAGGAAACACAAAAATAGCAAAAACTTACATTAGGAGTGAGCGATATGGGAAAACGTTACCATATTTTGCAGTAACGTTGTGATAACGATCGTGATAATGTGATGGTGCTGCAACACCATCAGTGTGACTGATGGTGTCACAGTAAATAATAGCCCCACAAATACAAATATTGCTCTTACAAAACATTCCCATTTGTAATAAAGCTTCTTTAGGACACCAGTCACATAAAGAAGTGTGATTATTAACACTATTATTAACATTCAGCTGCTCATGGTAACTTAATTTTAAAATTTATTGGTATTTATTGACGCTTTTATTCAACAAACAGTTGAAAAAATAGTAAAACTATCAATCCTGACAATAAGGACAGTTTCGGGGGGTTTGGGAGGTATATACGTCACTAATTAACTTATGACAATAAGTCAAAATCTTCTGATAACAAATTTATCACAATAAATGATAAACAATACAATAACAACTAGACTGATTGTTGCAATTCCGCTCAGTTCTCATCTCCCTTCCCTGCCCCATCTGGGATTTCTTCCGTTCAGCTGGATTTCTCTGGCTGAACTTCATCTTGGCCAATCAGCAAGCAGAAGCAGAAGTAGAGAAACATAATGTCCATTTTCTGTTTTAGAATTGTAGTCTGCCCCTCCTGTAGTTTTAGCAGTGACAGTAGAGGAAGTGAACAGTCTGTGTTGGTACAGCTTCCAAATACAGAGATGTTAAAGTTGCAGCAAGAGGAAGATTTAAGACAAACTTCAACAGAGGCCACGCCTCACAATAATTACCTAACAGACCCTCTGTATGAAGCAAAGTGTAGAACGATGGGCAGCTTTTAAACAAGCTAACTGACGAGCTAGATACAAACACATTCCACACTTTTCATATTTATGTTTTTGTTAGTTTTATAAAAACTATATTTCATCTTTTTCTTTCTACTTAATTATGCACTACTTAGTGTTCATCACTTAAAATCTAATATAATTAGACGTTTGTTTGGTTTTAATACTTCTTCATGGCTCTATCTGCAACTCCTGATATAAATAAGCTTTTCAGCAGCTAAACAAGTCGCTCCATTCACTAGCTGGCCGTTAGCTGAGCAGATTTCAGTTTGTTTTGAGCTGAAAAACTCTATAAATTCAGCTCAATGTTTGTCTTACAGTAGGCAGGAACTTTATTTTTGGCAAGTGCTCCTATTTACTTTTCAAATACGGTTAGCATGCTAATTCATGCACTGAGGAAGAGTTCTGGTTGACAGGAGAAAGAAAACAAATCCAGTTAGCTGCTTTCAGAGGGAGACTGATGGCTGGTTGGATACAGGCAGAGACTAAAACAGCTCAAATCTTTAAAACACTGCAAACGGCCGTTATGAGGCTTTACAGCGGCGGCACATTCACATCGTGTGGCGGTTTACACCGAAATCAGTTACGTATATGGAGAACTAGAGGGAGGAGACAGTGTGGTACCAATGTTCTTCCTGAGAACCGAGATTATGAAGAATTAAAAATTCCAAAGTTCTGGAACACAAATGCACGACAGATGTTTTAGATATTTAATAGTAAAATAAATTTAAAAATCATGCATCTCTTGGTCCTTTTCCCAATTACACTCTGCATTAGTTTATGATGTGAAATCCCAATGAAATTGTTGAGATGAGGAATAAATGTGAAATAGTTGGTAAAGCACCGTGTAGCAGACACAAAATCCTTTCAGCTAATTTATTATTTTTCATGTATTCTTCCTTACAGGGTTCAGTTCAACAGGCTGTAAAATGAAAAACAATAAATTTCACTCATTTATTGCCTGTATAAACAAACACACAAAAAACCAAAATGCTCAGCAAACCTAAAAGTAGGTATAAAAGGTTAACCTTATAATATCACAACTCAAAGATAAACATCCTGAATATTCCAGAAGAAGCTCGTGGTCCGAATTTCTGCTTGATGCAAGCAGTGACCGGCGGCTTCCAGCCTTCAGGTTCTGGGTTTGGTGGCGAAGGTGAGGTACCCCGTGTGGCCCGGCATTTCTCTGGGCAGAGTGGTGGTCTTGATTTTTAGGGAGGCGGGGTTTGCAGCAGCAGCGGGAGGAGCCTCCTCCACGGCCTGAGAGGAGGACGAGGGAGAGCCGGAGTCAGGGCCGAAGTCGGGCAGCTGCAGGGTGACGGGTCGGACGTTATGGACTCTGAGCAGAACCTCCAGGGTCCTGACCTCCTCAAAGCCCCGCTCCGTCAGCGCCTGGCACGTCCTCTGAACCTGCTCTATGCACGGAGAGAAGGAGCACAGCCGGCCCCCTGCAGGACGACACGGGTAACCACACCCAGATAAGAAACTGGTTAATGCTACCATCAAGTCAGCACTTGCATAATATGCACACGTTTTTCATACATTTCGATTTTTTTTTTTTTTATAATGTCAAATTTATTGCTTTGACTTTATGTATAAGAATTTTTTTAAATAGCAGTCCAGGCAGTGAGGCATGCATATGAGTCAATACTTTGCAGATCTCCATGTAACACATGCAGGTGTTTTCAGGCAAGTCTTCACAAGCGTTACAATTCTAAACCAAGACACCCATTCTCAATATAAAGCTAAAGTATTATAGATTTTCCAGGCAGACAGTGCAATTTTATAGCACAATCAAGTAATTATGTTACCTTCAGTTGCTATAAAAATGCAACATATCTAATATGACTTACAAGAAATTTGATTTTGTAATTTAACGCCTTGAAATGGGGCCTCTGTTTCTTTAAAAGCTTCTGCTCTCCGCACAACATGGCTCCTCTATTAAACTTTAACAACAATTTTACCAGTGTTGCTCTGAGAAGCAGCTCCTACAAGGCGCAGATCCTCCAGGTGTTTACTAATGACCAGTAGGGAAGTCGCAGGGCGAAGGGTCAAAAGCTTGGAAGCTGCAGCTCAGAGGAGGAGCTTTGCCTCGAAGGCGGGGCTAAGTCCACTCAGGCACTTTACACAACTGAACGGTTGTCATGGAGATGAAACTATTTCTCAAATATGCAAGAAAGAATCAAAGCAGCACTCCAGGTATGTTTTTGATGACAGAATAAAATGATAAATTGATGTAAAGCTCAAAAAGTCAAGTTTTCATAGTACTGCTCTTTTAACTGGACCAACGCACAAATATTTTTTAATCTACACCATTCCACTGGAGCTCTGGTTTTCCATTCGCCCTAAACGTGTAACTAACCTCTTCTTGTGTGAGGCCTTGCGTTTTTATTGGACGTTTGGTGTTTTTAAAGCTGTCTTAGCTCTGATTCTTTGTTTTCTTGTAGAACACTTGGAATTAACCCGTTTATGAATGTTGTTATATCTATATATAATCTTATAATACACACACAAACAAAAAAAAACCCAAACAAAAAAACAACTGAAGTTTTACTGAGATAAAATCAGTAAAACTTCGATGATCTAACTGGTTGAACAGGATTCTTTGTAAAAAACAAAACAAAAAAAACTGATTTCTTTTGCAAAAAACATTAAAAAATCCTTTCACTGAACAATGTGACATTAATACATTTAAAGGCAGTGGATTTCGCCAAAGAGAGGACATATGAAGAAAGAACATAAAAAAGAAAGATTCTTCACTGGTTAGTTCTTTTGGCTGAGACACACTTGACTCCATGTTTATAGAAATCAGTTTGTGTAAAATTAGATGTTTTCTTTGAAAGAACTAAACATCCCTCAGGTAAATGTTTTGGACAGGATTCCTGGGCCAGTTTACTCTGAGAAAACATTCCCTCCTTTAATACAACTTCTACACATGCATTCGTTTCCCACAAACAGGGATATTAAAAAGAAAAACATCCATGCAGATTGTTGGCTCCCGGCTGCAGCGTGCGGATCATCAGAGGATCACCTGCTGGCCGCGGCCTCTCGTCTCCACGCTGAGCCCCGAGGTCGTCTCGGCGGGAGGCCGGAGAAACACGCCAACAAGCCATTCATGGCTGACCTAAAGGACACACACTGACACGGAGCGGTGCAGCTGCAGAGACCAGCTCTTGGGTTAGTAAAATAAGCTGAGTTTTCGAGTTCAAACCTGAACTAGGGAGGAGTTTTAAAAAGTGAAACGTGGAAGAAACATGCAAACTTTAGCCCTGAAATAAAGGCTGAAGAATAATTCATGACAGTCATATGGAGGTGTGATCTAATTATAGGTCTTTGATGAGGTTTATTTACCAGATCAACAGTTTTACTCTTTCCCAACTCCAATGATTTTTAATGGAAACCCTAATTATTAACTCAACTAGTGTTTCCAAGGTTCTAAAAACCAACAGGTCGGCTGGTGTTGAACAGGTTGTGAACACAAGGTTCTAAGTGCCTCGTCTCTAGGAACGACTGAAGACCTTAAAAAAAAAGAAGACGTAATAATTCACAATGGAGACTATAAAATGAGTTAAGACTCAATAAAACAGTTTGTAAAGACAAGGAGACCTGTCGAGTCAGCTGGCAAGTTCATCTGTAAACCCTGGTTCTCTCAACAGCAACCACCAACCAACTACAAGAAATGTTTATGACTGAAAATTGGGCTAAAGCCATCGGTGTTTTTGATAGTTTTACTGTGAAAGCTTCAGCTTAGCACTAAAAAGACTCACATGTATAGATAGTAGAATATTTATAGCAGGACTTTAACAGGCCATGGTATTGAGAAGTGGTGTTGTACTGCTCAACTGTTTTTAACCAAGTCGAATGGCAAAAATGACTTAAGAAGAAGTCTGCCAAAGGAAACAAGCAGTGACGTCCATGTCCGAGGCTATTGCTAGCTCTTTAGCTCACCTTAAAAAATAAGACGAGGTGGTGGGAGTTTCAACAGCTTCCCCTCAACCAACGATTAGGTAAAGGAAAAAAAAAATTAGTGGTAAAGAGTGCATGGCCAACATTGACCTTAACTTGAACTTTCCCAACAAAATACTAGACAGAAGTATGCTGTAGTCCCAAGACAGCTGGTTAATTGGAACCTTTAAAAAAATGTGTGTAAACTTGGCCAGACGGAATCCTCAGGAAGAGGCCAACTGACAGGACTCCCAGGATTCCTAACCAATTCAGACTGGCGAGTTTGACCAATAATCCCACCAATAATCTCATGAAGCCCCATGTTGTTTTTAGAATGTGTTCTGCAGGCAACTGATATCGTCTCTGACGGTGATCTTGGCAATGTTGCCGACTACTCAAGAAGGAAACTAGCTATCCTAAAAGTCACTGCAAGTTGCTAAATGACATTGCATAATTTGTTTAACTAGTCACCTATATGATATTCTAATTTACACTATAGGAAAGAAAATTCATTTTTGGTAAAATACAAAAATCAGGTAAAAAAATAAAGTCAATGTTGCCTCAGGAGAAGGCAAAAGTGACCCAATCAAGACAAGCTCAGTGTTTCTTCTACCATTATCCAAGAGGGGCACCCAGCCATGCACATGAGGCTGATCGTGGCGCGTAGTAATTGTATGTGTTCACAGTTTATCAGACTATCTAAATAATGCCAGATCATATTGTCAGCTATTTCTGTCCCTTAGTGATTGCTCATCTACCATCAGCCCTTTCTCAAACTAGGTTTACAGTTCAAGCGTTGACCTGGGCTGCAGGATCTCCATGTCAATCACTCAACACGTCTTGCGCTCTGCCCTAGTTCCTGGTCATGTACCTCTGAATTTTTGCTCAAAATTCACTGCTTTGAGTGATCTTAGTGTGGATCGCTCAAACTGGACAACTTGGAAGGTGCTCTTCCACAGCAGGTTCAACTGTACCAATATTTATATGATCCCTGTATGAGGATACATTTCGGGGGAAAATGGTACCAACCTACGCATCAAGCATGAAAGTCACACCGCTTGCTCAACTCATGCTTGCTTTTTAACTTTTAAGTGTCAGTCCAGTTAAGTTCTGCTCTATCATTGGCTTTGAGGATCTACAATTTATGTGCAGTCTGTGACTGAGACTTAAGGACTCAACTGTCTGTACGTGTTTTAGGATGGGGGAGTGACTCATGGGAGAACCTGCTGTTTGTTAAATGAACAAAATCATGGGCTTTCACTCCAAAAGTTCCAAATCACACCAGAAGTCTGAATACAAAGTTACCAATTTGTCAACCTGGCCTGCAGGAACCTCATTGTTGGTTTGGCTTAGAGTTTCTACATTTAAGCAGAGTTCATCAGAGAACCTTAGTGTCGAGAAGAAGCCTTCTGCAGAATGAGGGTATATTTAAATACTTAGATTTTTACCATCCATTCATAAAAAACATTTTTGTTGACAAAAACATTCCAACAAATGTAATTGCACTGCTGTACCAGTAGGTGGCAATATGGAAATCCTGACCACGCTAAAGTGCAAAGTTCATGTTTTATTTGATATTTATCATTTCCTGTTCTTGTGCTTGAAGGTTATAGGTAGAAGTTAGGACAAAGTGCACATAATAACTATTCACTTATTAACATATATTATGGTTAAAATTAAATCACCATTTCACTTTACTGGAATGGTGATTCACAACAATCAAACTAAGTATAAAACAAGAACCACTACTTTTTTGCCACATAAAAATCTTGAAAACTTAAGAAAACAAAGATTTTACTACAAAAAAAAAAATCCCACAGCAAATATATCAGAATTTTAGAGTCAATATTTTGTGACACCTTTGGTTTTGACCAATAAACATCCAAATTATTTTAAGAGAGCATGGTTGTGCTTGGCCTTTAAATCAAACACATGGATTTCTAAAGTGACTTCACCAACACAAGGAAAATATTTTTCATAAGCATCTGATGCATTACTTCCTCCTGGGTTGTAGCTGTGCAGATAGTCACGTCGTGCTTCTGCATTATGACCGCAGGAGCTCAACACTTACCTTTAAATGTGTTATTTGATCTATATTTACCTGTGTATTTTCAGGTTTTCTAACTCGGCTACATCACACAGAGTCTTACTTATTCTGTCTTATTCAGAGCAACATTCACCAGACCAAACATTCTTTGCTTTAACAGTTTTCATGTTCCCTTTCAGGCCTTTTAATAACTTCTGCCTGGCACGTGATCCTTTTGGTGATTCACTGTACATCCGAAGGTTTTAATGCAGTTTAGCTTTTATGAGGCATGTGAGGATAAGGTGCACACTGTATGAAGTCCCAATAAAACGCAAAAAAAAAAAAGATTAAGTCTACAGACTTAATCCTCTACAGGAGGAGTGTATTGTATCTGGTAACCATTAAATTAGACCGCAGCATACTTCAGATAGCAGTCGTTCCTTTGGCAAACAGGACCAGTGTTCCCCTCGAAACGGTCACACAGTTTAGTGTCTCCTGGCAACAAGACGAACACACTGGGAGGGGTTGGGTTGATCATTCAACAAGGGCGTCTCCAAGCGGCTGTTAATGCTGTCAAGTTTTTTACTGAAAGTCTAAAACGGAAAGCAATTTTGACATAATCCTGTGATTCCTCCCGGTGAAGTTCACGGTTTACAAGTGTTTATCTTCACGAGAAACACAGAGAGAGAGAAAGTGAGGCAGTGAGTGAGAGAAAGAGGGAGGCTGGAGATGCTTGTTAGGATTTACAGTCCGTCTCAGAGGTCTGGGCTGCAGGCCAGAACATCAGGAAAATTACAACTCGCAGTAGGGGGAAAAAAAAGTATGCTTTCCTACGAGATCCACTGGAGGAGAAGAACTTCCTGCAGCTTTTCAGCTTCAACTCACAGAAACCACAAAATACAACAATAAAGGAAGTCAAGAGTCTTTTTTTTGTTTCACCTACGTGGCTCAGTAAAAAGAGGGACACTTTTTCTACAGATTTCCTTAGCTTTATATTTTTAACCCAGGCATAAACATGTCAGACTTTGGCTAGATCATTTCAGGTCAGCAACAGACAGGAAAAAAAACCCAACTTGTTCTGCAGTGGGAAGAAAACAGAGCATTTCCATATGGAGTTGCATTCAGCAGCCCTCTGCTCATAGCAATACCCAGTATGGTCATGGGATCGCTCTAACAGTGATGTGGCAGCATGTTATTTATCTGGATCTGTATGTGTGTGTGTGTGTGTGTGTGTGTGTGTGTGCGTGAGGGAGGCTAGTCTATGAAAGGAATATGCAGCAGTGGCACCATAAAAGGGAGAGGAGGTAGGAGAGTTGCTCTGCAGCATACTGGCTCCTCCTTCAGATTTATCTTCATATTGAGGCTTAATGCTTGTAATGATGCTATTGATCTCCCTTGTGATGCAGGGAATCTCCTTTTAACACTGAGCAATAAGAATGAGGGTTTGGGAAAAACAACAAAAAACACAAGAATACAAAAATATCCTGACAAGGTATACCACTGGGTATGTTGACCTCAGTGTGACTGCAAACAGGATTCACGGTAGTGAAAAACGTAAAAATACAAAATAAAATTAAAAAATCTAAAAACAATGTAATACCTCATTTTGACCCTCCACTAAACTGTTTTTAATAGATGTTAAATTTAGCATTATGACGTAAGGAAATGTAATACTGGGCTCACAACAT
The DNA here is from genome assembly GCF_003331165.1 of Xiphophorus hellerii. Taxonomy (NCBI): domain Eukaryota; kingdom Metazoa; phylum Chordata; class Actinopteri; order Cyprinodontiformes; family Poeciliidae; genus Xiphophorus; species Xiphophorus hellerii. The sequence continues at coordinate 26,032,483 of NC_045690.1, forward strand.
GACAACTCTTACAATATGTTTAGGAAAAACCAAGAAACATTGTTGGGAGGGTTGAAGAACTTCAATAATTCTCTAAACACAACTACAAATTTAAAAACAGTGACATTAACTTAGCACAATTACAAAATCAAAAACACAACAACATTAGCAAACCAAAAGAGACGGGTCCCAGCGGGAAACCTGAGACATCACTGATTGGTTGACACAGCTTGTGAACTGGAAATTATTCTGGCTTTAGTGTATTTGTTAAAAATACGAATGAACATTACCGGGGATGCAAACGTGGCTATCGCTACGCAGGAATATTTTGAGGCAAGACTTGAAGCTTGTTAGCAACAGATAGCTTTGTGACTGTCTTCTCGCTTATCTAAAACAAAGAGAGTGAATGCCAGAATAATTTCTGATTCTAAAGCCAAAAATGGAATCTTCCAATCAGTGATGTCTCAGGTTTCCCTCTGAGACCCGCCTCTTCCACTTTGTTAATGTTTTGTTTTCTTAAATTGTAATTGTGCTTTGTTGATGTCGTTATGTTTTTGAATATGTTGTTGGATTTTTTAATTTGTAATTGTGTTTAATTGTTGAGGTGGCTTACACATTAAAACCACCATAAGAATGTATTTTTCTTCCCTAAATACAACATGCTTCACAAATCCCAAAGTGTGTTCTAAAGAATGTGTAATCAATGTAGAATATCCCAATGGAGGTTTAACTTGACAAAATATAGAGGATCCCCAGGATTCGTGGGGATTAGAGACCATAACTAGTTCTCTTGTGAATAGCTGAAATCTGCAAATACTTTAGGACTCCTCTGATGCTTGCAATAGTCTAATTTAATGCTTCAAATACTAAATACACTTTAATATGCATTAGTACGCACAGTAGCAACCATCCTGACACAATCACAGAAGCTAATATTCACAGTCTTCCCTTAAATCAGCCAGTTGATCAGTGAAAAGGAAAATAAACAGCACACCTGATTTAGCTGCTTTGCACATGCCAGTCAATAGCGTGTCTAGTCGCCTTATGCCAAATCACATTGTGTCTATGTATTTATGTGTGCTCTACAGACAAATGTGCAAATAGGCAAATTTTCCATGATAGACAGAGTTGCGTTCAAGAGAACAATTCGCAAAAAAGTGCAAATACTGAACAGGAATATAGGTGGAGGTTCACTGTATTGTTTAACTCATTTTAAAGGTGACCAATAAGCAAAAAAAGCATTGAAAATTATGCTCCTTTTTGGGTTATTAAATTTAAATAGTTCATCACGCTGAAAGAGGCTCTGAATCGGATGCTAACTTTAGCCTTGTGGGCGGCTAACTATTAGTCTTAGTAGCCAGTCACCCTATTGCCATTTAGCTTCCAAATGATTCAGCTTGAATACATTTTAATTACAGGCATAACTGAGACAACCTTTACCATTTCATACCTTTAAATGTTTAGTTGTCTAGTATCCTAACTTTTTTGAGAACAAAAGGAGCCATTTGCTTTGTAACAGTAATACATTTTCTTGGACTGCTATGACAAATAATAATTGATATGATTTTTTATAGTCTACTTAGTTCCATGTAAGGCAGTGTTTAGATTTTATTCCTGGAAACAATGTTCCCACCGTACAATATTATTCATTTGGTTTGATCCAATCCGTTTACTTTGTCATAGTTACTTGGTCGAAATTAATTAAAGTTACTTGGTCAAAATTAATGACAGTATGGGGACATCTAAAGTTTACCAAAAAATAAGATAGAAATGATCATCTCTGGTAATTCATCATTTTTATGGCCATTTATTTTATAAAAATACTAGATCCCCTTCAGGACAAACTATCATTGTGTGATCTACATGTATTCTTTAGGTCTCGTGATTGGAAACGTTGCTCCATGGAATCAGGAACTGAAGTCATCCCACCAATATTACACCCCTGGTCCACTTCAGGTGGTTGTTTCTACTATAAAATGTCAAGGTAAAACAGGAAGGCAGAATGAGTGACTTGGTGATATAGTACCAAGCAGCAGAAGAAGTCCATGGTGCGCAGTGGGAGAAGACTAACAGAATTATCTTCCAGACTCCATCAAATCATGAGAAATATGTGCTTCAGCAGAATGGGATACAGATTAACAAAAATACAACTTGAGGATAGTCCACAACTATTTTTCTTTTAATGAATGGATTTGAAAAACCTTGCTGAGGATTGAAAGAAAGTCAGCACTTAACTTGTGGAATTTCCCCAGACCTGGCTTGCAGTGTTCAGGTGAATGTGGGGCAGTGTAAGCCATGCTCCTTTGGTTCTGAAACTTCAGAACATCCCATGTGAGCACACAGGGCCAGGGATCTCAACTGATCTACTCGTATAATGAGAAAGACAAAGTGATGTGAGACGGGAAGTTTGTGGTTGTGTGTTTAGTGTGGAACTATGATCTAAAAAGGGATCGACTGCAAACAGAAAAACAACAACAAAACTAATGTGCGGTGGTTTTAAGTGCTTGGACAGAACGGTGTGTTTACTGGTAAAAATTAGAAAAAAGGAGGGGTGAAATAGTAACTATCTACGAAATGTGTATATGATTTAGCAAAGAGGCAAATAACCCAAATAAAAGAAAATATCTCTAATAATTCATTGGAAATCCACCTATCCACTGATTTCTTTTCTCCGATCATAACTAAAGAATTCCAAAAAAAACGCACAGCTTGGGAAGATGAAATAAATACATATCCTCGCTGCTACTTGACTTATTGTCGACTGGTCCTTTCAAAGCAGCTAATCAATTCATTTTCGTTGGCACTGATTGGACAGAGATAACGAAGATGTTAGCTTTTGCGGTAAAAGCAACCTGATAGATGTCAGCTGTTGCTTAATTTTCCTCGTGAGCTGCACTGCAACTTAAAGTCTAGACTGCACTCCTTACCAGGTGGTGGTGCTAATAAGTTACAGGGAAGTTACAGGAGAAAGAAAAAACAGAAGAGAAGAGAAGTTCGACATGGGAGAGGGTGGAAATCTGCAGGTTTGGAGTTATTTGAAAGATAAATGTGGAGGGTATTAAAAAGTATTAACTTTATTGTTTATTTGATCATATTTCTTATTTTTATTTCAAAAGTATGCAACAAAGTATGTCATGCTGTAGCTTTGATTTGTTAATGCAGTCAGAGGGACTGTAGGCCCATAAAGAAGAGCCACCATGTTCTGAATAAATGAAATATGTTTTCAAAAGTTATTGTGTGATGTAGACGTAAAAAAAGTTAGAAGCTACACTGTGTCAGTACTTGGACCTGACAAGTACTTCAACTTAAGAACTTGTTTATGACTGGAAAAAAGACTGGTATTGGGACAGCACTAAAAACTAAACATCTTGACAGAAATGTGCTACTCTAAATGTTGTTTACTGTGAAGCGGTTCCTGGTGGAACCATGGCCAAACAACATGTCTGCCTCAGATAATACAATGTTCATTCTGCAGCTTTAGCACTCACTGGAAACCTTTCCGTGTTTGTGGTAATGTAGTGGAGAAGGATTGATTGGGAGAGTGAGTGGAAATGATAAATTATTATATTACAGAGAGGCAAAGTGCATGGTGAGTGAGCAGATACATTGTTTATATAACAGCTGTGGTGCATCATGTGCTGCTGAGAGTCGCAGGTGGAGCTAAAGCCTGGGTGAGCTCTGGACCGAAGAGCAGAGTTCTGTACTTCATATCAATAGTAGTTAGTTCAATAATCCAACATCATTTGTTCGCCATTCTGCTACATTAAAGGGTTAGTATTATTTAAATTGACTTTCTGAGCTTTACACCATGTCATGTTATTCCCTCATCAAAACATACCTGGAGTGTTGCTTTGATTCTTTCATGCATGTTGAGAAATCCTTTAATCCCCATGGCAACTACTCAGCTGTGCAAAATGCTTAGGCGGAGCTAGGTCCGCCTCAAAGGCAGACCTAGCTCCGCCTTTGAGGTGAAACTCCTCCTCTAAGCTGTGGTTTCTAAGTTTCCGCCTTTTCTGCAAATTTTCTGCGAATTTGCTAATTCACAGCAATTAGCCAACTGCGAATCTATTGAGCTCGTTATAGGAGCCACTTCTCAGAGCAGAACAGGTAAAAATGTTGTTAAAGGGTTAATAGAAGAGCCATGTTGTGATGACATACGGAAGGCAGAGCTTCAGAAAAAGCAGGAGTTTTTAAGGAGACAGAGGCCCAATTTCAAGAAGTTAAATTAACAAAGTAAAAAACAAGTAAAGTCATATTTATAACAATTGAAGGTAACAGTCATTTCATTGTGCTATAAAATGGAACTATGTGCCTGGAAAACACAGAACACTGCCCCTTTAAGTGATTAAATTATATTGTTGCTGCTCAACAAACAACTTGAAGTTATAATTCCCTCATGGAGTCCATCTTACCGTGCTTCTTCATAGCAGCCTTGGCATGTCCCACTGCCTCCCAGGGACTGGGGATGTCCAGGAAGACTGCGTCTGCGACCCCCGTCACTCCAAACCCATCCTTGCACACGTCCTGGTTCCTGACGGTCACCAAGTGATCCACACGGTGCTCCTTGAACTCCTCCACCACCTTTTCTGCCCGCTGCTGGTGGAACTCCACTGTGTGCAAGTGGCCAGTGGGGGCGATGGTGCGCAGGATGGCGTGGGAGAGGGATCCACTACCGGTACCTATAGAACCATAAAGGGGATAGCGAGATGTTTATGAGTCTAAAGGTATACAGAAGATTTCAAAGCTGTCTCTGCCTACATCCCCCAGAATGCTGTGTGGTTCTGGATCTGAGGTCAGCTTTTCTGAAATAAGGTTCCACAAAAAAATTTTTTAGTGAAGTGTTTTTATCTCTGTATAAACAAAACATTATCGGCTTATTTTATCTGAAGATAAAATACTTTGCCCAAATGTTCAGATCAAATCTTTATGCAAGACCCAGACTGAGATGTTGTCATTTCTCACAAAGAGCTGTAAGCCTGTCCCAGGTGGCTCCAACCAGCTTATAGCTGCTCACTCTGCATACTTCCAGAGCGCTTTACCAATAAGAGGATGCTTGACTTCCAAAGAGCCATTCATTTTCATGTTGCAGTGCTTTGGGTGCCAGAAACAATGATTGCTAATGTACGTGATGGGAGAGCAGCCCTGTTCAGAATGACTTACAGTAAGGGGAGGGCAAGCAAGAGTCCGAACCAGAAGGAGAGGTCAGCAGATCCCATCCTCCCAGACTTTTCACTTTAACCCATGAAGTGATGTCACCGCCGCCTTTGTTGCGGAGGCCACAAAGAAGGCAGTGTTCTGAAACACGACTAGAACCTCCACACTGCTGGACCGGATGGAGAGTCGCCGCTAACAAACAACAACTAAGGTTCACGGTGGCACTTGAAAAAGGAGATAAAAACTTGGAAGATTGTTGGATAAATGGTGAACAGAAAAAGAGACGGTTCTGTTCTATAATCCTGTTCATTACTACATAAAACGAGTGTCTTTACATGATGAACTCCCTGTTCAGACATTCAGTCAGTAACGCATTGAAACCACATCTGATTACATCAGAACTCCCATCAGCCTACAGCCCACACTGGATGGAAACTAACATTCAAGTGGATTTCCTTCAAAGTTTATTAGCTGTTTGCTTTAAGTTCCATATGAATGTGGTGAAAACTAAAGGCTGGTAAACACAACAATTACTCTCCTGGGACAATTTGAGAGATTTTTTTTCCCCATAGCAACTAACTTCTCAATAAAGGGATGTTAGTTTCCAGGCCTTAGACTTTGCACAATAAAGGATCTACAGTCACTCTGATCTCTTTGTCTGCTTGGTATATATATACAGTACAGACCAAAAGTTTGGACAAACTTTCTAATTCAATGGGTTTTCTTTATTTTCATGACTATTTATAAGGCAAGAAATCCCATTTATTAGCCTGACAGGGCACACCTATGAAGTGAAAACCATTTCAGGTGACTACCTCTTGAAGCTCATCAAGAAAATGCAGAGTGTGTGCAAAGCAGTAATCACAGCAAAAGGTTGCTGCTTTGAAGAAACTAGAATATAAGGGGTATTTTCAGTTATTTTACATTTTTTTGTTTAGTGCATATTTCCACATGTGTTATTCATAGTTTTGATGCCTTCAGTGTGAATCTACAATGTCAATAGTCATGAAAATAAAAGAAACTCATTGAATTAAAAGGTGTGTCCAAACATTTGGTCTGTACTGTGTATATATACTGTATATATATATATATATATATATATATTTATATATATATATTCTTGAAATTTTGGTCAAAATATTCAACTTGTACGTAAATCTGGAACAAACGTCCAGAAAACTGCAAAACTGCTGAAACATTGAGTTCCTTTAAATCAAGGCTAAATACTCACCTGTTTAAAATTGCTTTTGAACTATAATAAACGGAACAATAATCAACATATTTGATGTGCATTGATGATTTTGTTGCACATGACAAAATGTAATGTTTATTGTTTCACAATTGGTGAACTTGAATTAAATGTGTTGCCACACAAAATAAACGGGAGCTAACTTAGTTAAAACATTAGTTTTACAATGTCACTTATGACAAGTCATTTTGGCCCTATTATCGTTTATTCACCAACTTTTTCCCACGTACAAATTGGTGCCATTCACCACGCCTAATTAATACATTGTTTCTAAGCTAATTTTACAACAAGTAACAAATGAAGCTTAGGGATTTCAGCCATGTACTGTGTTACAGCGGCATGGTTACTTGGGTCCTGTAGGATCCAACAAAAATCATTCTGCAAACTTAGACTTGTGCAGTTGTATAAGCAGAGATGTACCGAGACATTGCTCATAAATGAAAAGTTTACTGTTAATAGGAAATAGCTTAGTGGCTGCAGCACACTTTTGTCATCAAAGAGTGTCTGGGTCCAATCAGCTCAATAAATCAGCAAAGTCAGGATGCTGATGGTTTCCTGTTTTATGAAAAGTTCCGGAAATAGAAAGGATGTACAACAGCCAGACCTCAGAGAAACATAAAACATTAGCAGCTTTGCTTTGAAATTAAATAGGGATTTTCTTTTTTCTTCCCTAAAAGCTTTTTCTATGACTAGTAGTCTTTATTCAATAGTAGATGGGCAGGAAGAAAGACAGAGAGAGATGAGAAAACTGCATAGGCGCCCATTAGAGAGCCATTTTCTATCAAATTCTACCACAATGTTACAACATTTTTCTTAAATAAAAACAAAAAAACATTAAATGGAGTAAAACAAGGTTGCTATTAGAAAGTATTTCCTTCAACGAAGACATGAGAATATCGGCACAAAGCGACCAATTGCACCCATAATCCGGATGAGTCTGAAACATAAGTTCCAACTTTCAGGAGGAGGAACATGTGAGCAGCAGATGCAGCCGGATGGAAATCATCAGCTGACTGGAAAGATTTTACAGGCAGAAAAAATCCACTGGAAACAGTGACTAAAAGTTCCAGTGTGACAGAGCTAAACAGAGGATGTAGTTTAAAAAAAGGACTGATTCAAGCAGTCGAGGCTCAGCCCGAATGGCCGTCATCGAGCCAGTTGGTGGATCCTGCACAGACAGACACTTCCACAGGTTTTGTTTGGACAAATCAAGACAAGGTAGCGTTTGCAAGTGGTTCTATATGAATTTGAAATATCAATACAGCCGGTTCTGTGAAAATCTCAGGTGTTTTTGATAACTTTATTGACTAAGTAATAGGATAAAGACCAGACAACACAGAACATACAGCGCCTAGAAAAGGTATTCACTTCCTTGGAGGTTTTACCTGGTTATTGCTTTTACAAATCAATCATGATCAACAAAATATGGCTTTTTGACTTTTTTCTTGCATGTAAAAATATATTTAATAAAATAATGACCAATAAATAAAAATATGTAATTTTATGTGCTGAAGAGGGTGCAATCCACACCAGAAATAACAAAAGCCCCAAAACAGAACCCTGAGGTACACCATAATTAAGAAAACTTAAAGAAGACATAGAATTTGTTGCAGCCACACTACATACTGATACGTACATCTGATACACTGATACACCAGCCCAGCACCTTTAGTGATATGACCGTCTACTGGCTGCGGACCAAGAGCTCTGCTGCCAGGCTTCACCTATAGGAGATATTTTCTGCTGAGACGTAGAAAATACGAGACATTTTATCTGCTATGTGCAAACATTTAGAGCAGTGAACGTCCTGCCACACTGCTCCAAAACCACCACAGCAGCAAATTCTGAGGAGCAACTCAGAGGTCTACACATTTCACTGCTTTGCAGAGTAGACCATGACAGAAAACCAAGAAAGAGGTCAATTGACTGAACTTCCCAGCAGTCGATTTGGAAAACAAAAGCAACACAATAATGTCTTCTCATCCTTAACCCACTGCAGAGGCTGATCACCTGAGCTAAGAGTCTAATTCCACATGTTGCAGAGCAGCAACTTGATGCCAACTGCACGTGGCGGCAGCTATTCTGGTTGATGCTGAGCGTACGTGGCGTCATGACACAATATTGGACCAGAACCAAAGCTGTGCTTAGCACCGCTTTGAGTCAGTACATAAGTTGTAAACTATAATTGATTAACCATTTGTAGCAACTCACAGATAAAGACATCCAAGTTTGAATTGGGGACTGGGCGTTGTGGCTTAAGAAGAAAATCTTATTTTTTCACACCAAGTTTGATTTTAATCTATTTGTATTCTCCCCCCAAATAACAGAAACTATTTCCCAAACAGTGGCTTTTATTTCAATCATCCATTCTGTGATTTGTACGCAAGCGTATTAACACCAGACTGATTATGAAAATGTAGTTATAATAATAGCAGAATAAACACCCCTTTACCAGAAAATCATGTCTTAAAATTATGAGAAAAAAGTTGTTTTAATAAAAAAAAATTAATGGAGGATTTTTAAAAATAGACAGTTGCTTACAAAGTCTTCTCAAAGTCCTGAAACTGATCATTTATTGCTGAGGTGACAAAAGATGAAGTATTTCTATTAAGACTTATCTGTAAAATCGAAGTGAAACTTCACAAGATGCTCAACATTCCTCACTTTAATATCTTGTTAGTTTTCTTTTCTCATAAAATACAACCTCATTCTTTTAATATGACTAATTCTCGTAATTGAATAAATAAACAAAAATATTCACCTGACTAATATTATATCATAGACCTCAAAGTCCAAATAAAATATTGTGTAAAACATGCTTGTCAAACAGGATTGCAGTTGTGAGTGTGCTGACCTCCATCTGAACTATGGAAACAAAAGGACTGCATTGATGGGGGAGATATTTAATTTTTTCAAAACGAAATGTTCAAATACAAAAATTTGATTCAATGATAAAACCAAATCATCACCCATTTTTAAGACTTTTTTCTTCTTTTTTTTTATTATAGAAAACTGATAAAAAAGCCCTACTGCTTTTTTTCCCTCTCGCTATATAAAAGGGTAAATTCAGCTGTTTGGAAATACTTCCAGTAGTGAAAACTCGCCTGTTGTCAAGTTAATCATTGGACATGAATGCTTAAATGAACATTAGCCAAGCTAATGCAGGCATGACTAAATGCAAAGCGGTAGTAAATGATTCAGTGTATTAGACCCTTCTCTAATAGCAACAGCTGATAAGAGACTGAGCCACTGTGGTGGGCACCGGAGTGTGAGAACGTTAAACAGCACAAACACCTCTAATCTCACCTTGTTTATACAGAACACAAGCTCACACTGGTTAGTAACCTCCTCAGTAATGTGTGTCACTTATGCAATCATAAAATGCTTTAATAACTTCCATTTACTCCCATTGATTTGAACTCATGTTTGCAGAATAAAAGAGTGAGGTAATCCCATTCCAGCTACAGCAGTTGCACTAAGTGCTGAATAAACAGAATGTATGTGGGAGTCATTTATATTATTGAGAAACTTCCCATCTCAGCTCACGTACACACCATTTATTACCCAAACACAATCAATGACATGGCATTGTGCACCGTCAGCACACACACACCCACCCATCTTTCACTTCCCACTGGCTGAAAGAAAGTCCAACACTCAAAAACATTTGGGTCATTCAATCTTAGTGATGGAACTAGAGCAGAAAACCGAATGTAGAAACAGTCTGCAAACTGGACAACAACATGCGCTGCAGCCACTCTGGGGAAAAAACAAGAGTACAAACAAAACACTTCCCAGAATGTGTGTGTGTGTGCGTGCATGTGTGGGTGTGTGTATGTGTTACTGAAACACCTGAGCTTCTCTGGGTGAAAACATCTGGCGCAGATTCAAATATGTCAAAATTATGAACGTCAAAATTAGCCACTGGCCGCCAAATAAATAAAAACACTCATAACACAGCACTAAGCAGCAGCTACAACAACTCTGAAGAAAATTGGATAATATGAGTTACAACAATCTACAGATGTATTTCTGAATTTGAATCATCTATCTCTGCTTATACTACTTTATTCACTGAAAAAAATAAATCAAGAAACAAAATTTCCAGTCTTTTTTCTACACTGCCCATTTAAAGCTTTAGAACATCAAATCAAAAATCATTTTAGAAACTGAAACGGATTCTTTGTTTATTGCTGACTAAAGTAAAAAGACCAAAATCCTACATTGCTATTTATCTTCTTGATTGAAGTGTGACGAAATTGCATCAAACCATCACTTTTGTTGTGTACCATCACACCACTAAGGCACACCCAATAATTAACCCTAGGTAAATACAGTTGTTGCTGGGAATATACGGTACTTGAAAACAGTCTAGCCTAGGGAATATGCAACCTGCAGCTCCGGAGCTGATAGTAGCTCTTTGGAGACTTAAAAAGTCTCTCAACAACTTTGGCTAAAAATAATATTGTTTTAAAATATCAATATAAAAACTAATGCAGTTCTTGATGTTTTTTTTGTTTTTTTTTCAGAAACACAAACTGCCAGTAGTAATGGGTTGTCAGGATCTACTGATTCGTAACAATCTAAACCTTTCAAAGCTTTGGGAACGTCATGGATGGGAAGCTGGGAAACAGAAAGTTTGATTAAGTCATGAATAGAAGAAGGAGAAATAAGGGGGTTGCAGTAAATTTAAGGGTCATTTAAATGTTTCGCTGTATGAGATAAATAATACTGTTTTACAGCTTTGAAAGAAGCAGTACAATGATACCTGCAGAGGTGGAAATTGTAGCCAGTCAGCTTCTAAAACCAGACTTTCTTGCAGCTGCTAATAGCCAATTCTTCCTCTGTAAGGGATTAGGAGTACGGCGCAGTATTGGAGCCAAAATTAAGACTATTGGACACCTAATAGCGGTGGCTAATTCCTTGTCACAGGAGGCTATATGTATTTCCAAAACCAGCTACTGATCTGATTTATGTTAGCCCAGCACAGCTAACTGAGCAGCTGCTGGCAAATGAGACGGAGGCTGCTCACTAGCGTTTGCTTTGGAGAAGCTAACAACTAGCAGACTAGGCTGGTCAGCCACTTTATTAGATAAATACTTTTTTCTTCAAAGAAAACAGTTTAAAGAAAATGCCTGGCAACATATCTGTAAGCGGCATGTACTTGATTCATTGACGTGTTGTCTTGTAGTATTTACTGTAATCCAACGTGACATCAAACATAAGCATCCGTACACAATACTGATACTAATACGGAGCTGAAGTTGGCTTCCCATTGAAGCTTCTGATTCTGAGGAAGATTTTTGTGGGAATTGTATCTAATGTTAAATAAAGGTTTTCGAAACTACAAACTGGATTTCAAATATTCTGATTTTAATGTTGAATAATCTAGTCCCAGTTTGAACACAAAGTATTGACATTTAAAATACATGAGATTACAGTAGCAGAGAAAGGTACTCAAGGTAGCAGAAAGAAAATAAGTTCCCTTTAGCCATTTCTTGAATCCAAAGTTTCAATTTGAAGCCAACTTCAGCTCTTCGTGTTAGTAATGAGTCTTAAATTTTAGTATGGTGACAACCATAACCAGGAGCTATGGCAAAAAGCAGGATTATTATAAACATAAATACAATATAATGATAATAAAAAATACTTCCAGTTTAAGTTATAGTTTATGAAAAAAAAGAATGCCGTCACAGTTAAAATGATGAAAATCCTATATAAAAAACATCTTTAGCAAAATGTCTAAGATCTCCTTTTGTGGCTTGAATCTGGATTCTTAGTACTCCACAGCACCAACCACACACAATCACTTCACACATTCCCAAAGCCTTGTCCAAATCCCAAACAGATGACTGGGATTGTCAACAATTTGACTAAAACTGAGTGAGAGAAGGGGTACAAGCTGAGTGGGTCGCCAGTCCAAAACAGAAATACACTGGACAAACAGCCATATATGCCCACAGCCTTTCCCGAGGGCAGCTGAGTGTAAAAGAGAGTAACCAGATACAGCTACAAATCATGAGAACTATCAAAATCTACTAACACAACCCAACATGCTTGTAACTTCAACCACATACAACAACAGTTCGTCAAACACATGTGACAAAGAGACAGTTCCCACCTGACTCGCAGACCACCGATCCTGGCTTCAGCTCCAGCATCATTGTCACCATGGCGATGTCTGTGGTGTAGAGAATCTGGGTGCGGTGAGGCAGCGCGACGGTCCACAGCTCGGGTGTGGGGTGGAGCACATGTACCCACCCGCCTTTACTACAGGTTACTTTAGAGCCGTAGCGCTGACTGATGAGGTCTGTGGAATGGCGAATGACTCCGAAGCGAGTCTGTGTCTGAGCACCATGCTGCACTTTGACGGCTGTCACTGAGTTGTGGCCCAGGTGAACAATGGCAACATCCCCATCTTGGATTAAATCGGAATATTCAATGAAACTCATGGTTGGCAGTCAGTCTGGAAAACAGAGGTGAAGTATGTTATATTAAAAAGAGAAAAATCAATATGGCTGTGTAGGCTGGGGATGAAACTTTTTTTTTTTTTTATTCCTTTATTTAATCAGGTAAACCCCGTTGAGATCTAGATCTCGTTTTCAAGAGGGACCTGAAACAAACTTCACTCCCCGTCGGGGAATCGAACCCCGGTCTCCCGCGTGACAGGCGGGGATACTCACCACTATACTAACGAGGAGATGGTCATGGAGGAGGAAACTTAACATATAGCCTAAATTAAAGCAAACTGGGTACAATATAAAACTTTAAAAAGGTCTAAAATATAAACAAACCTTCAACTAAAGCTTTTAAGGTCTTGACTGGGGACCAAAATTGCAACATTTGTTACATTTTCAGCTGAGTAAACTAACCAAAACCTTTGGACAAAAGATGTCCCCACCTCCCTCCACCCCATCATCTGTGGTGGTGCTGCACCAAAAACTACCAAAGGAAATGACACAAAAGCCTCTGAAGAAGACAACGAGGACCATTTTTGTTTCCTTCTTCACTAAATGGAAACAAAAATGGAGGAGAGGTTGTAGAATTTCTCGTCTTTACTAAACGACCACAGGTCATTTCTCCCATAGCACTAGACTCTTGAGTTTGTATTGGGTGTATTTACCCAGAATGCCCTGCGTTGCAGTCCACGGCCAGCTTTTTGAGCAGTCTCCAGTCCGCTTGACATTCTCATACACATTCAAAACACACCAGAATTCGCTTCAACCAAACCGAGACCGAGATTTGTGGACGGACCAGAGTTTGCTTTTTTTAGTCCGCATCTGAGTTCGACTACATAGTCACCATCCATCCATCCATCCATCCATCCATCCATTTTCTTCCGCTTATCCGGGGTCGGGGCGCGGGGGTAGCAGCTTCAGAAGGGAGGCCCAAACTTCCCTCTCCCCAGCCACTTGTTCCAGCTCCTCTGGGGGAATCCCAAGGCATTCCCAGGCCAGCCGAGAAACATAGTCCCTCCAGCGTGTCCTGGATCTTCCCCGGGGCCTCCTCTCGGTGGGACATGCCCGGAACACCTCACCAGGGAGGAGTCCCGAGCCACCTCAACTGGCTCCTCTCGATGTGAAGGAGCAGCGACTCTACTCTGAGACCCTCCCGGATGACTGAGCTTCTCACCCTATCTCTAAGGGAGAGTCCAGACACCCTACGGAGAGAAAACCCATTTCGGCTTGTATCTGTGATCTCGTTCTTTCGGTTATGACCCAAAGCTCATGACCATAGATGAGGGTGGGGACGTAGATCGACCGGTAAATTGAGAGCTTCGCTTTTTGGCTCAGCTCTCTCTTCACCACGACGGACCAGTACAGCGCCAACTTGACGGAAAACGCTGCGCCAATCCGCCTGTCGATCTCCCGCTCCCTTCTTCCCTCATTCGTGAACAAGATCCCGAGATACTTGAACTCCTCCACTTGGGGCAGGACACTCCCCCCGGCCTGGAGAAGGCACTCTACCCTTTTCCGGCTCAAGACCATTGCCTCGGATTTGGAGGCACTGATCCTCACCCGCTTCACACTCGGCTGCAAACCGCTCCAGCAAGAGCTGCAGATCATGACCTGATGAAGCCAATAGGACCACATCGTCTGCAAAAAGCAGAGATGCGATCCTAAGGCCACCAAAACAGATCCCCTCAACACCTTGGCTGCTCCTTTTACAATTACACAACAAAAACAATACATTTATTACTGAGAGAAATTCAAAAAATATTTATGAAATGATAATAAAAATCATCCTCCTGTCTGGACTGGAGCCAGTCCAAACAGTCCTACAGTAGCTTGTAAATAAATTACAGATATCTGTTGCCACGTCCCTCCTGACCTGCCCTCTCCTAAGTGAAATTAAAGCTGCAGTATGTAACTTTTATAAAAAAAATTTTTTTTTACATATTTGTGAAAACTGACATTATGTTGTGACAGTGTGGTATAGAGATAATCTGTGAAAAATGTAATTCCTCTGCCTTCTCCAATGCTATCTAGAAACAATCAATCAGAGGCAGGAGGCGGGTTTTAGCGCTGTCAGTCACAATCTCATGTGACTGCTCGTCCTCTCTCCCCCTGGCTCTGTGCTATGGTGCAACTAGCATAGCCTGCTGAAAATGCTCAGTTTAGTTAGCATAGCTACCAATGACAGCAAATAAACAGTTTTCTTGTTATGATGACTTGTTTCTCCGCCATTAGCACATTTAGCAGTGAGTGAATGAGGTCGACTGACAGCACGAAGAGCGTCCTCCTGGTTCTGATTGGTGTTTTTGGTCAGAACGGTGAATTACTTCAGCCAGCAATAGTAGTTCAGAGACGAGGTGGAGAACATTGATCTCTTTTCACAGATTATCTGTCTAATAAACTGTCACGATATGGTAACAACTTTAACAAATATGGAGAAAAGTACAGTTATATCCTGCATTTTTAATAAAACGCAACAACATAGCATTTTTTGAGAAGTCTGGTTTGCTTCATGTATATTTTACATGTTGCCTATGACTGTTGCTGGTGGGGAGAGACATTTTAGCAATCTAAAACTAATTTTAAAGCATGTAAGCAACCTATTTGCATAAAGTATGCGGACTGTTGCATGTAAAATTTACAAGCAGTAAATAATGTGCGAGTATCAGTATTGGACCAAAGAAAGGAAGGAAGTTGCAGGCCTTTAAAATTGTGATGTGTTTTATGGGCTAAATAGACTCAAAAAATTGTAACAGCAGCTGTCCTGTTACACTTAATTTAATTTTCTGTCATGGGGCCCAAGATTCCTGGCAGCGCCCCTGTACTAAGCTATGAATATTTTTCGTCCCAGTTTAGTGATACTTTGATTAAAAGTTAATTAAATGCATTTTACAGTGAATAAATGACCTTTAAAGTTGTTCTGGTGAATACTAAAAACTTTTAGCATCATTATGTCATATTGACACATTCGGTGATATGTTGGTGCTTCCACATAATTGCACTAATATGACTATGTTTACTTATTTTTCACAGCATGCTGCGGACATTCGATTAACTGCGCACATTTTCAAACAAAAATATTACTTCAAATTCCCACAGTTGCCATGGTAACCATTCTTTTTATACCACGCGCTCTGACGGTTAGGATACTACTCGAGGCAGTTCTCGAAAGAGAGAAAAGAAAAACTTTTTTTCTGTCTGAAAGCAAAAAAGAACGACGTCAAGATGTCAGACAACATAGAGAGAATGTGAGTAAGGTTTTCTAACAATTCGCTACAGAGTGTCAAGTTAAAATTGCCATTTAAATTTCAAAATCTAGTCAACTTGTAGTATTTCAGATATTGTTACTACCAGTTAAAATTCAATCTAACGGTTTATTCAATGTTTTAGCTTCGTAATAGTTGAGCCACTAGCTACAGCAAATTAGTAACTAAAGTTAAATTATTGGCAACCTTAAAATATCTGGGGATACAGTTGAGCAGTGAAAGATGGCAGTTTGTAAAAGACACATAAAGTTGTCGGTTAGCCGCTAGCTAAGCAGAAAAAGTAAGCGTCTGATAGCCGTTTGCTACCTGAAATTAACGTTAGCTTCTAAGTCACAGTTTCTTACAATTTCATGTTATTTAATTGCATTTCACAAATTACTTCAGGAGCATAAAGAGGTGCAAAGCGTTTGCTAGCATGAGCTATTTTCACAAAACCCTTCAAAGGTGAACGTTGAACGTGTTTGGAGATTTTAGAACATGAGCTAATTCAAGCGACACCGGTTTCCTTGACCGGTGGTTCCGTTTGGCAAGCGAAATAGCCGTTACAAACTCAACCCCTACCTTCTCCGAAGCTTGACTTTTTGGTTCAAACTAGCCTTTATAACTGCATTTATACGTTAAATAAATAAATGCTGCTTTTAATCCCGCTGTAAGTAACAGCTACTGCGTTCATGGGCAACACATGTGGTGTTGTTTTCAACGGAAGTGATGTGAAAAGACCCGGATGATGATCACCCGGCGACGAAAGACCCTGGATGCTTCTCTAAAGTCGTCAGTCGAGGACGGCGGTGACGTCACACTGTTCAATGATATATTAATATGATCATAATAATACATAATAATACAGTGGCGCAGTTCGTAACGTTGTTGCCTTGCAGTAAGAAGGTTGTGCCTTTCTGCACGGAGTTTGCATGTACTCCCTGTGCATGCGTGGGCTCTCTCCGGGTGCTCCGGCTTACTCCCACAGTCCAAAAACATGACAGTCAGGTAAAAGTAACATTCAGGGGTCTCAAACTCCAGTCCTCGAGGGCCACAGTCCTGAAACGTTTAGATGTGCCTCTGCTGCACCACACCTGAATAGAATAATTAGGTCATTAAGGCTCTGGAGAACTGATCTACACAAGGAGGAGGTCATTAAGTCATTTCATTCCAGTGGTTTGTACCTGTAGGTAAAACTGTAGGTCTGGGGCCCTCAAGGACTGGAGTTTGAGACCCCTGCTCTAAATTCTCCCTAGGTGTGAGTGTGTTGCCCTGGGAGGGAGGGATGGAGGGATGGATGGATATTTTTTTATGATTATATATTTATGTTAATCGCCATATAGAGACATTCAGCTGCTTTGACTCGCCAGTAAGCGCTTTGCTCTCCTCCCACAGAGCCTCCTTCTCAGTTTTTTGCCGGGTGACTGTTAAGGAGTTTGTCCATGGACAAACAGCAAATAGGAGCTTTGCTGTTTTTTTCTACGGGAAATTTAATAAACAAACAAAGAAGCAAAAGTTATTCAGTTCTTTTTGCTTGATTTGAAAAATATGCACAATTTGATAAATCCCTTTTTTTTTTTTAGTTTTAATGGCTCTAGTGGCCTTTATTTGAAAGGGGTCAGACAGGAAAGTGGAAAGACATACGGCAAATGTCACCAGACCAGGACTCAAGCCTGCGAGGAATGAGACCGCCTTACATGGGTTGTGCTTTTCCCCTGTGCCACCACAGCACGCCTTGCAGAAATTCTTTGATCTCCTGTGGCAACCATTAAGCTGGAAGGACCTAGCTCCGCCTACAAGGCAAAGCGCTTACTCTCGCCAAGCACCGCCTTTTCCACAGAGCTCCTCCTGGGAGCTATGGTCTCCAAGCTGAGCCTCTGCCTCATTTAGCAGCCTTTCTCCTAAGACTGACCCACTCAGCTCCTCCAGACTAGCAGCAGCAGCAATTAGCAAACACCTGCTGGAGCTGTTCGTCTGCTGAGGTTACCATAGGAACAACTTCTCAGTGCAACACTGGTAAGAACATTAAAGGCTTAATTAATGTTGTTGTGATGACATGATGAAGGTGGAGTGTGAGGAAGAGACGGTGCTAAAGAGGCAAAGGCCCGATTTCAAGGCGTCAAGTCAAATTTCTTTTAAGTCATATTTGATATATGGAGCAGTTTTATAACAATTGAAGGTAAAATAGTTACTTAATTGTGCTGTAAAATGACATTATGTGCCTGGCAAATACGCCATACTGCCCCTTTAAGGTAGAAAGTGTTCTTATGTTAATAGTGGTGAATAATTGTTTTGGAAAGTTTACAGGCTTTTTCTAGTTTCTGTTTCTCAGTCAATAAACTATTTGTATATTTGTGTGTATTTATTTACAATAGTAACCTGACAATATAATTTTTTTATTAATAACTTTTAAAAATCAGCTCGTTCTGCTTCGCACTGAATGACATCATAGGAGGCACAAGAACTGATCTGGTCAGCTGGGATTCGGAAACAAAGATTTCAATCTAGTTTTTGTTGCCTGTGGTAAAGGTGTAGTTGTTGCTGAAGGTGTCGGCTGCACTGCAGGTGGAGCTAGCTGGTAAAATGTGGTTCATTATGTGTCTTGATTTTGAATACATCACGTCTCACGACAGCATATAAATGGGTCAATAGGTGTAAACAATTTTTAAAGTAAGTTTAATTTTTTTTTTAAATGTAGAATTAGTTGCAGGAAGATTTGCTCCTGTTATTATGGAAGTGCTGGTAATATTCGACTGCTAGTTGTAGTTCTGCTGCTGCAAATTACTGGAGAAGAACGTGATTCGAGAAGAGCGGAAGTTATCGCTGCAGCCGCATTCACGCCTCCAATTGACTGAATGGACTACAAATAGTGGCCAATGGGAGCAGAGACGGTCATCTATAAATCCCATCCCAAGTGAAGGCTGGTCTGAGAGCAGTTAGGACGCCGCCGGTGGTGTGTGTGTGTGTGTGTGTGGGTGCTCTTCGGTCGGAAACATAGGGATCTTTGTATCAACTAGTAATAGTAGTAGTAGTTCCCTCCAAGCCCGAACACAACAGGTAGGGGATTCTTTTAATTCCAGTCCGTTTTATTTGGGCAGCTTGTCTTATTAACTGTTTGGATGTTTATTCGGCGGAGGCTTCTTTTTTGACATTTATGCGTTTTTCACACTGCTAATATGAAGATTTTTTAATAGTTATAATAATAATAATAATAGTAATAAATGTTTTAGATGATTTGAAATTTACCGTTGAGGTGGGGGTTTGTGTCGCTGCTTTTCACCGCCTCTCCCCTCCGTCACCCGCCCAGGGAACAGCCATGCCTTTCGGAAACACGCACAACCAGGCGAAGCTGAAATACTCCTCTGAGCAGGAGTACCCGGACCTCAGCAAACACAACAATTACATGGCCAAGATCCTGACTGCGGCCATGTACGAGCGGCTGCGGACCAAAGAGACACCCAGTGGATTTACTCTGGATGATGTTATTCAGACTGGGGTTGATAACCCAGGTAAACGAATTAAAAAGCAAACAAAACTAAAACAAACAAGCAAACAAAATAAATTGTTGCTTGACAATCAAGCCTGAATGGCTAAAAAGAAAGACATCAGCTTTTCGGACTTCGACCTCGATGAGATAAACTAGGGCCAACATTTTCACATAAAAGTTTTATGTGTCACAAACTGCCATCTTGCCTTAAATGCACTTATCTCAGAAAATTTGCAAATTTTTTTTTACAGCAAACGCCAAGCAGATTACATAGTTTATGAATAACTGCCGCTGATAATCCCCAGCTGCTCTAAGGTTTGTGATGTCATCCATTTCTTGTGTAATAACCTACAGCGTGAGAAAAGCGAATCATATTCCTACACTGAAAAAAGAAAACGGGTGATCCAAAAAAAAAGTAGTTGATTTGTAATTAAATGAAGTTCCTCTAAGTTTAATGTTTTTGAATTTCAATTAAATTGTCCTTTTAAACAAACTATAGTAATTTTGACGAACTTCATTTGATTACATGTAACAAATTAAAGCTGCAGTGTGTGACTTGTTATGAATAAAAGCTTGTTACATATCTGTTAAAATGATCTTGTGTTGGTATCTCTGAAAAAAGTTAAGCTCCTCTGCCTCGTCTCAGTACTAACTATGGTACACTACAATTACTCTGGTGCTCACCCCTTCCTGTTTGGTCTTTGCTAAGCTACAGCTGGCTTACCACAACATAGCCTGCCACTAAGGCTAGTTAGCATAGCCACCGATGATGGGGAAAAACAGTTTTTGTGCAACTATAAGTTGTTTTCCACCATTAGCACATGTAGCTAATGTACAGGAGATTGATTGACAGCGCTAAAACCCTCCTCCTGGCTCTGATTGGTTGGTTTAGACCAGGAGCGGTGCATAGTGGCACTGGGAGGAAGTGGCGAGATTGATCTTTTCAATGTCGCCCACTGCTATAGGCAAAAGAGAAGATTCTCTCTCACACTGTCATGACATGGTGACGGTTTTATTAAATGTAAAAATCATATTTTCATAAAAGTTACAAACTCCAGCGTTAGCTAAATTGAATTAAGTTGGCGCTCCATTCTCTTATCAGTGTAGCGTTTTGTCCATAATGTGCTAAGTGAAGTGTAGCCTCACCCTGTAGACCGTGTTTCTGTTTAGCTCTGAGAGCATGGCCAAGCTGTCAATGAAGTGGCTCTCAGCTGAGGATGAGTTTCCAGATCTCTCTAAGCACAACAACCACATGGCTAAAGTCTTAACTCTGCCCATCTACAAGAAGTTGAGAGAGCGGGTGACACCCAACGGCTTCACCATAGAGGGTGTCATTCAGACAGGGGTTGATAATCCGGGTACAGTAACGGTTCCACCTTTGAACCTGATCAAAGTTGACACGTTGAGTTGACGAGAATGAAGAATTACATGTAGTGTAATTAATTTTTTTTTGTCTTGCGACGTGACGTTTCCCTGCAGGCCACCCGTTTATTATGACTGTGGGCTGTGTGGCTGGGGATGAGGAGACGTATGAAGTTTTCAAAGAGCTGCTGGATCCTGTGATTGAGGACAGACACGGAGGTTACAAACCCACAGACAAGCACAAGACTGACCTGAACCCGGACAACCTGAAGGTACTGGTACTTCACCAAGGGGGCCTGGGGGATGGGAGCGATTTCTAAACAGTTTGTGCATCCTCTCAGGGCGGCGACGACCTTGACCCCAAGTATGTCCTGAGCTCCCGGGTCAGAACAGGACGCAGCATACGTGGCTTCTGTCTGCCGCCGCACTGCAGCCGTGGAGAGCGGCGGGCCGTGGAGAAGCTCTCTGTTGAAGGTAGAGAGTCCTCAGCCTGGAGCTGCAGGGAACATGGCTACTGCTGGGACTCATATTATTTATGTGTGATTATTATGCAAAACAAACAAACAAAAAACAAAACAATGGATCTGTTTTCTGACAGTAAACCTGACTGGAACTTATTATTGAAGGGAGGATGCCCTCTAGTGGTAGCAGTCTGAAAAATACAGACCCGTTCAATAAATGAGAATATTATTGAAAAGGCCATTTATTTCAGGTACTTTATCACCGAGTGAAACGTAGTATATAGGTTGGTAACATACAAACGACTATTTGAAAGCCTTTATTTGTTTGTCAACGGTTAATACAAAAATTTGACTTAAAATAAAAATATTACATCAGACAAAAACAAACCTTTTTATATAGAAATGTGATATTATTTAATGCCTGATTTAAGATGGGTTTTTTTTTCAAATGTACTCTTAATTTGAAAAACGAGTCTCATCAGAACACATATTGTCACCTTCCTAAAATAAAGGCAAAAGGGATTTTTGCAAAAAAAATAAATAAATAAATAAAATCACTTTTGGCAAATAAATGACACAAACCATTATTTCAGGAAGATGACGATATTCTAAGTAACTTTACATGACCTTTTAGTTCTGAGCTAAACTTAGTATTTCTGCCAGTCCTGTCTTCACGTTTAATAAATTTTTTATGAATTCATAACCTGTTTTCTTCTAGTTGACTGATTGATCCATTATTTGCATACAAACGGGCTTGAATAAACCCAGCCCTGTGTTTCAGCTGCTGTCTGACGTGTGTCCCTCTGTACCTGCAGCTCTGGCCGCTCTCAGTGGAGACCTGAAGGGGAAATACTACGCTCTGAAGAACATGACCGAGGCAGAGCAGCAGCAGCTCATTGACGACCACTTCCTCTTTGATAAGCCCGTGTCTCCTCTACTGCTGGCCTCAGGAATGGCCCGTGATTGGCCGGACGCCAGAGGAATCTGGTGAGGATTCCTGTTATTCCTGATATCAGAATCGGCCGACGTTCCAGGCAAAGATGCGAATCTGCCGGTGTCTAGCGATTCGATTCAGAAACCCAATTTTTCTACTCAAACCGTCTAGAGCAGGGGTCTCGAACTCGCGGCCCGCGGGCCAACTGCGGCCCTCGGGACAATAGTTTGTGGCCCCCGCCTTAATATGAAAGTTTAATGTTAGTGCGGCCCGCGAGTTTGATATAATTGGCACTTTTCAGTGTTGTGTGCGGAGCTGAACGAACTTACCAATCACGGTGGAGTATATTGCTCTCGGGGGCGGGACATCGGCCGAGCCTATTTGCATTTTCTATTTGTCATTATTTTCATGCGGTACATGCGCAATTTCCGCGGCCGCTCCCGCTTCACGTGCTTCAGCATCCAGTCTAGACCCGGAAGTTGCTGATCAGTGTAACGTAATTAAGGTTAGGCGCTGTAACGCTTGGGTTGTGTTTAAGGGAGGAGAGGAGGCGGCAGATTCGTCAGGACAGTCAAAAACTCACAACCACACTGGTACTGGGAATTCCACAGTGTTGTCCTTTAATAAATACGCTCTTCACCAACCTTACAAAGCCCGGCTGAACGGCTGCTATATTATCAGACCTGAAAATTGAGCAGCGTCCAAACAACCCGTAACATTACTAAAAAGTTAGGGAGCTAACATGTCCGTCTAGCACGTTTCTCCCACGCTCTCTACAGAGAAGCCGTGGCGCATACTTCTGACATCATTAGCAATGCTAGAGTATCTTAAAGAGACACTACACAATTACGGCTGTTACAGCACCTGACTACGGCCAAATATGGTAATAGGCAATCAGAAAGGTTCGGCTGAGGAGACCGTGTGTGTGAATGCGGCCCAGCCTCACCCAGACTCTACCTCAGCGGCCCCCAGGTAAATTGAGTTTGAGACCCCTGGTCTAGAGATTCTGTTTAAATGATGTGACTGAGAGGAAAAGACAGTTAAAGGCAATGGAACATTTATTTTAAACCGTTCAATAAGGTTCAGAACAAGCTTTTTAAAGATTGGTGATTGGACAGAAAACTGCAATCGGTGCATTTCTAGTTCCATACTGTATCAAGCTCCACCAGTATGTAGCTTCTGCATCGACCAAATGCAGGTTGATGCAGATGATGGACATTCAACTTACATCCAAGGCAACTTTTCACATATGAAGTCATCCTAAAATGCATTAAAATTAGGCACAAAACTTTAAAAAAAAAAACAATTCAGGTTTCTTCATTCATCAATTAGCACCAAAAACATCCAGCAAAACGCAAACATTTTTTAGAAAATGTAAACCTGTTATAATAATGCATTTTTGGATCTCTTTGATCCATTTTCAATAAAAATCTGTTTATTCTGTTCAATTCAGTAAGGTGCAACATATTTATTTTCCCAATATTATTTAACAAAAATACATTTTTATGTACCCCATCCAAGCGCTTTCAACTTGACCATTTTGACCGTCACGGCAAAAAGTTTATAACAAAAAAGCAGCAGCTATTTAACAAAAACTGTTGAAAATAATTTAACTGCATTAGCTGTGTTCAGTGTAAAAGTACTAAATCACTTATTCTAATGGAAACGGTGATCACAGTAAACTCACCAGATGATGTTTAGTAACTTAAACAGATTGATGAACACATGAAATGATTCATCAGGCTCAATGAATGGAAAACTTCTGTTTAAAGTGACTGGGAATGTAAACACACTCCAGTACTAACAAAGTCTGTCTGACTCTCCAAAGGTCACTATGGTAACCAACTGCTTTAGTGAAACTAACTAAAGGGCAGGTCAAGACCAGACAACCTGGATGTTTTTGGCTTGATAATTAATCTTCTACGTTTGTTATGGCACAGAGGCAAAACCAAACAAAGCTCACTCTTTAAAAAAACAAAATGTAACCAAATTCTAAAACCAGTGGAACCAGCTTGTTTTTTTTTTATTCATGTACAATTTGCAGCTCAATGTAACGTTGGGATGAAGGTATTCTATACAATTATTGGTCAAAGTTCATGTCTGCATGAAATTTAATTGTCTAACACCATCTCCTGTGACAAATGTGACTTTTCCTGACTGAATTCTGACCGATTGTTCAGACCTACAAGCAATATACTCTACTAACAGTCTGCTAGCAGCTTTTTCCCCTTTCTGCCCACATCCATCATCATCCACAAAAACTGAATTAAATGAGTTAGGACATTTCATTTCCTTTTGGGTATCAAAGTATTACTGAATTCAATTTACATTTTTTTATTATTATTCAATGTTTCAAATGTGTTGCATATCGTCACCTTGCTAAAACATTGATCTGAGTCATTTTTTATTCCAAAAGATGATTTTTGCCAGAAAGACTTGGGTCATTATTTTAGCAACATTATTAGCGTTTCTATTTATTCCAGTTGCCAAATATCCTCCAGAGTTCCCCCCCCCCCTTTTTAAAGTTTTCTTTTGACAGTCTGTCTCACCTTCAACAGGCACAATGACAACAAGACCTTCCTGGTGTGGGTGAACGAGGAAGACCACCTGCGTGTTATTTCCATGCAGAAGGGAGGAAAGATGAAGGAAGTGTTCACTCGCTTCTGCACCGGTCTCACCAAGGTCAGTCGGGATGTTTCCAATTCAGAACCTTTGTCTCGTTAAAAGCCGTCCGCCGAACCTAACGTTTGACCTGCATCGTGTCGGTAGATCGAGACCCTGTTCAGGGACAGGGGCCACGCCTTCATGTGGAACGAACACCTGGGTTACGTTCTGACCTGCCCCTCCAACCTGGGCACCGGCCTGCGTGCAGGAGTGCATGTGAAGCTGCCAAACATGAGCAAGCAAGCCAAGTTTGACGAGATTCTCTCCAAACTGAGGCTCCAGAAACGGGGCACTGGTAAGGACGGTCGCCCCGGCGCCGGTTCTTCTCATCCTGTGCAGGTTTGTGTTAGACTCGCTCTTGTCCTCTCTCAGGCGGCGTGGACACCGCTGCCGTCGGCGGAGTGTTTGACATCTCCAACGCTGACCGACTGGGCTTCTCTGAGGTGGAGCTGGTCCAGATGGTGGTTGACGGGGTCAAGCTGCTGGTGGAGATGGAGAAGAGGCTGGAGAAAGGCCAGTCCATTGACAACCTGATGCCTGCCCAGAAGTAAAGTCCTCCTAAAGAGAAAAAAAAACAACAAAAAAAAAAGAATACTCCTGTTTCTCCTTTTCTGTTCCTTTCTAACCGCCACTATCTTCCCTCAAAGCCCTACACTCTGATTGGCTGCACTCCCAGTTTCACTTATTGACTTGTGTATTTAAGATCTGAAATGCAATAAAAATGGTTTGGTTCAAGTTGAGATTTGTAATGTTCCTTAACCCAAACAAAGTGTTTTAATATGAAAGATGAGTTTTCTAATGATTTCACTGAGAGAAATAAAAGCCAACATTCATACCTGACCCTATGTGAAAAAAGCAATTCCCATGTTCTCTTCATTTGTAGCTCTCTCTATCTGAATTATTTTAATATAGAGCATGATATGTTTCTGCAATCTTTTAGCCCACTTCCTGTTGAGTTCTTGATTCTACAGCTTTGGCTAAAACTCAACTCTTTATTTTCACATATGGTTGTCTGTTAGAACGCCTGTTTTCTCTTGTAGGGGTAAATACAAAATCCTATTTTTAAAACCATCACATTATCATTGATATGTTTGATCTGAAACATGTACAAAAAAAATGCAGTATTATGGAAAAATGTTTTTGTTTTTTTTTAGCTTTACATCATTATTCTGTCAGAAACATACCTGGAGTGTTGGCTTGATTTTTTTTCATGCATTTTTGGGAAAAAAAAAATCCTTTAATCTCCCACGGCAACCATTCACCACTGAGATGCTCCTCCTTCGCGCTACGTTCTCCAGCTGTTCTTCCACCTCAGAGCAGCGCCTCCCCCTGTCACCTTCAGACTAGCAGCAGCAATTAGCAAACACCTGGTGGAGCGGCACATCTGCTGAGCTCATGAGCTACTTCTCTGTTCAACGCTGGCAGAAACGTTAAAGAAGCCATGTTGAGAAAGACACAGGCCCAATTTCAAGGCGTTAAATGAGTCGAATTTCTTAAGTCATTCAATATAGATAATTTTTTTTATCTGAAGGAAGTTACTTGATTGTGCTTTAAAATTGTACTATGTGCCTGGAAAATACATAATAGTTCCCATTTTAGGTCAAAGTCCATACCACTGGCAAATTCAGGTTTAAAATTATTCAAGCCTTTTTCTCATAGGAATTTTCAGGCATCTATACATGGTTTTTGAAAAAAATAAAAAGCATACATTTTATATGTATATGTAAAAAAATCATGGCAACATTTGACTCCTCATGAATAAACAGAAAAAAATCAGAAAAAAAACCCTTCTTGTGATTGACCAGATTTCTGCAAGTTTTCACTGATTATTTGATTTCTTTGAGGTCGGAGGGTCTCCTTAACACAACCCTAATCTTTAGTTTCCAAGTTAGGACTCCATGGTCATATCTAAACCTAAATATGTAAGGTGTATAAATAATTTTGGGCTTTACAGTCAAGAATTGACATATTCTTTTCTCCACAGCATTGTACAATAGATACACAAACTGATTTCAAGTTTGGTTTTAAAGAGGAGGAAACTTATTCATATGAATGTGAGCATTTAATCCCATTTTAATCAGACATTTTTTAATCCCAAAATGTCTGAACTTTAAAAGTAACTAGTCCTGCTGGTTCTGGTCCAGTGACGAGACGGGATGTTCAGGTTGACAGATGGAGACATGAGTGAACCTTAACCATGTGGACGTTAACATGGACTTCCCATTATCTCTAACTTTTAACAAAATACAAAATAATTTCTTTTTTTAAAGTGTAGCAATGAAGCCATCTTGAAAGCAAGATACATTATTTACACAAGAAAAAACAAAAAGCTACATGTTTTTTTTTTACCGAGAGAAAAAAAAGGTGAAATAAATAAGACCAGAAATGCTTTTTTTCTTCTTTTTTTTCCTCCACATTCACAGCATGACAAATCATTGTCAACTTGTTAATGGCGACCCCTGGTGGTCAAAACAGACATTAGATAATTTGGTCATTATTGCCAAAAGCCTGTATCTATACATTATAATGTTCAATACATACTGTGTTTTGTTTTAAAAAAGGAGACATTTGGAAACTGCTACTTGGATGATTGCACAGCTTAAATATCTCTGAATATAGATTTTATTTTTTTAACTTATCTTTTAAGTCCTTTATAGTAGTTTAGCTAGCATGCAGCGTTAGCAGAGCGGCACGTCACACAGCCATGCAACCGCAGCAACAAAGCTGCAACAACACACTGCTGCAACTCCTACACACTCAGGGCAAAGCAGCGCGGGCCTGACGCTACATGGGAAGCGGTGTGTGTGTGTGTGTGTGTTGGGGGGCAGCAGGTATAAGCTCACCTTGAGCCCTCAAGTCTCCCGTTTCTCTCAAACTCGGTTGAGACTCTGAGGCGCCGTGAGAAAATTCACACAGGGAGTCAGAGGAGAAGAAAACAACAAAACAGATTGTGGATTGTGCACAACACAAATCATTTCTCATCAATTTCAGTGAATGGAAGAGAAAAGAAAAATAAAGTGAGCGACGGTGAGCCACCACCAACACGTCACTGAGCTCTCTGCTCACGTCACTGAGCAGATGAAGCGGCCGGGTTTGCAGTCAGCGTTTGCTGCCTCAAGTTAACGTTAGCTTCCAAGTCTCAGTTTCTTACAATGTAATGTTATTTAATTGCATTTCACAAATTACTTCAGGAGCATAACGAGGTGCAAAGCGTTTGCTAGCATGAGCTATTTTCACAAAACCCTTCAAAGGTGAACGTTGAACGTGTTTGGAGATTTGAGGACATGAGCTAATTCAAGCGACACCGGTTTCCTTGACCGGTGGTTCCGTTTGGCACAAGTACACCTCGCTGCAGCAAACAGAATGGGGCGGGGTCGGACAACTGTCAGTCTCATACCTTATATGGAAATGGTGGGGACGGACCACTGTCCGTCTCATACCTTATATGGAAATGGGACTATTTCATTCCGGAAATGAAGGGGGCGCTAGTGACACTATTTCCTGTACCGATCGTGTTATAATAATTATACTAATAATAACGTATTTTATTTGACAACGCCTTTTAAAACACCCAAGAAGACTTTCAACATTAAAAATACAAATTAAATAGTAAAAAAATGGCTACAAAACGTGATATGTCACGTGGTATGTCTGTCACGTGGTGAGTCACTTTTTTTATTTCCAAATCTTTATTAAACCTTTATTTAAAATTATATTAGTAACAAACAATCTAGAATAAGCAATAAGGAAACATTATGGAGATGTATTTATCTATCCTTACACCCAATCTATCTCAAACAAAAGTAATAAAACATAAATCAAATCAATATTTTGGAGACAAATGTACATTACATTAAGAGCACATTTATCCATCCATTAATTATC
Organism: Xiphophorus hellerii; assembly: GCF_003331165.1. Lineage (NCBI taxonomy): Eukaryota > Metazoa > Chordata > Actinopteri > Cyprinodontiformes > Poeciliidae > Xiphophorus > Xiphophorus hellerii. The sequence goes on from NC_045690.1 coordinate 26,061,358, forward strand.
ATGATTGATCCCTATAGTGGGGTCATGAGGGCTGCTGACCCTGGACAGATCGCCAGTCCATCGCAGATTAAGAAAACAGATATAAACAAATGAAGTTCAAATAATATATTTTGATGTTGTGAATGGTACTCTTAAAATAAATAAGTTAAAATCTAAAATATAATAGCCTCTGGCTTATTAAATAAGAACTAGATGGAAAAGAGGTTTGGTCGGTAAAACATTTAGTCAACAATTTTGGCCAACTTTGTACGTCCATTCACAGCGCACTTTTGTTGTTTATTTGCCAAATATTTTTCTTATTATTCACATTGTGAATATAATTTACAAACAAACCAAAGGACTTCTGAACTTCTAACAAGTGAAGTTCAGAAAACTAGAATATTTTTGGTAGCAGGTGACCTGGCTCAGCTATTATCATTGTTTACCATAATGTCTCATTGGAAACTTTTGCTATAAGGACTCCAGTTCAACCAGTAAACTGATTGGTGTCCCACTATTCCATTTATAAATTCCATATCAATTCTATCAATTGCAATCGATTCATAAAATAAAGACCTTAAATATCCAATTGTTGCAAAACCCAAAGAGATTAATTAAAACTTTAAATGTAGCTTCAATCTGGAAAGACTCACACAGAGAGAAAGTAGGTTTTAGAAAGTTTATTTGACAAGAAATAATCTTTGGGGCTCGGACCCCGGCAGTAGACACTGCACTGGTAACTGCCAGAGAGAATGATCTTTTTTCTATATGAAAACCTTTTTGAATAAAGTCACTGGTTACATAAATTAAACCAGTGTGTAAATTCTAACTATAACTGTCTTTATCTGACCTGCTCAGCCAATCACCTGATCATGTGTCTCCATCCCAGCCTAACGGCGCCGGGCTCATCTCCTCCACCCTTCATAAAGTCCGGCTTGATGTGAGCAACTGCTCCTCATCTTAGCTATCATCACCTCCACCCCGACTACACCTTCGCTCTGCTCGTTTAATCTTGTTTGTAACCGAACAATATGTTTCTGTATGTGCTTGCTTTATTACAAAAAAACCCCAAGTTGATTCTGACTGTTAAAACATAAAACAACTTAGCTGTATGTCAGGTTTGTAAAAAAATTTGTATTGATTCCAGTCATTGTTCAAAATGTATAGGAAACATTGTATTTACACATATAAAATATTGCAAGTTATTAGCTTTGCTTGCATTTAAAATTTTTAAAACAAGGTTATCCTATTGTTAAATAACGCTGTTACAATATATTTACAACTACTTTATTGGTTCTACTCTCTCCAACAAATTACAGCCACAATGTAACTTTGTGTGGAAACGGCACCATTTCTGTGAAAACTAAATAATGTAAATCAACTGAGCTACAACAAAGGAACATTCAAAAATGTAAATAATATTGAAAGAACACATTATTAAAAAGGATGACTGCACAAGTCAAAAGGCAAATATTATTTAGCAGAAATGATTTAAAATGGCATGTCACAAAAAAAACGAACAATGTGTGACAACTGAAATGTGTGAAAGACTGAGGAAAGCAACTAATATTCTCCTTGCATTCAGTATTGACAGTCAGTGCAGTGTCCAGGTCGGCCATCACAGTAGTAACCAGGGTACTCTCCTCGTCTTCCATCGCCGGTGAAGCCCACAGTCTTTATATCACCGGTGGCAGGAAAAACACGTTACAACCGCAAAAGGAATCCGGTTTTCTGCCTTGAATGTTTTTTGAAAATTTGCCCCAGTTGATCTCACCTGTTAATGAAAAATCGATTTCATGTAGTTGAAATCTAATTTCACATGTTTCAGATGAAAAAAGTCAAAGGTCCTTACCATCCAGCCAAGCAAAGTGAGTCTTCTTCCTGAAAACTGGCTCAGACACAACGGCTTCAAAGCACTTGCAGGTCAATGCCAAGGTGAGGTAAGCTGAGTCTCCCTGTGCCGGTATCACCTCCTGGAGAACAGCTTCAAGAACATTCAGAGGCATCTGAAAATAACAAAAAACCAAACAAAATAAAAAATCACATTGCACATTATGATCAGTAAAACAGTAGTTAATAATAACCATTTCACCAAATACTTTGTTACTCTTACTAGTGTAGTTTATTGCAGTTACTTACTAAAACTATATTGAAGTAGTGCTACTCATCATTAGGGTATCACATCTGGGTACTACACCCACCTATAATGGCTGCTGTTAGTTTATAAAATATATTAGACTTTCCAGAAATTTAACATTGGTGTACAAAACATATTTAAAAAAGATCAACCTTTAAAAATAAAAGAGAAACACTAGAAAACTGGTATGTAAAAAATATTTTATATTTTTCAAGTGTAGTTATACATACCGTTATGTTGAACCATAGCAGTTTGTGCTAAATGGTTCTGTAGCTTGTATTAGCAAAGGGAACAGCAATATTTATCGTTCATGTTGCAAATAGATACGTGGATCTGTATAATGAAAATAAAAAACAGTTTGAGCATAAAATACATTTCTCAATTATACATGTTATCTACTTTTCTATTTTTATCTAATGGTGCCCAGCGGGATAATAATTAGCTATGCTACATGCTAAAATTAGCCTTCCCCTGTATGAATTACGAATTTCACTAGTTCTTAATTATATTTTCAACCTAATCTAGAAAAGCGTATTGATTTACTATGTGAAAAAATTTAAGAAGGTAAAAATACCTTTTGTTGACTTTGTGAGTTTTGCATTGTTGATCGTGTGCCGAACACCAGTGGAAGAACCTCTCAAACTTCTTTCTTTCTTCTTCTGTTCCTCTTAACTCCGCGTCTTGAGGTATTTATACTAGTGATTATGAAAATAGCGCCCCCTTCATTTCCGGAATGCAATAGTCCCATTTCCAAATAAGGTATGGGACTGACGGAAAGGTCCGTCCCCGCCCCTTTCTGTTTGCTGCAGCGAGGTCCTTCTCGTTTGGCAAGCAAAATAGCCGCTACAAACTCAACCCCTACCTTCTCCGAAGCTTGACTTTTTTGGTTCAAACTAGCTTCAACCAGTCTGCATTTATACGTCAAATAAATGCTGCTTTTAATCCCGCTGGAAGTGACAGCTACTGCGTTCATGGGCAACGCACGTGGTGTTGTTTTCAACGGAAGTGACGTGAAAAGGCCCGGATGATGATCACCGGCGACGAAAGACCCCGGATGCTTCTCTAACGTCTTCAGTCGAGGACGGCGGTGACGTCAAAATAGTCAAAGATATATTAATAGGAGCATCATCATATATTGGGCTGTACAGTGGCTCAGTTGGTAACGCTTGAAGTCCGAAGGTTGTGGGTTCGCTTCCCAGCCTTTCTGCATGGAGTTTGCATGTTCTCCCTGTGCATGTGTGGGTTTCCTCCGGGTACTCCTGTTTCCTCCCACAGTCCAAAAACATGACAACAAGGTAAGAGTTCATTGGTCACTCGAAATTCTCACTAGGTGTGAGTGTGTTCCCCTTAGATAGAAATGGATGAATGGAATAAACGAAAATTTTTTATGATTGTACATTGTAATAAAATTCAGCTGCTTTGACTCGCTTTGCTCTCCTCCCACAGAGCCTCCTTCTCAGTTTTTTGCCGGCTGACTGTTAAGGAGTTTGTCCATGGACAAACAGCAAATAGCTTTGCTGTTTTTTTCTACGGGAAATTTAATAAACAAACAACGAAGCAAAAGTTATTCAGTTTTTTTGTTGTTGTTGTTGTTGTTTTTGTTGTTGCTTGATTTGAAAAATGTGCACGATTTGATAAATTTGGAAAATGCTACGGCGTGACACAGGTCTGCTTCTGCGCACACCTCTCAGAAACCGCTTCATCAGCGGGTGGTTGAAGACCGTTCTGTCACCAAAACCCTCATGGCAGGAGGAAATAGCTGCAGCATAAGTTTTAATGGTGCTGAAAGCTAAATTTCTGTCCATCCGCTGCTGGAGAAATGACAGCAGGCAGCCTAAAGGACATGAAATGGGCTCCACGCGCTCTCTCGCGCACCAGCGTTGAAAGGCCGACCATTTGGAAGCATTTAACGCTCGTGCGCCCTGAATGGTGCGAACCACATCCTGATGGAGACTGAGCCTCTCTAGGCGCTCCCGTTCAGCCTCCAGACCCAGACACGCTGGCCTGTCTCCGGGAGAAGTTACTGGAAACAGAGTTTTTCAGCAATAGCCATGGCAACTTAGGGGTAAAAATAAAAACGTCGTATTTAAATAGGCTTGACATTTGCTAGTTTTGTTCTTTTGTTCCCTCTGCCACCCTTAGAAGTGAGAGAAGTTGCTGGAAATAGAGAGTTTTTCAGCAATAGGCATGACAACCTAGGAAAAAAGTAAAAACGTGCTCTTTTAATAGACTTTTATTTTGGAATTAAACATCAGATGTGGTTGACATTTGCTGGTTTTGTTCTGGAGGCGTCCCTCTAGTGAGAGAAGTCGCTGGAAACAGAGAGTTTCTCAGCATTGCTTAATGTCCCCAATTATTTCCAATACATTATTTCTTTTTGCAGCTGCATAAATACAAAGTCTAAACATGAAGCCGCTGGGAATCTACTTACAGTAGATCAAGCATGAACCGGATGTGCCTTTTTATTGTGAAAACAGCACGTAAATGGGGGTACCGTAATGTCTTGAGCTGTCGCGCACGTGAATGTCGTGTGCGGGCCGGATTTTCTTCATGTTGGATCTCTGTCGCACACACAAACATTGCTGCAGACACGGGGAGAAGGGCGGGACCTACAGGAGCAGTCTGCATTCTGATTAGTTGATACACATTGGAAACTAAACTTCCTATTGGCTAGGTAGATCACCTAGCTTCCCTAACCTCTGTTTCTTAAAGAGGCATCCCCATTTTATGTGCCTTACATAAACACAAAAAGCTAATGCTAATCGCTAAAGACAACCTTCTCTCCAGTCTGTGTCTCGCAGTCTGCAAAGTCCTCAAACTCAATTTTGGAAACTGAACTTGAGGTTGCCAAAACTGTAGAAATACAGTCACCATAGTCAAAAGCAGATGACATAACATATATAGTTAATCCAAATTATGAAACTGGGTAACATTTTGTGGCACTAATTGGTTTAAAAGGATCACGCTGAAAAATGTCCGTCATCCTGAAATTCAAGTGGTTTTTGGGAAATATGAAAAACTTACGACCTGAAAGGGAAAGATACAAACTGTTATGTTTATTCATATTTGAACGATTTTTACAGTAATATGCTGCACTATGTAAATTAAGCATGGAAGGTCACTCAAGTTAGTGTGTGTGTGTGGGTGTGTGTGTGTGTGGATGCAAGTTCTCCCAGTTCTCTCTACAAACAACCAATCAGACGCATGAGGAGGGTTTTAGCGCTGTCAATCACAATCTTTAGCCGTCAGTAGTCGGTCAGGGAGGAGGAGGAGATTCATCTTTTCACAGATTATCTGTCTCATAACAAACTGTCATGACAAGAAAGCAAGGCAGTTGCATGCCTTTAAAATTGTGCCGCTTTTTATGGGTCAAATAGACTCAACAAATTGTAACAGCAGGGGGGCCAAATTTAATTTTTTGTCATGGGGCCCAAGTTTCGTGGCGGCGCCCTACTCCATAGATAGATATCAATCTATCTATACAGACAGAGAGAGATGTTTGTATCTTTTTCTTGGTGTATAAATATCTGGTTTCAACTGTGCCTCTTTTTTTTTTTTTTTAGGTGGCCACGTTTCATGTTTTGCGTCTTCTGTGGTCAAAATCTAGGGACAGTTCAAATGTTCTGCTTTTCATGTGGGAAAAATGTTCAGTTCTTGGCACAAGGTGAAGACATCAGTACATAGTCTTGAAGTTCTCTTGGTTCAACCAGCCATAGATGGAAATACCAGCTAGTTATCAGTAAATATGCTATTCCAATTCTGATTCTGATTTTTGAATATTTTAAAATTAACATACTTTACTGTACATTACTTTTGAGTACACTATTTATATTCTACTTTTAATAACTCCACAGTACTTGCGTTGAATTTTTGCCTTTACAGCATTTTACTCTGTTTTTACATATTTTATCTTCTATCTTCATGTGAACCGAACTGCTTTAATTGTTAGTTTAGCTCCTGAATTTCTCCATTGTTGGACAGTAAAAGAATTTCTATTCTGCTCTATTTTGTTTTACAGGGTCGGTGCTGGACTCGCTCTCAGAAGAGGATCTGATTAAGATGTACTTTCATGACGGCTACAGTCATGCAGAAGTTTTGGATTTCTTATCAACAGTTCACAATGTTCAAATGAGACTTTGCTCTTTAAAGAGCAAATTTAAAAAGTTATCAATTTTATGGAAACCAATGATGTCATTCTAGAGAGTTTGTGTCTTTTCTGCTGAAATTTTTCTTCATTTGTTATAACTTTGGTTTGTTGTTAGTCCCAGTTCTGGATGATCTGAAGCAGAGACACGTCTTTAGTGGCAGTCATGAACAGACACGTCTAGTGCGGTTTGTGTTCATGGGTTTGCTGCAATGTGACATTGATGAAAGCAAGAAAAGATGGACTACAAATACCATCAGTCCTGCTAAACAGTCTCACTGTTCATCTGTTAAACCGGATGTCATGTACCACCTACCTAACAAGATTTTTGTTGTTGTTTTTCTCATTTATTTAATTAATATCTGGTTAATTTGTTGCCTGTTTGGCAGCTTTCGAAAATAATATGTCATAACAAAAAAAACCCAAAAATCAGCCATGTGTTAATAATATGTCACTTTTTATTGGAACAGTTTCTGATGACATAAACATTTTCATTTCTAATATTTATATGTAAATACAATTAAACATTACAACAGTTTTCAACAATAGTCGTAGCAGTTGGTAGTGACAGTTGAAGGAAGAAATATAAATATATAACTAAACTATGTGTCCTGTTTTGATGCATATTTTACTCCTGGGTTTGGCAGAACAGACTGTAGGTTCCCAGACTCCCAGGAGGAATTGGGACAGTTTATGACCGAGTCAATCAGCAGTCAATGACCGTCTTTAGGGACAGTTTGAGGACCTCCAGAGACAGTGGCCTAGTGCATCCACTAACTTGGGAATCCTATGTGGAAAACTACACAAGACTGGAAAACATGGTGGACTTGGAAATAAATGAGTCTAAAATTTAAAGGTTGTCAAACAACCACAACGCAGCAGAGTCAGAACTTTGACAGAGCAGGTTTCACAAGTTAACATCTGCCTTCACAGGCCAACATCCACATTTATGTTTTGTGATTCTGTATTTGAACTTAATAAAGTCCAAAGAGTTTTATAATTCAAAGTTCATGTCTTCTTTGAAACTGATCGTATGTCTTGGGCTTTGGTATCTTGTCAGAGTTTGAACAGGAATGCGAGGTTTGGTCTGTCTCAAGGAGAATCCTAGCAGTCTGGTTTCTTCTTGTCGTCTGGTGCTGCCCTTTTCGCTGAGCTGAACTTCAAAGATTTCCTCTCACATTTCTGATGTCAGCTTTTCCGCACATAAAGGGCCTGAACACAGAAGCATGAAGCTCCAAAGCATAAATGAAATCCAGGGTTGAAAGGCCATCCTTGAATCTAGAAAACATTTAGTACAAACATCACTTACTGATGCTAAAAAGAGCATGTTATCAAATGGATGTGTTTTACAGTCATACATAAACATTAATATCTCTAATCTTGTTTTTTGTTTAGCACAGCAAATATTGCAAAGCACTTGAATCAGGTTCTTACTTATTTGTCTGCTGGCTACTGTCGATTCTTACCCTACATTCATTTGTTTTAACTGCAACAAAATAGTAACTAAAATAACATAGTTGAAAAAATCTTGGTTTGTTATTGAAGGACCTACTTCACATGATCTCTGTCTCTTTATGTTGTGTCCTGTCCTCAGCCGTCCCCCTGTTCCATCAGGAAACATTTTTATTGATTTCCAGCAGGATTTTCTGCGTCTCCTCAGTCCTCTGTGTCTTCTCTCTCCTCATTGGTCAAAAGTTGTTGTCTTGTCTCGCTGATGTTGGAGAATCAGCACATAATCAGACACACATTCAGTCTAAATAACAGATGATTGAATTAGACTTTCTGATCAAGTCATCATCATGTCCTCACCTTTTCCACAATCTCTTCCAACCAGTAGATCAGCAGGTGGAGCAGGTCTTCTGCTTTATTTGTTGGTCAACTCAAGTCATGTGACATGAGTTGACATAGAAATGAAATAAAGAGAAAAGACAACAGAGTTAAAGAGGAAAATAATCATGGACAGCAGGCAGAACCAGTTTGTAACTTTCAGCTCAACTCTATGCAGCTCCATCTGAAATGTTTAGTTATGTTTTGTAGATAGAAATGTTCTTACTTTTTTCGTCAACTGGGTTCTCTTATCTTCCTCCACCTGACTGACGGTGTTGAAGGTGGAGGATTCCAGGCTGATCAGGATCCACTTCACATGATCTCTGTCTCTTTATTCTGTGTCCCGTCCTCAGCTGTCCCCCTGACGCATCAGGAAACTTCTCTGGATTTCCAGCAGGATTTTCTGTCTCCTCAGTCCTCTGTGTCTTCTCTCTTCTCATTGGTCCAGTGCTGTTGACTTGTTTCAGTCATGCTACACATGATCAGACACACATTCCTTAATTTCTGTCTAAATAACAGATGACTGAATCAGTCTGATCAAGTCATAATCATGACCTCACCATTTATAAAATCTACTAGAACCAGTAGATCAGCAGGTCCTCTGCTCTATTCCTGATCCTCCTTCCATCAACACAAAACTCATCAAAGCTCTGCTGTTATGAAAAGACTCAATGAAACAAATCAGACAAAACAAAAGGGTCAGTGAGGCGAAAGTACAGCAGGAAATAGGAATCAGATTCGAGTGTTGACCTCAACTTCATGCTTATTGAAAACCTTTTGTTGTGTAAAAGTAAATATTCTTACTTTTTTTTGTCAACTGGGTTCTCTTATCTTCCTCCACCTGTCTGGTGGTGTTGAAGGTGGAGGATTCCAGGTTTAGAAGATCCAACCTGGGATGATCAGAGACATTATTGATCTGCAGAATCTGAATCTGGGTTTTCTATAATGTTTCTAAAATTCTTTAATATTCAGTGTCTGACTCATAAACAGGTGAATTTTCAACATAAGATTCAGTGGCAATGCTTGGTTTGTTATTGAAGGACCTACTTCACATGATCTCTGTCTCTTTATGTTGTGTCCTGTCCTCAACTGTCCCCCTGTTCCATCAGGAAACATTTTTATTGATTTCCAGCAGGATTTTCTGCGTCTCCTCAGTCCTCTGTGTCTTCTCTCTCCTCATTGGTCAAGAGTTGTTGTCCTATAGTGATGCTGGATAATCAGCACATAATCAGACACACATTCAGTCTAAATAACAGATGATTGAAGGAGACTTTCTGATCAAGTCATCATCATGTCCTCACCTTTTCCACAATCTCTTCCAACCAGTAGAACAGCAGGTGGAGCAGGTCTTCTGCTTTATTTGTTGGTCAACTCAAGTCATGTGACATGAGTTGACAGAGAAATGAAATAAAGAGAAAAGACAACAGAGTTAAAGAGGAAAATAATCATGGACAGCAGACAGAACCAGTTTGTAACTTTCAGCTCAATCTGAAATGTTTAGTTATGTTTTGTAGATAGAAATGTTCTTACTTTTTTCGTCAACTGGGTTCTCTTATCTTCCTCCACCTGACTGACGGTGTTGAAGGTGGAGGATTCCAGGCTCAGGAGATCCAACCTGGGATGATCAGAACATCAGAGATTTGAGAAGTTTGGATCTTGGATCAGAGACTAGTATCTGTATTTTTTAAAGTCTATTCTCTTTTTGTGATCTTTCTGTGTTGCAACACATGAATATGGCCATAGAAACTATTTGTTTTATGAGATTAATAGTTTATTTTCCTTCCCTCTGACCCTGTTCTCTAGTTTCCCTCTGGGTAAAAGCTCTTAATTAAATCCCTCAATCATAAATTCTGTCTATCTTCTCCTCTGTCTTCTAATTTCTTATTGGCTTGATGCTTTAATTAAGTCTCTAATACAAAATATTATCAGGAAAACTTTCCTTACTTAATGTAAATTTGAACTCTATATGGAGGAACACTTTCTACTAATAGTGAATTTCTTTCTATGTTTATTTAGTAAAGCTGATGGTCCCCAGTGCCAGCAGGAGGCCAGCAGTATTACGTGTTGTGGAATGCAAAAACTTACAAACAGGAACCAGGAGGACAGGAACCACATGGACAACCACGAAAGAATCCAGCGATGAGCAGCTAAAACCTGGAAGATTAAAACTGGGAGACTGGATTAATGAAGGTACAGGTGAGAACAATTTACTATATTAGAGCGCACCGTGTGGGGAAGCACCGCTATTACACCCTGAAACTTGGCATTTATTTCTGTCTTTTTCTTTTATCCTTAAAGATTTTAATTTGTACTCCGCGGGGTTGTTTTAATTCCTCTACATTTTAATTTGTCCACCGTGACATCATATTAGTCCTAAAAGATTTAAATTTCTCACTACTTGAGAAGCGTTGTCTCCATCCTTAGAGAAATGAATTTGTCCAGAAAAGCGTTGTCTCTTCTCAGTCTTAAGAGATTTTAGGTTTGACACCCAGCAGCATTACTTACTTTTAAAATTATCGCCTGAGTTTAAATGTCTTGCTCATTTTAACATGTGGCCTTGAGGGTTTTGGAATCCAGCCGCCAAATGATTGATCCGTGGATCAACAGTTCATATCCGGGATCCAAAGGTCCTGCCTATTTCTCTCTTCCTCTTTCATCTATGAACATTTAAATTAACTCCCGTTGTTACTGTTATTTCATACGTAAAAACGCTTCACTCCCTGTGGATTTTATAATGTCCAGACCAGAATGATTATAACTTTAAAACCGCTGTTTCAATCCGTTTACACCAGAGCTCAACCGATTATATTGTATTGCATATTATATTGTATTTATTATGTCTTAAAAATTAGAACTGTCAGAAATATTGTTTAAATTTTAGAGTTTCATTTGCAGCAGTGTTGTCTCAATTGTATTGATTCCAGTGTCCTGAGCTGCGTTGTCTTAATTGTTTTGAGGTTTGATTTTTGCCCAGCAAGATTGGTTTAGATTTAGTATTAATCCTGTGGCGTTGTCTTATTCCTTTTAGCATTTATCTTTTACGCACCATCCATGTCCGACTCCTTTTAGTGTTTTTTGTTCAGCAGTAAGGTCTTGTTCCTCAGAAATTTAAATTAGCATCCGCCAGCATTTAGTCATACATTCATCAACAGCAAAAAAGTCAGCATTGCCTGTCCAGCTAGAATCCTTAACATCTAAAATGAAACATCTAGCAGCGGGATAAAGAAAAGCCCCGGCGCAAGATGCTACCTAAGGCATCCTCGGTCCTGCTAGAATCCTTAACATCTAAAATGAAACATCTAGCAGCGGGATAAAGAAAAGCCCCGGTGCAAGACGCTACCTAAGGCATCCTCGGTCCTGCTAGAATCCTTAACATCTAAAATGAAACATCTAGCAGCGGGATAAAGAAAAGCCCCGGCGCAAGACGCTACCTAAGGCATCCTCGGTCCTGCTAGAAAGCCATTGGCTTTAACAAAAACAACAGAGAAATTACGTTATCCTAATGGGACTTCTCCAGTAGGTCTTCAGTTTTTCAAGAACCCAATCTAATCAGAGTCATCACTTGACAAGTCGTAGTGAGGTCTAAAATACACTTGTCCGGAACTCTCTCTTCCTCTAATTCTGTCAGGTCCAATTCCAGATGTTGAAGGCATTGGTTCCTCTTCTTTTTCCATTTGAGACTTCATACAGACACATATGCAAGGGAATGTCAAACTTGGAACTTTGCAATATGTTGATGGGGAAGTACTAATGGCAGGAGAAGACACAATGGGATCCTCACACACTGTCATTGGTGGACAGTTGAGGACAGGGGTTGACAAAACAGGATCTTCACTGATTGGGGGACTGATGGCATAGACTGACATAATGGGACCTTCACATGGCAATCTTGGTGAGGGACTGAAGCCAGGGGAGGACAGAATGGGATCCTCACATGCACTCTTAGGTGAAAGACTGAAGGGTGAAAACATGGGATCCACCCAGAATGGCATGGGCGAGGGACTGGAGACAGGGGAGTACTGAATGGGATCCTCACATGGACTCTTAGGTGAAAGACTGAAGGGTGAAAACATGGGATCCACCGAGAATGGCATGGGTGAGGGACTGGAGACAGGGGAGTACTGAATGGGATCCTCACATGCACTCTTAGGTGAAAGACTGAAGGGTGAAAACATGGGATCCACCCAGAATGGCATGGGTGAGGGACTGGAGACAGGGGAGTACTGAAAAGAATCCTCACACAATGTATTTGTGGAGGGACTGAGAGCAGGTTCCTCTTCATCATCGCTGTTCCTGGACCTCTTGGCAGGGATCTCCTCTTCAGCACCACTGTCCCTGGTCCTCTTGGAGGGGAGCTCATCTCTAGGTTGATGCTCCCTGGTGCTTTTGGCAGAGGGCTCCTCTTCATCAAAACTGTCCCTAGTCCTCTGGGCAGGGATCTCCTCTTCAGCACCACTGTCCCTGGTCCTCTTGGCAGGGGGCTCCTCTTCAGCATCACTGTCCCTGGTCCTCTTGGAGGGAAGCTCATCTCTAGGCTGATGCTCCCTGGTGCTTTTAGCAGAGGGCTCCTCTTCACCGTCACTGTCCCTGGTCCTCTTGGCAGGGGGCTCCTCTTCAGAGTCACTGTCCCTGGTCCTCTTGGCAGGGGGCTCCTCTTCAGCATCACTGTCCCTGGTCCTCTTGGCAGGGGGCTCCTCTTCAGAGTCACTGTCCCTGGTCCTCTTGGCAGGGGGCTCCTCTTCAGCGTCACTGTCCCTGGTCCTCTTGGCAGGGGGCTCCTCTTCATCAAAACTGTCCCTGGTCCTCTTGGCAGGGGGCTCCTCTTCAGCATCACTGTCCCTGGTCCTCTTGGCAGGGGGCTCCTCTTCAGAGTCACTGTCCTTTGTCCTCTTTCTGCTTATGCCGGTCGCAGATGTCACACGAGTCACATCCCCTACCAAACCTACCTGATGACGTTGCGAGATACCAAAAGGTCTGCAGTCATCTGGACTCAAAACAGGCTCTTCAAGTGAGGTCAATTGAAAAATGCCCTCTTGAAGCTTCTGAGCCATCTCGAGCTCAGCGTAAGGACGGTCTACTGTTGGACTGCAGCTGGTAGTACTGATACTACCGTAACTGCTAGTCCAATCACTACCTACCTCATCTTCACTGAAGATGGTAATAGAGCTACGACTGGAGCTGCTAATACAGCTACCACTGAAACTGCTAGCCCAGTCATCTTGACTGGAGCTACCACTGAAACTGCTAGCCCAGTCATCTTGGGTGGAGCTACCACTGAAACTGCTAGCCCAGTCATCTTGACTGGAGCTACCACTGAAACTGCTAGCCCAGTCATCTTGGGTGGAGCTACCACTGAAACTGCTAGCCCAGTCATCTTGACTGGAGCTACCACTGGAGCTGGTACTACAGTCAACAGACTGCGGAGGTGAACTAGACCTCGACTCCTCTTCATGATCTCCAGAAACCATGTTGTCTGACATGATTTCTTGGAAAACATTTGACCACACCTTACCAAGATCCTTACCATCGTCTGGATGTTCCTTCAACGTTGGGGATCCGTCTGCTGGAAGACCTACACTATGAGCTGTGAAGGAAAACAAGAAAAAACCATCGTTCAGCATCAAGACCTTCACAAAAATCCAAAGCAATGTTTAAAGAGAACACTGAAATACCAAAATACACTAATCCAGGTTTGAGAATGTCTAAATATAAATTAAAGAAGTATGTGCTGTGTTGAGGACTTTTTAATAGCTAATAAAATACCTTTAATCTTACATTGTACCGTTAGTGTGAATAAAATAAAACACTGCAACAAGTTACTCAGTTTACCCTCCTGTAACTCTCACAAATCTTTGATGCTGCTGAACAGGTAAGTTTTATCTTAACAGACAAAACAAGAAACATGAGTCATTCATTACTATTAAACTTAAATTACTGCTTACATAACTTTAACACTATAAAAGAATTGAAAAATAATTAATGTTTCCATTAGAATTCTTTAATTACTAAAATGTTAACTGTAGTTAATTAAATTAAAATCCTCTGAGCTCCACAAATTTTCAGAATCAAATCAACAGCTACTCTGACACCCCGTCAGTAAATCCTACAGTATGAATAAATACCTATATACTCCTACATATAGCCAACAGCAGAAATGTACATCTGTAAAAATCAGAGTCTAAAGACTGGGGATCTACTGTAAATAAACAGGCCAGCACAAGTGGCCTTTCCTCCGTTTCCAGTAAAAAGGAGCTCCTACAAAAATAAAACTGCTTATCTGGTTTAGAAATCCATATCCAGTGTTAAAATGGCCATTATATTTTGTCTGGAGATAAGCCAGACAAAATAATTCAAATAATAATCTGCATCCCTTATGTGTGCATGATGCCTCAAAGTCTTATTATCACATGTTAATATTACTCCAAATGGCTCAGTTATGGCTGAAGGTAGTGTTATGAAATTCATTACATCAGTCTGAAGATCATGGCTGCACACAACCCAGAAATCCCTTTGGGATTAATAAAGTATTTTTGAATTTGAATTCTGTCAATATTACTCTCTCCATGGAGACAAAGAACATCAACAAAATGGATTCCCTAAAAGTAATTCTCTCAAACTAACATAATAAGTTTTCCAATCACCACACCACTATTAATATTGCTGACTCTTTCTGAAAACGTAATCAGCATGAAAATATATTACAGCTTCAAATATGCAAGGGGCCATGACAGCATTAAAATAAAACTGAACAATAATAATAATATAAACTAAACTATTTAGTAATAACACAGGAGAAATATAGATCTAAAATATCTAAAAGATATATAAACAGAAATATATATCTGTATATATATATATATATATATATATATATATATATATATATATATATATATATATATATATATATAAATAAACTTTTCTCATCTTCAAGTATTAAGGTTTAATTTAAAGCAACGTATCCAAGGAGACCAAATGTGTTTTTGAGGCATTTTCTGAAACCCGGAACAGGCACTGACTTCTTATTCCAAAGATCTGAATAAAACAAAACAGATCTTCTAAAACCAGAAATAACTTTTTAAACCAGACAAGCAGTGTTAAACCCCCACATTCTCACCAAAAATGTTAACTAACAAATTAATCACAACCAGACTAACTGAAACCGAGATCATTGTTTTTCTAATGAATTTTAACATTCACTGATAACATTCAAGTAACTTCTGAAAATGATACATCACTAAAATGCAATGGAACAAAACACTGTTTTCTGATCTTGAGTAATTACAATAAATAATTTAGTTACTTTGTGAAATCAATAGGCACACATTGATTGTTCTTTAGAGATTTTTTCTAAGAATAAAGTTGTCTGTTGTCATTTAATCAATGTATCCATGGAGACTACATATACTACATTTTCAAAAAGCTGGTTCCAAAACTTATTTTAAAAAAAACGACAGTCAGCATTACTGACATTTTCCAAAATTTCAAATAACTAGCATATAAATCACAAAACAAATTCAATTAACTCACAAATATGTTGCATCCCAAAAATGCAAATTATACCTTCCTAAGTTTTTGTCTTTCTTAACTTTTTATTGAAGTCATTTTATATAATTTCCCCAATGTATCCATGGAAACTAAATATGTTTGGGCATTTTTCAAAAAAATGGACAAAGAACCATCCAACTTGAAAGAATTAGACACCAAAGTCATAAAAGCTAATTTTCACAAAGAAATCATTATTTTGTATTTGAAAATCAGCTTTGATTGATGATCACTACGACACACACACACAGGTGCGCGCGCACACACACACACACACACACACATATAATGCTTATTACTGGGGTGACAGTGGTAGGAGTTTGCCCTGCAATGGCCTGCCTTTGTCGTTGTGTCCTTGGTCAAGACTCTTCTCCCACTTTCCTGCTGGTGTTGGTCAGAAGAGCCAATGGTTTGATAAAACAGCTGTGGCTACAATCCATTAGCTTATCATCATCAGTGTGTGAACATGTGCATGAATGGAAATTACTGATTTTATGTAAAGCCTCTTTGAGTGTCCCAATAAACCTCTACAAGTCTGATGTCATTGCCATGGAAACCAAATATGTTTTGTCAGGGCATTTTAAAAAACAACGGTCAAAAAGAAGCCAGTTTTCCCGTTTATTTTTTTCCAAACCAGTATACCAATTTTTCTCAAACACTAGTGCTAACATCCCAGACATATATCCACAAATTTCAATAAGCTAACACATAAGTCACTAAACTATTTAAATTAACTCACATATTAGATCAACATGTCCTTATCTTGAAAAAATAATAAAACTAAACAATTAAATCATAGTTTGTCATAGGGAAAATACATTTTTAAAAATGTTTTTTAAAGTAATATTAAATATTTAATGCATTCTGCGTATCCATGGATACCGAGTGTGTATCACGGCATTTTTCAAAAAATAACGGTCAAAAACAAACTAATTTTCCAAACAAAAACAAAAAAAAAACAGGCTACATGTTTCTTTCTTCAAATAATAAAACTAAATTAAATTACGGGCTATCAAAGGGGAAACTACATGTTGTTAAATGTTTTTTTAAAGTAACATTAAATAGCTAATGTATTTTATTTAGCGTATCCATGGAAACTGAATGTTTATCAGAGTATTTTTCAAAAAATAACGGTCACGAACCAACAAATTTTTCAAGAATTTGACAGTAATTCAACTAATTTGACTACAATTAACTAAAATACATATGTTTCTTAAATCACTACACCACAGTTTAACATTCCTGACATTTCCTGGAAATTCAGTCAAGAAAAAAACTCATTAGTTGAGAAAGATCTATGCTAGCAAGAATGCTACTTGTCTTTTTTTGTACAGCAGGCAATATTTCTTTTAAAAAAACGCACACAAACACAAAATAAACTAAACAATTCATTATTATTTTAGTAATAACTTGTTTTTGTTTAATAAAAATAGTAGAAGAATGATATGAACCTTCCAGCTGATCACCCTGCGGGTCCTTCTCCTGGCCAGGATCCATCTTTCGTGGGTTTTGGGATTCTTCAGCAAGTGCGTAATTCACCAAGCGCTTCTTCAGCAAGTTTTGCAAAGTAGACTTCTCCACAGGTTCAAACCTTCCGAGGCGTTATGCTCCTTCAGGCGTCTCCTTCAAAAGTCCCGTAGCAAAAGGAAAGAATTCAGAAGGTCGGCGTCATTTATAGGGTTTCCGACGCTAACGTCGTTTCCATGACTTTCATTGACGAAGGCTCAATGACGAATGCACGCGCTGGTGCGCGAGAGAAATTGGACTGTACAAGTGGCAAATTGCACCAGCTAAATAGTAAAAGATATGTTAGTATTTTAATATTAATGTTAAATTGTTATCTTTATATAAGTCGTTATAAGTGTAGCTTCCGTTCTTTGGTGCCACAGAAACATTGTTACATAGACAAGCAACTACTTTTGGACGTATATCAGAGAATGTTTATATCATTTGATTTATTTTGTGAATGTGGGAATTAGAGAAAATCTGCTGTTCTTGGAAAACTCTCACCTTCCCTTCCTTATAGAGGAGAGATGAAAAACATCCGAATGAAGTCAGCTGACACTTAAAGCAGATCCCATCTTTCAATTGAATCACCAAACTGAACGGATGTTTGACACATTGTTTTATTGTAAGAAGGTAACATGTACTGAATACTTGCTGCTGCTCAAACATCCTCATGCCCATCCCTGCACTGATCCCCCCTGCAGCTCACTTCACTTCCTAAGACATGTTGGATGATGCTTTATAATAAAAAAAAAAGTAATAAAATAGTGCAACTCTTAAACTTTGTTCATTGTCTTTATCTACATATAGACATTCAACAAATCAACTTCTAGTTTAGAATGAAGTCCAAATATGCAAACATTGAGAGGAAAGAACCGTACAAATATTCAAATGTCTTTAAAAACCAGCTGATGTCGTCACAGCAGGGTTCAACACGTATCAAACAAGCAGATCTTTAATAGTGAAATAATCCCAGGAGATTACTGATTTGGACACTTTACACTGCAACAACATTCAATCATACCAAGTATCTTTGGTCTAGTTTCTAGTGCAAATATCTTAGTTCAATTGAAATAAGACAAAACTAACTTAAAAATAATTTTTCATCATTATGTAGAAGCTTGTTTTAAGCCAATAATTCCTTAAAGTTGATGGAAAAAGTGGTGGTTCCACTGGCAGATTATTTCACTTATAACAGGGAAGAAATGTCTTATTATAAGTGAAATAATCTGCCAATAGAACAAGTACTTAAAAAAAATTCAATTAAGGAATTATTCACTTAAAACAAGCTCCTATAGCTTGCTGAAAAGTTATTGTAAGTTTGTTTTGTCCTATTTCAGATATTCTAAGATATTTGCTCTAAATAGGAGAACCAAAATGACTTGGTAAGTTTTAGTGTTTTTGCAGTGTAGATCTGCACAGAAAGCAGGGAGTCAACAACAAATCAGCACCGACACTTTCAGGCCGGTCCTGTTAGAAAGACGCCGTTTACTCAAGATGGCAAAAGTACAAGCAAGAAAAATTGGATTTTAGTCGATTTTTTTTCTCTCCTCGTAACAAATGTTCTCAGCACAAAATCGCACACCGCTAAAAGCGAGTTTAATTCTGCTTAAACCTCCCCACATCCGTCTGGAAAACACATTTGTGGGCTGGTGGTGGAGGTTATGATGCATGTGTTACTGAAGTTGTAGCACGTTTTGGTGGAGGCAGTGTGATGGTGTGGGGCAAAGGGAGGCGTTTGGTCCTGGCAGAGAGAATCTTCCGCAGTTTTTTTTAGTGTGAAGCCCATTAATGCATTTCCCTTCCCAATGTGGGAACGTTGAAGAGGAAATAAACAGGCTTTCAAGGGAATAAGATTTATTGCCAATAACCACTGGTACAATGAAATAGTTGACCAAACACAAATTTCCTCATGTGGGATGACAAGTTTCCCTCCCACCACTTCCCCTCCTTTCACCGCAAAAACACAAAGTGTTGCCAAGTAGTTTTAGTCGAGTTTCTAGGGCAAATATCTTAGTACACTTGAAATAAGACAAAACTAACTTACTAACTTTTCAACAAGATATAGGCGTCGCTTTAAGTTACCAGTTTCTCAATATTGATTTTTAAAATGTGATGGTTCCACCTGCAGATTGTTTCACCTTTAAGATCTGAAAAATATCTTTTTATAAGTGAAATAATGTGCCATAAGAACTAGGATTTTCTTTTATCAATTTTAAGGAATTAGGGACTTAAAACAAGCTCTTATATCCATCTGAGAAGTTACGTTTCAGCGAACTTAGTCTTATTTCAGGTCTACTAAGATATTTGCACTAGAAACTAGATTAAAAGAACAAAACAAACTTTCTTATATTTGCTTTGTGTTTTTGCAGTCTTCTCCTGGGCTGACTTTTCCCGTTTTCCCAGAGTTCATGTAAACAACAGGGAGGAGAAGCTGCTGATTGTTCAACGTACATCTTCTGAGTGGGGGTTGCCATAGTGATGTTTAGTGCAACGCTTTAAAATGACTCCCAACAACTTTGTGTTACAACTGCTGCTATTTACAAAAGAATATGTACAGCTAAGGCCACAATTATTCATCCCCCTGGTACACTTGGATTTAAAGGAGGCTTTTAATTTGAGCAAGATGTTTCTGCTGAACATCAACGTTTTCGAGCAGCCAGATCCGGACAGACTGAGAGTCTCAAGGATAAACCATCAAAATAACAGAACTAAAAGAGTTTTCAGTTTTAACATGACATTTTAATATGTGAATAAAAACAATTCCGTTTTGTTTCAACATCTCAAAATAAATGTTCCCTTTGCTCTGTCCTGGTTTCAGAGCTGCCCCGTCTCATTCCCTGAAACAAGCATCTTTGTTGAGTGAGAGCAGTTTTAAATCTAAATCTGCCGGGGGTGTGAATAATTTAAGATTTAACGGTACATTTCGAAACAAACATCAGACGTTCTGACAAACACTTGAGATAGATTTGTTATGAAGTAAAAAAAAAAAAAAAAAACGCCACATATGGATGAGAAGAAAACCAAACAGTTCCTGGTTTTGGGGGAAAATTGGACTTGTTTATCTGCACATCTTATGTAAATACTGTAAGTTTATTAGTTTAGAGAATAATCCTCATAGTGTAAAAACTGAACCTGTAGAGGTATACTGTGGCGGGTGAAGTCTGCAAAAATCTGGCCCATTCACTTTTATGCTGTTTTTTTTCTGAAAAATAATTTATTTCAGAACCAGAAAAATAAAAGCAACATCAGCCGAACTGCAGACAGCAACAGAGTCAGAGGACAAAACCAAGCAAACAAACCTTTTTCATCTTTTCTGAACATAAAGTGGAGGCGTGCAGTAGCTGCACCGAAGACCAACAACAGAAGAGTAGAAGAAATAAAATGTGCTGACAACATATATATATGTGTGTGTATATATATATATATATATATATACACACAAATATATATATATACATACATACATATATATATATATATATATAGCAGCTTCACCTTGGCTCTTTGAACACAGCGAGATGAAGACCTTGACATTTTCCTACAGGAGTTGGGGGTTTGCACCGTTGTCCCCCTGTGTTGTTCTGAAACTCTGACATTCATAGAGAAGCGCCAGTCGGCTCCTATCAGCTGGGTTTGAAGGGAGGCACTGCAGTTTTCAGCTGTCCATCACTCCCTGACAGTCTTTTCTGAGGAGGTTCCGCTCAGTCCTGGGTCTGTTGGGCCGGTCTGTCCCCGTCTGAAGCCTCAATGCCCAGCAGGGCCTGCACCGCCTCCAGGGGAACCCCCTCTGGGGTCTGGATGTGCATGGTGGTTCCGTCCGGTCCGTTGACGATAACGATCCCGTCCGACCCCGGCTCGGCCAGCTGCACCGTCAGCCCCTCCGTCTGGATGTAGATCTCCTGGCCCGCCTGCAGCTCTTTGGGCTGGGAGGAGGAGTCACAGGGCTGGGGCTGAGCGGAGGCCTCTGGGTGGGCAGGGCTGGGGGCGGGGCCAGGGTTGGGGCTAGGCTCCGCCCTCTTTCTGTCTGTGGTGGTGGTGGCACTAGGACTGAGAGCAGAGTCTGGTTGGGTCATCTGGACCGTGGCGTCGGCCCTGTTTACGTCCTGGACTGTGGCGTCGGCCCTGTTTACGTCCTGGACCGTGAAGTCGGCCCTGTTTACGTCTTGGACCGCGGCGTCGGCCCCGTTTACTTCCTGGACCGCGGCGTCGGCCCCGTTTACTTCCTGGACCGTGGCGTTAGCCATGTTTGCGTCCTGGATAGCGGCGTTGGCCATGTTTGCGTCCTGGACAGCGGCGTCGGCCATGTTTGTGTCCTGAACCGTGGCGTCAGCCATGTGTACATCCTGTTCCTGGTCCGGTGGCCCCTCCTTCTGCTCCTGTGTGGGGCCAGCAGGAGGTGCAACCAGGCTGGGAGTTGGGTCAGGAGAGGCAATGGTGGAGGAGCTGCAGGTCACAACAAACACATTCAGACCATCTGCTCCAGAAATCAGGATCAGCTGACAAACACCAATGAATGTTATTACTCTGCTGCGCTACCATGGCAACTAGGTTTATTTTATTGCTAAGAAACATATAAAAGCACCACCATCTGACTATGCTGTTCTCCATCACACAGTAAGGGACTCATCTCTGTTCTGAAGCTGAGAATCAGTGTTACACGTAGGCCTGTTGCAATAATCAGTGAATCAATGAATCGCATTATCATGCGCATTGGATCAATGAGCGCAATGATTTCCCTTTTCATTATTTATCATTTGTCTCTTTTCTCTCTTTCTACCTCCTTGTTTAGGCTGCTACCCCCACAACCCAACCCCAAATAAGCAGAAGAAGATGGATGGATAGATAAATAAATGCACACACATACATACACTCACATGTTTGGTACACATAGCATAATAGAATACAAACAGTAATGTTAGCTAGCTTGATTAGCTAGCTAGTTTCAAGAAACGTGCTCTTTCACACCCCTCCCCATGCCCACAGACAAACACTCACACACACATAATTGATGTTGACATTGTCCATTATTGACATTTCATCATTGCTGTTGTAAAATTGCTGTTGCTGTCATTCTGTTTTAAAAATTTTCTACAAATTGTTCTAAAAACCATTTTAAAAAGTGAAAAATGAAAATATTTCAAACATGAAATAATTCTTGTGTGAAATAAAACACAGTAGAAAGTATCAAACAAAACATTATTTTGAATGAAAATGACAAAAGTAGCATAAAAACACATTGATTGTAACCCGGGTCCAAAAAGACCCACTCACAGAAGGTCAGTCACTCTACGCATCAGAGGGTTAAGCGTTAATGTTATGACTGCGGTCTGAACAGCCCACACACCCAGCGAGGTGGGCTCAGCTCACCTGGAGGTAGGTTCAGCAGAGGCGCTCAGCACTTTGGCTCCACCTGAAATCTCCAATGGAGACACAGACACGGAGCACGACTTGACAAGAGAGGCTGCCTGGGTGGCCGAGGCCACTGGAGCAGCAGCTGGGAAACAAAGTGACAGACATGACAGTCAACATGACCTCACATACTGACCCAAACAGCTGCAATACTTAAATGCTGAATAGTCTATGTCTTATGGCAGTTTATCAAATTCAGATACAGCGCTTCTTGTGGGACAGAGCGGCTGAAACGCTGCTGAGGAACTTTTTATAGGATTTGTAGAAGCTGAGGTATCAACAAGTTGTATCAAAACAGGGAAGGAAACATGCTAACATCATGCTAGATGTTTTTATGCTAAAAAACCCCCAGCATAGAAACACTGTCAACAAATGGTAACACATGGTAAAGTTGTCCACTCTGTACTCACACTGATATTCATCCCTAATATGCTACTCAGGGTTTCCCTCAGTGTAGCATAAGCCTGGCGGGCCTCCAGGTTTTACTTGCACCCCACCAGGCTAAACATTGTTTCTTAATTTATTCTAGGTTTTTTTATACACCATTAACAGAGAGAGCAAAAATAGCTTAAAGATTCTCTTTGGTGAAATGGTTGGAAGCACAATGGCCACACAGTATGGTCACAGCATGGTCACAGCATGGTCACAGCATGGTCACAGCATGGTTACAGCATGGTCACAGCATGGTCACAGCATGGTCACAGCATGGTTACAGTATGGTCACAGCATGGTCACAGTATGGTCAAAGTATGGTCACAGCATGGTCACAGCATGGTTACAGTATGGTTACAGAGAGACTGAGGCTAGGTGTATTTTTTTTATACACCAAACCTCCATAACCACTTCCTGTCTCTACCGGTACGCATGCTAACAACTTTAGCAAATAATGTAAAAAGTCACAGATAAAGGACTAAAAAAATGTTTTTTAACACTTTAATTATGATGGAACAAATGAAGTGAAAATAAATTGTTTATTTTTATTGTATTTTTTTAAGACTTTACAGTTTGTTTTTAGTTATTGTTAATAATGTCCTCCATTAACACATAATTACCAAGTGATATTTTCAAATTTCCTGTCAACTTTAAAAAATTTTTAACTAAACAACATGGTGGGCTGTTAGATGACTGTCCTTTCACCCTTGCTACTGGGCTTAGAGAGTTTTCTAGGGGAAACCCTGACATACATGTTATAATATTCTCAGCAACAGCATAAATGGCTAATTCAAGCTGTTCATACAACTACCTGTTTTTGGCGCTTCTGTGCCGTTCTGGTGATCTGCAATACTGTTTTCCATCTTAAATCTTTTAGATGGTGGCAACATCTTGGAGTTCTGAAAAAAAGAATTGATTAATTTAAACTAAAACTATTGTTATTTTTCTGACACGGAGCAGAGTTAGCTGTAGTATTTTAAAGCAGGCTTGAAAAAACCTGTAAGTTTGACCTTTATTTTCTTCAGCACACACACATACACACACACCCACACACACAGTTTTACTCAGATAATTTCTGGATGCATGCTTACCCCCATGTACCGGACATTCTTATTGTTCCCACTAGAGACAGGCGATGCTCCAGGAAGCACTTTCATCTTGTTCACCTCGTCCAGGATCCCTAGAGACCTAGCCACCTGAAACAGGAGTCCAGGACGGGACAGAGAACCTGTCGCATCACCTGCTGCTCAATGGTTCCAGTCTTCAGGTGCATAGAGAGGCAACATATGGTCTCACCTCAATGTTCCTGACCTCCACAGGCATGGCTCCACCCTGAGGACTTACGATGTAGTCCTGTGCAGTCTGCCTGACTTGAGCATGCAGAGATTCAAACTCGTGGTAAATGTCTGGGAAGCAGCTACAAGCCGACCCCTTGGAGTCCAGCTGAAAGAGACGGAGGGCGAACGTTAGAAATCATTTTTAAAGAACCTTCGAGGTGACCTGGCCTGCCTACCTTCTACTGTCTTCAAATAT
Organism: Xiphophorus hellerii; assembly: GCF_003331165.1. Lineage (NCBI taxonomy): Eukaryota > Metazoa > Chordata > Actinopteri > Cyprinodontiformes > Poeciliidae > Xiphophorus > Xiphophorus hellerii. The sequence goes on from NC_045690.1 coordinate 26,085,873, forward strand.
TAATGCAGTCAACTACAAGTCACAAAGAGGAGCAGTGATCCTTGCTAGGTTTGTGAGATAACAGAAATATGTAGGAAATGTATTATAGTCCTTCCACATCCCCAGTAGCTCCTTCTGAGTTTGGTTTTCTTTGAGGTTTCTTCTCATTAAATAAATGTTCCTTTTCAATGTATGTTGCAAAGCATACAGTCATAAAAAAATAGCAAAAGATATATGTATTAAATATGTGTCTGGAAAAAAGTAAACTCAGAGAGACACCAAAAATGAACATTGTTTTACTCATTAAACAAATAATATTGACATAAATGTGAGATTCAGGACAGACGAGAACCACTGAAGCACAGAGCACAACTTCCTTCTTCACCAAATGGGAATGAGATGGAGTGGAGTCAGATTGCAGTGATTTTAGGATTTCTCTTTTGTCTTTGTCAAAAGACCATGAGCTATTTCTCCTGCTAGCAATAGAACCTCATGTTTGTTTTGGTTCTATTTACCCAGAATGCCCTTCGCTGTTGTACGTGTGAATGATTTTAGCCATCATTAAGCTAAAATATTCCTCAAAACAAATAGCAGTTTATTAAATTCAGGAAGGAATATTACATTCTTTTCTTTAGTGTGTGTCTTGTCCCTTTATGTAACTTTAATGTCTGAGCGACTTGATGATGAATATTCACATGTCAGAATTGTATCAGTGAACAATTTTACAATGAACTTTGGGTGCAGTTTTCCAGACAAAAACAATGTCTCAGTATTAAAAAAAAGACTATAAATAATTACTTATATTGCACTCATTCCTTGATAAAAAGTTAATTTAAAACTAAAATAGACATAAAAATAGACACGGTCAAATTGACCACTTAGCAGCAGTCAGCATGGTGATGGCTGATGGGTTAAAACTAATACTAACAACATGCAGACAAAAACAAACAGGCTATTATTTCTAACAGAAATGTGTGTACATGTGTTTTTTTCACCTTCGCCAGCAGCAGCTCCCACAGACTTAACATTTTGGTCAAACGAGGAAGAACAGCATCCATCAGCTCTTCATCTTCACACTGCTCCACCAGCTGGAAGCAACACAGAGCGGTCACAGAAACAGGAGTTACACAGCGGGTACTTGTGGAGACAGGTCAGTCCCGTCCTGGAATGGGGTAGCGCTCCGTCCTCTGACCTCCTGCAGCCGCTGCTGTCTCCTCTCTGCCTGCTGCCGCGCCGTTACTGGAATGACCCCGAGCTTTGGGGGTCGCCCGCGACGACCAGGTCTGCCCACGAGACCAATGCTCACCTGAGAGAATCAACCAATCAGGTTAACGAAGAGCTACCAGGTTCTAAGAAGATGCACCGATCGGATGTCAATATCTGAATCGGTGCTGATATTGGAAAACATTCTAGATGGGGTATAGGTGACAATGTGTCCAATCTATAAAGGCAGATCTATTCAGTCTAGTTCTTTGCTTTGTGATCAGAATGACATCATGCTGTATTATTTATTTTACATTATATTTAGAATTCCTAATTGCTCTTTCTGAACCATTTGAAAGTTGTTACAGCTAATTTTTTTTTTTACACATTTGACCAAAATAGTCAACCTGTTGTTTTAGTCAGCTTCAGTTTCATTATTTATTTTACATTGACTGTTCTACTCCTAACAGCACAAATAAAAGTTGTGTTCATATGTTTGACCAAGCTTGTGAAGCTAATGGTGTATTTCAGTGAGCTGTACTGGTGCAGAGTTAGCAGATTAATTTGTAATTCGGTATATTTATGTCTGTGTTTAGAAAATAAACTTTCTAAGTGAATTCAGCTGTTGTTCTGTATCGGATCGGTATCGGGCGATAGTAAACCTCAGATATCGGTATCTGAGGTTTAAAAAAAGTGAATCGGTGTCTCCTTAGTTTATAACAGAGATGTTTATGGAACAGGCTCCAGTTTTTGACCCAAACACATCAAAATACCAGTGCAGCTGCATGGACATTAGTCCTGTTCAGAATTTATGGAAGATTCTTTTAAGCAGAGTCTATGTCTGGAGACCAACTAACTGAAATAAACTCCACCAGTTTTTAAAACAACTGGTGGAGTTGCTGCCTTCAGCAGGTGCCAGCAACCTGAAGGCTGCAAAGCCAGTGAAGCAAATATTAGTGCGGCTGGATGCATATATTTGAGCCTGGACGTGTAATTAAAGAAAATTCACAATAAATTCAAACTTATGTACCTAGTTTTTATGTTTTTTGTTAATTCATTGAAGCTACTATTGTGTCTTAATTCCACCCTGGGAAAAAACAGAGACTGAACTAATAAAAAGCCAAAAACATTCATGCTGATGATGAGTGCTGTCCTGACTAGTCATGTCACAAGAACACATTTTACTGAACGATAAAGTCTCCCAGAAGTTATTGCAATAAACAATAACGTTATTTTAAGATCATTTTCAAGTCATGGCTTAATAATGTGAGAAAACATTCTGAAAGATCAATAACCTTTAAATTATAATCAACATTTAACACTGGAACTGGATGACATTTCAAATATACAGCATAAAGAGAAAACTCTGTGGTAGAATGAACCTCGGCTTAAAGCAAACTGACCTTAGGAGGAGGTCCAAGTGATCGGCCTCGCCCCCTGCCTCTTCCTCTTCCTCTGCCCCTCCCTCGCCCTCTTCCTCTCCCTCGCCCTCTGGGGCGACCCGGGCCCCGGTAATGGAGGCCGGTGAGTCCTTCAGCTGCCAGGCCGTTGTCTCCCTGAAGACAAGCAGAGTGAGGCTTTAGAGGCAGAGCACAGCAAAACTGATACATTCTGTAGATTCTTCATTTAACTAGTTAAGCTTATTTTATGCGATATTATAAAAGTCTAAAGAAATAAATAATCCAATTCCTATTTTAAATTTATTTTAAAAAAAATTACATTTTACTGCCTAAAAAGCAATAAGGTCGGGTTACTTTTAGTTGTGCACCGACGGCAGATTTCTGGCTGATCGCCGATTACCGATCTTTTAAAATTCTGACCTGCTGATTCCAATTTGGGATGATGCCAAATTTTTGATCTGAAATGTTGCTCAATATAACAAGAAAGTCGCTGCGTTGGAAACAGTGGTTGACTACTGTTGACTGTAAAGGTGCAGACATGACCTGGTGGGCCGGTCTGTCGGTTAAGCCTTTCTCCTGGGAGAGCAGAGGACAGTGGCTGATATTTAGACCTTTACTGAGGTAGATAAGATCGGCTTAACATTTAAAAAACAGCTGATTAACGATCTCCCAAAAATGAAGAAAATCGGCACCGATAAATCAATGCACCCCTAGTTACTTTATTAGAGTAGCAAAGGATGTGTCTGCTAGTAAAAAAAATACTTCTTTTTAGTTTCAGCTTTTTCTGCTGGACGTAACATGAATCCAGAGCAGAGCTGATGGGTGATTATTGTTTGGGTTGACCAATTAACAGCAAAAGATGCTTAATAGGAGATTTTTTTCAGACAAAGTTTGTTTTTTTATCTTAAATGTAAAACGTATACATAATCTGTTGATTATTTTTTGTATTAATAATTTGTATTTTTGGCTTAGCTTTTTTGTTCTAACTGTGTTGCTACTTCAGTAAATGGCCTTTGATGAGTCTGTATACTCAACAAATCGATCACTAAATTAGGTGATGATTATTTCTACAATTGATTAATCATTGGTATTTTGATGAATCGTTTCAACCCCTCCAATTATTTGCCGAGCGGTCTGAAGTCAAAACCTAAACTCAGAGCTGAAATCACGTAGATCTCAGCTCTGACAGGTAAAACGGTGTCTCACACTGTTTGTTGTCATGGCAGCAGGTTTCTCCTCCTCTTCCTCCTCTTGCTTTTCTTCCTCTTCTTCCTCCTCCTCGTCCTCCTCCTCCTCAGTGACGGCCTCCTCTACCTTCTGGTCTGCTCTGCTCTGGCCGGGTTCTGGGGCGCTGCTGGCTGTGACCCCGGTGAGGTCGGGCTCTCCGTGGGTGGGGTTCAGCTTGTAGTGCCGGTTCAGGCCACCGGGGCCGATGTAGGCCTTATCGCAGGTCTGGCAGCGGTGGCAGCGCGACTTGAGGCTGTAGCTGAGAGACGAGGGGCTGCTGGAGCCCGGCCTGTCCCGCTTGGCGTTCTCCTCCTCCTCCACGCTCATGTCGGAGTAGTCGTCCGAGTCGGACTGGTGGCTCTCCGCCAGGTCCTCCGTCTTGATGAACTTGTAGTCTTTAGCTTTGTACTTGGGTGGCCTAGACACCCGACCCGATCGGGTTTGGACCTTCAGGGCTTTCCTCTCTCTTTTCTTTGCTTTCTTCTTCTCCTCTTTTTCTCTGTCTCTTTCCTTGACGACAGAGGCTGAGGTTGCCGTGGGAAGCCTGGAGGCGACGGCGGCGGGTTGGCGTGGAGCCGCGGGGATGACCGGGGTCGCTTTAACTGGGACTTTCCCAGCAGCAGCAGCGGCGGCGGTCGGTTCCGTCCCGTTGTGCTGCGTCTTAATCAGAGGAATGCTGATGGTTTTAGTGACGGGAACAGCAGGGGGCTTGCTGCTGGGAGGGGGATGGTCTTTAACCGGGGTGGCCGCTGCCACTCTGATGGTAGGCAGGGCAGGTTTCTGTCCCAGACTGGAGGAAGCAGTTGCTATGGTTGCCGGACCAGTCACCTTGTGGACCAAGGGGAGCAGAGAGCCCACCACAGGAGTGGCGTTCTGCAGCACCAACTGGATCTGGGGTTCTCCTGGGTTCTGCTGCAGCAGGATCTGCTGACCCTGCTGACCCACCACAGGTTGCAGGTGGATGATCTGCGCGTTGCCCAGGCCGGCGCTGGCAGACAGCTTCACCTGCGGGTGGCTGATAGCCACGGTCTTCTGCTGCAGACTCACACAAGAATTCAGGTCCTGTTTGGGAGGAACTTGGATCTGGATTCTCGTTGGTTCTGCCTGGAAAGACAAAAAAAACAAGTTCTAATTCAGATCTTATTTCAGAAATTGTAAAACTCTCCAGATAATGGGGCAAAGGTGTGAGGATAAAAAGCCAACTGAACAACTGCAGCATGTCTCCTTTAGTCCTTTACTCACAGTGTGGACAGCCATCAAATCCCAAAATATAACATTATTATGGAGGAGTGTTGTCTCAACGGCCACTGAAAAATAAAAAGTTAATGTATAACAAAAACTCAAAATGGTCAGAGAGTTTAAGTGATATATTTTCAATTGATCTTGTTCACAAAAATGTGAACAGGGTTAGATCACTGGGAAAAAAATGATTTAATCTCTGAACTTTATGAAGGCAAGAAAAAAAAAGTCAGAATTTTGAGAAAAAAAAATATACTGAGATTAATGTCAAAATGTTATTTAAAAACAACAACTTTTGAGCACAAGCAAATTGGGCAAGAAACATTTAAGGAAAAAACCCCTGAATTGTGAGAAAATCCAATTTTGGAGAAAAGTGAGAATTTAAAAGAAAATGTCAGCATTTCTAAGAAAAAATAATCTATTTTTTTCAGTGGCACTGAACCTGTTCTGTAAAAATGTTATATTTTGGCGCCCATCCACATTTTGCGTTAGTGGGCTACGATATCGCCTGCAAAGGACAAACGGAGACGTGCTGTAGTGGCTTTTGATGCAAACACCTCTGTGGAGAATGTTTCAGTTTTTGTTCATATTCAGAGACAGACGGAGACAGATGCGTTTTCAGAAATTCACATTAGTACAAACATGTTATTAATAACACATTTCATTTTTCAGCATTTTATAAGAACACTAAAAAGTGTTTTGTCATCAAAATCAGAAACACTGTATGCTCTCTGCACAAGATCAGTGCATATCTGTAGCATAGAGCGATCAGTTCTATTACAGATATTTGTAATACAGTAGATTTATAGAATGTTTGTTGTTGTTGTTTCTACATTTTGTATGTTCTGTACTTTGCTTTTGGGTTCCACTTCAGTCCCTGTTGTGTAGGAAAACATTCGATGATGTTAGTGAATGGTGCAATAACAATATGATTTGCAATAAATGACCAACTCAGTAAACAGACCACAGACAACAGCAACATTGGATGGAAAAGTTGCTCTTTCTGCACTGAAACAACCTAATTGTAGTTTCTTGATAACTTTACTGCTCAGGCAACCCTCGCTGACGGAAAGGTGAAGAGAAAAGAAGACAAATGAACTGTGGGGTTAAACAATCCCGAGCCATTCAGTCAGCATTCAGGACAACTTACAGGACTTTGATGCATAACATGGGATAATCTTGTGATACCTCTATTGTGTTGATAAACAAACTATTTCCTCTATCAAACAACCTGCAGTATATCTTTTTTCTTTTCTGTCATTGTCCTTGAAAAAAAATTCTACATTGTATAAAATCAGAATGAGCTTAGACTGAACAGAAATCGGTACCAGGCATGAAATCCAGATCAGTGCATCTCTACTGACTTCTATGCGATTCCTGGTTCAGATTACTGGTCAGGCTGCAGAACCTTAACCTAGATGAATGAACCCTTCATATCTAACTCACCTGGATTAAAGTGTTGGACTGCAGAGCGACCTGTTGAGCCACACTTTTCAGCTGAGTGGAAGCATTATTCTGAGGGCTGATCTTCAGGTTCTGTGGGGAAAGCTGGAGCTGCTTCTGCTGACCCTTCACATGCTGCAGATTCTCCTGAGACACCTGGACCTGGTTCTGGGACTTGGTGACCTGATTAATGACCTGCTGCAGCTGACTCGGATCCAGAGCCGTCTTTTGGACCGGGGCCGGTTTGACCAACTGGCTGTGCTGGAGCAGCTGGATGGCCTCGGTGTCGGAGACCTGCACGATCTGCTGCTTGGTGAGCTGCTGCAGCACCGCTTGCTGCTCCTCCACCGTCAGCCCGGAGCCCTCCACCAGGCTGCCGTCCGGCTGCACGTAGATGATGGTGGTGTTGGCCAGGTCGGTAAACTCTGCGCCCACCACCATGCGCTGCTCCACCTGGCAGGTTTCCACTCCACTCGGGGGCTGACCGCCATCCGCACAGGACCCGTGCTCTGCACCCTCTGCAGGCTGATCGCACTGGGCGACGAGGAAAGTCGATCCTTTCTCCTCGGGCTGAAAGATCTGGACGGCAGGCGGGACTGATAAAGGCTCCACGGGCTGCGGGTCTGGCTGAACGGCGGGCTCAGACTCTGTCCCCGGTGGCTCCGCCACTGTTATTGTTCCAATAGCTCCACTGTCACCCTCGTTGTCCGCCATTTTAGCTTTGGGGGTTAACAGTTAGCTTTGACTAGGGGCCTTGATGCTGTTTACCGTATCTCCAGAAGATATCACTAAATAAAAAGTTATTTATAAAACCAGCGTGCGCTGGTAAATAAAACTCTCCGCGGGAATGAATGGCGACATTTAGGGCAGCGGTGAAATCGCTGGAAGGCAAGTATTAGCGGGAGGAGTTTTGAACTAGCCTAGCATAACCCTCCGCGGCAGCGGTAGCGAATATAACCCGGACCGGAGCTGCAACCCACGGACCGGATTCACAAAGTTTTGTTTTAATTATGGCATAAAAGATAATTATTCATGCTATAATGATATGAATCATATAATTATGATTGTGACGATTATTACAATAAAAAAATAACAATAGTAATAACAACAACAATTATTATTATTATTATTATTATTATTATTATTATTATTATTATTACATAAATCAGGACAAAAAATCCTTATTGGCAAGTTGAAATTCAGATATTGCTCCTGAAGTGTCTGAGCCTGGCAGAACCCTGAGATTTTTACACTTGAAAATAAGTAAATATAAGTTATCTTTTCTAAATATTAAAATAAGAATAATTAAATGGTACAGAAACAAAGCCACATTAATTAAACAGTAAGAAGAAGAAAATCTGAATCTGGTGGTGGCTACCCATTTATTTCATTTGTTTTAACTCTGATTAAAAGCATGTTTGAACTGTCAAACAGTTTGAGAGTTTTTCCATTTAAATTATTCCCAGTATTATTTTCCAGGGTCCAGTCGTGCTCCAGCTTTTAGTTTGCTTTATAGATGGTCTCATATTTTCCTTAACTTCCCTCTAACATGGTTGAGGGAAGTTATGGTTGCTTCTCTGGTGGTGAGCTAACCAGGTGTGACTGGAGTAAATCATCACCAAACCATGACACTTCCACCTCCATGCTTCACAGCTTATGTAAGGGTTTTTTCACGGGATCCTGTAATTGGTTTATCCAACGTGTGTCTTCTGTTCTGGTGTCCAAATAATTCTGCTTTACACTTCTAAAAAAAGCATTATTCCAGAAATCTGGGGTCTTTGTCTGAGTTCTCTCTGCCAGATCTCAGTCTGACCTTCATGTTCCACTAAGAGAACATGAACGTTTCCTCCTTGAACGCCTCCGATGGAAGTTAAACTTGCACAGTCTCTTTCTGATTGAAGTATTAGTAGCCATAATTGTCTGCCGTATGATCCCTGGTGACAGTTTAGGGTTTTTGAAGTCTTCTTCTTGCATCTTGCAGCCTGCTTTCAGGGTGAACATTTTTTTGGATGGACAGATATGCTGGCTGTTGTTTTGAATTTCCTCCACTTCTACACTATTTTCACATGCCTTGTTTTTCAGGACACGACCCTAAATCTGATCACTCTGATTCTGAACAGAAGTTTATTATTATTATTATTATTATTATTTATTACTTAGGTAACATAGAGAAAAAAGTTACAAAGTCGAATTAAGATTATAACACAGTACCAATAACTTTCACAAGAAAGTTTTTATATTCATTTATCTATTCATTCTGTTCTTAATTTTTTTTTTGTAGTTGAAGAATGAAGAAGGCAGAATGTAGATAAATATGGCTGAGATGTTTGAGATGTTGGTGCAGGAGACAGTGGTGAGGAGCGACAGACAGGTTCAGTGTGGAACTGTGGGTAAAGAGTTTAAATGGAAGGATGAATCCAGTTTCCTGGTTTTCCGATTAGCCGTTCCGAACGACGTCATTCATTTTCTAAATTCTATGACAATGACGGAAAAAATAGCAATAAATAAATAAAAATACATAAGAAAGAGCAGACCCATTTCTTAGATAAGCTGTGTGACGATTTGAAAGATGGAATCTACAAAAATAAAACAGAGCGGAGGAGCGGATGTTTTCGCGTGTGGCCTGTAGGAGGCGTAGTTCGACTGTCTCGTTCAGATGGCTCCTGTAAATGCTGGGCGATGGCACCTGTCCGCACTTTGAAATAAAGTCGAAGCAGGATTACAAGGATCAACATCTGGGTCCATCCTTCGCCAGGCTGAGGTCCCAGTAGGTATCTTGCTCTTTCTCCTCCTGCTGTCATTATTCTGCTCTGTTTACTGGAGTTGCTGCTTCAAATGATGCTAGCTAGCCGTCGTTAGCAGCTTTAAGAACAGCACCATGTTTGGTATTTTTTTTAATATTTGTTATTGCGTCACTTTCTTTTTTTTATTCACTGTGAATAGTCATATTGTCCTTCAGCGCTTAGAGCTCATATTACGCTGCCAGGGCGCCGCAAGGACAGTCCCACAGTTCACCCCATCACACATGTAAACACTTCAATATCTGGTCTGGAATACGTCTAATATACAGCACACTGACGGGCTATTATCTCACAGCAAATGGGATTGTTTGGTTCGGGATGTGCCGGAGTGATCGTTGTTCATATTTAATTAAGCATGCACATTTCTGGGTTTTATTTTCGTCAGGCTGGTCGTTAACGCCCCCCGTGTTATGCTGCATTCCGTTTACCTCGGAAAACGGAACTCGGGTCTCGGTATACCTTGAGACCTGATGCCTTTGGTTCAGCTGAAAAGTCTGGAAAGTTTGGGGATTTATTCGTCACAACAAGCTGAAAGCTGTTTATTCCCAGGCTCACACCATTTCAGCCAACCGAGGCTGAGGAGTGACTGATTTAATGAGATTTAAAAATACAATCTACCAGAGTGCTGCAAATATTCTTACTGCTGTTATGGCTACCTTTAATGCGGCAGCCATGTTGGATCTTTTTTGCTTTCCAAGCAATTATAAATTCAGGGATTCTTCTTGTTGATTTTTCATACACAAATCTGGAAATTTCAACTCCAAGGTACAAATAACACCATTACAGTAACGAAATCTAGTGCTGAGAACAGAGATCCTAATTTCACATGAATTTTCACTGTCCATTCATATGAGATTGAAGTCTTCCAAAACAGACTTCAGAAAAATAGCTGCACTTTAAACCCGATTCCCTGATTTCTAGTACTTTTTTTTTTTTAGTACTGTAGAATTTTTAGCTTTCTCTCTGGAACGTAAAACATTTCATGTTCAGACATGACGTTGACCAGTACATTTATACATATTCAAAACATTTCGGTTTGTCATAGGAGTCGAAATGATGACACGATAATCTGGGTCCAATTTTATTTTTGCTAAATTCTTTAACAGTATGGATACAATGCAAGTAAAAAAATAAGTAATCACCCCCTTAGATGTTTTACCCTTTTTATCGCTTTTACAAATTAATCATGATTTAGATTTTTTGGCAAACAAACAACCCCTCAACCCTTTCATCTCAAAGAAAAGGTTGATTTCTAAAAAAAAAAAAAACAATAATTAAATACAAATATGAAATGTAAAATGTGTGCATAGATATTTATCCCCGTTAAAGTGAGTATTTAGTAGCGATAAAAGAGATTTGGTACATCAATAAAAATTGATGCAATGAGCTGGATGCAGTAGGCATGAGGTGGTGGAGATGGAGAGAGGGCAATAGAGAGCGATGGCTGCCTTTAATGGACAGAAACCTCGAGGAGAGCTGGATCTGCCTTGGTGTGCTGGGAGTTAAGAGGTGTGGAGAGAGATGATGCAGACAAACACATTAAGTACTGGACCAGCCACACTTCCTGTGGCAAAACCCCTGAAGGACACAGAGGGTTGGTGCAGACAGATCCTCAAAATATCTTTTTAGTTTCATTGGTTAATTCCAGGACCTTCAGATTTTATCTTGAAATTTGAATCAAGGAGTAAAATAATTTAGTGGCTCATTCAGAAGTGTCATTGCATGGAACTCACCCAACAAACAGATCTGACCTGCCTCAGTGTCGCTCTGAAAGACCCTTCAGGACACCCGGTGGCTGTCCTGGAGTGATCCAGGCAGAGACCCAACGTCTCTGGAGAGATCAGGAGGCGGCTGGCCACCAACGTTTCCCAAACTGAGAGAGCTGACAGATTCTGCAGAGAGGCCCAAAGATGGCCGGGCATCGCATTCAACAAGACTTGAGGCTGTAATTGCTGCCGAAGGTGGATCAATTGTTAAATAAAGGCTGTGATTTACACATCAGGTTTTTTTTATTTTGTGATTATGCGGCATTGTGTTGTAGAGTTTTCTTAAAGGGGCAGTATTATGTGTTTTCCAGGCATATAGTGCCATATTATAACACAATCAAATAACAATATTACCCTCAGTTAAAGAAATATATATCAAACTTAACTTAAAAGAAATTTGACTTTGTAATTTAACGCCTTGAAATTGGGCCTCTGTCTCTTTAAGAAAGTCATCACAGCATGGTTCCTCCACTAACCCCTTAACAACACCCATTTTGCACAGCTGGATGGTTGCCATTTAAGACTTGAGGATTTCTCAAACATGCGTAAAAGATTCAAGGCGACACTCCACGTTTGCTTTTTATGAAGGAATAACATATAACATGATATAAAGCTCAAAAAAGTTGATTTCACATAATACTGCCTCTTTCAGGGAAAACGAATTGAATCCATCTGTGAAACACTATGAGGACTTCCTGGATGATTGAGACATGTCAGAATTTGGTTATTGGTTTGGTTATTTCACGCTTTGTAAAATCTCAGCTGCTAACTTGGTCTCATGTTGCTCAGAGCCCCTCTGCTCCTTCTGAAGGGGCCAGTAAGAAATTTTACTGCAGAAAAACTTCTTAAGCAGACTTTATGTTTTGACGTGTAAGAACTGTGTACTGACTGACAGCATCAATAACCATCAGGTTTTTGTGATTAGGTCTGAAATGATTACCAGGTTCTGCTGAGTCATCCAGAGGGAGAACCATGACAACGCAGCCAGCTTCAACTTCCATCCTGAGGGAGTTCTGTCCACTGTACTACCTGCTGAATGCTATCCCTGCCAAGGTACTGACCCAAAACTCACAGATGCTAAAGCAGGGCATCAGTATGATGGCTGAACATCTGAGAACGTCCTCTACAATTTTACATGATGCCTTAAAATTTATTCACAACTCAACTCCAGTTTAAATCCAAATTGAAAAATACTTTATAATCTGGACTTTCCCAAATTTGATTGATTAAAAAAAAAAAAGAAACATTTTAAAAAAGAAAAGTTTTTTTTGTGTTAAAAATAATTTTTTTTAAATTTGCAATAACAACCTGGGAGGGAGAGAAGAACACAAGGAAGATGGAGCAGCACACTTTACAGTAAACGGCAAACATTAGCAACACTTTTGAAATCATGAAACATAAAAAAAAAATTACAGAGACAAGAGAAAAGGATAAAAAATTATTTTTAGCAGGTTTCAGACAGCATCCTCTTTAAAATATCTTTAAAAGTTTCTGATGATACGAAGGTGCTCAGCTTTAATGCTTTTTGAAGTGCAAAGTTTTGAAGTCCAAATTCAAAGGTACTATTTTATTATTTTATTCAAAGGTAAAATTATTTTTCCTTAGTATGTAAACTGATAAAAGTTTGAAAAGTTCCTGAAAACATCACTCTCTCATTATTCTGTAAATCAACAAATTCAATTTCATCAGTTACAAAGGTGACTGATGGGGTGTAATCAGTGTGTTTTTGAAGAATGCTCCTGTGTGTGTGGGTGTGTGTGGGTGGGTGTGTGTGTAGGTGCAGCGGGGCTTCAGGTCTGTGCTGGTCTACCTGACAGCTCTGGACAGCAGCTCTGACTTCCTGGCGGTGGGCAGCAGCATCGGCATGCTGTACCTGTACTGCCGTCGCGTTGCACATATGAACAAGTACAGCATGGAGGTGAGAGCGCCCTCTATGTTGTCTTCCATCAGTCCACGGTCATTCATCATCAAAAAGTCACAGACTGTGTTTGGAAACGTTTATGATCAAAATCTCCCCCACGTTCCTCTGCAGGAGTATTCACAGCCACTGAAATTTTCCATGTTTTGCAACGTTACAGCCACTAACCTCAAATTATTTCAATGGGATTTTATATAGCTCAAAAATATCTTTTAAATTTTTTTTTACTTCTAATATTCTGGGGAATTTCTCTATCTGCTTTTTAAATCTAGAGATTGACATTTTTGCCCGTTCTGTCTGCAAAATAGCTCCAGATCACTAAAAATGTCTGACGTCTTGCCACAGATTTCAGTTCTGGACTTTGACTGGGCCATTCTAATACATGAATATGCAAAAGCCCAGGGCCCAGATTTTTGAGGGGGCCCCATAGATTTTTCTTTTTTGTTTTTTCTTTCTTTCATGAATGCATGTTTTGTAAACATTGTTCTTTATACACATTTTATTGGCCCAAATTATTTGAGTTTTATTAATGTCTAGGGACTTTTATGAATATAAACAATATTGCAGTTTTGGAAAGTTATGTAGTTATCATTGATTTCTCAGGTTACATGTTATTATTGTTTGGGGATGCATTAAACCTACCATGGATAAATTAAACTACCTAGTAATTTACTATAATTTGCCTTAATAAAATAATTTCTCCTTACTGAATAGGGCAACAAATCAGGCTCCAGCCCAGGGGCCACATCCGTATAAATCCGGCCCTGGCTGTTGCAGGTCTACTGAGATTACTTCACAGCCAGCTGGACTCTGTTTACTGAAGGCAGCTGGTCATACTAGATTTTATTCAGGCACAGCAGAATAAATGGAGCTCACCACACTTTTCAGATTTTTATTTGTAAAAGGATATTCATGCCAAGCATTGCTTTCCTCTCTCTTAAAGAGCAAGCTCCTCTTTATGTTGACCTATCGCATCAACTCCCAAATAAAAGCCGTTGTAGTCGGTTGTTGTAACTCGATAAAACCTGAAACGGGTCAACGGGTCTGAGTATTCTTGTGAGGCGCTGCAGCTCTCATGGTGTGTCTGCGTCCGACAGGGAAAATGTGACGCGATCACCGCAGTGAAACTCCTCAGCTGTTTTGATGACCTGGTGGCTGCTGGAACAGCTTCCGGTCGGGTTGTGGTCTTCCAGCTGGTGTCCCCGCTTCCTGGGCGCAACAAACAGGTTGGCTCATGCACATCTGTCCTCTCTGCAGTCTGCCTGTCGTCATGCGACCGCAGCTCACTGGTCTGTTCTGGTCGCAGCTCAGGCGTTTCGATGTCGTCAGCCTCCATAAAGGCTCCGTCACCTCCTTGACCTGGAGCGCCAACGGGATGAAGCTGTTCTCCGGAGACGACAAAGGTCGGGTCGTGTTCTCCGCTCTGGACCTGGACCAGGTAGGACGCAGCGTGACGTGGAACTGTTTGCACCTCCTGTGAGACACGCTGTCTAACTGTGAGTGTGTGCAGGGGGTGTGTAAGCCGGTGCTGCTGCTAGAGGAGCAGTCAGGTGTGGTTCAGATGGAATACAGACACCAGGTCCTGATGGTCTCGACGCAGCAGAGATCCGTGCTTTACTGTACGCAGAAGCAGGAAGTGTTGCAGCTGGGCACCAAACCCCGAAAGAGGTACGCCGCTCTCACTCGTTCTTTACAGTAACACAGAGCTCCCTCTAGAGGTGCACTGATGGCAGTTTTCTGGCCGATTACAGACCTTTAAAAGGGCAGTATTATGTATTTTCCAGCCACATAATGCCTCTTTATAGCAAAATAAAGTAAATGTTACTTTCAGTTGTTATAAAAAATGCTATACATATCAAACATAACTTAAAAGAATTTAACTTCACAACTTAGGACCTTGAAATTGATCCTCTGTCTCTTTAAGAAGCTCCTCCTCTTTCTGACACTCTACCATCAGCATGACATCGCAATAATTCTCCACCATTATGCTGTTTATAACCAACCAACTAGTTCCTAATGATAAACTCAGCAGGTGTTCCACCAGGTGTTTGCTAATAGCTGCTACCGCTAGTTTGGAGGAGCTGAGTGGGGAAGGCTGATCTGTGGGGCGGAGTCTCAGCTGCAGGCCGCAGCTCCAAGAAGGAGCTTTGGGTAAAGAGGTGGAACTTTATTTTTTTAAAATTTTTTATACCTTATTTTTATTCGTTTTTAAACATACACGTACATACAATCAAACATGAGGGCTAGGGCAGGTAGCAGACTGTCAGACTGATGGTCATTACAAACATTTCAGACATTTCCCTGTATGGAATAACAAAAAATAAATACAGAGGCAAACTCCCTGGTGTCTGTCTGAGTGACGTGGAACCACAGAAATGAACTGTTACACACCTTTGGCTATAAAATGACCCATTTTTTCCAAAGTCTCTAAGAGGTGGAGCTTTATGAGAGCAAGGATGAATGGTTGCCATGGGAGATTCAAGGATTGCTGGAACATTCATGGAAGAATCAAAGCAACACTCCAGGTGTATGTTTGATGAGTGAATAACGTTTATAAAGTCTGACCTGCCAACAGTGGGGAAAAGTTAGGACGATTCCAAGGGCCCCTGACCGACAGGGGGCCCTCCCACAAAATTTTTTTTCCCTTGTAGAAATAGAAAAAAAATTGGGGCCCTGTTAATTACAAAATTAACAATGCAGTGTTTTTAAAATTGTTTTAGCAGGAAAAATTAAATGTTACCACTCCCAGACCAAAAAGCACACATCCATATTTGCACTGAACACCTCGCACTTGACAATGATGGTGTTCAGCAGCAGTCAGTAGAAAACAAGAACAACTGTGGCAGTTACTATGCTGTTAAGAAAAATTATAAAGTCAGGTTTTCAAAAAGAGAGAGAGAGAAAGACTAGAGCGTCAATCTATAGCCCAGTTTTTTTCCAAGAGAAGTGAGTAGACTGTGTGAGATTATCAACCATTTAGCATATTTAGCTTAGCTACAGACTACAAACAGTAAATTTAACTAGCATTTAATCAATGAAGGAAAGAATTTAACAACATATTCATATATTTAACTTGTACTTGTACTTTTTACCGCACATAATAACACGAGTCAGGCAGCAGCAGCGATAGCCCCAACACTAGCATAGCCCCTCCTCCCTGTACCAGTGAAAAAGGTGAGCAACATTGTGTTCAATCTATGTGGATTTTTCCTGTCTCTCTACTCTTTTTACAGCTACCCACCAAAACAATTTATTTATTACTCTCAGAATTTCAAACAGTCTTAATAAAATCTTCCATTAGCACACTTAGCAGTGACTGAATGACGTTGTCCTCCTGGTTCTGATTGGTTGTTTTTGGCCCGAACGTTGCATTTCTTTAGACAGCAATAGCAGCTCAGGGAGGAGGTGGAGGAGATTAATCTTTCACAGATTATCTGTTTCATAGCAAGCTGTCACAGCATGGTGACAACTTTAACAAATGTGGAAAAAACATATTTTTTTTATTAAAGTTATATTCTGCAGCTTGAACAAAATGCAACAATATAGCATTTTTTTAGAGGTCTGGTTTGCTTCATGTATATTTTGCACGCTGCCTGTGATTGTTGCTGGTGGGGAGAGACATTTTAATAAGCTAAAGCTAATAATAAAAAAAATTAAGCAACCTGTTTGGGCTGCACAGTGGCGCAGTTGGTAGCACTGTTACCCTGCAGCAAGAAGGTCCTGGGGTCCAGGGTCTTTCTGCATGGAGTTTGCATGTTCTCCCTGTGCATACGTGGGTTCTCTCCAGCTTCCTCCCACAGCCCAAAAACATGACTGTCAGGTTAACTGGTCTCTCTAAATTCTCCCTAGGTGTGAGTGTGTGTGTGCATGGTTGTTTGTCCTGTCTGTCTCTGTGTTGCCCGGCGACAGACTGGCGACGTGTCCAGGCTGACCCCGCCTCTCGCCCGAAACATTCGCTGGAGATAGACACCAACACCTCCTGACCCCACTAGGGACAAGGGTGTTAGACAATGGATGCATGGATGGAAGCAACCTATTTGCATGCAGTATGTGGTCTGTTGCATGTAAAATTCACTAGCAGTGAATATTGTGCTAGTATCACAATATCTTTGGTAATGGACCAAAGAAAACAAGGAAGTTGCAGGCCTTTAAAATCGTGATGCTTTTGATGGATCAGATAGACTCAAGAAATTGTAACAGCAGCTGCGAAGGGGGGCCCAATTGAATTTTTTGTCAATGGACCCCAGATTCCTAGCGGTGCCCCTACCTGTCAATTCCGATTTTGGCTGACACTAATTCTTTTTTTTTTGTCTGACAAGTTGCTAAGTTTGAAACAGTGGGGTGGCTATTGTTAGCCGCACGACGTGATGGGCATTTCTGTCGGTCAGTCTGTCTCACTGCAGGGCAAAAGAGGACAGTGGCAGATTTTCAGCTCTTTACAGAGGTAGATAACATCAGTTTCATCCAATTGCCGAACTCCCAAAATTAAGGAAATTGAGACGTTTTTGTTTTTTTCTTTTTTGGCTGGTCAATTTATCGGTGCACCCCTACCTATCATCCATTAAACAACCAGTTCAGGTAGCGGCGCTGACGGTGTGTTTCTCTGCTGTCTCAGAACTGGCAGGTTTGGCGCTTGCTTTCTGCCGGCTCTTTGTAAGCAGAGCGACCTTCAGGTGTACGCCGCCCGACCCGGACTCAGGCTGTGGAGGTCTAACGTTAGAGGAGAGGTGGAGGAGACTCGACTACTCAAGTCCTTTTTTGACAAACAGGTACATACAGAACCTTCCTCTAAGCAAATGCATTTGATACATTTGCAGGGACAGTTGGTTCAACAGAGTATTGACTCAGAGAGACTGAATATTAATTCACACCACATATATTTGTCTGTAAAAATGTCTAAAACCATCATTGTGACCGATTTATGTTGGTCTGTCGCAAACAGTCTGAAATGCACTGCGGTTTGCGGTTGTAAATGTGACAAGTAGCCTACAGAATTCCTGTTCCTGTCTCCTCTCCTGTCCACCGCTCCGTTCCAGATCCCTGGGTTTGAGCTGTTTCCACGCCCCGGTCCAGTTGGAGCGTACCGTCCAGCAGACCGGCAGCTCGGCCTGCTCAGCTGTTTCTTCAGAGAGGGCTGGATTCTCAGCTGGAATGAATACAGCATCTACGTGTTTGACTGTCTCAACGAGGTAGTGTGTTCATCTACTGCATATTCTTTAGTTTCTATGTAATCCAAGTCCTGCCAATGATCAGAGCTCAGAGTACGGCGACTACGTAAGAACCCAGTAGATAGTAGAGATGCACTGGTCCATAACATCTGTATCAGTCTCAATATTGACAAACATGCTAAATCGTTTATCAGTGACAATGTGCCTGATCCATAAAGGCAGATCTAGTCAGTCTAACCAGTGTACTTGACGCTGGTATTGGCCCAAAGCCCGTATCAGGACACCACTAACAGAAACATAGATGAGCAGAAGAAGAAGTGTTACAGTGGTAATTTCACAGTTGCTGACAGTGGAAAAGTTGAAGATAGATCAATGAAGGATTGGAAGTACTACAGAGAAGAAAGTAGCTCGATATAATTGACCGTCCAAAAGCTTTCTGTTCTAGTTACCATGGTGATGTTTTACCTTCATACTTTAAACAAACCCCCAGATAGATTGTCTGGAATTACTGCTGCATTTAGACTGTATTTGCAGTTTTGGAGCCTGAAGGCATCCCTCCTTACCCCAGTGTGACATTTGACTTCCTGGTTTAAAATGTGAGCTCCAAACCTCTGGCTTTCTCCCAGAATTCTCCTCTCATTATCATGTCAGGTTGATATTTCTTGGGTTATTTTTCTTTTTTTTTGTCAAAACTCAGGGAAATATATTCTTGATGAGCGACTGTTGACGTCTTCATGTATTTCTGCAAACACCCCAAAGACACAATGCAACATGCTAATGTCCTCAGGATGAAAGCATGCTGCAGTTTTTCTGTTTCTCCTTTAGTTCTGACAGCCAGTAGGCTCAGATAGAAAAAGACCTCATGTGGTTCTTGATGTCAACGTATGAGTCAAGATGACCTGGAGACGATTCTGGCCTATCACCTCATTTATGTTGTGGACAAACTCCCACAGTGACTGTAACTGAATAGGAT
This sequence comes from Xiphophorus hellerii, assembly GCF_003331165.1. NCBI lineage: Eukaryota > Metazoa > Chordata > Actinopteri > Cyprinodontiformes > Poeciliidae > Xiphophorus > Xiphophorus hellerii. The sequence goes on from NC_045690.1 coordinate 26,104,990, forward strand.
CAAGTGATGACACAGATACATAAAGCTATATGTCATCATCATAAGTATGGTAAGACACACTCGCAGCTAGGGAGAGCATAGTTACTAAATTAAAATGGGCCCAGATGGAAGCTAGGGAGAACCCCGTATGGGACCCTGTTTGTATATATTCATAACTGTCATATAAAACAAACTAGTACTGGTCTATCAGATAGGATTTCAACCAGTTCAGCAGAGCATCACCCCGTGGCAGAATAATTTCCTCTTTGTTCATCAGCATATCATAGCCGCACTGAGATGTACAAGAAGAAATGCCTCAAACTGGAATTAAAACAAAGTATTTTACCGTGACTATTATTGTATCCTAGAGAAGCGAAGTGACAATTCATCTTTGAAACGGAAAATGCCGTATTTAAACACAAGTTGTGCTTTTGTTTGGTGCTTAAAGGTTATAATCGGTTGTCTGGAAAGCAGCGGAGACATTGTGTCTGTGTCATCTTGTGAAAATGAAATCTTCGTGCTGAAAGGAGACAGAGAGATTATCCGCCTGTCCAGCAATCCAGAGGGAATCTCCTCAAACCGTGAGCTCTGCTAACTCTGCCACAGATTGCCTCTACCGTTGGCAGCCCAAACCAACAGCTACAAGTTCTCTGTTTCCCTATATTACCAGTGCTGTCGGGTTACCTGCCTTCACCACTGACCACACCCACGATTCTCCAACCTACCGGGTCAGTGGAAATAGTCCAGCCAATCAGAACAATGGCCATCATCACAGAAGATGGGGGCAAAGAAGAGGCAGGGGGGAGCGAGAGGCTCTCTGAGGAAGGACCGGATGAAGAGGAGGAAGAGGAAGGAGTGGAAGAAGTTGAAGAGGCGGTGGAGCAGGACAGCCCACTAAAGGTAACGTTATCATAGAGCAGATAGGAAAACAGAAAGGTATGCCTTTATATCTTACCATCTACAACATAGAGCCTTTAAAACCACAAAAAGAAAAAAAATAATAATCTGAATATTTTTCCATAAAAACCCTGGTGCTTTGAGCGTGAAGTTTAAGCAATGATACTTCCCAGATATTCATTATTTCTACCTACTTATAGACTCTCAGCCATCCAGAACATGGAAAAACCATAAAAGTTTAAAAATAAACCAACTTAGCAAGTAATAATTTAAATAACACATAACTTGTATTAAGAGTCACTTCAATAAATCAGTTCTTATGAGGAATCTTATCAAGTGGAGTTACTCATTAAAACTTGTTTTTATTTATTTTTGTAAAGATCACTGACACTGAACCAAACTCGTATCTGCACAACATTTGAATCTTAGTTTGGCTTCTGTGGGTCTCAACTGTTTGTTTACTGAAAAAGACAGAATTATCATGTTGTGCATTGTGTTATGTAATGTTATGTTTGATGTGCATCGCCACTTACTAGTGATTTTTGGTCTTGCAGCTAGAACACATTAAAAACTTTTAAAACAATATTTTACGTTACATTTCACTTTAACTTTCCCTACCCCCTCCAAACTGCTCTTAAGAAATTTCCCCATTTGTTGTCCCCCCCCCAATAATGAGATGAGCTTTCCTCCCTTGGCCCCATCAAGTAAAATATATTTTTTTATCTTATACTGTATATCTCCCCATAGTCTGTCTGAAGAGGCAGATATTTCATGATAAAAGCTTATCATGAAAGGAATGAGAGAATAATGTGAAATTGAATCACAATATTAAGCCTTCAACTGGAAGCTGAATAATAACTCTTTTGGATCTAGTGAGTCACTAGTTTCTGACTCAGGGCGGCTGAAACTATTGTTTTCCTTCTTCTTCACAAACGTCCACTGCTGCCGTGTGTTTGTGTGTCGCATAAAATCCCAATAAAATATATGTAGCAGGTACAAGAATATAGTTTTTGTTTATGAGGGCCATTATGTCTGCTCAGGTGATGGAGTCCAGCCAGCCCTCCACTTTGTTCAGCAGCTCTCGCTTCCGCAGCAGCTCTGTCACCATGTGGGACAGCCTGAGCTCAGCCACTCCGGTAAGCACTCCGCTTGAACCGAGCTCCAGGCGCTACAGCGCCCCTATTGACCAGGAGAGGATGCAGCAGGAGCTGGTGGTGAAACCCATCAGAGTGAAGAAGAAGAAGAAAAGACATCAAGGTTAGTGAATTAGGTCAGATGTCAACGCTGCCCCCTGGTCAGTGATGGTTAGCTACGGTATAGACAGCCTGTGTTTTTTTCCATATTTGGATATTAATAGGCAAGTTTAACATTACTGAGAAATGTAGGTGATTCAGTTACATTAAAGTTGTGACTCGAGTATGCAACTTTTATAAAAGATATTTTGTAACATATTTGTTAAAACTGGCACTGTGTCCTGGCAGTATAGCATGAGTCAGATAATATGTGAAGAAATTGAGCTTCTCCCAGTGCTAACTAGAAACAACCAATCAGAGTCAGGAGGAGGGTCTTAGAGCAGTCACTCACAATCTCGTGGCGCTGCTTACCCCTCCCTCCATTGCTCTATGCTATGCTGCAGCTCCTCCTGGATAGCAGATCCTTTTGTGAATGTTAGCAGCTCAGGGAGGAGGTGGAGCAGATCAATGTTCTCACAGATCATCTGTCTCATATTACACTGTGACAGCATGGAGATAGTTTGAACAAATATGGAAAAACATATTCTTGTAAAACAGGAGTCTCAAACTCAATTTACCCGGGGGCCGCTGGAGGTAGAGTCTGGGTGAGGCTGGGCCGCATTCACACACACGGTCTCCTCAGCCGAACCTTTCTGATTGCCTATTACCATATTTGGCCGTAGTCAGGCGCTGTAACAGCCGTAATTGTGTAGTGTCTCTTTAAGATACTCTAGCATTGCTAATGATGTCAGAAGTATGCGCCACGGCTTCTCTGTAGAGAGCGTGGGAGAAACGTGCTAGACGGACATGTTAGCTCCCTAACTTTTTAGTAATGTTACGGGTTGTTTGGACGCTGCTCAATTTTCATGTCTGATAATATAGCAGGCGTTCAACCGGGCTTTGTAAGGTTGGTGAAGAGCGTATTTATTAAAGGACAACACTGTGGAATTCCCAGTACCAGTGTGGTTGTGAGTTTTTGACCGTCCTGACGAATCTGCCGCCTCCTCTCCTCCCTTAAACACAACCCAAGCGTTACAGCGCCTAACCTTAATTACGTTACACTGATCAGCAACTTCCGGGTCTAGACTGGATGCTGAAGCACGTGAAGCGGGAGCGGCCGCGGAAATTGCGCATGTACCGCATGAAAATAATGACAAATAGAAAATGCAAATAGGCTCGGCCGATATCCCGCCCCCGAGAGCAATATACTCCACCGTGATTGGTAAGTTCGTTCAGCTCCACACACAACACTGAAAAGTGCCAATTATATCAAACTCGCGGGCCGCACTAACATTAAACTTTCATATTAAGGCGGGGGCCACAAACTATCGTCCCGAGGGCCGCAGTTGGCCCGCGGGCCGCGAGTTTGAGACCCCTGTTGTAAAAGCTACTTACTGCAGGTTTTCTATCACTTAATATAAGTGATATTACCTTAACAATAGCTGTAGCATGCTGTTTAGCATGTTAATGCAATATAGCTTTAACATGCTGACTGGCATGCTAACATTCTATTTAGCATAGTATGTTAGCACTGCTAAATAAAAGGCTAGTATTCTATTTAGCATGTCAGCATTCCATTTTGAAAAAAATATGCTAGCATTTAGCATGCTACTTAGACATAGCATGCTAATTGTATTTCAAACATGCTATTTTCAAGCAAGTTTATTCTGAAAGCAGTCTGCATAACGCTAACAGAAGTCTCCAGAAAGCCTAAGATGTCGTCACGTACAGCAGGTTCCTACCACTGTTCACCGCTTTTCCTGCTTTTCTTCTGCATATTACCATTCTTACTAATGATCAAGCTTGCCATGTTGTTGCTTGTTTAACTGAGTGAGCTAAAAGTATGCGCTGACAGGTAGGTATGACTCATTGTGATCTGTCTCCATCTGTCTTTAGACCTTTCCTTAGACCGTTGCTCTGGAAACCGTCTTGTAGAGAGCAGCTGCTCAGATTCAGTGTTTATAGTCCAGGACAGCAACTGTAGTGATGGAGAAAGTGGAACCCCGTCCAGTGACCAAGCCTTCTTCCTTGGTTTTGATGCTGGGAGTCAGGACACTCTACAGCAGAACCAAGACCAGGAGACACAACACACAGGTTCAGATAATGCTTTGGAAGTCGAGGAGGAAGTGGAGTCTTCCCTCAACCAGTCTGGGTTTGTATCTGGTGAATGGCAGCCTTCAGTAGATCCCATTACTGCTGATCCGACAGTCTTGTTCTTCTTTTCAGTTCCGTTCCCAGTGCAGGGTCACTGCTCCTGTCGGGTCTGAACCCAGAAAAGGCTCAGAACGACGGTTCCGAGGCAGACGGTATCCCTCCCACCCCAGATGTTGACCAGCTGCTGGAATCCACCTTCTCTTACATGAAGGCTGAGGATGATGGAGGGCTGGAGCCAGCATCCAGAGATGAGACGGTAGGTTTTCACTGTTTTTTTTTAACATTTCTACCAGTTAGGTAAATATCATCTCATACGAGCCTTCACGTTTACGTACACGTGTTAAGTATGTTTGAACGATATATCAGAATGTATCGTATGTATCGTAAAAAGTTAGTCCTTTTTTGACATATCGGTATCGATCCAGTAAGTAAAACTGGGATGCTAATAACAACCGACGTTTATTTACATCCTGTTGCTGTTTGTGTTTTAGCAGAGGGAGGAAGTGGGTCATGTGGTAGTGGTAACTAGACCTGTCACCATCACACAATTTTCTGGACGATAAATTGTCCCAGAAGTTATTGCGATAAACGATAATGTTGTTGTTTTGAGGCCATTTTGTTTTTAGACCATTTTCAAGTAATATAATGAGACTGGCATAATAATTGCAAGAACACATCCTCAAAGAGCAATAAACCTTAAACTCTAATGAACATTTAACACTGGAACAGGAAGATATTTTAAATATACAAAATAAAAGAAAAAAAACAACAAATAAAATCAATTATAAAGTCTCTGTAAAGGAAATTGTCCTTCAAAAAAGAGTCAATTGAGACCAAAGCACCAGACTGAAGACTTTTATCATCTAGATTTTGGTAGAAAGAGAGAAAAGAGAAAAACAATAAATCGTGCAAATGGAAATGATTGAGCTCGTATTAATTTATCATGGGAATAACTGATTTCTTGCTTTTTGCGACAATAAATCGCTTGTTAATGAGCAGCATGCAGGTTGTTCAGACAGTTCTCTCTCTGTGTGAGCAGGAGGACCACCCGCTCCTCTCTCCTCAGCTGGCAGACCAGGTGTTTCCCTGTGATGAGAGCAGTCAGGACAGGAAGCCCAGCATGTCCAGTGATGAGGAGGGAGACATCTACTGCCACTCTGCTCCTGCTGCTGCTGGAGGAGGAGGAGGAAACGATCACAGCGCTCCATCTGCAGAGACGGAGAGGACAGCAGAGAGAGACGCAGAGCAGGACAAGAACAGGCCTTACATGGTGAGAAATGAAAAGTATTCACTCCTTTAGTGGTTTAGCTGTTTTTTGTCACACTTAAGTGGTCAAAGAAGTGATCAGATTGTAATATCAGACAAAGATAACCTGAGACGATACAACAAAAGCAGTTTTCAAATGATTGAATTTCCAACTAACAATAAGAAAGAGACTTACTGTTAGCACAAGCTTCAGACAGAAGCTTGTGGACAGAAGCTCTGTCTGAAGCTCCGCCTTCAGGAAGTCATCACAACATGGCTCCTCTGTTAACCTAGTGTTGTTCTGAGAAGTAGCTCCTACAATGAGCTCAGCAGATGCACAGTTCCAAAAGGTGCTTGCTAATTGCTTCTGGCTAGTCTGAGGAGCTGAGTGGGGGAGTGACAGGGGAGGACGGGGGGCAGAGGGGCAGACAGCTGCTCTGTGAGGTGGAAACTTGTAAACTGCAGCTCTGAGGAGGAGCTGCGCTTCGAAGGCAGGCCTGGGTGTGGGGATGTGAAACCAATCCAAAGAATCGGGTTGATCACAGCTATTGTGGGTTAAATCTTGAAGGTTGACAATAAACCAAAATCAGAAGAAATCTGTAAGCTGGGTAATAATTTGTCACAACACTGTATGTGAGGTACTAAACCCCATGGTGCTGACTGTACCCACTGCAAGTCAATGAATGTAATTCAATATATATACTGTATGTTTCTGCTTTGCAGTTGGCAGAAAGCTGGATGGGCTATTCTGGACCAGGATGTGGGATCCTGAGCCTGCAGGTGACAGACAGGTGAGTCCGATCAGCCTCCCTGCTGACCTGCTGCTGGCGCTCGCGTGGCTCACGGACAACCTGCGCTTCCAGGCATGTGTGGTGTTTGGATTTCAAAGGAGGGCTGTTCTGCAGCACTCTTCCTGAAACTGGACTCAGATGGCAGCGCTTCGAAGACAACGTCCACCAGGTGGCGCTATCCCCTTCAGGTGGGCTGATGTCTTACTTTGGATCAGCGCCGTGACTCATCCCAGAGAGTCATTCATAAATGGGTGTGTAGTATTATCCAGATGCTAAGCGCTGTTAACCCCTCAGGCAACCTGCTGTGGAAGGTGGAGCAGAAAACCATGACGGCGTTCGCTTGTGCCAAAGTGTCGGTTAAAGGAAAACGTCACTGGTATAAAGCTGCAGAGCAAGCGGCCTTCGTGGCGCTGAGTGACGACTCTGCTTGGATCATCAGGACCAACGGAGACCTCTACCTGCAAACAGGTGACCTCCCATCTGTCACATTTAGTCAAGCTTACAAACTGTCACTAATATGCAAATCGTACCTTCAGGTTATCATGTTTAGGTTTTTTTTCTTTCTTTCAACTAAGAAGATTGTTTCTGTAGGAATTATATGAAAATAATCTGTTTTTATTTATATTTTATTTAAAAGAAATGTAATATTAAAAATGATTTATTCTCTTCTGAATAGTCAGTGAGTAAAATCTTTTTTCATGTTTTGGTGATGAGCTCCTAGTCTTTGAGGTGGGGAGGCCCCCTCACCATCATCCTTTTCTTTAGCTCCCTCCACAGTCTCTGTCAGATTCATATCAGAACTCTTGGAAAATTAATATTACCTCTGGTCAGAACAAACATGTTGGTAAAATTAAAATTATTTTCAATCTAAATCTGCCAGGGGTGTAAGTAATTTTGCTCTTACTTGCACTTTACAGGGATTTACTGTGCTCTGTAAGGGATAAGAAAATGTTTTTTCTGGTTCATTATGTGTAGTGGTGTCTTACAGGAGGGTTGAACAGAAACCAGGGTGGAAGTTCTCCTTCCAGCAGGAAAACCACCTGGAATGTAAAATCAGAGCTTTAAGTGAGTGGACTTTGAATGGCCCAGTCAAAGTCCAGACTTAAGTCAGCCTGAGAATTTGTGACAGGCCTTTGCCTGAATTATGCTCAGAAATACTCCATGTAAATTGACAATTGGCTGTCTTTTTTTTCAAACTAGATTTTTTTTTTCTCTCCACAAAAATTTCTGAAAAGTGTGTCCTGTTTTTGTTTTCTCTCATCTTGTGCTACTCTGTAAATGCTCTGTCTCACATCATAACGACGATACATGGACGTTTGTAAGTTTGTGCCAATCTTGTTACAGCTAGCCGGAGCAGGACCTGCTCGCCTTCTGTGATCCATTAGTACAGCCTGAAGTTGGGGAAAAAATAATTTTCTTAGACTGTTGACGTGGAACAGTACAGTAGGATCTGAATCTATCTTTGATTCAAATGCGTTTAAGACTAAGAGAGAATCCTTCTTATGAAACTTGCTCTTGTTTTTAGCTCATATATTATTAGCTTATTTATTTTAATGACATTTTTAAAATACTTTTGTTTTATCTAAACAGACCTCCCTTGTAAATAAAATATTGCATCTCAGTGAGACAATAAAAAGTAGAAAAAAAGTGAAAAAGATGAAGAGTTGTTAATTGTTCACACTTCATCATGTATTTAGAAGAAAAAGGTTGCTTTGAGTTTGGACTGGTGAATAAAAGTAACTTGAAGGACAAATGGTTACAAAACCAGACTTCAGGCTTTGTTAGTTATGTTTAAGTGACTTTTTATTCATGGAGATTTTCCAAAAAAACAAACTGTGAGACTGAAACAAAATGACTAAAGTTGCCGTTATATCAGCAATGTGATTATTTATCATAATTGGAACTTTTTGTTTTGGATATAAAGTGGATTTCAGAGGCAGTCAGAAAAGTCCTCATTTATGCTGAGTCATGTTTATGGTTCAGTTATCCATCAAGTCCCTGCTTCTACATTTAATCAGGACCATTTCCTTTGACATACCTGTTAGTATGGCGTGTGACCAAAATATGTTTATGAGATGCTTTTAATCTGAAAGAACTACTTTCCACGCAGTCTTCACACATTTCGTTTCCAAAACTTAGACGAGATCCAAACTTTAACATGTGGACATAAACGTCTGCAGTGACTGCTGACTTTGATTCTGGACAGAAAGAAGGCAGAGCTGATGTCACAGGTGGAGCGTTGCTATGGGTTACTGCTGCTACATTTAAGGCTGTGTGTGTTTCAGGTCTGAGCGTGGAGCGTCCCTGCGCCCGCTCGGTCAAAGTGGAGTCTCCCTGTGTGTTCAGCCAGGTGTGTGTGGGAGGGGGCGTGGTCTGGGCTTTAAGTGAACACAAGGCTTTGTTCTACAGAGAAGGACTGAGCAGCTACTGCAGCGAGGGAGACGGCTGGAAGTACGACACTGTCAGGTACCGAGCCTCCTCTAACACAGCTTCAACACGACCACAGTGCAACAGCTCAGCTTGTTGTATTTAGGTCAAGTCCCAAATGAAACGTCAGTATAGTGACTATTTGATATGAAATGGAAAGGAAAGACTAAAAGATGAAAGAATTGACAGAGATTGATTATTTAAAGGGACAGTATAATGTAAAATCAATCTTTTTTGAACTTTACACCATGTTATAAGGTTATTGCCTCATCAAAAACATACCTGTAGTGTTGCTTTGATTCTTTCATGCATGTTTGGAGAAATCTTTTAATCTCACTTGGCAAACAAAAACGGCTGATTGGACCTAGCTCCGCCTTTGAGGTCGCAGGTCCACCTAAAAGAGCTGCAGTTTCCGAGCTTCCACCTCACAGAGCCGCCCTTCCACATTCAGCTCCTTCAGACTAGCCAGTAGCAATTAGCAAACACCTGGTAGAACTGCACATCTGCTGAGCTCATTTTAGGAGCAACTTCTCAGTGCAGTGCTGGTAAAAATGTTGTTAAAGGTTAATAGAGGAGCCATGTTGTGATGATTTCCTGAAGGCGAAGTTTCAAAAAGAGCAGTTTTTAAAGAGACAGAGGCCCAATTTTAAGGCATTAAATTAGGAAGTAAAATTTCATTTTACTATTAGTATCTGGAAAATACATAATACCGGCCCTTTAACTCAGTGAAAAAGCGACTGCACCGCCTGCACTGCTTCTCTGCTGCAGTTAAACTCCCTGAAACCTTTACTGCATCACAATCACTGTCACATGACTAAACAAAGATCACATGACCAACCTGGTCCGCCTCCAGGTATTAATTCTGATATATCGTGCATCACTAAGCAAAAACCAGGGTTACCATTTAGTTATTATTAGTACAAATGATTTTAAATAGGGATGTATTAAGTTTGACTCTTTGTTTGCTGCAGTTTGGAAACCCTGACCAGTCAGAGCTGACTGTGTTGCAGGCTGAGGATAATTTGTTCTGTTGCTTGGCTTCTATGTGCATGTAGATCAACTACTTGTTTATTTTGCCTGGTAACCAAGCAACTAGACACACAAGTAAAAGTGAACATGTCATTAGTTCTTATTTGTCTGTTTCTGCGGCAGTGAGGCTCAGGGCCTGGAGCTCATCTGCATAGCTCTAGGAGGAGGCGGAACCGCCTGGGCGCTTGATGCCAGCGGCAGCCTCTGGTTCCGAACCGGCGTCTGCCCGTCCAGACCCCAGGGCAACGATGACCACTGGTGGCAGGTACTCATGGTTAGAGGGGAGCGGATCCATTTTGGCTTCTGTTGGGTTCCAGGTTCCGCTCTTTCACCACTCCGCTTCTCCCCCAGATCAGCATTTCAGACTACGTGGTCTTCGATCAAGGCAGTTTTTTCCAGACCCTGCTGCAAGCTACGCAGAGCGTTGCCACAGTAACCAGGGGTCCAGTGGAGCGGGTGGTGGCCTTTCTGTCGCAGTACTCCCAGTGCCAGCCCAGCCTGGTCAGCGCTAACGCCACTGGAGTGTGGGTGGCGTCAGGACGGAACCAGCTGCACCTGGCGCGTGGAAACCTCGTGGGTCAGTGAGGTTCTGCACAGCAGCTGAGCAGCTTTCAGTTTGCTCCTGCTTATCACTTCCATTTGGGTTCTTTCAGGAACATTTTGGCAGAACGTGGTCCCAAGAGGAACTGTGTCAGCCACCAGGTGGACCTTCATCACTTCTTCATCTGTGCCTCATAAAGAAGGTAAGCCGTTTGGACGGAACACACATCTGGACCTCTAGCACTCGGCTGTGCAGATGTCAGATGTCTGTGTTGACTGTGTATAGGAACGTTCCTGTGGTTAGCTCAGAGCAGGAAGGATCTGTTCTGTGTCTGGGACCGGGATGGAGAGCTTCGTCCTTCCTCTGTCCAGCTCCCACCAGAGGTAAGACCACCCAACTCGTCTCTATGTCTAAATCTGCCGCTTTTCAGGCACTTTGAATGGGCGCCGCCAGGGGTCCTCAACCTGCCGCTATATCCTGTTTACCTACAATTTTTTTTTAAACAAATGTGGTGAAAATATGACATTGAAAGATGAACCCACACATTTTTTCTCATGACGTGCAATAAATCATCACTGCTAATATTTGTGTTACTTTACAATCTGCTTCCTAAAGCTATATGTGTTGGTTGGACCATTTATTTTACTAATCTCACCATCCCATAAAATATAATGTATTGACTCTTTTTTTTCTGCTAGATTTTTGTTTGATATTAAAAGTATTTTTAGCCAAAAAAATAAAATGAATACCACCTTGTTCTTGCCAAAAGATGATTTAGGTAAAGAAATCACTTTTGACAAAAAATGACTTACCATTATTTTAGGAAGGTGATGGTGTGATATCTTAAAATTTAAAAAGCTAAATAAATAAAACAGTGTTGTTTTTTTTAAATTACATACTTTTGAAAGTAGACATTTCTCAAAAAGTTGAAGTTACCCTTTTCAAAAGGTCATGCAGCTAATAGTTGTGCCTGGTCTACACTCACTTCCCTCATGTTTTCCTCTCCTCTGTGCTCAGGTGGAGCTGACTCACTTATCCGCCTGTCGTGATGCTTTGTGGGGTTTGGACATTCATGGCCAAGTGAGCATTCGAACTCTGTCTCCTTCTTGTCCCATCGGTTTGCATTGGACCCTCCTGGACCTCAGCCAGCTTGGTGCGTTCCATAGAAACTCTGTTTTTAAAAACTTATGCTGAGCTGCTCTTGTTTGGTTTATTCATTTCTAGATTATAACTTGATCACAATCATTTTTAAGTCCCCCCCCCCCCCCCCCCTTACACAATGATGCGGGGCTTTGTGTTGGACTGTCACATGAAATCCTAATAAAATATAATGTTGTAATGAAAGAAAATGTGAAAAATCTGAAGATTTTGCAAGGCACAGCAGTATCAACGATTTCAATGGAGACCTGCACTTCCTGTGGTCCCAGCTGTGTGACTGCCCCCTCCTGGTGGCTCAGAGGCATAACAGCTGAGGACCAGCTTTAATCTTCACCTCCATATTAGTTCTTAGATGGCACAAACTGGGACATGAAATGACAAATCTAGGTCATAGCTTCAAAAATGATTTCTTCTGTTCTGCCTAACATTTTAGCCAATTCAGACAAACACTTCTCACTGTTCTCCAGAATGTCCCCACCGCTCACGTAAACCCCGGATAGATGACACTGTGCACTCTGTCTTTATGCGCCGTGTTTTATTTTCTACAACCACGCTGTTCGGAGGACGTTTGGTGTAATTTGAGGCTCAATGTCTTTGGCACATGTCGGATAACAAAAATAAATCCTGGATCAGGGAATGATTTGGGAGACAGCCGCTGCACCGCCGATCACATCATGCATTGTTTCAGACGGTGCAGAAACACATTGAAGCTGGAACATCCAGACTCAGCTGTGTGTGTTCGTCACATTGACAGTCTGAGGTTGTGTAACAGGTTTGTGTCAGAGCTCAGCAGGAATGTGTGTGTGTGTGATAGAGATAGAGTAACATGGCGGAAAGGTCAGATCTGTTTATAGTGCCTCTGCTCTTCTCATTATCAAAGATCACATGATTTCCTGACCTGTCTTCACCTGCTATATGTTGTGGACACCCAGCCTGAGACACAGACCTGATAGTCTGCTAGAATCGGTTCCATTTGTGACCAAAATTGCAACATTTGTTACATTTTCAGCTGCTTTGGTTCTCTTTCACTCTCCCCTGTGTCAAATTAACCAAAACCTTTGAAGAACCTCTTCACCTCCTCGCCTGTGGGGGCGCTACACCAAGAACCACTGAGAGAAACGACACAGAAATCACAGAAAATTACTTCATTTTTCATAAAATGTAAATAAAAATGCAGTGACATCAGATTTTATTGGTTGTAGGATTTCTTTTTGGTCTTTGGTAAAAGACCACAACCCATTTCTCCTGCTATCACTTGACTAGAACGTTTGTTTTGGTTATATTTACCCATAATGACCTGCAGTATATTATGCTTCCGGAGCGGTCTCTGGTCCGCTCGGTATTCTCATGTGCATTCAAACTGAACCAGACTTTACATCAGCTGAACCAAAACCGAAGTTTGTAGTTTGACCAAAAAACGAACTCTGATCTGTCTACAAACCGCGCGGACTGGGCTTCCTGCCCCAGAAAGCAGGAAGCGGACTCATGCACAGGGCATTCTGGGTAAATATAACCAAAACAAATGCACTCGTTTTTGGGGCTAGCAGGAGAAATGGCTTGTGGTCTTCTACCAAAGACAAAAGAGAAATCCTCCTACTGCAAAAATTGACTCTACTCTATTTTTGTTTTCGTTTTATGAAGAAGGAAGTTGTATTCAGAAGTTTCCTTTTCGTTTCCTTCAGTGGCTTTTGGTGCGGCGCCCCCACAGGCGAGGAGGTGAACAGGTGTTTCAAAGGTTTTGGTTAGTTTGACGCAGTGCAGTGTGAAAGAGAACCACAGCAGCTGAAAATGTAATAAATGTTGCAATTTTGGTCCCCAATTGAGTCTACTGGACTATCATGTCTGAGAACACCATAGTCTGCATTTTTTTCTCTCTCCTGGTTCAGAATGATGGTTCATTAGCATAACTTCTGCAGAACTTTGACATACTGAGCAGGTTGCTGGACCATCTGAATGAGCAGAGACACGTCTAAAACTGGCAGGACATCGGCCCTGCCTGGAGGACTGGAACTGGACACCCAGAATCTACATCTTATGATTACAGTTTCATCATATTTATACACTGCTTGCTGTTTTCCACACATGTAGCACTTTTAGGCTATCATTCACTTCTGACAGCAGATACAGCAAGTTGCCCAATGACACTTTAGCTCATGAAAGACCTGCTGACCAACTTCTAATGTTCAGATTACACAACAGCCACTCTGTCACCTGAGCCACAGGCTGTTTGTTGACCCTGAGCTGCACAGAGCTGCAGGCAGTAATAAATATATCAGCCATGCTTAAACACTGTAAATAAATATAATAAAGTTTATTGTTAGGTTTTCTTTAAAATATGGTTATTTTCAATTAATAAAGTATTTTATATGATACAGTGCTTTGCAAAAATATTTCTAAAGCTTGAACATTACAACCATTCATCTGTTATCTATTCCACCTATCCTTACAGATTGCTGGGGGGCTGGAGCCTATCTCCAGCAGCCATTGGGTGAGGGGCAGGGCACACCCTGGACAGGTCACCAATCCATTGCAGGGCAAACAACTGCACACATACACACACACACACACACCAAAGGACAATTTGGAGAGACCAGTTAACAGTCATGTTCCATGCAGAAGGACCCCAGATCGAAATTCCAACCCAGTTGTCCCACATTACAACCACCAACCAAAATATGTCTTCATGGGATCTTATGATTTAGAGCAACACAAAGTTGCTTAATTGGCTTAATTTTTTCACAGCTCATTTGTTTCATGTGATACTGTCACAACATGGTGACAGTTTTAACAAATAAGTAAAAAAAAAACAAAAAAACGTTTTTTTTAAAAATATAAAAGTCATCTACAGCAGATTTAGGTTTTGCATACATCTGTTTGAAAGACTCCATAAGGAAGTGTTCCCTTTTTTCCTTCAGGAAGTGTTCGTCTGGTCAGTGTGAGCTGTGGCAGCCAGAATGTTTGGTCAGTGGACAGTCGAGGACTCGTCTACTTCAGAGTTGGAACTCAGCCTTTGAATGCCAGCATGATGATGCCGGCTTGGATCTACATCGAACCTCCCTCACAGGTAGCGGCTTCAATATGGTGTTTGTCCATCTGACAGTGGACCAAAATCAGCTTCATGTGAAAAATATTGATGGTCCAGTGGAGCAGTTTTCTGTGTCTTAGGTGCTCTTCAATATTTTTCATTGGTTGATAAATACCCACAGGTATTTACACTGTAGGGGACGGGATAGACACCAGCTGTGTTTCTGTTCCAAATGTGTGCAAATCTTTGTTTGTATTTTGCTGATGTTGAAAAAACAAACTTTCACTAGTGCTGTGTTTCCATTTAAATAGGAAATTAAATTAAAATTATGCGTGAATAAGCTTATTCACACAATAAGTCATTAAAAATCATGGCAGCCACAGTTACATGAGATATATTCATAAGTCACAGCTCATTATCTTTTAGCCAATCAGAGGAGACATCCTCGTCTTATTCAAGCGTCAGAGCAACAAGCCCCGCCTTAAAAACCAAACCATCATCCTCCTACCACTTCCTGTCTTGTTCTTTGTGGTTTTCACCAGTCGTAACATCCAAATGTTCGTCATGTGACTCGTGTGATGCAAAAAAAAAGTGTTTCCATTGTAGTTTTGTGAACTAGATATATTTAGATATGGCTGAAAATCCATCTCATCCCAGCACAAAAACTGCTGTGTTTCCATTAAACAAATTTATTTTCTTAACTTCAGTTTGGGCAATTTCATGGTTAATGGAAACGCAGCTCCATGGAGTCATTCTACAGACATCCATAATGCAACTATGACCTGTCACATCTTTACAGCCAATAGGAGTCCAGCTGGTCAGCATCCAGACGAGTCCTAACGATCGTCTCCTCTGGGCTCTGGACAACAGGGGAAGTGTGTTTGTCAGAACTGGACTAAGTGATGAGATGCCTGTTGGGACAGACTGGGAACTGGTACCAGGTACTTCTTTCTCTGACTGCTTCGTCGATGTACGTTACCTGTCCATTCTGTGTATTCCACTGGTTTACAAATTGTGTGTGTGTGGGCGCGCGCGTGTGTTTGCAGGGCTGGCTGTCAGTCAGATGGTTGTCAGCTGTCAGACTGTTTGGGTTCGGTGTGTAAATGGAGAACTGGCTCGGCGTTATGGCATTTCTGATCGGAACCCTGCTGGAGATTACTGGAAGAAGATTCCTGGAAACACTAACTGGTTTACTGGTAAGACGGTTCACACCAGTTACAGTTGAATCTAACTCATCGTGACACACCTTGATAGGTTTGCATCTCGGCCTACAATAGGACATCGTCTTCACTCCCATTTCTTTGAGTGGCCTAACCATTATCCCAAACAAAAGAAATAATTAATTGTGTATTTAATCTGATAATTATCAACTAGAGCTGCAGTCTTTAAAAACCGATAAACAAACAATGGGAAACTTTTAACTTCAGCAGATAAATACTCTGCTGTTCACGATTTGCTAAAAACTCTACATTCACTTTCTTATTTTCTAGTGTAAAGTGACATTTTCTAAAGCTCCAATCTCTTATAAACTTTGGTTTTCTGAAACAGGAACAAACCGCTAAGTTGCTTTTAAACAATCAAAGTGGCTCATTAAAACATGGACAAGTAGAAATAACACCAAACATAGGAACACCCTTCTAATACAGGCATATTTGACCTGTTATTATTCAGACAGGTTATATGTTATAAGGTAAGATTATATATATATATACATATATATATTTGATTTGAGACTAGATTGTCTCAGTAAATTGTAATGATAGCCCCTGTATTTTTTCGAGGTGCTAAAGCAGGTTTAAGCAAGTTCATCTCTGGTAAGGTGTTGGAAAAGTTTGGATTACAAGCAAAAAGCACAGATTCTATGAACAAAACGTTGTACAATCCAAGAAAAGACAGGCGCCGATTATGAAAAATTAGCTGTACAAATGATGTGGTGTGTTTAAAACATGGACAGGTAGAAATAACACCTGTTGGAATATGTTGGAATGCGAGTCGTAAAACAGACGGTCTTTGATCAGAAGCTGACATTGATCCTCGCTGGATGATAAAGAAAATCAAGCGCTGAAGCAGCCAATGTCTCCTCTTTGCTCAGTGACTCCAGAGGAAGAGCTGTGGGCGGTGACTCCCATTGGAGGACTGTGCCGACGGCTGACCAAGCTCCTCCCACACATGCCCAGCGCCCCCCTGCCTGCAGGCGCCGTGCTGGGAGGAGAGGATGTTGAGGACGAATGGGAGCTGATCTGACCGGCGACACCGTCACTGCTGCTGGTCATCTGGATCCGGATTGGCTTGGAAGAACGTCGTGATGTCACCGACGTTGCTCTTCCCATCGTGTGACTTCACAGCTGGACCAAATCTGAGCAGGCCGATGACATCACATCCTGCAGCGTCTGCTGCACAGGTCACTCTGGGAAGACCAGGTGTGAAATGAAATGAAGGGAATTTATCTTATTTTTGTAACAGGAAGCACTTTAACCTTATTTAACTCTGCTAATATTTATTCCAGATCCGTTCAGCACTTCAAGCTGGTTTGAAATTAGCTTTACGATTCATCTTAAGTAAGTTTTAGACTAAAAGGAGACGTTAGACAGCTGAGTTTGGCTTAGTCCATTTGAAACGGTTTGTCTCCTTTCCTTGGCTGGACGCTCTCACATGGTGCTGCTTTCATGTCCCTGCCATTCACTTGACAGAAGGAAAACTTTTCTTTCTTTTTTTTTTAAACACAGAATATGCCATGTTCCTCGTCTGATGGCTTCCCATATAAATCAAAACAAAGTTCTGAGTTGCCTTTCTGTTTGTGAGGATTTGGGCGTCCAGCCTGTCGGTCACAGACTTTTACCTTTAGGGCTGTCGGTCTTCATGTGTTGCAACGCTGCTGAACGGGTTGAGGACTTCCTGTCAGTTTAACAGACTGAGACTGTTTGAGTTCAGAACTGGAATCCAGACCCTTCAGACGCTGTACAGAACAGCCTGACGAGGTTTCCTCTGTAATTCATGACCAACCCAGGACATTTAAGGAACATTTGAGTAAAATGTCATTCAGTTTGTCCCCTGCTCACTCTTACTGATTCCCTGTCATCACTTTTCTGCTGTGAATTAGTTCATTTTATTTTGTGAGTATTTTTGATTTCTTTTTATCCGTTATCTTTATGCACTGGTGGAATTTTAAGGGAGCAGGTCAGTATGTCCCAGAAGATTTTTTTCTTCTTCTTTTCTGAGTTTAATTCTCTAACTACTGTAACCAACCGCACAACCCTTACTACTTCAAAACGTTTACTTTGTTCTTTCACACTAAATAATCATTGAGAATGACCTGGTAACACTGAG
This sequence comes from Xiphophorus hellerii, assembly GCF_003331165.1. Taxonomy (NCBI): domain Eukaryota; kingdom Metazoa; phylum Chordata; class Actinopteri; order Cyprinodontiformes; family Poeciliidae; genus Xiphophorus; species Xiphophorus hellerii. The sequence goes on from NC_045690.1 coordinate 26,122,795, forward strand.
AAGAGCAAAAATATTCAAGCATAAAGTGGATTCACTGTCACTGCTGTCCTGTGGACAGTTTTATCCCAGCAGCTGCAATCAGTTTTGTTGATAACTGAAGATTTGGGACCCAAAGAAAGTGAGCTGGAGGAATTGTTGAAACAAAGGTTTGTTGACTGTTTGTGGAAATGAAAACTTGTATGATCCCTGGTAAAACCCCATGTTCCCTGATTATCTCCGTTTCACTGATCTGGGTTTAAATCTAAAGGAATAAAGTTCTGCTCACTTTAATCTGTATTACACTCCCTTGCAAATGGTTAATTATTGTTGTTCAGTAGTTTTTTTTCACCGAAACGTGCAATATCCTGAGAGACGTTCTCTGCACAAACAGACACAAAGCTCTCCTGAGTAGCTCAACAACTAGAAAGTCAATATTGCTCTCTTGCAGTCCTCCACTGATTGTTTCTGTTCTGTGTTGTTGCTCTGGAAGATCCCACAGTGTTGAGGCTTTCATTGACAAACTGTGATTGTCAGGTGAGCTAACCAATCACTCTGTAAAATATGTTTTATTGCACAGACAGGCAAGACATTTCATCTTTTCCACTTTTTCCCCCCACATTTTCCCAAACTGTAAATAATAATATGCAACTTTGAAAAGAGGGTGTCAACGCTAACTTTGTGTGATTACTTCCACTGACGCACCTGAACACATCAGCTGTGATGTTCCTGGATTCAGTGGGTGTTTCGGGTGTTTCAACATCATACACCCTCTGCCAGGTGAATTTCCAGCTTTTTTTCTCTCTCTCCACAGGTTTAGAGGCAGACTTCAACAGTGTTGACTGGTTCTTTCTAGGCTACTTTCTCTCCTGTACTTCTATCTCTTTTCCTTTTGAACCCTTTCAACAATCTTTCTGCTTTTCTATTCTCGTTTCTTTGTTTTTGTCTATGTGTTCATTACATTTGAAATAAACCCAAAGAAGTTTCCACTAAAATTTCAGGAAATATTTCCAAAAGTGGTCGGCTAACACTGGGCTACCTTCGGTGGAAGAGATGGGTCCGGTCCGGCCTGTCAGATGTTAGGCTGAGCTGTTATGTTTTAAGGCTTGGTTATTATTTTTTAATTGATTCTATGTTATTGATCCCTGTTGATGTGAACACCTTACAGCATGCCTTTATGGCTATAAACCTAAGAATGACTGGCTGAGAATGATCACTGCCCGTTCTTTATAGTGAGACTGAATCAATCAGCTGTAAACAAATTTATTGGACATTTCCATTAGCCAGACGGTTTAGAGCACAGCACTGGCTTTCACTGCTAATCAGCTGCTTCCTCCTTAATGTTGTTTCCAAGGATATTACACGGACAGTTTATGTTTGAAAGAACGGACGCAGCAATGTCTGTGTAAGGTTGATTTGTGGAGCATGTCTGAGCTAAAACAAGACTCCACACTTCAAACCGAGGGGTTCTGTCAGACCCTGGACGGTTCGTGTTTATTCACTCTGTTCTGTAATGTCCTGCCTACAACTTAACACAATATGCTGGCATTTTCCAACAAAGCAAACAAAAACCCATCTTTTGGGAGATGGTAATGAGAAATACTCTAATACTCCTACACTGCGAAGACAGTGAATCGCACCGTCTCTGGTCTAGTTTCTAGTGCAAATCTCTTAGTTCACTTTAAATAATTCTAAATTAACTTAGCAGTAACTTTTCAGCAAGATATAAGCTCTTGTTTTAAGTAAAGACTTATTGAATAGTAATAGAAAAAAGTCGTTTCACAGTTTTTTTGTTTTTTTTTTGCTTATCTGATAAAAATCTGCCAGTGGAACTAGTACATTTTTATTAATATGAAGGAATTATTGACTAAAAATGTAAATCTCCCATGTCTTGTTGAACAAATGACTTTTGTCTCATTTCAAGTATATTCAGATAATTCCTCTACAAACTAGACTAAAAAAAAAGGTGCTTTTTCAGTGTAGAACTTTTCACTTTCTGCAGGGTTTCAGGACTTTAAAGATGACTTCTTATGCCTTTATGAAGGCATATTCATTTTCTTCTTGACACTCCTATGAGTGTTTGGAGAAGCGACAGTAGGGAACACATGCACAAACTATTGTCAAATATAGAAAAAGTCAACTAGAAATAATCTTTCCTTCATTGCGTTGCCCCCTCCCCCCCCTTATGCGTCACATATAGTGGTTGCCTTACAGCTGGACTCTGTTTACTATTAGGTGACTTCTGTAGGTTTATTTAAGAGAATCACAGTGAAGGGGAGGGGCTGAATGCTTGGAATAGAATTTTCTTTTTTGTCATGTGAATTATCCAAAAGATCAAAATGTTTGTTTTTCAGCAAACATTTCGAGCAGTGCTGTCATCATTTGACTCCATGCTCAACCCAGAAACTTTGACAAGAAAAAGAAAAAAAAAATCAGGCATTTATTCAGCACCATTCAACTGCCAGATTACAACTAAACCAGCACATAAATAAAGCTTATGATCCATTAATCCAGTATAGATTCCACGAGCCCGCTTATTTTCACTATAATATGTCTATTTGGGGAATATTTACATGTTATTTACAGTATATTCAAACTGTCCAGTCGCAGCAGTCCTTCGGGGTTGTCTTCCACAACAGATGTCGTCACTGTCAGCTGTGCGGCTGCAGGAAGTCCGGCAGCGAAGTGATGCGGTCTGATCCGGACTGGGCCAGACACCGGAGCGCCTGCAGCAGCAGGGGGGAGGGGGCCAGGCCGCAGAGCCAGCTGAACACCCTGTTCCCCAGCAGCCCCTGCCAGCGCTGCGGCTCGTCCCGCAGGCACGGCAGCGGCGGCGGCTTGGCCAGAAACAGCAGCAGGAAGTCGAGGCACCGCTGCGCCTGCTGCCGCTCCGGGACCAAGCACGACACCAACCTCTGCAGCGCCACCTCGAGGCCGTCGGGCCGAGCGCCGTGGACCAGCAGCTGCAGCAGGCACTCGGGATGCGACAGCTCCACCGCCAGCTGCACCGCGGTCTTCCCCGCGTCCGCGGCGTGAAGGCAGCCGCCGCGGCCGTCCAGGTACTCCCTGCGCTGGGCCGGGCCGCCGCAGTCCTTCAGCGCCTCCATCACCATGCCGAGGACGGCCACGCGGTTGTAGCGCACCGCCACGCTCAGGTGAGGCGCGCCGCTGCCGGGGCAGCAGCAGAAGCTGCAGGCCGGGGCTCGGAGCGCGCCCACCGAGTACCTGTTGAGGAGGTAGCGCGCATAGTCCTGGTGGTCGTGCACTGTAGCGTACAGAAGGGCTTCAGACGGCAGGAAGGCTCTCGGGCTTCCGTTGTCCCAGCAGAACACCTCCATGCTGCGCATCTCCTCCAGCAGCCAGACCGGGAGCTGCTCCCGCACCGCGCAGTAGAAGGAGAACGCCGTCCGCTCACACTCCCGCTGACACGGCGAGCAGGAGAGGCACTGCTCGGAGGAGGAGGAGGAAGAGGAAGAGGACCGCAGCCACGGCATCACCGCGCACAGCAGAGTCTGCTTCCGGCGGAAGAAAACGGGTCGCGTCTCCCTGAGAAGACTGGAGGAACAGCTGGTGTGTTTCTAGAGTCCAAACTTCTCGCTCATTCCCGCACACTTTTATAGCCTGGAAACTATGCGGCGCTCCGCCCTCATGCAGCTCCATGTGCGCACTGCATGTTTGTAGTACAGTCTGGGACACGACAGGGGAGGAGGAGGTCGGGGGGGGGGGGGGGGGGGGGATCAAGTGTCTCACATAGAGAACATAGTGGACTTCTAACTACTGCAGGTTCTAATGAGGGCGGCAGCTCAGTCACAGGATGTAAACATGTGTACTAGTGTTTTTATTGACAAGAAAGGATTTGGATTGTAAATATGTGATCCTGTCAGAGGTGTGTGTGTTGGTTGGTGTGTGTGTGTGTGAACTTATCTGGGATCAGTGACCTTGTTGGGTGCAGCAGTCCTTCCACATTGAGCAAACCTCACTATTATATAACACTTGGCTGATGGTTCACAATCAGATGTGAAGGACGGAGCTCTGAGGCCGACACAAACCTCCTGGTTAACCCAACGGCCTCCGTTGTTGTTGCATTCACAGATTATTGTCCATTTGTAAAAACTCTTTGTGAAGAATTTTGAATCAATGTGAGTTGCAACAACATTTCCTTTGGGATCAAGAAAGTATTTATTGAATTCTGGCTGAGTCCAGATCTGGGCTCAGCACTTTTTTACATTTGAACACCTGATTCCACTGAATGTTTAAAGCTACAAAACCTTCTGGACATTTTGAAATAGAAAGTTTATTAGATTTTATACCTTAAATGGATACATGTGTTTTATGGGAGACGCGACGTTTGGTCATTCGGTGCCAGTAACATGTGAAATCAAATATTCACAATCATCAAGAACTTTAAGCATAAAGGTCAAGTTGCTGTGAGAAAACCAAACTCCCAGGCTATAGGAGACCTATTGGTTGGGGGTCATACGACCTGAACCAGTTCTTCAACAGGTTTGACCCCCAGGGCCCTGGCCCCACCCCCCCTGCTGTTAGCCACATCATCTTTAACGATTTTTCTTCTCTAAACGTCACACCTTTTCAGTTCTCAGCCGTCCTCCACCCACTTCGCTACAGAGGACTCCGTCAGCTCCTCCACCTCCATCTTGTCCCTCTCAACTCTTCAGGTGAGGAAGGGGCAGCGACAGACTGAGGTGTGAGACGGTGCAGGTCCAGACGGACGGCATCAGCTCCAGGCTTCAGAGGTTCAGTCCGAGCCTGATGAGGGGGGGAAGGTACCACAACGATGGAAGACCTCCTGTTTGGTACCGGTACCAAAGATCAAACATCCGGAGGACGTGACGGCTGCAGGCCGGTCGCCATGACGTCACATCTGATGGAGACCTGGAGAGGCCGATCCTCAACCTGAGGGATCCGCTGCAGTTCTCCTACCAGCCTCCAGGTGGATGGCAGCGTTGTCTTCCTCCTGCGCTGACCTCTGACCCACTTTTAGACAGCTGAATTTTAAAGTTATGACATGTTTATTAATGGATGCCACAGAAACATCTGAAAAAAAGATGAAATAAAACTGAAGCAATAATATCTGTGACATAAAAAAAAAATACATCAGTCTTCAAACTGAACAAACCACTGCATGTTCAGTCCTCGATCGATTGTTTGTTTTTCTCTAAACCAGAACTGGGTTTTCATCAGAGTATGGAAATAAGAACTGCAGAACCTCCAGAAACAGGAGATAGGAAAAGCGGAACAGTAAACATGCAATAAAGTTAAGATATTAATCTATAATTCAGGCCAGTAGGAATGTTTTCTGACACAACGCAAATCTAATTTTACTGTTCAGTTCATTTACATAGAGCCTGTTTAATAAAAGTACTCTTTACTGTGAAACTTCAGGTACAATTCATTCAAGTACAATTTCATATCCAGTCCTAAGCTAACTATGATACAACACAGTCTGATTTGATGATGGTGCATCCAGAAAGTTTTCACAGCGCTTCACTTTCCCCACAGTTTCTTTTTTTATCTTATAGTCTTATTCCAAATTGTATTAAATTAATTTCTTTTCTCAAAATTCTGCCTCTACCTGCTGCTGCAAAACGTCCTTACAGCTGAGCATATGCAGCTGTTTTTTTTCCCTCAAACTTTTTCTATTTGATTATATAAAAAGATCGACTATTTCTGAAGTTGAGCACATTCTTAATGGCTGCTACATGCAGCAGTTTGTTTCTATAGTCGTGTGTTTACTGTCCGTCTACATCCATTTATTTTCCCGTTTCTCATAACGAAGGATGGATTTCTAAAAAGCAACGTCAGGATAAAACAGACATTTGTTTTTCAATAATATAACCAACGTCAGCGTTTTTTATTCATATTCAAGATTGCACATAAACAAGGAAGTAAATGATATAGAACAAATGCTGCAAGAACAAATTTTTATCTCCATCACTTCTATAGTCAATATGTTTGACAATTAACAACTGAAGATGAAAAGGTTTTTCATGACTGTGAACCTATTTCACCATGGCAACGTTACAATGTGCAGCTGTAGATACAATGTGCTTTGTTTGGTTCTTCAGGAAAATAACCACAGCATTTCCCTCTCAAACAGAGAATATCAGAAAAGGAAAAATCCCTCTGCAGTGTTTGGCTTGATCTGTTCAGGTGTTTTGCATTTGTTCTTCTTTAACCAGCATAAAACCACAGTCTGACATCTGCAGCTGGATTAATACGTGTTCACATGACAGCTCAGTTATCTGTCTGCACAGCCAAGCGGTCAGAGGGAGCAGATCACAGAGCGTCCCGTTTCCCAGAGAAACGCATTAACCAACACCTGAGTCCAGCGCCAAAGGAGAGGGCCGGAACCCAGGGGCCCGGGGTCGCTAGGACACGAGGTTCAGCTAAAAAGAATGCATGATGAGCAGAAATGAAGCAATTAATAATTCTAAGATAAGGCAACACAAAACAAAATGATTTACTGGACATCAAAGGAAAGACAGAAAGTCCCAAACATTTACTGGCCAAGACTCTGAGCACAAACAAGGAGCAGGCTGTGGTTTCAAGTCATCACTGCATGCAGACACACAGTGTGAATATGTTCAACTATAGCAGAAATAAGATGAGGATGAAGGAGCCAAAATTTACATGTATTTGCAGCTAATTGTTCTTTTCTATTAATAAGAAAGAGAAAAGGAAGGCAGGTTGTGACAGAGCGGCATGTTTCTGTTGTTCCCTGTGTTCACCGACAGCCTGGGGGAAGAAACTGTCTCTTTAGCAGCTGGTCTCTGTACTGCAAAGACGACCTGGATGTAAAAGTCAAAACCGTTTGTGTCCAGGATGTGTGTGGTCTGCAGATATTGCTAGCTGCTCCTTTCCTGAACCCGGACCTGCACCGGTCCTGGAAAGAGGGAAGGTCAGCCCTGTCTGTCCTCTTTTGCAGAACTGATTATTCATAAAACGTTGCATAACAGAAACAGATGTTAACGGAATAAAACAATCACATGTCTTTGCATGTCACCTTCCTAAAAATATTGGCCAAAGGCGATTTTGTCAACAATAACAAAAAAAAATCACTTTTGGCAGAAGGTGATGTTAGCCTACTTCATGCTCTACATGTCAGACTGTAATCTGTGACCATCTACAATGACTCTACAATGACACTTTGACGTATTTGAATTAATAAGAGCTGCAACATTTAATTCCCCTTTGGGATTAATAAAGTGCATCTGAATTTGAAATAAATTTTTAAAAAGTTGAAATAAAATGAAAATGCGTCTGAATTTGTTGTAATTTAGGTTCTAAAAGTCAGACTCCAAACTGCTTGAGTAACATAATAGTGATATGAATTTTTTTTTTAAAAAGTATTTCATTAAAACTCAAATATTTCCAAGTTAAACCCCGGATAATTTCATGGCCTATCAGCTCCTCTGATTGAATGTTATGTTTAATTTTTTTTTTCTCCTTGTTGCTTGGAACTGTATTAATATGTGCATTTTGATTCTCTTCTGAACAAAGTGATGTAGTGTGAGAGCTGCAGGCTCTGTAGAGGCACTGTTGAGGACGACCTGTGATGGCAGCAGAGATCCCACTCAGATTCTCCTCTCAGATCGATCAGCCTCACATGCTCCGCTCTCCTGGATCACTTTCTGGAACTGGCTCTCGGTAGTTGTTGCTGCTGGTGGTCTGGGCCGCTCTCCGCCTGTCCGCCTGCTTGTATGTGATCGTTCGTGGTCTCGGTTATCGGTTCCCGAACTTTTAGGACTCCCCCGACTTTCAGACAGCCCACTCGGCTGCTTTGGTTCAGGCAGGAAAGCTAACAGGCTAAGTGCTAGCCTGAGCCGGCTCAGTCCTCCTGATGCCGACGATGCTGGAGAGGAACTCGGAGGCTCCGGTGAAGAAGCGGGGCCGAGCCCCGGCCAGCAGCGGCAGCGGCTACCCCGGAGGAGCGGCGAACAACGGCAGGAAGAACTTGTCCGGTAATGAGACCAGCACCATCAGCTGCTGGGAAGAAGGAAGTTCAGGCTCCAGCAGCGACGAGGACCATGGTGGGTAGCCACGGTCACATTACAACTACTCTGTTCGGCTTCTCCTTCCAGCTGCCCAAGTTCTGATGAGTGTTTGTGCGCTCAGGTGGAGGAGGGATGCGCGTCGGACCGCAGTACCAGGCCGTGGTACCGGACTTTGACCCGGGTAAGAATTAGAACGTAGCTTATAATAGACCAGAGGCGGCGTGGTAGCCTCGAACAATCGCTGAGCGAAACTGCATCCTCTGTTCCTGTCATACTGGTTCCAGATGAAGGTGCTCTGGTTCCGAACGAGTCGTCTCTGTCTGCAGCTGCTTAAAATGATTGTAAATGTTTTTGAAGACGGAGAGCAGACGTCCAGGGGCGGTCCACGACTGTGTGAGGCCCTACACAGAATTTGATTTGGGAACTTTCCAGAGCTATTGTTGCTTACCGCAGCTTAGCTAACATCTAGTTTATGTTGTCTGTGGTTACGTGTTTGTGTCGTATACATGTAATACTATAAAAAAATGCATAAACAATAATTTTTTAAATAAAACTAGCAAATATAATCACTTAATTAACTGCACAATTGAATGTGTGTTGCTTAGAACCTCATACTGATACAAGGCTATTAGTAGAAGCCTTCTATTGATAGAATGTGATTCTATCTACTGATAGAATCACATTCTATCAGTGGATAGAATGTGATTCTATCTATTGATAGAATGTGATTCTATCTACTGATAGAATCACATTCTATCAGTGGATAGAATGTGATTCTATCTATTGATAGCTGTGATTCTATCTACTGATAGAATCACATTAACATGTTTCAGTGTTTAAAACTTAAGACACTTTTTGTTGTTTCCGAACAAACTCTCTCGTGACCTTTTATTGCTGTTATACAGAATGCACCTTTTTTGTAATAATTAGTATTTTTGCTATTCTTAAATTTGCACACATAATGCGTAAGATCAGATCAGAACTTGGGAAAAAAAAACATTTCCTTGCTAAACTCCATCAAAGTGGAACACCCAACAGCAGGATCTGAAACTATCTACTGTCATTTCTTTGGGACAATTCAAATGTCTTTTAAGACAAAAAGCTAATATTGTGTTTCATCACCTATTTAACTAAGTCAAATTTGTTAATTACTGTGCTTTCATTTATTTATTTTTGGTTTCATTTGATCAAAACAGGTCTCTCTGGTAAATGAGATCTTGGATCTCAGTGAGAGAACATGTATAAATATAGGTCAAATAAAAACAAGATGAAGTTCCAATTCATCCATCCATTTCTCAGTCGATCCCACTATCGCTTGCCAGCAAGATACTCGAACTCCTTTGCTTGAGGCGGAGACTGGATGAGGTCAAACCCAGTCCCAGTTCTCCCTGCTACATTGAAGAGGCGTCTCAACCACAACAGCTTCACACTCCTGGTCTTGAATGCCTGGAGGTAATTCAGTTCGTCTCCCATTCAGTCACCTTCTGAGTTCTTAAACTCTGCTCTCACCACAGAGATATCGGTGACTGTATGAGAAGATCCTCGATCTACTAATTCCAACGTCCAACCATTCAGTTCAGTTCGGGTCGGGGCTTCTGTGGCGTGTTTAATAAACCTGCAATACATGCAGCACAGAGAAAGCCAAACAAGAATGCACAATATAAAGTTGTGTTAATCTACTTATTAGCTTAAGTAAAGGAGTAGATGGTTTAATCTGTTGAGGAAATAAAGTAAGTAGGGTGCAGAAGTTATTCAGACTGAAACAATCACACATCCCAGATGATTTTCACCTGACTCACCCTGCGGTTCCAACAAGCGACAAGATGGAGCCGGAAGACGTTAGACACAAAAGCTGAAAACGGGAGAAGGTACACTGCTTGCTTAAATGATGGTCTGGAAACAAAAGCAGTACAATCATAATTAAAATAATATGTCAGGTTTATGTCAGGCTCAGGCCTTTAATTAGAGGTAATTAGTCAGGTTGGATCGGTATCGGCTCAGACCGGGTCAGGCTGGATTTTCATAAGCCTGATCTAAACTCTTCTACATATAGGTTTGAACCAGGGATGGTTGTCTTTGCAGTGTCGTCAAGAACTCTTCCACATCTTCCACGAGGCCAAGCAAAAATCCTTCTCCATAACTTCTCTGACTGACTTCTATTCCTGAGTTTTTTGTTTGTGCAACCGGAACAGCTGTAGATGTTCTGACCGTCTGGTACCTGTCTGCTGTCTTGGAGTGTCCAAGAACAACGAAGCCCCAAAGGCCTCCTTCCTCTCCTGGGTTTCAATCACTTCTGCGATCCCCAAAGGAACGCTCTTGTTGTCACTCACCAGGAACAGCTCCTGGAAGGCTGTGGCGACACGGTCCTGTCAGAAACCCTGGGGGTCATATTAAGCAATTACAACATAACAGCATGGTGAGCGCTAGAACATTCCCCCTCCAGCCATCTATACTGTCTGTGTGTTTGGTGGACATACTTGTCAGGTGAGGGCGGGAACTCTTGTAATGGTCAGATTTTCAACACTAAATGTAGAGAGTGAACGTCTTTTTCAGGCAACAGATGGGTGGACCAGGCGTGTTTTACCTCCAACCATGCTGAGTCACGGACCCACAGATAAATGGAAATGCCCGCAATCAGAGCAATGTGCTCTCTCGATGAGCAAATGCACTGCTATGATTGTTTGGTACACTCCTCAAGGTTTTCGGCAGGAGTCTGTCAAACATTGCCCTTTCAGATGTAATGTCTACATCCCCATGTGGGACATGAGAGGAGTTCTCCTGGACAAGTGAGAAGATCTCACAAACACATTCCGGCACCAGACCCTACCAGTCCACCTTCACCTTGTTTGGTTTCCCCAGATTTGTCTGGCTGCTGCCTCCACTACCAAATCAAACTCACTACCAAACTTTCAACAGTAACAAAAACTTCCGATTGGGATCTGAGAGGCTTTTCTTCCCAGTTACATCACCACTAGGATTCATCATTGCCCACATGGGCATTGAGGTCCAGAATACCATCCGGAGAATCCAGGAAGTGTTCTGTTTGGTACATAAGCACAGATAATAGTCAGAGTCTTCCCTCCATATAAAGAGCTCTTTCACTTACAGGGAGATCTCCGATACTGAGCCCATGAAAAAAAAGTGTGCGGATACATCAAGCGGTTGTGGCAGTGGGCCTGATTTGTGCCATTTTTGAATTGAGGATGCAGACTGCGCAAGCTAATTCTGAGGCTCACAAATGAGTTTATAAATTACAAACACATTTTTCTTTCAACGGTTATTACAGTTATATATATATATATATATATATATATATATATATATATATATAATGATTTCTCTGTGGTCCTGTATCTCTGTTCCCAGATGTCGCCAAAGCAGCTCACCTCAGAGACAACCTGGGGATGCTGGTTTGGATCCCCAGCAGCTGCCTGAACCAGACTCAGAGTAAGAGACGGACAATGGCTTCTTATCGCGTTAGCTCAGCACATTTCAGCGCCTCACCAGGGGCTTCAGCGTCATGCTGTACAGACTAACGTTGTGTTGTGTTGCAGTGGACGAGTACATTGCCATCGCCAAAGAGAAACACGGCTACAACATGGAACAGGTGAATATTTATTGCAGTTTTCTCAGGCAGCATCGGCTTCTTGGTCCGACCAGGAGGAGTTCTAGAGGATTGTTGTTAAATGTCGCTCCGAAAGAGATGGTGGGAATTTCTTCATTTTCTCCGAGTGGACTGTCATAGAGAGATCGTTCAATAATGGTCTTTTTGAAAAGTCTCATAGACTGTTCAGTGTCTTTCAGTGGGTTCCCATTGGTTGAAGGTTTTCACCAGTTTGGTAGAAGTTGGGTATGGTGCATTCACTGCTCTGTCACCTGCCAGGGCTGATCAAGTTAAAAATGTACTGATTCTATCCACCACTGATTCTTGAGTTCATCTGTAGTTTCCATGTAAACTTGGCTTTAGTTATGGCTGTAGACTAATTATGCTGATTAATGTCCTTGTCTCAGGAGAAGATGGCATCAGAGAAAAGTGAAGATGATGCTTAAAGTGTGTCTGACACATTAATGATGATTTTCATTCTGTTCTGTTGGTTACTGACAGGCATTCTTTGGGTGACCTTTCACCTCACAGACCAAAACAACTGTTCAACATGCAATGATCTAAATCTACAGTATCTAAATATGCCTCAGAAGTCTTCTTTTTATTGACTTTGTTTAGACTCATATGTCAACATGCACTTTTAATTGGACCACCCGGTTAATTCACCACTTGGCCAATTTGTACCCAAATGTGCCATTTTGTTCCCTAATGTTCCCTTTTTACATACATATATTTTTCATTTTAGTTCAATATTTTTCATGAATTATGGAGATAAATTGTCATAAAATCACTAAATCTCAGAGGAAATTAACTTAACTGATTATTATTTCCATAAATATAGGTCCTGTTCTCTGTTTGAGCTAATTTGATGGATTATGACCAATAATTACACTCCAACAATTCGATCACTATAAATGACCACAATCTGGTGATTATTATTTATTAGAGTCGTATTACCTAATTTTCTTACAGTACTCTATCGGTAGGATATACACTGAACAACAATATAAACACCCCATGTCAAGTATAGGAGATTTATGAACATTTTGGTTACGCAATATATAGAGTAACTCAGTAATTACTGATCTTCATATCAACATTGATAACATTATGATATGGCCATTTGTAGCGGACCAACAGTCCTTTGAACATGATAGGGGTCAGGTTGATGTATCTGATTTTGACAAAGTTGTTTCCTCATAAGCGGTTACGAGTAGCGAACTTCTCGTAACCGTAGCCAACTTCTCAGACTGTCCGTAACACCTCAGACTGTTACGGACAGTCTGAGGTGTGATGTTCTGTTGTGCAGACCAATAGTCTCATCAGCTGTGTGTGTCGCTGGGCTTAGCCGAACCCATAGATGGACGAGCCGGATGAGGTGGTCTTGTGCTGGAGTGGTCACACGTGGCCAACGCGGATGAGGTCGATTTGCAGTAGTGCCAGTCTGTTGGAAACAAACTCTTAAATGGCCCATGGTTCGATAATGGACATTGCAGCTACTGCTCTGGTGGACATCCCTGCTTCCAACATGCCAATGGCACGCTCCCGCATAACTTGTGACATCTGAGGCATTTATGACCTGTGACAAAATTTGACATTCTGGGGTGGCCTTTTATTGTCCCCAGTCCAAGGATTGTCCAACTGTTGCTCATTTTGTCTGATCACCCACTGGACATTGCCCCACCCATGCACTGAAGAAAAACACAACTCACTGAGTATTCCTCACTGACAGCAAGTTGGATTAAAAATTATTCACAAATCAAGAGGAATATTACTTTTGTACAATAAAATGCTCATTTACAGTTGTTAACTCCACATGGCAACAATATTTGCCATGGGGCGTTTATATTTTTGTTCAGTATAGAAAATTACATTGAACTGTTTGGTACGAAATGGGTATGAAACGTTTCACTGGACGGTACATGTTGGTACAACATGTGCCCCTTGTGGGTACAGACTCACCTATTTCAGTACGGTAGGCTGAGTTGGTACAAAATGTCCCTCTGGTTGGGTAGAAACTGAGGCAGGGTGGAAAAATATGTATTGGGAGAGGGCTGCATGGTAATAAGCAATAAATCATTTAATCGCATGATAAATTCAAACAAACTCAATAATTTCCATTTGCATGATTTATTTATTTACTTATTGTTGTCTTCTTTTTTTCTCTCTCTTTCTGCCAAAAACTGGATAACAAAAGCCTTCAGTCTGGGTCACTGGTCTCAGCCAGCTGTTTCTGTGCAGGACAGTTTTGTTTACAGAGACTTTAGGATTCATTTTATTTGTTGTTTCTGTTGTTTTATGTATTTTTGGGGGGATATTTAAAATGTTGTCCAGTTCCAGGTTCAAATGTTCAATAGAAATTAAAATTTATTGATCTTGAGAATGTGTTCTTGTTATATTACTTGAAAAGGGTCTCAAAACAACAATATTGTCATTTATCACAATAACTTCTGAGACAATTTATTGTCCAGCAAAATCTGTTATTGTGACAGGGATACCATAAGTCCGATATGAAGGTACAAAATAACAAAGCCATTGAAATGACCAAAACCTCTTACAAAATCATTTCATACTTTATCTCATGCAGGTTAACAGACTGAAATATGTAAGATGTGTTTTGTTGTGCTTTCCGACTCGCCTGACCCGGTCTCCTCTCCCCTCGACCCCCTCCAGGCTCTGGGGATGCTCTTCTGGCACAAGCACAACATCGAAAAGTCTCTGGCCGACCTGCCGAACTTCACTCCGTTTCCTGATGAGTGGACAGTGGAGGACAAGGTCTTGTTCGAGCAGGCCTTCAGCTTCCATGGGAAGAGCTTTCACCGCATCCAGCAGATGGTACTAGTACAACATCTTTATATTTGATTCATTATTAGACATAAGTATAATATAACCCTCTTTATATTTGTTAGGATTTAATTTCTATGTCTTTTTAACAAAGGAATTGCCTTGTTCATAGATAAATAAAACCTCAGATAGACCCTTAAGTAGCAAGTAAATAGCAGTTTGCTCTTGCTGTTTCCATAGTAATAAGAGTATGATCTGGACTAAGTGATGATCACGAAATGTGAACAAAAAAGTCAATCATAACTTTTGTGGAGATTTGATCCTCTTTCAAATGTAGGTATTCCAATTTAAAAAAATTAGAATATTTTGATACTCATTAAGTGTATTCATCAATTTTTTGGGGGAAAGTTCAATTCAATTTCTGTAGCCAGACCTCAGCCTGACCACTGTTTGACCTGTTTCAATAAAGAAAACACTTAAATAGGACCGGCCTGACAAAGGTAGACTTCACACTGCAGTGGAAGAAAATTTAGGAACAAATAAAGAGAAACAGAAATGAAGATCTGTGTGTCTGGAAAAGGAGAAAAAAAATGTTACAGAGCTATTTCTAAAGTTGTGAAACCCCAGAGAACTACAGTGAGAATCATTATTCACCAACAGCAGTGACCTCTCCAAGAGGTCACCAAACGACCCACAACAAAGTCCAAAGAACTGCAGGCTTCACTTGTCTCAGTTAAGATCAAAGTTTATGACTCCACCTTAAGAAAGACGTAAATGACCCAGACAACCACTGCTGAGCTTGTCTCAGTTTTGTTAGAAGACATCTTGATGAGTATCAAGATGTTTTTGGATCTAGAGTAGAACAGTCAGAGCATTGCAGAAAAGGAATCAACAGTAAGACATGGTGGTGGCAGAGTGATGGTCTGGGTCTGCTGTGCTGCCAGAGGACCTGGAGGACCATCTGTGGTACGGCTTTCCCTTCGCTTTCTGCTCTTTTTGTCTATCTATTGCTGAATAAAGGCCACTAATGCCCCATAGAAAAACCAAACCAGGCGGTTCATTCTCAATAACTTTCCAGTGTGGCTGAAACACATGAATTCTGCAAATGTGAGTTGGTAGAAAGTTCCTCCACGGTGCTGTTAAACACTCACTGCCAGTAATTACAAGCATTAGATTGTAATTGTTGCTGCTAAGGGTGGAACAGAACAGTTCCTCATTTTCGTCCAGTAATCTGACATCAGCTTGTGGGAAAACTATGTCAGGCCTCCGTCTCCATAGAAACACCCTGTAGCTTCTCCTGGGGATTCCCAGGCTAAAAGGAATAAATATGGATATTTAATTTTCAACTAACTGAACAATTAAAGGATTATGTATAAACAAAAAGAAAAGACATTAAAATAATTTTGGAAATGGTCATTTAAGATGGTTTCTGCTTAGGAAATAAATATACATGTTGCAAATACATGTAGACATTGTTCTTTTGTCCTTATTATTATTCCTCTAAAGCACACGTGTCAAACTCGAGGCCCGGAGTCCCAATCCGGGCCGCCGGAGCTCTTCATGTTCAATACTGCAGAGGGACGCATAAATAGAAGTTTCAAGATACCAGCTGTGTGTTTAAATATTACTTTAAATCAAATCAGTTTCTATACTGCCGTATCGTATCAGTCAGTCGCTCCAGTTTTTTGTGATTCCGCAATCGCCGAAATTCACGCAAAACTAAACAAATCCAAAGACTCTTGCATGCTGCTAATACTAATAACTTTTTTATGAAGTGTTTTCAAACAAAGTTCTGAAGAAAAGAAAAGCAAAGCAGATTAATACAGTTTATAATGCATAATTTGACTGCAAAAAATGGTTAAAAACATTGGGGTTAGGTGATGCTGACCTCCACCTGCAGGTGGCAGTATAACTTACTTCTGCTGCCTCAGTCTTGATGGTCCAGTTATCAGTGATCGATGTGGCAAGTAACAAAATTTTTAAAGTAGCACCACAAAGTCAGGGATTTTCACAGCTAAAATGTCAAAAGATTTTGGCAATAAAAATCTTAAGAAGCACTCATCAAATACAGAAAGTTATTTATTAAGATATTGACAGTTTGTTAATGGGCTTTGCCAATACATTAAGTGGCAACTGGCCCTTTCAGAACATTGATGATTTTGATGTGGCCCAAAATGAAAGTGGGTTTGACACCGCCGCTCTAAAGTTGATATTTTTGCTCTTTTTGTTGTTACGCTGCTTTAAAAGCAAAGTGAAATTCCTTGTTTGTGCTGTGCTGTGATTCTGATTCTTCTGAGGCTGTTTTTGGATTTCTCTAAAGAATCTGACATCAACTGTAAGGGAAATGGTCTGGAAATGGAGGGAAGTGAAGATAGGTACCAATTTTTAGAAAGCGGCAATTGTGAATAAAAGTTTAGCCAGATGATTAACTCGTTCATACCATAATTTGACTCTTCATCACCTGTTAGATCAGAAGATAAAATTTTGTTGTATTAAAACTTAAAAGAATAGATTTTTTTTAACAAGATCCAGTTCTGAAAATCTACTCTGAAAGCAGACTGCAAGATGCTAAAGGAAGTCTTCAGAAACCTTCAGATATCGGCAGCAGATCTCCAGCGGGCTCAGTCTCAAATCATTTGGACACCAAAACAATTTTGTTGATGTATTTTGTTTAATGAGTAAAAAAAGCCTTTTTTTTTTTTAGATATAAAACCTAAATTAGACCTCAATCTGTGAACATTATTTTTGAAAGATCCAGATATTTAATAGGGTGTCCTAGTTTTTGAATTAGTAAGTTTCCCACATCTGCAGAAAAAACTCTAAAGGTTGACACAAGCTTGACGTTGGCTCTGCTTGAATATTTACACCCTTTGACTTTCTCTACCACAAACTTCAGTGTGCTTTACTGTGGCAGACCAACACAGACTGGTGGATGTAAAGTGTAAGGAAACTGGATTTTAAAAACGTGACAATCTAAAAAGTGTGTTGTGAATGAAAGAGCGTTTGTCTCCTTTATAGATTTTTTTAGTTTTTGCTCTTTTGTTTTACTTCAAACAACATAAAACACAGTTTTCAGGTGATGATTTTATTTACTAAGGGGAGCAAAGTGTTGCAAACCAAACTGGCCCTATGAGAAAAGTAATCAACCCATAAACTGAATTGTTGGTTGTTTCACCCATGACAGGAACAGCTGCCATCAATCGTTCTTAGTAACTGGCAACGAGTCTTTCACATCACTACGTAGTTTGGATCATGAATGGCCTATTTAAAGTCGATCTCAATCAGATTTAGTCCCATTTATTGTCTTCCTCCCTTTCACAGCTTTGCACCACTTCTTGTTAGTTATTGTAGTCTGGTTGTAACCAAATGCAGAAAGTTCATACGATATGAAAACTTTGCAATGTGCTATTTTTCTGTAACCCACCATGTTGGTTCAGAAAGCACAATTATAGGAATTCTTAATGTAAAATAAATAATAAACCGTGACGTCGCTCAGAGCACAAAGCATAAAATTAGACTCAATAGATCTGCCTTACCTCACATTGTCACTGATAATAAATCTAGAATTTTTTTTTAAATATTGGCACAGATACACATGCTAATACTGAATCAGTGCGTCTCTAGCAGGGACATGCGGTCAGTGGAGGCAAGTGAGGCAGAGCCTCACCTGTCATAATGGAAAAATATAATAAGATAATTTATATTGCTATTTTCACCCTGTGGTTTGTACTGTAAAATATTTATTTTTTATTTAGCTTAACCAATTTTGATATTTTTTTTCTTCAAAATCACTGAATTTTCACATTTTCCCATTCAAATGCTAGGAAGCAAAGCTGGTGAGGCAGCAGCGAGCTGAGCCTCACCTGGGATTGATCAACCTCTCGGCAACTTCACTGGCTGCCATTCTATGACAGCATGTTCCTCCTGTCTGTATGTCGCCAATGAAATGGCTATAAAACATTTAATTTATGAACTAATTTTCCGTAATTTAGCTTATATATATATAAAATGTACAATGTTTTTTATCACTAACTGTGTGTGTAACGTGTTTCGTGTGCTGAGGAGCGATCAGAAACGGGCGAGGCAGGCAGTTCTTCTGCCTCATGGCAGGGGGCGCTCATGATCCCAGACATTGTAACTCCACAACTGCAGAGTAAGATACAGTAACAGCGAGCTAGCCATACGGTAAAGTCAAGTGCAGCGATATATTTATAGTTTTCTCCTCTTACCACAGCGGTCACTTATTAATAATCGCAAAACAAACATTAAGCCTAAAACTATACTACTGCAACAGACTGAATGTTCTGCTCTTTGTGTGGGAAATATTTCAGTGTTTTTTTTAGGGGCAATTTTTGTCCGTTGCTATGGCAACGAGTCTGCGTGTGTGAGAGTGAGAAAGACGTGGTTTTGAGTTGTACTTGAACGCTTTTTCTCTTTGCTGTGGAGCACAGCACGAAATTGATAATACCTAAATTTCCAAGTTTGACTGAGTTAACGGAGTTATTCTACCGCAGCAGCGTGGCTATGGATGACATGTAGAACAACCGTCTTTTTGCCCTCCACAGTTGTCCGCATGCGCGAGATTTCCGTCACACGCAGGTGGTCTATATTTGCATATCTGATTTAAGTCAGTGCCTCACCAGCTTTGCGCCTCACCGCACGTCACTGGTCTCTAGTATTGCATTGATCCACGAGTGACTGTGTTTCTGTAGCTACCTGATAAGTCCATGGCCAGTCTGGTGCGTTTTTACTACTCCTGGAAGAAAAGTCGCAGTAAAACCAGCATGATGGACCGACAGACCCGGAAACAGAAGCGGGAGCAAGGCGACAGGTGAGGAGGAGTCCGCGCAGGCAACATGGCCGCCCCGCCATGTGCTGAACCTGGGCGATAACTAGCTCTGTTTGCGCAGTGATGAAGAGGTGGAGAATGGGAACGAAAATCCTTCCAGCGACTCAGAGATGGACCTGAATAAAGACAAGAAGGAGGTAAGACGCAGTTCATGATAACCAGCTGCTAGTTAACCGGCTTCTGGTTAACCCGTTGCTAACTGACTCCGCTTGTTGCAGCCGAGTTCTGGATCCGAGAAGCCCGAGGTGAAACCACCGCCTGGTCTAAAGGTAAGAACACTGCGCGACACTTAAGGCCCCCAAAAATCTGTTTTTGTCCTGTTTTTCTTTTTATATTTTTCACAATAATTTTGTTGTAGTTTCCTTATTTTGTATTTATTCTAAGACTGTATCTTTTTGTAGTTTTTGACAAAATATGTGTAGATAAGTTATTTTAAGCCTTTGTTATTAGCAAGATGAATTGAACTGTTCAGGGACAACAGATGAAAATTTCTTTTTCATTTCTCTTTATAAACTTATTTTCTGGTCTTCTTGCTCAGATCATTTATTAATTATTTATTTCAGGTTTCAACTGAGAAAACAGTTGCTATGGCTGAGGTTTTTTTTTCAGAGTGAGGACAAAATGTTTATGGAGTTGGCATTTTAAGCTCAGTTTAGATTCTTTATCATATTGGCTATGAGCATCGTTAGCATTACAGAGAAAGCTGATGGTCATAAACTCGCTGGTATCTGCTGGGAGTCAGATTAACTCCTTTGGCAAAATGACCATTGCAAAATTCATCAACATGAAAATTTTCTTGTTTAACAAGATTTTTAAAATTGTTTTTTAAAAAAATTA
Source organism: Xiphophorus hellerii (assembly GCF_003331165.1). Taxonomy (NCBI): domain Eukaryota; kingdom Metazoa; phylum Chordata; class Actinopteri; order Cyprinodontiformes; family Poeciliidae; genus Xiphophorus; species Xiphophorus hellerii. The sequence continues at coordinate 26,142,860 of NC_045690.1, forward strand.
TTTCTCCTTTAAAACCAAAAATATATTCCCTTTTAAATTAGAAAGGTCATGACAGCAACACCTCTTTGGATTTTTAACATTGTCTGGAAGAAACGGGGTGAAAAGAATGAGAGTCATCATGACCCCATCGATTCCTTCTTAACAAGTCACAATCTGCCAGAGGAGTTTATTTTTACATCCTGATTTAACAAGAAACTTTCATTTAGTAAGTTTTGCATCACATCGTAACGTGTCGCTGCTCCTGAATTTAGTTCCAAGCCTTGGCATTGAAGTGCATAAAAAGTATCTAACTTTGAGTCCTCTTCATGCAGTAACAACTTCCACACTGAAGAATGTTGATGAGCAACGGAGGACTTTTTAAAGCTGTCAGTCACTCAAAAATTGTTTGCCAGCTGATTTTTTTAATTATTATTGTTGTTTTTCGCTTGCTGTTTTAATTCTGGTTTCTGGTTTAGTTGCTCATAAACTCCAACTTTTCAGTAGTGTGTGTTGGGATCATATTAGCTGATTGTTGGCATATTAGCTCAGGTGTGTTGCTGCGGCTGCTTGCAGTCTGATGTTGACGGCATCTCTGTGTGTGAGCAGACAGGAGGGAAGATGTCCCAGAGGATGAAGAAACGTCCTCCCAGAGGAATGTTCCTCAGCCAGCAGGACGTGGTGTCTCTGTCCTCTTCCACTGCTCAGGGACTCAACAGACAGCTGGACAGTCAGCTGGTGTCCATAAAGAGACAGGTCTGCTGTGTTCCAGCTCTGTTCAAACGGCTTCGCTCTGCTTGTCTCTGTACGTCGTCTCTTTTCTGTCCCGTAGATTCAGACCATCAAGCAGACAAACAGCGCTCTGAAGGAGAAACTCAGCTCAGGAGTGGACGAGTTCAGGCAACCTGAGGTAACCATAGCAACAGCAGTACAAATGGTTGAGTTTTGAATTGTTTCTTTAGCAAACATTTAGCGCTGCTGCTGGATACGTTGGTGAGCCGCTGCTTTTGTTTCAGGCAAATCAGAAGTTCAATAATCGCTGGACCACAGAGGAGCAGCTTCTGGCCGTCCAAGGTAACCAGCCAATCAGCTGGTAGCTTTCAGCCACTTAATTAATTACGCTAATTAACGTCTGAATCCCTCCGTCCAGCTATCAGGAAGTACGGCCGCGACTACCAGGCCATTTCAGACGTGATTGGCAACAAGTCCGTGGTGCAGGTGAAGAACTTTCTGGTGAACTACCGGCGAAGGTTTAACCTGGACGAGGTCCTGCAGGAGTGGGAGGCGGAGCATGAAATGGAGGGTGGAGACGTGAAAGCAGAGGAGGAGAAAATGATGGAGGACAACATGACGGCGTGCGCAGCTGAAGACGAAGAGGCTGCTGGCAAGCAGAAGAAGGAGGTGAGATCTTAAACCCGGTGCAGGTCCCAGATGTTCCCAGCTGCTCCTTGGGGCCCCGGGGCCTCTAAAAGTAGAGGGCCAGGGGCCAGAGGGCCATGCCCCCCAAAAACGACATGAGATTCTGAACCTAACCCTAAAATGTTTCACCACGAAAAAAAAACTTTTTCAATAAAAGCTTGCAGTAGGGCTGGACAATAAATCAATAATAATATGTGTCATGATAGACATATGATCAATATCAGTAGGTAATACAGCTGCACAGCATTCTGGGAGATGTAGGCAGAGGAAAAGCTGTAGTTATTTAACCTCTCAGTGAGTGAGAGATTAAATAAAAAAGGTGAGTGGCATCAACTAACTCACTCACTCTTTGGTTACCTAGCAACAAGCTGTAGTTTGAAGTTTCATCACTGTGCCTCACATATGCTTGAGGACAAAAAGCAACGGAGAGAAAACTGTGGCTAAAACAGGAAATACTGCCACCAGTTTGGCAGTACTTCAAATATTTGAAGCAAAAATCAAATCAATAATTATCAATATTAAATTATCTATGGACTGATATGACACGCTTATAAGATATAAGTCTTTGATATATGATAAGTTTTTCAGCCCTACCTATGTTCAAAAAGCAACTGAAAAACATTGTTAAAGGATTCATAGAGGAGCCATGTTACGAATTCCTGAAGGCGGAGTTTCAGAAAGAGCAGGAGCTTCTTAAAGAGACAGAGACCCAACTTCAAGGAGTTAAATTACAAAGTCAAATTTCTTTGAAGTCATATTTGATATACATAGAATTTTGTAACAATTGAACGTAACATAGTTACATGATTGTCTGGAAAACGCATATTACTGCCACTTTGAGGAGTTAAACATTACTGAGACTCTGATCCTGTTTTGCAGCAAAAATCTCAGAGCCTGTTGTTGATAAGAGGCTTTTATTTTGCAGGACTCGTCTGTTCCGATGGACTCGGAGTGACCTCTAACCTCCAGAGAAACCAGCCTGACACCTGACCCCCAGCCTCCTGGAGGATTGCTTTCTTTAGTCGTCTCTTTATTATTTTGGCCCCCTTGTTTTTCAGTTTTGCTTCTGTTTGCGTATGTCACAAAGTCATCCCCAACCTCTATGGACCAATTCATACTTAAGCCATCAGCTACAGTAAGGACTGCTTTTTGTTTTGTCACATGACGTTTTGAATTGTTTGTATGTTTGTGTTTTGGGATCTGAGGTGCAGGAAGAATTGGACGAAGGTTGGGTTGCGTGGGGCTTGTCATGTCCTGATTAGCTTATTGCATTTTTTAAAGATTTTTTAGAGGGAAAAAAAAATCCAATAAAACCAAAGTTTATTAAGAAAATTGTGTGACTTCTATTTCACAGTTTATTTTTCCTTTTGGGATTAAAAGTTTGGTTTCCATAGTTACATATTTAATATGTCTTCGTAAACTTTTTTTTAATTATTATTTCATTTTATCAATATTTTGTTCCGAGTGACTAGGAACTGAATTTATTTTTGTTGCACCATTCTCAGGAAAATAGGATTCTTAACGAATGTGTGTGATAATTTTTTTTTCTTTCGTGTTTGTTTTTATGAATTTGCATCATAAAAATTCACAAATAAACATTTTCTGATTTCAGCTATGTGTTTTGTGTATTTTTTTAAACTGCTTTTTAATTGTATCTAATCCAAATATTGGTAGTCACACCCAGGTCCCTCACTGCAAACTCAGTCACCGGAAATGTGCAATGAATCGTTGGTTCATTGCACAATTTTTAGCGTTTTAAATTAAAATGATAAAATTTTTATAGTATACTGATAAAATTTTAGTTTTTCAAAACTTAGAAAATATGTTTGATTTTAGAATGATCAATGATTCTACTACTTCTACTTCAAAGCTTCTCTAATTCTCTCAGATCTGGTGAATATGAACTATGGACCAAGTTCTGACCAATGGTAGCTCATTCTCATTTTACAACTAATTTAGGAAAAAATTAAATCTAAATCCAATTTGGCACCGGTCCAGCTCAACTCAGTCCCCGTCATTATAATCCAGTAAATCAGATTCTTTTAATTTAATGACACCAGGCCAGTTCCATTCATACAGAATCCAGATCAGTGAGTTTCAGTTGACCACGAGGTGACTGTGATATGTTGCCATCACAACCCACAAATACATAAATCTCTGCAGTTCACCGGAAAATTCTTCATAAAACTTAATCCACAATTTATGACATAAAAAACCCCAGTCTGCTGAATCTCCCACAGCAGTCATATGACATTGTGTGGGTTTTTGATGTAATGACTCTTAATTTCCACAATGAAGGCTCGCCTGGCCTGCTGCTGTACCAGAGGCAGATGATTGTTATAAGCTTGGTTTTTAAGTCTCTAAATTTAGGTCTGGTATCTAAATATAGAAACATTTCCTAGAATACACTAACAGTTGAAAGCAGAAGTTTATATACACAGAATAAAAAGGCACATGTACATCGTCAAGTCTCACATTTTGGACCAAAACCTGCTCGTCTCTGCGAAACTGAACTGGTCTCCTTCCTGAGCGGGATGACGCTGCAATGTCTACACTTGCATAAAATGGTTTGAACAGTTTCAGGTATGTTTTGACATTTCAGATTTATCTGTAGTTCACATGTTTTCTATAATTCCATAGTAACTGTGTTTGTATCTATGGTGTCTTCTTCAGAGAGGATGATTAAAGACATATATCTGTCAGTTTTGTCTCAGTCTTTCTGTTTCCGACGTACCAGACAGGAGCTCTAAGGCCACTCAGAGAGGAAGAAGCCATTACTCCTAAAGCAATATCAAAAACCAAATTACACTTTGAAATAAACTACATTTTGGAGACACGTCTTGAGGTCTGTTGAAACCTCAGTTGAGCTGCTTGGCCATATCCACCATTGTTACATTTGGAGAAAAACGGGGGGGATGTCTGCAAGCCTGAGAACATTTCAATGGAGAAATATTGGGGTGGCAGGATCATGTTGTTTTGGTCTATTGCAGCAAAAGGGCCTGGTGCACTTCACAAATAGAAGGAAAGCTTATAAGATGTTCTAAATAAACCATTACCTCAAGAACAACAATGCCAATGTTCTGGAGTGACCATAATAAAGTCCTGATCTTAGTTTCATAGAAAATTTGTGATCAGAGCTGAAAATGTGTGTGTGAGCAAGTCAGCCTTTAAACCTGACCAGTCCCACCAGGAGGAATAAGACTGTGAAAGAAAACCTGAAACATTTCCTCACCTTATTCAGTTTTAAACACAATTACGTCTAAATACCAAAGAAATATGTGCATCTTTCAGAAACAAACCCTTCATTATTCTGGTATTTAGCAAGGAGAAATGTTTTTTTGCTAATCCTTACTGATTTACAACAGAAAATGATTTGTATCTGATTTCACAGCAGTTAGGAAAAATGTCTTTTTATGCAGTGCATGTATTAAAAGGCATCTTTTTGTTTTATACAGTATTGATCAATTTAATTTTTAAAAAAAGTCTGTTATTTTACTATAGCATTTTTAAAAGTGAGCAGAGCAGACCTTGGAGGAGTTTTGATCAGGTTTGAAAATGTACATGGAATTATTCAAGAGCAAAACCAGTTTAAAATAGTCAAGAATGTCATTTATGAGTTTAGTTTAAGACTGTGTTGGCATTTGATAATATAAAAAATAGATTACATCATTTTATTTATTTTAATAGAATGTAAGCGTAATAAGATCTAAAGGTGAAGGCTATCAAAACTAGTTAAAATAAAAAAAAAATCGGTAGAATTTGATTTGCCCCAGTATTACATTTGTTTATGTTTGTTTTCATAATTTCTTTAATTTGTTGCTTCAAGGTTCCTTTAAATATATTACATATATGTGCTAGATCATTATTTACACACAGACGGCATTTAGACTATTGACTTGTGCTGCACGGTCTCTAACAAGAAGCGTTTCGTTTTGAAAATGAGAAACAGCGCCCCCTGTGGTACAGTCTTGTTTCTCTCCCTGGAGCCTCCGGGAAAGCTGCGCCCCCTGACGGTATGCTCCTCGTCGGGCAACTGGGGGATTTCCTGAGCGGAAGCAGCGGAGGGGGTTTCCAGTGTGATCAGCCCAGGCCTCCCTGCTGGCTCACTGAGGTGGACCCAGTAACTTCTCTCTCCGGGACTGACAGTACAGACCGAACCCAGAGAGGTGCCGAGCGGAACTGGACCATGAGGAGTCCGCCTGAAGCCCGGAGGCTCCACGGCAGCGTCAGCGGAACGGCAACGGTTTGAATCCGCAGTGAATCCGCCGAGCTGTAGCCTGCCGAGGAGACTGATGTGAGTTCACACACACACACACTCACCCCCATAGACACACACACACATTCAGTACATCACTAAGAGTGGAGGGACATTTAGGCTCGCGGACCAGTAATAATCAGTCTAGTCAACGGCTGTGTGTGTGTGTCAGAGAGAGAGTGTTCTGATGGATTTGATAAATGGACCTTTTATTAACGAGAACAGCGGCGACGCTAAAGAAGCTAGGCACTCGCTAGCATTAGCAGTCCGTGTGTTTACATCCGCTGTCTGGTTCTAACTGACAAATACATCAGTAATATGAGAGATGAGTGTCCGAAACACCGCGATGCGGCGAGGGGCCAGCGAAGGATCGTCTCCTGCTGGCGATTTTCATTTATTCTTCCTGTTGGACTGTGTGTCTCTCTGTGTGTGTGGAGGCTTCTCGGATGAAGAGAGGATGACTCCTGGGTCAGATGTCAGCGTTGTAAGGTCATGTTATTGGGTGATGAACGCATGCTTGTTGAGCGGCTGTTCGTAGTGGTGAGATGTCATAAGATGTCACCTGCTGCGAGTCACGGACTGGAAGTCAGAACTGTTCCCAGAAACATCAGGGATGTTCCACAGCTTCATTTCAGAGAACAGAGGGAGCCGATGACAGCAGGCTGAGGTGATCTGCTGCTCCTCAACGGGCGAAGGACGTGTCTTTTTAGAGACGGATCGGTTAATCGTCCATAAATCCGTCGATTAACCGATTTATGCTTTTTTTCCAGAGAAATAGCAAAAGCCTTGGATTTTTTTCTCTCGTTTTTCTTATTTGTTAAATTCACACAAAAAAAGAACTGCCACAATGTTCAGTCTATAACCATATCAACCAACAGCAGGACACATTTGTAATTCCTTCATTTTTTATTTTATTTTTTTGCTTGATTTGACAGAAAGTTTTCATTCCTTATGTGAAGGCATTCACGATGAAAAATCGGAATCGGCAGATCAATGACAAATATCGATTATGGGCCAGGAAAGGCCTGACCGGTGCATTTCTGAACTGAATAGTTTTAGGAGGTTTGGTTGAGAAACGACTCCGATCCGTCGGGAGGAACGGATCGGCTCTGCTGGACAGGTTTCTGGTGTTAACACAAGCAGGTCTGGGAGTGTTGAGATGGATGGAACAGAATACAGACTTATGAGATAAAATTCCAATCATTGGCAGGTAACGTCAGGAAATTGAATAATGTTGTCCTAATCTATTGGAACAAGCGTTAGAACAACCTATTGTTCTAACGCTCTCATTGTATTACAACCCATAAACACCTGACTGGACGAATGAGTGAACGACAGATGGATGAAAGATAAATTATTAAATTTTAGGAGAAATTCAGGCATCTGATTAATAAATGATCTATCAAACGGACTGTAGAAATGCTGGATGTTTTCTTAGCAGAAGATAATAAACAGTGGCCATAGTCTCCTGGTGGATTTTTGGAAATGTTCGAAGTACAGACAGTTTTCCCTTGATTTGGCTGAGATCTGATGCGATATGCTGAAAGATCTGTAATTCTGATTCTTTAAGCTCATCGAAACTAAGACCCCCCCCCCCCCCCCCCCCCCCCCCCCCATTTTCAGGTTACAAACGCAGTGTGCTAACGTTAAGGAACGTATGCTTTGCTGTAGGGGTGGGCGCTTGTTGAATCGTTTATTGTTTGTCGTGAAAACTTTCTCATCATGATAAGAATTTTGATTTATAGTTGTCTCCAGAAATTTCAATTAATAAAAAAAAAAAACCCAACTGACTGTATCATCGAAAATGTTATTTTTACTATTTGCTCCACTGTTTGCTCCACGAAAGCATCAATAAATACCAGTGAATGTAAAAATATGATTGGACACAATCACTATGTGCGGTTTAAATGACACTTCTGTTAAGCGACATCCTGAAGAAGACCATTTCAAATAGGAATGTTTTTCAAGAATACTATTAGTGTTTGTGGCGTTATGAATGCTATAACATGCAGCAGTAACAGCCACATGGCTAGCTTAAAAAAAAATAAAAAAAATTGCTTCATCGCTATCACAATAGTACTGCAAAAAAAAAAAAATCCTGATAAAATTCTAAGCTGATATCTCCTGCTTTTCTGTATAAGTGAGGATTACCTTCTCTCTCTCTTCGTCAGCACTAGAACGAAGAAGCTGCAGAAAATGTTTCTCTCTTTTATTTGTTATAGATTTGGGGAAGAAGAAAGTGATTTTGGGAGGAAACCTGACAAAAAAACACGTAACTGGGTATTGGCCATTTGAAATGTGATCGGTGCATAACGTGATACACACGTTCCTTATGGTTGAGCTGTTTGTGCCTTTTGTCTCTATTGCTACTGCTTTATGTTATTTGCCCTTACTGTGGGGGGAGGGGGTAGATAACGCCCCAACTTGCTCATGTTTATCTGAACCAGTAAAGCAGATATAGCATTTCCAGATACTTGTTTCTTAAATCATCTCTGGACTCCAGGTATCATTAATAACTGCTCTGAGCTGTGAGTTGTTTCGGAGCTTTGTTTGGCTCAGCATCCAGATCTTTAAGGTTTCTAACTTTCTAACTTCTGAAAGGACGGGTGAGTCAAACTGGTCGACTTATGCGATTGGTTGATCTGCTTGTGTTGACAGCCTCATCAGGCCTGGTTCCCGCTCCGATGCTCTCATTAACAAATTCAGACACCTATGCTTTTCTTTTGTGACTCTTAACAGCTGATCTGAGTTCAGGAAAACCCCGTCCGAGGAACCGTTCCACTTTCTCTTTCTGCAAACAGAGTGTTTAGTCATGATGTTGTGTCTGATTAAACTAAACTCTGTTGCTCTCTGCAAAGTTTACAGAGTCTTCCTCAGCGTTCCCTTGAATGAATTTCTTAATACGAAACGCACATTTTTTTAGTGGCAACAATCATTGCACAACCTCTCTGTGAAAAATCCTCCCAGAAACACTCAGGAATATTCAAGGCTTTTCTTTGGTCATTTTGGAGTTTCATTCTGCCACTGTGTCACGCACACAGAGATAGAATGTGCTTGTGTTGCTAATGGAATCAATGGAAAAGCCCCTAACATCCCCACAGTTCAGCCCTGACAGGAAGGGTGCACTGTTTGTATACGCGCATGTGTGTGTGTGTGTGTGTGTGTGTGTGTGTGTGTGTCTGTTTTATAGAGTTCAATGGTACTTGCTTGCACACACCCTTACTGTTCTGTACTTTTCTTGAACATTTATCTGAACTGGGACATTTATGGTAAGAACAAATTAAGTTACTGATGGTTTGTAGATTTTTACACACACACACAAAAAAGAAAAAAACCCCCGCTTTGTTTGAAAGTTCAGATATTTAAAAAAACAACAACAACAACAAAAAAAGGAAAATAAAAAAGCAACAGAAAGAGAAACGGTGTTGTCCTGTGGCACACTGGTCGTCACCTGCATGTCTGCCTTACAGTCTTTCATGTCTCTTCATGCACACTTGAAGTGATCTGTCACCATCTGGTCACAGTCTGCTGTGAGGAACGGTGGTTATATGACTTTGGTTTTGATCAGGGGCCGTAATCTCTTATTTCATAAGAACAAAACGCCCCAAACGGGGAGCAAACCACAATGGAGCTAGCATGATTAACCCTGTCACAATAAGCAATTGATCAGTTAATCACATGATAAACTAAAACAAGCTTGATGATTTCAAGTTTGGTCTATTCATATGTTTCAAACATATTCACTTTCACAATTCAAATATGTATGTACATTTTGTATACGCGTGTCGGTAACTTATTTATTTGAAAAGGAGTTGCCCTTCAGTGTTATTTATTCTCCTATATGTCTTAAAAATAAGAACTGTAAAAATAAGGAAAACATTCTGATATTTTTTGAAGGGCAGTTTTGTCTACAGAGACTTGATGATCCATTTTATTTATGGTTTTGATTGTGTTGGATTTGACTTTCCTTTTTTATTTAGTGTTTATGGTTGTCATGTTTATTTTGCATATTTAAAATCTTTTCTACTTCCAGTGTGGAGTGTTCTGTACAAGATGAATGTTTATTAGTTATTGAGAGGATAAACTTGTATCACTATGTTATTATGAATATGTTACTTGAAAAATGGTCTGAAAACAACAATATTATTGTTTACAGCAATAATTTCTGGGACAATTTATCATCCAGAAATGTTTTATTTTAATTTAATTTATTTTTTTATTTTTTTATCGTAACCGGTCTAATCATGCAACATTACATCTTTCAAAAAAACACATAAAGGTCCACAGTTAGTTAAAATACTACCTACATATGTCCATGTGTATTGCCATTCACATTCACACCAGTCTCAGGTGCTACTATAAAAATAATAACTATTATTAACTATTCAGCGATAAATTAAAATTTGCATTATAAAGCACATTAAAGAAAGATTGGCAGTTTTGTGGATCTTTCCTCTGAGTCACAGGTGTCAAACTCCAGTCCTGAAGTGTCGCAGTCCTGCAGTTTTTAGATGAGCCACAAGTACAAAACACTGGAATGAAATGGCCTAATTACCTCCTCCTTGTGTAGATCAGTTCTCCCAGCCTTGCTAATGACCTAATTATTCTGTTCAGGTATGGTGCAGCAGAGGCACATCTAAAAGTTGCAGGACTGCGGCCCTTGAGGACTGGAGTTTGACATCCCTGCTCTGAGTAGACTTCCCCTCCATCCTGTTGCTCTGCTGCTGTGCAGCTGTAGTACCGCACTGCGCTGCAGTTGAACACCTGTAGAAGGAGTTCAGTGTGTTAGACTCCAACCCCAATCTTTGTTTTTTTTTTAACCTACTTAGAAAGTATAGCTGTTGATTAGCCTTCATCCACTTCCTGCCTCTCTGCGTACTCCTTCCTCCCATTAATACTGCTGTGTCATCTGCAGGCTTCACTGCCACCATGGTGGGTTTGGTGGTCATGTGTCAGCAGTGCATAGAGCAGTGAGGAAACCCAGTGATGAGGTTGATGGGTGAGGTTGGGGAGTTGTTAATCTTTGCAATCCGTGGTCTGTCGGGTCAGGAAGTCTAATTTCCAGTTAGAGGCTGAAGGGTTTGGTTCACCAGTGTTTGTGGGAGGATTGTGATAAAGGTGGAGCCGGAGCTCCAAAACGGCAACCTCACCCAGTTTTTCAGGTGAAAGAGCGACTGATGAGTCACAGTTCGGTAACAGCGGTTGTGGTTCTGGCTTTAGGCATCCTGGTGAGAGTCTATTGCAGTGCCAGTGGACATCACCAGCCTCTCAGAGCACTTCATTACTGCTGCAGTGAGTGGCCAGTAGTCATTTGGTCAGGGGACTGTCTGGGGCTTCAGCACTGGGAAGGTAAAACACTTTGAGATGTGGAACATATCTGTGAACAGAGAGCTGATGGGCACAATGCTTTAGAACCTGACCAAACCCCCGTCAATGCCTGCAGCTTCATGGGGTTTATTTCCCATAGTGCCCTTCTTCCCTCAGACACCTTCACACAGAGAGGAGGTTGTTAGGTGAAGGTGAGAGTCTGGAGGTAAACATGGTATTAGTCCCTTCAACGTCTCTGGGTGTCTCTGCACAAATTGGGTCACTTTGTTTCTTCACTATTTTCTCCACATCACACTCTGTCTGTGGTCTGTTTGCAGCCTCTTTATTCCCTTTCCATGATGTCTTTGTTCCCTTCTTTTGGTCTTTTCATTCCCTGTTTGTGGCTTCCATGTACTCTTTCTGTGGTCTCTTTTCCTTGTTGGTGTTTTTTCATATTCAAAATGTGGTCATTTTGTACCTGGTTGTGGTCTCTTCATTCCTGTCTTCTGGTCTGTCTGTTCCCTTCTTGTGGTCATTTTGTACCTGGTTGTGGTTTCTTTACTCCCTCCTACCAGCCCAGTGTTCAAAGTAATCTGCACATAATCTACAGGAGCAAATATAGTGGACATAATCTTTGTTTAATACATAAAACTCATGGAATATATATATTTTTATTTGTAACTAGTGACACCAAAGACTGATTAACTATGTGATCAGTTTCCAGTCACATGTACAGGATAACACAGGATAGAAAACACATATTTTCAGTACATGCAAACATGTAACGTGTTGCCTTGGTGATTTGCTGAACCTCAGTCCAGCATGCTGATTAACCATATTTCTGTCGGTGTGTTTGCCTGTGAAGCCTCCTCAGGTCATGTCATCAGGGAGAAGTGCTAATGGGAGGGAAGTACAGATACCCCTCCAGCAGGTGGCACCTTCACTTGTTGCTCCCCTCCCAATCACACCACCCTCCCACCGCTCAACCAATCCCTGGCCTCCATGCGATCTCACTCCTCAACCAAGTGAGTCTGTCAGAAGCCCTGTAGTGGCGTGGTCTGGTGTTGGTCTGGTTTTAATCCTCCTCTCTCTCTCTCTGTGTGTTCAGGTGCTCCTGCAGGGTTCCAGCCTCTTCATGGAGGATTTCGAGATGTGTTCGTTGAGAAGCCAGAGGCCAAATACTGCTGCGAGGCGTGCAGGCGGGTCCTGTGTGAGCCCCGCCAGACTGAGTGTGGACACCGCTTCTGTCAGAGCTGCATCAATGACATCCTCAGGTGAGCAGTGCAGATTGTTGTTCAGAAAATTAAAGGGGCAGTGTTATGTAAAATAAACCTGTTTGAACTTTCCATCATGTAATTGTGTTATCCTCCCATCAAAAACACACCTGGAGTGTTGCTTTGATTCTATCACGCATTATTTGAGAAATCCTTTAATTTCCATGGCAACCGTTCAGCTGTTCAAAATGCCTGAGTGGACCTAGCTCCGCCTTCGAGGTCGAAGCTCCTCCTCAGAGCTGCGGCTTCCAAGCTTCAAAGCTTCCACTGCACAGAGCAACTCTCCCCTGGAACTCCTGCAGACTAGCCAGCAGCAATTTGCAAACACCTGGTGGAACTGAGCAACTGCTGAGCTCATTAGAGGAGCTACTTCTCAGTGCAGTGCTGGTAAAAACGTTGTTAAAGGGTTAATAGAGGAGCCATGTTGTGTTGACTTCCTGAAGGCGAAGTTTTTAAAGAGACAGACACCCAATTTCCAAGCGTTAAATTTCGAAGTCAAATTTCTTAAGTCATATGTGATGTATGCAGAATTTTTATAACAACTGACGGTAACATGGTTACTAGATTGTGTTATAAAATAGCACTATGTGCCTGAAAAACATAAACACTGCCCCTTCAAACCTACATCCTTCGGTCATTTAGTCGACATTGAACTCGACTGATTCATAAGACAGACAGACAGCTGGGGGTCGGCACCTCCACCTCCAGCCTCCCTGCCGGTTCCAGTGGGATTTAACGTTGTCCTCTCCCTTCCTGCAGTCACTCAAACCCAGTGTGTCCGGCTGACAGGGAGCCCCTGTTCAAAGACAAGGTGAGCTGAAAAGCCAGGCTCAGCAGAGTCATGTCATCACGACCAGCTGATCAGAAGAGGGTTCCTTAACGCTTGTCTTTTTAAAAAAAATTTTTTTTATTGCTTTCAGATCTTTAGAGACGTATGTTGCCATCGAGAGATTATGGCGCTGAAGGTCTTCTGTCGGAGTAAAGCTAACGGCTGTCAGGAGCAAATGAGTCTGCAGCAGATACCTGTGAGCACACACTCCGTTACGGTTCCACCGTGCCGTTGGACCGATGGTGCAGTATGTGTTGTACACACGGCCTGTCCCGCCTCTCTGTCTCCAGGACCACCTGAATGTGTGTCCGTTCTTCGAGGTTCCCTGTCCGCTGGGGAAATGTAAAGAGAGGATGATGAGGAAGGAGATTCCCGAGCACCTAGCGTGGAAATGTAAACACAGAGAGAGCACTTGTGAATTTTGCATGACCAAGATGCCTTTAACTGACCTACAGGTAAGCAAGGCGTTTTAAACTGGTCAGAAGTGTGGCTGTCGTTACGCAGTAGTCGTTAGGCGATGTGGTCTGAGGTGAGATCAGGAAGCGCCGCTCTGCTTCAGTGGTCATGAGATGCAGCGATCCGATATCAATATCTGTATTGGCCCCGATATTTAAAAAGACTGTAGACCAGGTATCGGTGACAATGTGCCTGATCCAAAAGGGCAGATCTAGTCAGTCTAATTCTAAACTTGAACATATTGCTTTAAATTCTGTAAGAACATTTTCTGTAGTTAAACTGCTGGAAGTTAAATGAAATGTTAAACCAGAGTAGCGCCGTAGTGTGACCATAGATAGGAACTGAAGTTGGACAGGTTCTTAATAGCTTAATTGTGAAGTTTAACGAAACATATTCATGTGTTTGTTTGTTTTTTGTCAACAAATAATCTGACGTCAGCTGTGGCCATGTAGGAATGAAAATTGTTGTCCATTAATTTTAGCAGAATCATCCCAGATGGACTAGATCTGTGAACAGTAACTTTCAAGTCTTGCAGATTCCTAGTAGTATATATACCTGGACTTTGACTAGGTCATTTTTAAGACATACAGTAAATATGCTTTGATCTAGTTGTGCTCTAGCTGTATGTTCAGCCCCTGTCGGGGGCTTTTTGGGTTCTGAACACAGACCTGGAGTTTCTTTTTTTACTGCCGTGGGTGATTGGTGATGTTTAGTAGCCATGTGTTCCTTTCAGACTTTCACCTAATTGGCCGAAACAAATAACAAAAGCCTGTGACTACAGCCAATAAAGGCCGGCATGTTAATCAGCTGTGAGCTTCCTCCACACCCCGAAACATCTCAATCACTCTGCAAACAAACTTACTCTTTTAAATCTTCTGAAGCTGCTGTTTAAGCACGGGGCGAGTTCTTCACGACTTCAGCTCGTGTATTTTGCAAAAAAAAACGAAAATGAAAAAGAACAAAACTTATTATTTTCTCAAAAACTGGCAGATTTTCTTTGTTTTTTTTTCTGTTTTTGTTGTGGTGACTTGTTTCTACTTTTGTCATGGTGTGTCACATTATATGGCTGTCAGAAAATAAAGGGAGCTGACTAGAAATGCAGACCACACTTTTCAGATTTTATTTGTAAACATTCTTGAAGAATGTAAATAATAATAGAGCTCTGTCAGCTGCTGCTGTGCTGTAGGACCGGCTGCATTAAAATGTTTTATGAAACTGTTTTTCAGAAACACAAAGAGACTGTGTGTCCATCGTTCCCTGTGTCCTGTCCCAACCACTGCTCCTTCTCTTCCCTGCCCCGGAGTGAGGTACTGAAGCCTCTCTGCTGCCCTCTTGCAGCAGCATACTGTGGCTGCGTTTTCATCAACCATAAAATTGCGCTAATTGAAATTACGAAAAACAAATTTTCTTAATGGAAACATTCAAACTTTGAAAAAACTCGTGTTTTTTGATAAAGTCTTTGCTTTGGTTTTTCAGCTGCATCAAGATAAATGAATTTTGCTAAACTGCAATCGAAACACTTTTTTCGCATCACACAAGCCACATGATCGATAAACAGATGTTACTACTGGCGGAAATAACAAAGATGACAACGGGAAGTGGTAGCAGGATGATGACGGTTTGTTTTTTGGTTTTATTTGAACGGGGTGCAGCTGACTCCACCAGAGCTCTCACAGCATCACACAGTTCATCAAAATTTGTGTGTCATTTAAACCTGTTGAATCCATAACTCTTCTGTAAAATTGGCGTCTACAATTTCTCCAAAACGCCCAAAAAAGAATTTTTATCATTTAAAATCACACATGAATGTGGTGCTGCGGTGGCGCAGGGGTTGGGTGCAGCCCACATGGGGAGGCCTTGGTACTCGTCGCGGCCATTGCAAGTTTGATTCCCGGCCTGGTGACCTTTGCCGCGTGTCTTCCCTCTCTCTCTTCACCTACTTTCTTGTCTTATCACTTACAAAGAAAGGTCACTAGAGCAAAAAAAAACCTTTTAAAAAATCACATATGACTAAATTTGTTTATGCAACAAGTCATTTAAAAACACGGGACACCGTCATCCTCCAACTACTTCCTGTCATCATCTGTGTCTTTTCCACCAGCAGTGAAAATGCAGCTGAAAAACCGCCTCATTTAGCGCAAAAATTTTTTATCTTCATTTTCGAAATTGTGTTTTCGGTAAGCCAAATTTTTTATTTATTTTTTTGTAATTCCAATTTTGCACAATTTTAAGGTCAAATTGTGCAAAATTGGAACCACAGCTAGTTTTGAAGGGATCCATTGGTTGATTGAATGTTTGTGTTTCAGCTGACCAGCCACCAGCACGACTGTCCCAAAGCCCAGGTCAGCTGTCAGTTCCACCGCTACGGCTGCACCTTCAAGGTGACTCCTCCTCATGTTCTCTTCTTCTTCTCTCGCCATTATTCTTCCAGCATTGATCTCTTGCGTGAGCGTTTTCTATCAGCTTGTTGCGTATGCTTCATGCGCCGTGTTTCCTGTGCCGTAGGGCTTAAATCAAGAAATGAGGCAGCATGACTCCACCTTCGTAGCCGAGCATCTAAGAATGATGGTCAAAGGGAACTGCTTGTTGGAGAACAAGGTAACCATAGCAACTAAATGGGGGCAATCAAGGCCAGATTGAGTGGATTGAGTAAGGTTTGACTGAAGAGCGTTTGTGGTTAAAGGTGGACAACGTAAAGGAAGAGCTAATGGAGCGGTGCAAGGTGCTTCCTGCTCTCAACAGCCGACTGTCGGAGCTGGAGAGCCAGAATGAAGAGCTGCGGGAAAAGAACCGGCAGATGGAGCAGAAGCTGGCCAATCTGCAGGTAGGGGAGGACGGGGTAAGATGAGCCCTTTTTCATATTTAGGGTCACTACATCAAGGCAACCTTGGTAGCTACTAGAGATGTACCGATCCCACGTCAATATCTGTATCGGTCCTGATATTGGAGAAAAATTCTAGATTGGGTATGACTGACGATGTGCCCTATCCATAAGGGTAGATCTATTCAGTCTAATTCTATGCTTTGTAGTTTGAGTTATGTCAAGCTTTATTATTTATTTTTACATTATGTTTAGAATTTATAATTGAACCATTTGAAAGATGGTTTTGTTACAGTTTATTTTCTACATTTTGACCAAAGCAGTCAACCTGTTTTAGTCAGTTTATTATTTGTTACATTGGCTGTTCCATATTTGACCAGCTAGTGACGCTATTGGTGGATTTCAGTTTGGTACTGGTTCAGAGTTGGCAAATAAATGAGTAATTCAGAACATTTATGTCTGCGTTTAAAAAAAAAAACAACATTTGAATTAAATCCAGCTGTTTTTTAGTACGTATATACCGATCCGATACTAAACCTCTGATATTGGTATCAGAAGTGAAAAAAGTGGATCTGTGCGTCCCCAGTTGCTTCCTTCTACGTCTGCATACATTTCCAACACAACTCACCCTGTGCAACTTAAAGCCAACTAACAGAACCTGGGAAGCATTGGTGGGACTTTAAAATGCCTTCTAAACTGGAAGCAGATCCTGGAGGAGTTTATTGCAGGGCTGAGGCAGTGCAGGCTCAGAGGAGGTGATGAGGGTGGACCGGATCCTTCGCCAGTTTGACAGCTGGTTTGCTCTCTCTCGAGAGGCATTTCCCAGAAATCCTAATCCCACTTTTCTCTAATCTTTTCTCTGAGCGTATTAACCCAAGGTTTTTTAGATCACCAACAATCATGTCACCATGAAGACTTCACAGACAATGAAACACATAATTACATCACATAAAATATTGCTGACAGCGAATCTCAAGCCAGTAGGGCTGAATGCAACAGTTGGGCGTGCCTGAGCATTTACTGGGATCGGATGGCCCAGGAGTCTTGTTGTTGAGGCTTTCTGTGTCCTGCAAACTGAAACATCGGAGCCTCTCTGTGTTTCCCTAGAAAATGATGAGCTCGCATTCAGAGACGCTGATGGCGTTGGAGATAGAGCTCGGTTCACTGCGTCGACTAAGAGAAGAAGTGGAAACCTTACGAGGAACGGTGGACAACGTTCGGACTCGGCTGGCCACCTTGGAGCAGGGTGGACGGAGCGGATCCGGATCCACTCACACCTTCGGTTAGTCGATGCGCCGGGTTTCAGTGGCTAGCTGTAGGTTTTTGACCAGGTAATCCGAACTTGATGGAGATATTTCCTCTCTCTTTG
This sequence comes from Xiphophorus hellerii, assembly GCF_003331165.1. Lineage (NCBI taxonomy): Eukaryota > Metazoa > Chordata > Actinopteri > Cyprinodontiformes > Poeciliidae > Xiphophorus > Xiphophorus hellerii. The sequence continues at coordinate 26,160,566 of NC_045690.1, forward strand.
CAGCGTCCTTGGAAACTCAGCTCAATCGGCACGATGACATGCTGAGCGTCCATGAAATCCGGTTGGCTGACATGGACCTGAGGTTCCAGGTACTGGAGACGGCTAGCTACAATGGGACTCTAATCTGGAAAATCCGGGACTACAAGAGACGGAAACAGGAAGCCGTGGCAGGAAAGACGCTGTCGCTGTACTCACAGCCGTTTTATACCGGATATTTCGGGTACAAGATGTGCGCTCGGGTTTACCTAAATGGAGACGGCATGGGCAAGGGGACGCACCTGTCGCTGTTCTTTGTGGTGATGAAGGGCGAGTACGACGCCCTGCTGCCCTGGCCCTTCAAGCAGAAGGTACTGTCTGTATTCTCTATGTTGTTTTTAATATGCAGGTCTACTAGAGATGGAAGTCTTTCAGTGTGTAGCAGTTTGATTTGTTTCTGGGTCACAATTTGATTCAGAAGTGATTTTGGATTAAGAGACCAATTTTTCTATTCAAACGGTCTGGAGATTCTGTTTAAATGATGTGACTGAAGAATATTTATTTGAAACAATTCTATAAGGTTTCATTCCCAGGGCTAGCAATTGTGATTCTCTGTAGACTAGATTTTTTTTTTTTGTCTACAGTTCTCAGTATCAACAGGTCTGGTTTGTACAGCTGCACCATCAGAGATTTTGTTCTGGTTGCAAAATTTGTCAAAATCTGAAACCAAGTTTAGCTGATTCAAAACAAAAAAACAGAAAAATCCATTTTTTCTTCTTTGGGGAAAAATTGAAGATGTAACTGTCTTTACTGTAGTCAAAATTTTAAAACTTTGCGTGCCAGTTTGTGGTTCAGGTTATTCCTGCCCGGACATTAGGAACATTAGAGGAGATACTGCAGGTTCCAGCCAGAACCGGTCCCTCTAACGGTCTGTGTACTTTGGACAAACAAGAAATTTGATTTAACCAGTGGTGGGAAAAGTAAAAATTATTTAGTGATTATATATTAGTTCCACTAGTACCAAAGCACTACACTAACACAGTATTTAGCAGGAGCTAATGCTAAAAACCGTGAATTCAAATTATATCTGGCCTCGAAAGACTACAACACTTGAGTGAAAAATATATTTTTGACATTATTGTATTTATGTTTATTTCTTGTTCTATACAGTATGTGTATTATAATTTTTCCTGTGTGTTTTTTTTTAAATAGTTATGAAGGAGGGAGAGGGAGAACGTGAGGAGAGGAAACAAAACAGCTGCACTCACTTCAAAATAAGAGCATGAATATAAATATAGTAACAGTTGATAAAAACTTCAACACAATATTTAGAACGAGACTTAGAACTTTATTCAACTGAAAGTAAAAAAAAAATCATCCTAGTAAATTAGTGCTTTATTGGTATAATTTATACGGAACAATTCATTTAGGCGAAGCTAAGTGCGCTACACTATCTCAAAGCTAGCTGAAGTGCTAAATGAAAAATTAGCACATTACTGGAAGTGTGGACCACTGAATTTAACTATCACCAAGGATGAGAATAGAAAGATGTTTGTGTTCCCAACATTTATTCCTTAATCTAAAATGTATCTTCCTTGTGCTGGACTCCTTGCTGTTTTTTTCTTTGTTTCTTTGTGCCAGTCCTTTCTTACTTCCTTGCATCATTTCTACTTTTTCTCCTTGTTCTCTTCTTTTCTTACTTACTTGTGTCCGTTATCCAGTCTTGCGCCCGTTCCCTGTATCATTTCCCCCTCCTGTCTTTAGTCCCTTCCTTGTTGGACAGGCGTACAAATTAAATCCAACTATAAAGAATAGCATTTCTCTTTTACTCCTTTACAAATATTTTCCACATCTCGAGATATATTTTTTTTTATGACAGCTTTTTAAAGTAAACACAATTTGTGTTCAATATATGTCCCTGATGAGGAGGTTGCACTTTTCTACAGCTGTGGAATTTCCCAAAGATCGCTAACCATCTGTTGATGTCCGGCAGTCGCAGTGAGCTTTCTGTAATGTGTGTGTTTACAGAGTAAGCTCACTCTTTAATGTGTGTGTGTGTGTGTGTGTGTGTGTGCTAGGTGACTCTGATGCTGATGGACCAGACTCCTTCCAGGAAGCACCTGGGCGACGCCTTCAAGCCCGATCCGCACAGCAGCAGCTTCAGACGCCCCACGGCCGAGATGAACATCGCCTCCGGCTGCCCTCTGTTCGTGGCTCAGAGCGTCCTGGAGACGGGCAACTACATCAAAGATGACACCATCTTCATCAAGGTGGGCCGTCACTTCTGTTGAACCTGCAGTGTCTTCGCCAAGGTGACGGATGATTACTGGCCGCTGAACGTATTTGTGTTGATTCCGTTGATCCGCAGGTCACCGTGGATACGTCCGACCTGCCTGACCCATGATGTTAGGAACTTCTTCGTCTAACATCACCTCATCAGTGCAAGATCTGCACCGCCAAGACTAATGGGAAGGATCAGTGGAGCTGGAGGTCGGTCAGGCTGGAGGACAGGAAGCAGCCAATCAGAGCGCTCTTCGTCTTCTGGTTGCTATATGGACTGCAGAGCTGTGTGTGTGTCTTGGTTGTGTGTGAATTGATCTGTTACGACGTCACCACGGTGACCTTACCCAGAACCGACGTGCCCGTCACAGTGAGGGCATTGGGTCGCTCGTCCCCGACGCGCGCTGCGCCTGACTTCCTGTTTCATGCCTGCCTACTGGGTCATGCTGGGAAATGTGCCACAGTTACAGTTCAGACCAGCACCACTGGATCAGAACCGGTGCCATAAACTGAGTGGTGAAGTGACAGGAGGTCTTCATTCAGACTGGTTCTGTCAGGCTAACTAGCTGATGTCACAGTAGCACTAGTTTTTTTTTTTTAACCTAATATTCTAACCTAAAAAAGTAGTTGTTTTTTTTCACTAACTATTTTCAGTCAGCCTAGTATGTTTCATCATGACCTCCTGATGTGTCGTCTGGCTCAGCGGCTCTGAGTCTGGGTGAAGCAGGTTGGCTGGAGGATTTTTTTTTTATACAATCAAACTGACAGGGTAGTTGGGTTTGAGCTGCGGTCCAGAGCCAGCCTGTAGAACTTTGTGTAGGGGAAGAAAACACCCCGTCAGCAGAAAATACTGAACTTCAACAGTGAAGCATTTCTGTAGAGTGCGGAAAGTGTCCAGGCTGACTGCCACTCCCTCTAAATGTCTACAAGGGTCCACAGCATCAGCACTGAGCTGAACCAGAACTAGAACCGTCCAAAGGAGTCCAGAGAATTTCAGGGACCAGAGACGGAGCCGAGTCCCTGCGGGAGCTTCCAGCTGGACCTCCTCTGTGGCTCCTGTGACTTTTCCAGTGTTGGCAAAAATTCATCCAACCGTCTCCATACATTTGCACAGTTTTAATGTTTGTTGAAGTGTGAAAATAAAATAATAAAAAAAACAGAAGAACAATCTTTGTCATGTGTGAACTTCAGTTAAACATGCATGTTAGTGAGGACTAAGGATGGACTTTAAAAACATTCATTTTCTGGCTTTCCTCTGAAAACACCCTGGTGTTTTTCTGTTTTGCAGTGAAACAGATTGAAATCTCTGATCGTCTTAACTTGTTCTGGCTCAGAGAGAGGATGGAGCATGTCATGGTGGCTGGTAGCACAGGTCCAGCACTAACTTTTTATCTGTTTACTGCTGAACAAAGAGTTGTTTCCCCCCCATTTTGACACATCCCAAACATCTAGAACAAGATCCAAACCACTTAGTGGTGTCAGAAGAAGTACTTAGCATCATCAAATTAATTATTTTGGATAACAAAAGTTTATGTTGAGTCGTCAAAATATTTGAAGACTCAAATACTTTTGAGTCTTCAAATGTTTTCAAATACAAAAATACTTTATTCATCCCTAAGGGAAATTAAATATCTATAGAAATAAATAATTTATTTAAAATACTCTATAACAAACATCTCCAGTAGCTCCCTCTTGTAATAAGAATAAATAACAGCAGAACTGAGTCACTATAACAGTATAGTGTGACATTCAGTCAGGTTTAGTTTCCAAAGAATTGTTTTATATTTTAGGTTTAAATCGGCAGATATTGTACATGTTGGTTTTTAATGCATTCTGTGGAAATTGGTGTAAATTAGGTCCAGAAGAACCATGGAGTTTGATTTAAGAAGTTAATTTGAAACTAAAAATTATGGACACAGACATTATCTTAATATACTTAAAATGGAACGCAAAACCAGAAAGAGAAAATGTTTTAATTGGATCAAAGTATCAAAATGAAACAGCTAATGTTAAACTGTGTTGATGATCAGAAAAGGTCTGTGTAAAGTACGGTACTCTTTTTGTTATTTGACAACTTCTCGCTACAGAGCAAACATTCAGGTAATCCTTCTGCATTGGCAATGAATGCAAATGATTCGGTCCAAAACTTGTAGAATCTCTCCTCGGCTATTTTTCTCTTGCTATCCATGGCCCACCACACACCCGTTGGTTTGTTTACAGCAGCCACCTGCCTGGCACCCCGCCCAGCTGAAAGAAACGGGTCACAGGCTATGATGCAAATATTCGTTGACAAAAATGTTGAAATTTAATATTTATTCTACACATTTTTATTGTATTGGAAGGGACTGGTGAATATAGTTCCAACCCGGATCCTCCAGGCACACCACCATCCTCCTGGTGGTCAGAGGAGGATGGTGGTGTGCTTGTTTTAGGTGTTTTCCTGCTTCAGCACACCTGACTTCAATTGATGGCTGATTAACAGGCGTTTGATGAACAGTAATCATCTTAATCTGGTGTATAGAAGCTGAGAAATAGCAAAAGCGTCTCACACCCTAGTTTTCCTCAAGCCAATCTCCTGCAACTTTTAGATGTCTCTCTGCTTCAGCTTACATTAGCAGAGCTCTGTAGAAAATGCTTGAGACGCAGTTTCACCATTTAACTCAAATGTACAGGACTGTCTCTAACTGGACAGTTTGAGACCATTGATCTGAAACATGCAGGTCAGTGTGCCTTGAGGTTTTCCTCAGTAAGGCAAAGCAAGTGTATACATGCAGCATCATTCGTACACGGTAATTCAAAAGTGCTTTACTGGAAACTAAAGAAACACAGAATTATAGTTAATGTTAACAATAGATAAAGTAGCTGGTAGAAACAGAGAATATGGTCAGAGTTGATGGGAGTCTTGGAAATCCTGGGTGTCCATCTCCAGTCCTCAATGGCCTGTGTCCTGACAGATAGTTTGACAAATCTGTCCTGACAGAGAGCACCTTGTTATATCCTACAAGGTTCTTTGTAGAATATAATAAAGCACCTGGCTGCACATGGAAGAAAAATGCAGATCAAAGGGATGATTATGCAAAGGCCGTAGTCATCAATGCAGTTGTCCTGGATTTTATTCCCAATCTTGGATCATTTCCCGCATATCTTCCCATTTTCTTAGTATGTAAGGTCACTCATTACCCAACATAAGTTGAGATAATTCCATCACAGAGATGAACATTTTCTATGAGAAACATTTTTTTTATTTTACACTTAAAATTCTGGAATATGGGGCGCGGTGGTGACGCAGGCACAAAGCTCGCGACCCCTGTACGGAGGCCTCAGTCCTGGAAGCAGCCGTCACAGGCTGACCTTTCCCCTCTCTCATAACCAACATTCCTGTCATTTCACTTTCCGACAAATGCCAGTAGAGCCTCAAAAAAAGCATAGAATATAACAAATCACCTGGCTGCTCCCTAAAAAAATCATTTTCTCTAATCATTTCTTGAAAATACCCCACGAGTGAAAATAAGGTCCACAATTTCAATCAAAAATGACCCACCGGTTAATTACTCGCTCATATTGTGCTTTTTAAGGCCAGCAGAGGGAGCTCGTCGTCCACTGTGGAACACTAGTTTTGCTTTTCTTCTTCTTTCTCCAGGTGGCCGTGCGTGGTTGTTGGTATATCACGTTCCCAAACACCGCTGGCAGCAGACTGGGAGCAGAGGAAGGACCTCACTAAGCAGGTAAAAGCTTTCCAGCCGCAGCTGTTGTTGTTCCACCAGGCAGGCTCCTCTGTCTGTGAGCTGTAGACCCGAGTAGAGCAGAGTCCTGCGGCCATTGTGGCTCCAAAAGAGGCGCAGCTGACTCCGGTAACTTTCCTGACCCAGCAGTTGGTGTGTGAACTGGTCAGAGAAGGTCGCATTTCGCTACAGCTGTTCCAGCCTGCCTCCATCCCGAAACTGTCGCTTAAAGCACCGCGACTGAAACAAACCTCCAGGTGACTTTCAGTCTGTTAAACTACAACACGGCTGGAAGATGCTCAGTCAGCTGCTTCAATATGTGGCAGAAAACACAAAAGCGAGGTTATTTAACACAGGCCTAATTCTGCGAACGAGTCTGCAGTTAACACAGTTTTTAGACTCTCATTTGGCTGTTGCAGCTGCTGGTGGGCAGGAGTCATTCTGACCACAGAGCCGGTTGGAAGGAATGGAAGTTATTCCAGACGTTCGTCTCGGACAGCAGCGTGTGGTGACTGCTCTCTGGGTCCACACACAACCAGAAATACTAACCAAATAAAGCTGACAACCATAATGCAAATAAGTAAAACAATATATATATTTTTTCCGTCTCACTTTTATCATATGAGCAATTAAACTGTTATGTCAGCGCTAACTTGAGTAAATCTAAAGTTGTAATTATTACGGGAAAAAGCTATCCAAACCAACTTGATCCTGTGTGGAATATTACTTAAAATCAATAATGAAATGCGACTAATCACATTTTAACATAGTTCAATTTATCTGCCACACTAATTGCTGTGGCAGATAAATTGCTGCAGCAATTGGTGGCAATTAATTGCCACTAATTATAGACCTGTAGAATAAAGAAATCTGCCTGACAAACACAAAGCAGGCTTAAAGAAATCACAATTCCATCCAACATTGTTTGAATTGATAAATTTTTTTCTCTTCTTGATCTGAATTTGACTCACAATTTAATGATGTTGGATGGTGGGATGTGCGTCAGAGCTGGCCGGCCTGTTGACAGCACATGCATGGCTAATTCCAGAATACTGTGCTGGTGCATTGGAGTGTAAATGAGGATCAATAAGTGATCTCCTCCTTTGTTGATAATCATCAACAAACTTCATGCTACTGTTAGTCATATCGGGCCACCCCTCCTAAACATGGCCGACTAGAATATCGGTTCATAAAGGTAAAGGACTGAACTGTTTGTCAATGCAGCTTTAACCAAAGAATATAACATCAAATCTTTTTTTTTCTTTTTTTCAATTAATGTTATATTCATATGCAACTTTGACTAAGTCTTTTTGGCACTGTGTGTATTTGTTTGATTTAGATGAAAAAATAAAATACTGGGACAGAAATACAGTATAATATGGTAATAGAATCTGACAAGTGCCACCAGAAACTGTGAGTGTAGAGCATTTATCATACTTAATAAAATCCTTCATATTGGATTTTTCTCCAGTCCTCATAAATAAGTAGAACTGAAGGTTCTAGAATGTTCTCTAACCTGACAGAGCCTGGACCTTGGCTAACTTCTCTTTGTATAAACCAAAGCAAGAGTTGTGCTGTATTCTCAACAGGAAGTCAAACCTGCTCCCGGTTTGTGATGGACTCCTGCGGGTGTGTGTGTGTCTCATCTCCTGGGGGTTCATGGACAGGATCTCAAGGCGTAGCTGTAGAGACGAAAGTGTCTGGTGTGAAAACATCAGGGTGTCTCCTCTGTTTTCTGCACATGGTGTGTTTCTGTTGCCGTCTTCAGACCATGACCTTCGGTGTACACTGGAGCTGCTCTACGTTTGAGGCCATGGTCCTTGACTGGATAAAGGTGGACTGCTCCCTCTGGTGGAGGAGTTTAAGTATCTTGGTTTCTTGCTCTTGAGTGACGGTAGATTGAGATGAACCGATGGTCTCTGTCTCGGTCTGCATTAATCCAGGCTTTGTTCTGGTTTGTCTGTATGAGGAAATGGCTTTTGATTTAGCAGTCTATTTATTTTCCCACTCTCACCTACAGTGGACAAGATCCTGGTTGTTAGTGCCTGAAGGGAGCTTCATCTGTAGAGGTGCCAGACACTTTAGGACGCTAGAGCTCAGAGTCGAGCTGCTGCTTCTTTGCATTGGCCCCAGGAATGAACTGGAGAATGTTGTTGTTGACAGGGATGTTATCTTTTCCTCCTGGACCCAGCATCCCTGATCCTGATCCTGGATATGTGGAAAAATATGACTGGAAGGGATTGTGGGTGACAGATTGACGGATATTCAAAACTATAGGATGTGTCACCACTTTGCCAAGATCTAGAAGACGCCAGTCACCTCAAATAAAACGGTACTGGTTAGGCTGTTCAGGAACTACCTGGGTACTGGGTCACCAGAGACCAACCTGCCCTCCCCTCACAAATGAAGAAAATCAAACAAAACTGATATGAATAATAATAAAAAGAATTTTGTGTAGCGAAGATTTTGTAGCATATTTGATTGACATACAATCTTATTTTTGTAAATGTTGAGGGCTGGTTGACCTCTGACCTCAGGAAACATTTAATATCTTTAGAATAATAAACGCTCAAATGAAAAATGTTTTGACACCAATTTTGTTTGATTTGAAGAAGGTGGAGGGTCAACTTCACTCAGGTCTACCTTCATATTTTTTCAACATCACCTCAAATAAATCCTGAGGCGTTTGAAACACGGCAGCCATCTGTTCCCCAACAGAACAATGACCCAAAAATCTCACCAGAAACCTTCTGCAAATGTATTGTTCTCCAGTCATTCAGGTCTCGTAGGAAGCTTGGTTCAGTGTGTTAAAAATTCAAGCGCATTGCCTCTTGCCTGGAATTAACCCCTTTAACATCTCTGTTCTCAGACAGGATGTCTGTGCACAGGACATTGTGTGGCCGTCCTGCTCTGCAGCTCTGCAGGATGTTTTCGTCCACCTCTCTACCTACTCTCACTCTGTTCACAAAGGTAACAGTGTCACAAAACCCGGCACGCCTCATTTCACCCCACAGAGCGAGCGTATTTTTTCCCATTCTTAATAGAAAGCAACATTTCTATTAGAGATGCACCGTGACATTGGCTACTGACTGGGATCGGAAGATTTTTGATTTATTTTTTTTGCCCACTTTCACTAAACTGATTGGTGAAAGTTTGGTCGGAAACTCAAAAATCTGATTATTCTTTTCCAATCAGAAAATATGCCATACCTGGGCCAAACTGCCTGGTCAAGCTGATCTCACTACTCTTCTATGTGGAAGGTGTTACTGAGGGAAGAAAGCCAAAAGTTTGACTCTGGTGTTTAAAAACCAAGGCAGAGGAAGAACAGGTCCATTAGAGCAATAACTGGAACAGACACTGGTCAATTTGCTCCTTTGCCATTTTGAAACTTTTGCGGTTTTGGTCGGTTCTTATCTGACATTTGGGCCTCCCACCTCAGCACAGCTCTTTGTACGCTTTCGTCGAATTGGAGGAGTGATTTGGTATCCATAGTAACCAGGGGAGGCTGAATGTATTAGAGCAAAGGTACTCTGTTTCATTCTTCTGCTGGCAGCTTTTTGGAAATCTTTTAGCCAAGGTAAGGATCTACATCTTTGTTTTAACGAATAGACACAGAGACTGATGTTTGCAGTTAGTAATGCCCCCCTCAGACAGTGTAAATGTGAAATCTAAATAATTCTGTATTTGTTTTACATAAGACCCTGTTTTACAGTCACCTCGGCTGCTTACATAAAATAAATAACATTTAGAATTTTGTTAATTATAGAAACCAGACCAGCTAAAATTGGTTCAATCTTTATAAAAACCTTAGGTTGAGAAAATCCCTGATCGGTGCATCTCTAATATTACTTGTTACTTCAGTGCTGTTAAATATGTACATCTTGTTAGTAGTTATGTATCGTGTTTATAGACGACCTATAAACAGGAATAAATTCAAACTGACTTTTCTCTCTGTAGGATCCGTGTCCACTGTGTGATGAAGCTAAAGAGCTGCTGCAGCCATTCAAACACAGGGTGAGAATTAAGCTCTTCTACCAACTTCTAGTTAATTTCTGATGTTCCTCAATGTACATTAGGTTTTCTGTCAAATCTGTTTTAGTGGCCAGGTCACAGTAGACATGGGAGTAGGGAAGCACCAATCCACTTTTTTCATTTCCGATGGAGATATCTGAGGTTCAGCATCGGCTGATACCAATTTGATACAGAAGAACCAAGATGAATTGACATAAAACATTTGTTCTAAACACAGGTCTTAAATGTACTGAATTACGAATTTATTTGCCAACAATGTACCAGTACATCACACTTTAATACACAAAAAACTTCACAAACTTGGTCAATCTTGTAAAAATAACTTTCATTGGTTCAGTCAGTGCAGTTAAGAGTAGAACAACCAATGGAAAATAAATGATAAAGAAACTGAAACTCACTAAACCAACAGGTTGACTACCTTGGTCAGACATTTAAAAATAAACTTCAACAAACCTTCTTTGCTTCCTTCTTATAATGTAAAAAATAATAAATCATGATGTTGTTCAGACTACAAAGCATAGAATTAGACTGAATAGATCTGCCCTTATGGATTGGACACATTGTCACCGATACCCCATCTAGAATTTTTTAAAAATTGGATTATAGATATTATTGGTGCATCTCTACATGGGTTGTATGATAACCTTGAGTAAATATACCACAGTTCACTTTATTTAAGCAAGAAGTTAAAGCAATATTCTATCAGTTCAATGCAGAAAATTTGCAATTATTCCCATTTTAGACTATGATTCCTTGCGGGCCTAGGAAGGAATCATAGTGGTCAGCCATGTAAAATCCCAGAGTTGGAGGATGCTGAGGTCAGCAGCTTCCTACAGAGTTCATGACTGCAGACCTCCAAACTGTATAATTCAAACGGCAAAGGTCTGTGGATAAGTTTTAAGGTTTTCAAAGTTAAGCTCATACCCATTATCACACGGTAGCCATATCTTTTCTTTTGTTTGACCATCATAAAAGCCATGTAATAAGCTGTCACCTACTGTAATTATTTCCACCCTTGGTTTCTGTTGACGACCTGTCTGTCTTTCTGTGCTTCATGTAGTTCATCCTGCAGCAGGTGGACATCAGTCTCCCAGAAAACAGGCAGTGGTGGGACAAGTACAAGTGGGACATCCCAGTGTTCCACCTGAATGGTCAGTATTTGATGAAACACGGAGTGGATGTTGCACTGCTGGACAAACTGCTTCAAGATATTGAGAAGAAAAACATGTGATGAGAATCTTTTGTGTTTAAATTATCTGAGCTAATGTCTATTTTAATTCTCAATAAAAACTGTCTGTCAGCTTCTGTGTTTGCCTAATTTTGTTATTTGGACACATTTCCTCTTGTGGAGTTGCTCTTGTCTTAGTTCATACAACAAACATCCAGTCATGAGGACAGGGTGGATCTTTAACCAAGTGAAATATTCTTGCCTCTAAGATGAGAGATTTTAACCAATGGATATATTAGGCAGAATGTAACCATTGTTTGTTGAAGGAATGAGGGTTTTGGGTGAAATTGTGACCAAACCCTTGTAAAGAGGGGGATGTTCCCGGTATGGTGGTATTTATCAAAACTGGTCCAAGGAAGGAAGATAGGTGAACGTGGTAATCGGCCATCAAGATTCATTCAGTTAGCAAAGGCTGGCCTGTGTATTCTGATCCTCGAGACCATCTACTGTAGTTCAAAATGTTGAAAAGGTTTAGAAAACACTGGTCTACATAGCCAGACCAGCTAGGGTGCTCATGCAGAACACTCGCACCGCTGAAACAACCAACACATGGGCATCAGAAGTGGATAACTGATAAATCAGGTGTTCTCCAGGGAGTTAGTCACTTACCCAGAACAAAAGACTGTAGGATGCAGTATGGGAAAGACTAGAGGGCGTAACCAATGATGGAATGGATGTTGTTCTGCTAGAAATTCTTGAGTCCAATTGTCCATGTTGATGCTTCTTACAACCAAGGTATTGCGACAGTTCATGTGTGCCCTTTCATAGAAATGGTATTTCCTAAACGCTACGGTCTCTCATAGCAGGACAACGCTGCCTGCAGCAAACTAAAAATTCAGGAATGTTTAAGGAAGCTCATCAAAGAGCTTGAGATTTTGATGTAAAATCCAAATTCCCCAGTTCCCAATCCAAACCAACATCTCTGGGATGTTCCGGACAAACAAGTCTGATCTGTGGAGGGTTCAACTCGCACCTGCTGTTAATATCTTGGTGTCAGATCCCACAGTACAGAGCTCTTTGGGCAACAAATGGTTGACCAATACATCAATAGGGTCCCTTCATCAGAAGATGATGTGGAAGAGTTGTAGAGGGAATGCCACAGCTTTCCAGTAAGCCTCGTGAAGAAGCTGTTTAGAAACCATGACATTGTCATGTTTTACTCAAACCAGTCTTTGTGTTTTGGGCAGAAAAAACTGCAGGCAAACCTTCACCAATTTGTCAAACAAGATGAGAAATGTGTCTGAACACGACACCTGAGTCACATGGCTCTGTTCCAATGAGCTCATTAATATTTAACCTGAAAGTGGAGCGGGATGGGCTCTCAGCCAATCCCAGCCCAGCTTCCTACTGTGTGACCTGGAAGTGGTATTTTGTGATGTTTTGTTTGTGTGTGTGTGGGGAGAGGGAAGGGGTTGCCATGGAGAAGTCTGTTTCATGTAATGGCGTCTAGCAGTTACAGCAGCAGATCTGTGGATGTTCAAGTTGCTTTGCAGAAAGCCAAGAAGAAGATCTGTGATCTGCAGCAGCAGCTGGAGTAAGAACAAAACCCTGTCTGGTGTGTTCTCTGCGGTTCATCTGTTGGCAGCAAACACAGAATAATATACTGCTGGTGACCGAAAACTGAAGGATGACAGGAAGTCATCACTGATGATGTTTAGACATCAGTAATGTAATGGCCAAGAACTTCAGCATGTTGGTTGTTTTAATATGTAACAAAGCAATTATGCATTATGCCATGCTTAATGTGACTGTAGAAAAGTGTTATTGCTCCAGCATCTCAAACGTCTTTAACTCAGTCTCGGTATGATACAAGTTTGAAACCTGACTTTTTCAAATCCTGGCAGGCTTTGCCACTAATAATCAGTCAGTTCCTGCTTTAACATCATCCACAAGGTCATCACACAAATTAAAGTGTGATCAAATTTGCTGCTACAACACACAAACCATTTACATACATGACTGAAGACTGAAGTGTTTTAGATTTGTTTGGTTCTGGAAAACCTGGCCTGGACTGAGATCCATATGCTAACATAATACTCAGTTACTGAGATACAGAGTCAACATCCAGGAAGTATCTGGATCCATGTGACCTAATGTCATGTGATCACGTGTATGGCATAGCTGGGGACCAGCGTAGTGAACTGATTCATCCGGCAGTGTGACCAGTTTTACTGGAACGTGAACTGGTACGACCTGTCTGTGTTTGTTCCACACTGGGTCCAGTCTCTATGCTGGGTTGCTTTAAGGAGACAGGAAGTCCATATTTGCTCATATTGCTTTGCTGCCTTTCAGTCTGTGTGCCAAACATGAGAATATTGTGAGTAGTTTGATGTAGTTGGAGGAGGTGATAGAGGTCGGAGTGGAGCATCAAGCAGTCAGGTGCTTTGAACTTCTGATTGGACCGTTTCTGAAGTCATAGCTGTTGAATTATTTTTACCTACAGGTACGTTTGATGTCTCTATAGTTTTTTACAAATGAACATGTGACATGTTTTGTTCTGTTTTAAAATTTATGTCGCACGCAAGTGTTGGAATTGTGATTGACTGTGAATCTAATGTGTTTTCTGTTTTTTGTTTGTTTTTCAGAGAAAAGAGTTTGGAGGATCCAAACGTCATCAGTTCTCCATCATGGACCTCCAAGAAGGAACTCAGGGACTCGCTGGTGGATATGTACAGAGGTAAATTCCCACGTTTTCTCACTGTAACTCATCACGTCTGTAATGCAGTAGTTTGCCCATGTAGGGGCGCTGTGCTCCTTCAAACAAGCTGACACCGTAGGTGATCTGCTGTGACTGGAACTGGGCTTTCCTCTTTTGAAATAGTTTAGTTTGAAATTTTACTCCGAACTGTTGATGTTTCACATTTTGTCAACCTGGAATCTGTTTTAATGGAACGTTCCATGATTTAGTGTACAGTAATATTTAAAATCTATTTAATTATAATAATCCAAAAATTCTTTTCAGCCTCTTTTTATCTGAAACCCCATAAATCAAATTGTTCAAAGAGTGGCCTAGGAGTCATTTCTGGCCCTTTCAATGGTTTTTGTTAATCCCAAATGTGACCGAATGATGCCGATGGAAACCTTTTAATGTTTTCAAGGAATTAATTTTTTTATTTCAGAAGGAAAATATTTGGAAAGATCAGCCATGAGTTTTCCTTTAATTTTCATTTCATTGTAAAAAGAACCACAAACATTCACCAGCTTTTACTCAAAATGCAGAGTTTGATGCAGCATTTTATTAAATGTGACTTTATACAGCAAGTATATTTGATTGGATCATACCCAGTTGAGCCATCAGCATTTATTGCTGACCAAACTAGAAAAGAGTCGACCCCTAAAAACCAACTTCTAGGAAACTGTAAGCCTTTTTTAATAAGGCGTAAAAGCAAGATCCCTTTTCCAGATAATGCAGTTACTTTGTTTCGTTCAAATATTGCATGTTTGTTTAGATGTTAAATTTATCTGAATTTATACTTATTAATTGACGATTTGGTCCACATGACAAAAATCTCGACACCACTGACCTTATAAAATCTATTGGTAGCCTTTAGAGGTCACCTAATCTGTAAACAATGTAAATAAAGTTGTTGTGTTTCTGGTCTCAAAGGTTTGTTAGAGAACATCAGGCAGTAAGCAGCGCCATGGAGACCAAGCAGGCCAGCAACACACCACGGAGGAAGTGGAGAAGTTTAAAGTAAAGTTAGAATGTAGAGCAACAGGAGCTGCCTGTGCTAACTCTGGATGAGCTGTAGAGAGCCACTGCTCAGGTGGTGGAATCTGGAAAAAAGTCCAGATTCATACTTTTTGGATTTTACAGCGGCGATGTGGAGAAAGGTCATTTTAGTGTGATGTAAAACTAACCCCACACAGCGACCCTGAACACACCACTCCTACAGTGACACCTAGTGATGGCAGAAACATTCTTGGTGTAGGACAGGAGCTTATGGAAGTTGAGGGAAAGACGAGTGTAGCCAAAATAAAGTCAACTTTCCAAACAAAAATGGGCCAGAATTCTAGTTTCTAGATGTGCAAAACCTCTAATCAGCCTGTAGCTGGACCTGCAGTGAAGGTTTTGACTCACGGCAGATGAGTGGAAATGCACATCACACTTTTCAAAAAATGTTTTTTTTTACATTGGTTTGTTAAGTTTCTCTCAGGTTTCTGTGGCCGTTGCTTCTCAGTATCTCTAAATGATCTCGGTTATCAAACATGCTGCTGAGGTTGAGTTCCTGCTACTGGAACTGCTGCTGCTCCTGCTGGCAACACAGTAGAACTGCAACTGCTTCTCAGGACTTGTCATAGCTGGAGTAAACCAACTGTGGGATGAATTCTGTGAGGTTGAACACGGCTGATTTTTGCATGGCATTAGGTAGTTATTATCAGTATGAAATTTGTAATTGCAACTTTATAACCCGTTATATAAACATCTAACATGACGTCTGTAGGTTAGATGGAGCATTAGTAAAGTAATGGTGCCTTGAGGCAGGCAGAGCCAAGGTCGTTTACATTTGTGGAAAAATGGAAGCACTTATTCTGAGTTTAACTATTAATACAATAATTAGCAATCATTTCTGGGTGTTCAGAAATGCCTTTATGTATTATAAAGGTTTAAGCTGAAACATAGCTTTAAACCTTTAAAATACATAACAGACATGGATTAAGTTCATTGTCTGTTTGCTCCTTTTAATGAATGTGTTGGTTCAGCTTTAGTCTTGATTAAAATGTCATTTTCTTTAAATGCTTCAGCACCAGCTATGTAAACAATATTCAACATGTTTCTGTCTAGAAAAATCACCAAAATTGGACATTTGCGTAAGCCTAATTATGAAAATAAGCGGAACCTAAATGGAACCCAGCTTTAGTACGTAACTTGGTTTTAATGTCACTACAATCAAGAGAAGCAATTTATGTTTAACTTTTATTCAGTAGTGAAGAAAATTTTTTTCAAATTTTCAAATAATAGTTATAGTTTATTATGTTTTAGAGCTTTGAAAAGATGCTTGAAAAGAACTGACTGGAGATTTTCAGTTAATTAATAAAAATCAGCAGATATTGTATACAAGTTATGCAATAACACAACCACGTGAAGAGGGTCAAGGTTGTCATTTAGGAATTTTTCAAGAAGTTTGCATTGCTAGTTGAGAATTTAAAAAAAGTTGTTGTCACTTTGAAGTTGTTTGATTTGTAGACGGTCCAGTGTACAAGTTGTCCCTGAATGCACCTTAAAGGCTGAGCTGTTGGGCTATCCCGTCTCCTCAGAGGGAATCCTGCAGACATGTCTGCTGCTGTGCTGTCGGGTTTTAAAGCTGCACAGCGGACCACAGATCCCCACTCAGTTCTGCACATAAACATTCTGCAGATGTTCAGGTATAAAACAAGGCTTTATCTGTTTGGCACACAAGTGCGCTGATCTACCCTATATTTTAATTAACACCAATTTATTAAAAACCTTTTTGTTCTTTTTCTCTTGCAAACACAACTTCCATTTGCTCAGATAATTTGAAATCATAATATAGGTAATTATTTCCAGTCTGGTCAGAAGCAGGGCTACATGATATCAGGAAAATGTAAAGAGCTGAACTGTGTTTTTGTCTTTCTTCTTTGAATTTGTCTTTCTGCAACCTAGTTTAGCTTTTCTTTTTTTTTTGTACAGTAGATATTTTAACATCCAATAGTTCAATAACTTTTTATTATTGACAAAATTCCAAGTCAACTTTGTTTGTACAGCAGATTTTAGCAGCAAACCAATTCATAGTGCTGTACATGATGAAAATGTAACATAATGAACAATCAAAAAAAACATTTCATCATATTTGAAAAGAAGAGGCAATGGAAGGTTGGAATCCAGGCTGAAATATATTTTTTCAGTTCTTCTTGATCAAAGAAACTCTAAACAAATGGATTTTTAGTCTAGATTTAAAGGTACTCAGTGTTTTGGCTGTTTTGCAGTTTTCTGAAAGTTTGTTCCAGATTTGTGGTGCATAGAAGCTGAATGCTGCTTCTTCATGTTTGGTTTTGGACACAGAGCAGAACCAGAAGACCTGAGAGGTTCTGGAAGGTTGATCCAACAACAGCAAACTAACAACAATATTTGAAAGTCTATTCGCTCAGTGGTCTCGGTCTTCCTGGTTTTAGTCAGAACACCAGCAGCAGCGTTCTGATTGATTTTTTTTTTTTTAGGCAGACCTGTAATGACATTACTGTTGCAGTCAGTAATCAATGTGACTAAAGATAAACACATGGATGAGTTTATCTAGATCACGCTGTGACATTAGTCCTTTAATCCTACAAATGTTCATCAGTGGTTTGAATGCCGACTTTGTGACTGTCTTTATGTGTCTCTGAAGGTTCAGGATGTAGTCAATCAATACACCCAGATTTCAGCATGATCTCTAGTTTCTAGCCGTAATAACTGAAGCTGGCAGTTTACTCTAGATTATTCCTCTTTAGGTCCAAAGATAACTTAATTTTTTGTTTCTGTTCAGCTGAAAAATTCAGTTTAGATTGATTCGTAATGTAGAGCTGTGTGTCATATGTGCAGTTATGGTAACTAATCTTACTTCCTGTTATAATCTAAGCTAGTAGGAGCTTATAGATATTAAATAGGAGGAGTCTTAGATTTGAACCCTGGGTACCCCATTTGTGACTTCTGTCTGCTGTGATGAAAAGTTATCTATTGAAACAAAGAAATATCTGTCTTTTAGGTTAGACTTGAGTTGGTCCGTTACTGTACCAAAGAGACCAGCCCAGCTCTCCAATCACAAATAAAATCAAAGTGCAGTGAGTCGAAATAGGACATTCTGCATGGAGGACAATGAAGTCTTGGTTATTGGATGGATCTATTGCCTCAGCCTGATATTGATCCAAGAAGACCAAATGTTACCAGATCCAATGCCCATACTGGATCAGGTTGATCCCAACTCTAATTAAAAGGACATGTTCAAGTCAAAGATAATGACAAAAGTTTTAAAAAGGCATATTAGTATGATCCAGAGGCTCGACAAATAGTTCCTACAGTGTTCAGAAACCAAAAATAAAGTCTAATAATCCGAAACAAACCAGGTGCCAGCTTTAAAAGTGTGGGACGTTTGAGCTGGGCTTTATCAAAGGTTCTTTTTCCAGAAGGCACACAAACATGTGAACACGCACACACATGTGAACACGCACACACACACACACACCCGCACACATGCACAGTGTGTTTAAGAGCTTTAATTTATTGACCAAAGCAGACTGAAGAGTGAATAAGAGGAGAGAGAGAGGAGACGATTGTATGAACAGTCTTTAATCTGCTAAGTGGGTGGTCTACAAATACAAACACACACACATGCCCACACACGCACACACCCACAAGTTCGTATTTCTACCCATATTAGGACTTTGTATTGGCTTCCATTTATTTTACTAACTGCATTGATGTCTAACCCAAACACCTCCCCTCACCCTCCCCATTAGTTTGTTTGTAATCTTAACCAAAACGTTAATCCACAGTATACCTGTAAACCTAACCACTAACTCTAAAGTGTCTACATGCACACACACACACCCACACACACACACCCACCCACACCCACACACACACACACACCCACACACACACACACACACACACACACACCCACCCCCACACGCACACACACACACACAATCCCTATTGCCAAAACAGCATTTCCCTTCATGGGGACCAAGAAAATGTCCCCACAAGGAACAGTGGCCCCACAACCCCACATTGTAGACAGAAATAGATCCCCACAATGATATAAGAACCTGGTGCACACGCACGCACACACACACACACCCCCACACACCCACCCACACACACACACACACACACACATCCATACGCGCACATGCACGCACATGCACGCATGCAAGCTATCTCTGCCATGCTTTTTCAGAACAGTGCATTGACTTCAATTCATTGAGAAGTACTAAAAGTTGAACTCTGACCTTTCACCCATTCTACCCAGCTCTGCCCTTCACACCTTCACCCTTCTATCTAACCAGAACCTCTGCCTCATCAGAACCAGACTTCTGTGTCCTTGAGGATGACTGGTGCCGACAAAAGCGTTTTCAGACCAGAAGGTTCGAAGGAATCTCTTTGTCATAAGAACAAAGAAGCCGCGTTTTCTACAGTTATACCTAATGCTATAGCAGCTGGACAAAGAGTAGACTATAGAGGAGATGGAGGGTAACTCCACCATCTGCATGCATTTCTGTTTTTGGTGAAAACAGTATGAGGAAACATAACAAACTGAACTACGTGATCTCTGCTTGTACTGCATTATTTTCACTGCTTTAACGCTGTTCAGCAGGTAGCTGATTATATAACGGTTACTAACCTGACAGTTATATCTAATTCAAGAATTTGTTTCAAACATTTCATGTTGTGTAAAACTGATTTGGAAATGTTTCCTTTGGCAAAATTAATTTTGCGATGCTGGGATTTATTTTTGCTAATTTTCTTATTTCATTATTTAAGGAACCAGAACCTGTTGTCTGTATGATTTTCGCGTTCCAAAAAGAACCCGTGATAGGCGAAATCCGTGAAGCAGTTGCCTTTATTTTGTTTTTACAATTATTATACAGCATAATTAAATACTCTACATTGAAACCAAAGAACAAAACCTGTTTTCAGGCCCAAGCATTTTTTAAACAAATAGAACACTTTCTTACAAATAACTACAGTAAAATAATCCTTTTTTTTTTTCAAATTTTTTTTTTCTCCGAAGAGTTTTTGCGGCTCTAGTTGCTCATATTTTTTAGACAGTAGGCAGACAGGAAGGAGGGTGAGGAGAGGGGGGAAGACATGCGGCAAAGGTCGTCGGGAACGGGAGTCGAACCCGCGACGTCCGCGTCGAGGACTAAGGCCTCCAAACGTGGGGCATGCTAACCCCCTGCGCCACCACAGCACGCCCCAGTAAAATAATCCTTTTAATCATCAATACGAAGTACAGTAGGAGAAATTGTGACTCGATTATTTCACTGTTCTTCCCACTGTGACGCTGCGGCCTGACTCCGCTCTCTAGTGTCTTTTTCTTCTGAAGCCTGTGGTGCAGGTTCTTCTCTCGAAAACTATGTTTTCGAGAGAAGAACATAGTTATTGGTAGTTGTTGTCGTTCTTTTTTCTTCTGGGCAAAAATATTTGCCAAAATTTGCCAAGCTGTATTATGTATATTTAAATACCGTAACGTTATTGGCACACAGGTAGAGAAGAAGCGCGGAGACTGTTTAGCCAATCAGGACGCAGAACACAATGCACTGTGAAGAAAAACTGCACAAAAAACTCTGCGAAGCAGCGAGGCCATGAAAGGAGAACCACGTTATAGCGAGGGTTCACTGTAAATCATTTTCACCAATATTCCTCATGATGCCATCAATTTTGCAGAGAGTATTTAACCTCTCTTGCAGTTAAACATCCCCCGCACCATGATGCTGCCACCCCCATACTTCACAGTAGGGACTGTGTGACTTCTGAAATGTTTTAGGTAACCCTGAGCTGAAACAGGAAGTGCTGGTTCTGCTATGATGTCAGACTGTGAGAACGAGGATTCTGCAAATCTGATCATCAGTGATAAATCATCAAAATATCAGAAGAAGGGTTTTGATTCCTGTAACACCCAT
Source organism: Xiphophorus hellerii (assembly GCF_003331165.1). Classification (NCBI taxonomy): domain Eukaryota; kingdom Metazoa; phylum Chordata; class Actinopteri; order Cyprinodontiformes; family Poeciliidae; genus Xiphophorus; species Xiphophorus hellerii. The sequence continues at coordinate 26,181,428 of NC_045690.1, forward strand.
GAAGATGTATTCATAAAAAATTTTTTTAGAAGGGGATAAATTGAACAAAACGTCAATTAAAAACAGCCATGATTTTAGTTCTTTGTAAATCGATACCCCGTTTATGTTTTATGATCTTTTGACAGATCCACTTCTGATTTCCTGTCAGAAACCAACTTTTTTGGTTGCATAACAGTATAATAATAGTATAATTTTAATACTTCAACAAGTATGAATATTTCAGCCTGTAACAATATGTTGAGGTTGAGCTATTTAGTTTAATTTGAAGTGATTCTTTGATTGTTTAACCTTTTATTAAAGGTCATTTGTGGATGAGAATCCATCTTCTTCTATGAAACATTGTTGAATCTGAAGCGCAAACAAACATTCTCACTGAAGAATTTCCTTCGTTTCTGACCTTCTCGAAATGCATCACAGTTTTAGCTGTGTCTTTTTCCACTCACAGGCGGATGGTGCATTTGTGGAGTCTTATTGTTTTTAATATGCATTGACATTGGAAAAATAAACTGTCAATTTCAGCGTTTTCTGTAAAAATCTTTATCGGGGGGCTGAAGTTGTTTAAACATGAAGTGAACAGAAGAGGTTCCACAAAGTCATTTATTGTAAATATGACTTATTTTTATAATGTCATAAAGATTCATCTTTAAGTAAAAAGAGCAAAAAGCTCAGACTGAGGAAGAAATGGTAGCATATACATTTCATGATGCAGGATCATAACCAGAGTGCAAGCACGGCTTTGTGTGCGTGTGTGTGTGTGTGTGTGTGTGTGGGTGTGGGGGTGTGTGTGTGTGTGTGTGTGTGTGGGGGTGTGTGTGTGTGTGTTTTAATATGCATTAGAGGCTTTTGGCTTACTGACTATTTTATATTTATTTATCATGTTTCTCTTTTTAAACAGTAGTGAACTTTTTATGTTGTATGTGAGCTGATACAACAGAAGTTCTTTCTGCATAATCTTTGAAGTTGTGCTGAATGAAAAAGTAATTCTTGAATCAGAGAAGAAACAAGAGACAAAACTAGATTAGCTCGATTAATGAAAACTGCTTAAAACTCAGAGATGATCAGATGTTTGTAACTATTGACCAAAGAATTGATCAAGTCAAGTTATTTGAGTAGCTCATTTTAGCAACAAGGCAGTTCAAAGTGCTTTACACCATAAACGTGATACAGCAACCACTTAGGAAACAGCAGTAAACATTGCATTTAGTCAAATACCATCATCAATAACTATTAACAACTGTCAATGTTCTAGTTATTAAGAATCAAAAGCAGCTCTAAACAGGTGGCCCTGATTAAAGGAACTCTGTTTTTGCTGTTTTGAGGAAGTTTGTTATAGATTAGTGGTGCATAGAAGCTGAATGCTGCTTCTTCATGTTTGGTTCTGGTTCTGGATGCACAGCAAAACCAGAAGACCTGAGAGGTTCTGGAAGGTTGATACAACAACAGCAGATCTTTAATGTTTTCTGGTGCTAAACTGTTCAGTGATTTATAAACTAACATCAGTATTTTAAAGTCTATTCTCTCAGCGGAAGGACTTTAGAACTGGGTGATGTTCTCCATCTTCCTGGTTTCAATCAGAACGTTCTCGATCAGCTGCAGCTGTCTAATGTTTTTTATTTAATTTAATTTTAGTCAGACTTGTGACTACACCGTTGCAGTAATAAGTGCGACTAAAGAAAAAACACATGATCAGCTGCTTGTATTCCTTTTTTTGGGATATTAAAGTTCAACGTAGAGCCTACTTAAAGGGCTGGACCTAGCCCTGCCTTCAAGGCGCAGCTCCTCCTCACAGTTGCAGTTCTCAGGTTTCCAAGGTTCTGCCACAGAGCAGCCCCCCCCCCCGACCCTCTCACTCCGATCCTTCAGACTAGCCAGGTAACATAGTTACTTCACTGTAATATAAAATGGCACTATGTGCCTGGAAAATACATAATACTGCCTCTTTAAAGTGTGAATAAGTGTAAGTGCTAAAATTTGGATCAGGAATGTATATTTGAAGCTGGAATCCAACCATGACGGAAGTTCCAAGAATTATGCAGCTGGTTTATAGAACCTCATGCATTCAGTGGAGAAACATTTAAACGGTTGTATGTAACTGAAAATATATAACTGCTTGGTCTCAGAAACCTATCTATGGAAAGTGAAGCCTACTGGCTGCGTTGTTTGGTTGTCAGGATAGCAGGACGAACCTCGGGTCTGAAGCTGTGGTATTCATGAGGGGATCCATGTTGTGAATCATACTTACTGTATGTTCTCTCTTCAGCATACGTGTGTGTGGTGCAAGGGGAGTGGAGGGGGTGGCAGTGGAGGGAGGGGTGAGGATCCTGTGTGTGTCGTCTCTATCCTTGGCTTAATGTCCATATCTAAATTCATGTGCGGCGTGGTGGCAGTGTGGTGACGGCGGGCCGGATCACAGGCGGATTGTGTTGGATTTGACTTGAAGCCTCTTTAATCATCGTAACACCATCATTAATATTCATGCAGTCAGCTGGAACACCCGGCACTCACAGCTCCAAACTTTCAGAACAAAATGTATTAAATACAGCTTAAAAAATTAATGGACTTTAGTTGATATTCCGTAAAAATAAAGGGCGGAGGCAGGGGAACGCACAGCCCCCCTTGTCTTCCCTCTTCTCCTCTGATTGGTTTATGCAGATTGCCTCTCTGATTGGCCTTTGTGTTTTCCCTTTTTTTCTGCAGATTTTTTGAACTTGGACGAGACTTCAAAGCGATTGCGAGGCATGAACGGTCATTTAGAAGGATTTAAGCACATTATCACATCTGTAATTGTACATGAATAATAAGGAGAACTGCAGCGATCAATTAGCTCTGAGTCCACAAAAAGATCAGAAGCATGGGGAGGCAGAGGATGGCAGGAAATTAGAAAAGTTTCAAAGTGAAGAAGAAAAGACGTCTTTTTAACTGCAATTCGGCTGCTGCTCAGCCAAAGCCGCAGCTTTTGGGTTTGTTGTGGTAAACCTGAGTGATTCACACAGACAGTCATATTCTCACAGTGTGCCCACTTCTTTAAAAACAAACAATGTTTATGAGGTATACTCTGAAAATTTCATACATTTTCTGACATGTTTTTCACCTGAAAATTTAGGAATAAAAAGTCAAATATAATCAGCGAGTGGTACTGTTTAATATTATTGTTTCTAGAAAAATAATTATCAGAATTTTGTGACCGATTGACGATTTCTGGCTTTAGAAACGCTGTGATGGTGTTACCAGGACTGACTCGGAGCCTGATATAATGAATAAGAAGAGAAGTGGAAATATTATTTTTCTAGTCTTCCAGTCGATCGCGCTGCTGAGTTTGTGAAAAGAGTCCCTGTAAAAGCAGAGTTCTTCTGTTATTTTGAGCACAGTGACTGATCCAGTTTAGCATCTGTGTTCCAAGTGTGGATAGATTATAAAAACAGCGTCTGGATCTGTAGCTCATTACTTTAACTCTGAGATTATCATAAGACGATTCCAAACCAGGCATTAGAGACTCGATTCGATTCTGATTTTTAGGGCCACCATTTAGAAATGATTTTCAGCTCAGAAACTATTTCCTCTATTATTCAAAAGGACATCTAGACATGCTCTTTAAATTATGTTACTGACAAGAGAAAAGACGATGTAAGAAGAATATTTATTTAAAGCATTTTTCTATGTTTTGAGCAGTCAGTATCTTACCTGCTCTAGATAATTGTCTTAGTTGAACTTCATGTTAGTTTTCCAGCCAACAGTGTTAAAACCAGCTCTGAAACAGTCTGGCTGCCATAAAGATGGCTAACAGTGGCTACCTGATATGAAACCTGTACTGCAGGACATAATTCCCCTCAAATCTGTTGTTTTAATGAAAAAACACAGACCTGAAAAGTTTGTAAAACAGTGTTTTCTTGAACTGTTATGTTCATGAACTGAGGCCTGGCACAGCTTAGCTGTTAGCTTTAGCCTCCAGGAAAATTGGCTCAAATACATAAAGAGAAATATTAGACTTTTTTTTTTTTTTACTTCAGGTAAAAAAAAAAAATCATCATAACATCTAATCTGAAGTGATATTTTAAACTGCAGATTTTAGTAGATGGGCAGTTTGTCAGTTTTTCTTTAACCTGTGAGTTTTTTCTTGTTTTTTTTTTGTTTTGTTTTGTTTGTTTGTTTTTTTTTTAGTTAATCCCAAAGTAAACGAGGAGCTGCGGCAACGTCTGCCTTTACCTTCCAGACATCACCTTAGCAACACAAACAGGTGGTGCACCACACTCACAATATGCAGTCATGGCCAAAGGTTTTTTAAAAATGAAACACATTTTGTTCGTCACACACGTTCCTGTTTAAGTATTGTCTTATCGGTTTGTTCATACAAAACTTTAGCAATTTACTTCAGAGATTTATAGTTGAGAAATTCATCAACTTCATTGAAAGTGTCTGTATTGACAGCATTGACTTCACAGGATATCAGTTTCTGGGTCAAAGTCTCTCTGATGGTGTACAAGTCTTGCTTTGAGACACTTCTGAGTGACTCTGCACACATTTTTCCTCATCCTGGATTTTGGGGGTCAAATGTCGAAGCTGGAGAATTTTAACCCAGCTCTTTATTTACGGCAGTTCTTTCAGACAAAGTATTGAATGATCCCCATACCTGAATAATCTCTGGTAGCTTCACTGTCAACATCATATTGCAATGGTAATGGGAACATGACTAGATCGCACTTATCTCCTTGGAGGTACACATTCATTGATGTTTATTGTATTTCTAAGCAAATATTCTCATCTGATTCCATGTCAGATTTATTCTGTATAAACTGCCAGCATAAGAACTGAAGCAGTAAAGTTTATAGGTAACAGATTTCTGTCAGTCTCAGAACCTTTGGGCGCCGCTGAAGGTGCTGCAAGATTTTTGCAGATAAATCTCTGACTTACTGAAGACTATAAGAATTCTAATCTGATTGATTTTTGGTCTTGGTTGACAGTAAACATCGGATGCATTTCCTCACTGAGAAGACATGCTGCATCTGTAGGTGTTTAAGAATCATGACTTCCTGTTCTCCATGGTTTACAGATCAGGAAGCAGCCTGAGCCTGGACCGCAGCTCACCTCAGGGTAAGTCTGTCTGAAGTGTTTTTTTGTCTTTTTCTTTTTCTGTTTTACCGACTTGTTCTTGTGTCTGCCTTTCAGCCCCTTCCTGCCTTCCAGAGTTACCAGTCTGCTGCTGCTCTCCTGGCCCTGACCGGTCCCCTGCCTGGAGGACTGCCTCTCCTGTGTCGCCTCCATCCATCAGAAGCGCCTCAGCTGCGCTGTCTTCAAGCTTACCAGGAGGCAGAGGAGAGATGGAGGTGGACATCCTGCAGAGCGGTGATCCTTTTCCTTGGGCAGAGAGCTCAGAGAACTGTTTAGATGAAGAAGCAGCATTAAGAGGTCCAAAGAGTCCAGTCTTGGAAAGAAACCTGGAGCCTCCTGGAAACAGGTGAGAGGCTAGTTAGTGTCTGCTACTACTAGTGCTGTAATACTACAGCACTACCATTGCTTTTTGTATTGGAGTGATGGTTACGCTAAAACAAAAGTTAAGCTAGAAAATGTATCATAACTTCCATTTTGGTTTTTGTTGTTTGCATTATGTTGACCCTTTTGGGCCACCATAAATCTCTGTTGATTATAGAATTATCCAGATCAGGACTGATCAGCGTAAGTATTTTTCCATTATTATTTAGCATTATAATATTTATTTATATTTTAAATTACAAATGCACTTAATAAGTAAGGTTGTGATTCTGTGTTTGGTGAACCTTTAGCTCTTTGTGGATATGAAGGCCAAATCACTCCACTAACATTTTATTTGTATATTTTCTACCACTCTATCAGCATTTGTTTTTTCTGCCATTAGCATGAAATGCTGCTGAACAAACAGCTTAACAAAAGTCGGCCTCTTTTTACATCGTTTGTGCTCCATCTTCTGCTTTGCTTTTGTATTGCCAGGCGTCCTGATGAGCAGCTGGGATTAGTCGACTCTGTCAACCAATAAAGACTAATCCAGGAAAATCAAGAGTCAGACATTGATACACACGGTTTAAAGTGCATGCCTTCATATCCGGGGCTATTAATAACAGCTTACATGTTTAACCAGACAAAGTGACATGACAAAAGGCAGCCAGGTAGTTTTTTGCAAGACAAACATCTCTTGAGGAGAAATGTTGCATTTCGAGATTACAAGATCTTTGAGCTGCAAAAAGCACTTTTCACAACAGTAACTATGCTAATATATCATTTACATAAGAATGAATGTAAATCTTGTGGTTATTGAGGATTTGAAAGCAGAATGTACAGCGAGAACTGGACAGGGCCTAAAACAAACTCTTGAGGAACTCCTCAAGTAATTAGTGGGACGGCCGGACAATGTGTGTTCACTCTTCAGACAAAGTTCATTCTGTCAAGATGACCTGAGCACTGTAAAGTAGACACTTTAATGTCTGCACACCGTTCGTTCTGTTAAGAAAGTGGTTATTTGCTGTAGATGAAAGCTTATAAAAGATTTCTTCATGCTAGAAAATGATAGATTCAAAGTGTCTGTGCTTTATACGTAGTTCATAGGCTGCCTTTTGTTTTTATTTTTCCATTTTATTCCTGTATGAGTCACTTTTTGGTGGCTGTGATATTCCATTCATCTCAGATTCATCACTCATCAAAAAGAAATTTGAAAAATGAAATATTTGTGGAAAATAAATTGTGCCTGTTGAGTTTAGATGTCAGTTGAAGTTTTACGCATCAAGTTAAATAAGTGACAAGTGATTGTATCAACTGAAGAAGGTTGAAACCTTCATCAAACGCAAGAAATCCGTACAGGGATAAAAACGTTTTTACAGCACTGCAGCTTTATTATTAATGACATTCAATCTTAATGTAGCCAGAAAGAACTTGTTGGAAACGTAAAGTATTTTTGTAAATTAGAAAAAAAAATCTTACAGAAATAAAATGAAATGGCAGAAATAGGTTATTTTTTACTGCAGCTTTTATCAGTGGAATACAGAGCACTGGAAAAAATGAAGAGCCCACTGCACTGAGCCCCACTGAAAACCTCCTGGTTATTCCACCAAATATTGATTTCTGAACTCTTCCTGAGTTAAAACATTAGTGTTGTTGTTTCTAAATGAATATGAATTTGTTTTCTTTGCATTATTTGAACACTACATCTTTTTTGTTATTTTGACCACTTCTCCTTTTCTACAAATAAAAACTACTACATTTTTGCTTGGAATTTTGGAGACATGTTGTCAGTAGTTAGAGTAAAAGAATATAATGGAATAGAATAAAAGAACAATGTTCATTTTGCTCAAACATATACCTGTCAAAAGTAAAATCAGAGAAACTGATCATTTTGTAGTGGTCTCTTAATTGTTTCCAGAGCTATGTATTTCAACTAGGGTTCAGCTTATCTATATATATAGCATTAATTCACAACAAATGATGTCTTGAGACACTTTATAAAAATTTAAATTCAATCATACCCGCATTCCAATTGACTACAGTTATCAAACAGTATATTAAGCTGAGTTCATTATTCAAATTAGTTAAGAAGTTTCTGAGGAAACCCAGCAGATTGCATCGAGTCGCCGCTCTCACTCCTGGTCGAGCGCATAGCGACAGCAGATATCCGCTTGCATTGTCATTGACTTTACAGCCATCCCTCCTACAAAGCATGCATGTAGTGACAGTGGTGATGAAAAACTCCTGTTTAGCAGGAAGGAACCTCCAGCAGAACCAGAACCTGGGTCAAGTACAAGCAGCCGTCCACCACGACCGACTGGAGGTTTGAGAAGACAGAGCAGAGACACAAAAAAAACTTTTTACTCACCTTCTTCGTTAGCAAAAAGTTTTTTGCTGGAGAGAGAGAGATAGTAATAAGGTGATGGCAGCATTATGTCAGGCGATGGCCAGGATGGACTCGCAGCCAAACAGAACACCAGACCAGATGTAGCTTCTATGGAGATGGAGAAAAAAAAATATCTGAGAAAACATAAAATTAACATTTGAAATTGCAGTAAAAAAAAAAAATCAAGTTAGAGTAGTAGGAGAAGAAATTGAGAAAAAGTGATCAGTTTTTCCTCCAGTAGCCTGAGTGAATAGCAGCATAACAGAGGTGGCTCAGAATAAGCCAGTCTATCTATAGGCCTTGTCAAAAAGGGAAGCTTTAAGCCTCGTCCAGGACCTGATTGAGTCATAGTGCAGTACAACACTGTCAACAATATGGGATTATTGTTAGGTCAGACTGGGTAGTTGTCATGCAACACCAGTTCTTACTTATATTCCAAGTGCAACATCCCACATGCTAGTAGTGAAACTTAGAGGAGGTCTGGCTGACCTTCCAGCTTTTACAATAAATAAGAGAGATCGTCGATGTCATCTACCTGAGCTACGTTAGTTAAATAATAATAATATTGGAAATCCTATAATATGTGTACTTATTTTTAAGGATTAATTTTGTGTCTGCCGAGCTGTGCCACAAAAAGATTTATTAAAAAGTTTATTGCTTTTCATTGAAACCCCATCTTTTTTTTGTAGATGCGGTGATTCATGTTAATGCGTCTCTTCTTTCCGATTCTTTTTCAAATAAACGTGTGGAGCAGTTGGAGGTGCTGCGCTGTATGAAGTGCTAGCTGATAAATTTAGCCTTTGATTTGATTAGCTGAAGTGCTTGAGGGCCGTATAGAAATAGGAAGCTAGTAAAAGCAGCTGCAGCAGGAGGGGGAGCAGTTGATTAGAATGAGCTGATATAATAAAGTCAGAAACAGTCAATTACAAAATACAGTGTCACTCATATTTCAGTGCCTTATTTACCTGCTTTATTACACTAAGAAGCAATCTGACCTTTAAGGTAATAAGGGAGAATTACAGGCGAACATCAGTCGGTGCTTATTAAATCTGCTGCCTGCACTTCTGTGCTTCAGATCTGATAATGTGAGGGCGCAACCTCACTTTAAAACACCTAACAACACACAGGAGGAAACTAATGAAACACACGGAGGTGACGTCTCAGGAGACCTGACCAAACACAGCTAAACTGACCAGGAGTCGCCTCGCTGCCTGCTACTGTAGAAACTTCAGCTTTGTCTGTTCAGACGGAAACATTCAGAAACTACCAGTCAGTCAATTCTAAAAATAAAAATAAAAAGTTACCAACAAGCGCCAATGGGATTTTTCTTTTTGCTATTTTTGCTCAAGTCTGCTCCTGGAGCATGCATACCTTGGGTGAGATCATGTAAATATTTGGCCATCTGTTGATCTGTCCTGAGTTTTTCAGTTTGTATTTTTCTATGTTTTTTTTTTTATTGCTTTATTTCTATGCCTTCTGTTGAATTTGTTCTTCCATGTTTTTTATCTTTTTATTTCATCAAGAGTTTGCATCAATTTTCACAGAACTTTGTGTAACCTTTTGTGTTGCATTTGTTGCTGCCACTTGGCCAAGATCCCTTTGAGGAAGAGGTTTTTAATCTCAAGTTAAATAAAAAAAATATATATATAATTTTTAAAAATATGTATATGTACATAGGAAAGATATTATATACACTATAAAATATCTTTCACTAAGTGAATGATGTTGCATAAATAAATGACCTTTTCAATAACAGTCTAATTTATTGAATATGACTGTATAAACATTTGACGCCGCAAATATAATTTCTACTGAAAGGAAGTCACTGTTTATATTTACTCTGTTTCTCAATAATTAAGACACTGTTCCCTCATGGATCCTACTGAGACGCTGATGGATTAAATGAGCTGTTTGGTTTTGTTCAGCTCTCCTCAGATCTCTGCCTCCAGTCCACATCAGACTGTGGATCCAACCCGAAACATCTCGTTCTTACTGAAGGAGCTGGACGCCATGAGGGAACTCAACAACAAGGTCAGAAGACGCCCTGCTTTCATTCTAGCAGTTCTCCTGCAGACTGTGTCCATTAGATGGGACACGTCTAGCGTCCCCTTTTGTCCCCCTGTCAAAGGTTAGAACTTGTTAGGAAGATTGTGTACTTGGGCACATAACTGAATTGACTTTAGGCCTCGATTGACTGCTAACCTGATAGCCAGAGTGAATTTCTCGGAAGCGCTCTAACTCAGAAACTTCTTATCAGCTTCAAGTGCAGGTGGTTCAGAAGGAGAAGGAGCTGCTGCAGAGAGAGGTGGACGAAGAGCTGAAGGAGCAGCAGCGAGAGGCCCGACACTGGGAGAGACCCATGGGTAAGGAGGCGGAGGTCGGCTCATTGGCAGAATATTGGCTCCCCTGAGCTGAAGGGAGGGACCAGAGAGCCTGACTGAAATTAGAAAATCTAAAAATTATATTCAGTTAGGTTTGTTTTCTGAAACAAGAGCTGCAGTCTGAGACGGGTCCTGGTAGAAGCCCACACAGAACCCTTCAATAACCAGCAGAGTCTCCTGGCTCTCAGTCTCAAATGAGCTGTGGTCATTTCTGTGTTATTACTGCTGAAACACACACACCCCAACACACACCATGTAGCAGTAAGCATGTCTGCACTGATTGGCGGGCTCCTTGAGGAATACCCAGTTCCATTAGTTTCTACACAATTCACCCAAACTGATCTCTTCGTCTCTTCGGTTTCTTTACTTTTTCAGTAAAATGATTTTGAAAGGAAATATTTTGCAGTTTTGCTTTTGCTAAAACCAGGATTTCTGACTGGTTCTTGTCTGCCCCATTTCATTGTTTTTTCAGAGGTGCTGGAGGAGATGTTGGCGGCTCAAAAGGACAGAGACCAGGCTCTGATGTCACGACTGCTGCTGGCCAATGAGGAGAGAGATGAAGCTTTACTCCGCGCCCGCCGGCTGCAGGAGGCTGCTGGGTATGATTCCAACAGTTCATGAAATATTGATAACTATAATGCACAGTATTTTTTCATGTAAGTGGTCATGAAGTCGTAATGAATGTTCTATTTATTTTCCCACAGACTGCCAATGTGCAATATGTGCAAATAATATTTGTGGTGTTCTTTTACATAAATGTAGGTAAACTGTAGAAGTGGTTTATTTGCTGAAATATTAAGACAAACTAAAGCATCATTTTAGCACACATCAATATCATATTTAGACCATGGTGGTCTTGTTAAGATTAATTAAAATCTAAATCTACCTGTTTTATGAATAACTCTGGGCTTACCTGTCTACATGCTGCCACTGGTATTTGGCTTAATTGGAAAAAGTACTTTTTATCATGTCTGTTTAATTCTATTGCACCATTCAGACACAAAGCACTTTAAGGAGAGACAAAAAGAAAACAACAAAGCATAAACATGAAAACATAACAGGGACAGATGGTAAAATACATATTTGTATCCATAACTGACTGGATGTTTGAACATCCTTCTTATTTAAATTAGTAGAGTTGATTAGAGTTGGTTGAAATCCAGTTTTTAAACAGTCGAAAAGATAAAAACGTTATGAAAATGGAAATTTGGTTTACATAATTGTCAAATGCCTCCTTGTAAAATGACATACATGACATTACATCAAAAACATTCAACATTCGACAAAGAAAAGTAGAATTAGTGTTTTGGATCAGTGTTCTGTCAGAACACCCAGGGGGTGCAGTTGGCAGCCCTGTTACCTTGCAGCAAGCAGGTTCTCGGTACGAATCCCATTCATGTGGTGCCTGGTTTTCATTAGTGATTCTAATAGGTGAAATTGGTGGGATGTTTCTGTAAGAATGACCAAACACAGCATTGCTATCTTGTTTTTTTTTTTTTTTTGCTCAGCCAGAAAATATGAACTAGAACATCATGAAATTCCCTGCAGTTTAAAGGAATGCTAATTGTGACCAAAATAAATGAAATGATCATTTAACATTGGTCCTTTGCAAATATGAATTGTGCTTATATATAAACTTACAGTTTTAGGAAACCCCTATTGAGGTTTTACACTTGGGTCCTTCCTCACCATGGATATGTTTGTGATATTTTTAGAGGGACTGAAAGAGAGCTGATCTTACCGTGAACAAACTCTCTTTAACGCATTTGGGTCATTGAGACGCATTTCATTCGCTGTCAATTTGGTAGCAAAACTTATTTTATCAGGCGGTGATAAACAGTTGTAGTACGTTGGCAACATGCTAGCTAGTGTTACAAAGGGAAGACAATGATGGGTAACCATGGCAGCCGGTGACAGCTTTCTGCAATCAGGTTGCGTACTCAAAAATAATCCCTCTACTGACTTGATGGTTGGTAGACTTCTGTTTGGGTTGCAGAACTGATGAACCAAATGAAGCAGCTTTGACAAATTGACACTGTAGAGTAAGAGTGAGTCATTCTGAGGAGAGCTTCTCTCCTAGTTCATCACACTCTGTTCATTTTTGGTATCGGAAAGCTACCACGGTGTGTTTTCTAAGACCTCCATGTTTGTTTGATGTTGTTCCAGTGACCCGTCTGTAGACCAGCAGTTTCTCTGAGGAAGATCTGTCGTTTTCATTTATTTACATGGGAAACATGTTTAGCGTCTGCTGAAGAAGGATCACAAGCTGCCACCGCTCTCCTCTTCCTCCCCCCTTCATTATGCACCTCCTCACTCTGGTTTGAGGGCTGTGAAATGAGCTCTTGTCTTCTTCAAGCAGCAGCCAAATAGACCAGAAAATCTAATTAGAATTAAACCCCCTCTTCCTAGTTCTTCTTCCGTTGCCTCAAACACACCCACCCTCACACCCCCAGAGTGAGAGGGTAATTGATATTGGAGGCCACAGTCCTTTTTTATGAGGACAGAATATGGAGGAGCATGTTCCATCTGTCAGGACTCAGAGTGTGTGTCAGTTTTTGTTGGTGTGCGTGTGTGTTTTCCAGTGGCAGGAGGAAGCCTTGAATACCTCAGTGAGTGTGCTGCAGTGTGCCGCTTCATGTTGTTGTGTGTTAGTGTGTGGGCATTAGCATGTGTGTTTTGCTGATTGAGGAGGTGACCTCAGGGAATGTGTGTTTCATGTCCGTGTGAATAAAGCGAGGCTGTGCTTCTTTTTCTCCTGAAGTTCCTGGCTGACAGTTTGCTGGACAGTCTCTCAGCCGCTGTAATTATTTTAGGATTCTTATGGACCAAAAAACTCAGACAACCAGAGATGTTTGTAGACCGTCACACTATTGAGCGTCTGCCTAGTTGTTTCATTCACTAACAAGTTTTAAAAGACAGGAGCTCAGCCTAGAAGAGGTAGACCACATGGAATCACAGGACTGGGTCAGAGGTCGCTGGGGTGCACCGATGCCCCCATCTGTCTACCAGCCTCCAAACTTCATGTGATCTTCAGATTAGAGCGCCATCAGCAGGCAAGGTGGGTGAAATGCCTTGCCCAAGAACACAATGACAAAAGGACTGGGAAGAGACTCAAACCGGCGAATTACCGATTGCAGGAAGAACTCCTACCTCTGTTCCCACCATACCCCCCATTAACTAGAGACGCCCCCATTCCAGTGGCACCTGCCATCATGGAACGGCTTATGAATAGAGTCTGGATTGTCTTGGGTGTGATGTTGGCACTGTAAGCTGGCAATCCCATGATGACCGGAGTGACAGAGCAAAGTCATAACATCTTTGCAAGGCCATTGAAGTAGATTTAAATTGCACGTGGGCAACTACTGGTAATGACATGACATCAGACCTGGGTAGCGCTTTTCAGGATGCTTTTCATAAAGTCAGTTTTTTCCATTCACCCGCACATTCACTTTCTGATAATGGCCACACAGCTATCCTGGGGCAGTCTGACAGAAGCCAGGCTGTCATACCGCGCCATCCACCCTTCTGACCAAGACCAGCAGGTGATGGTAGCCAGTGGAGCTCAATGATCAGAGGGATGACATGTCCTCTGCTAGGCTGGTTGAAGAACGAGGCAGATGCGCCCTGGTGAGGAAAGAAAGAAATCAGACTGTAAGAAGCCCGACTGTCTGCACAGCTGATGCACACAGCCTGCTCCACTGCTATCTGTCACACATCCCAGAAGATTTGCACTTGACTCACAATGTGGTTACAACAAGCAACAACATGGAGCTGGAATATGTTACACAAAAGCTAAAAACAACAAAACTTTTGTTATACACATTTTCAAGTGTATAAAGTGTGAGTGACACATTGTTTCACTACTAAGCCAGCAGAGTAGTCAGAGATCTGGAAATACTTTAAACTGATAGCAGTTACTTCGGCTTTGGGCTTTCTGTTAGTCAGGTCGGATCAGATCGGGCTTTTACACGATGTCTATGGGGTCGGGCCGGGTTGGAATTTTTATGCCCGCTCTAAGATGGACCAACAAAAGTTATAGATTTAAATCTCATGAAGGTATGTCTATCAGCTTTAATCAGCAAGTGACTGAAATGGTTTTTTTTTTAATGGTTTTGTTTTTATGCCATTTTAACATGCGGAATATGCTTTGATCTAAACCTCTCTGTTACAGTATTCCATCTCCACAGCATGATGCTGCCACCATCATATGTTACTGTGGGGAAAGTGAGTCCATAGGAATGTGCAGAGTTGGGTTTTCACCCCACACACATTATTTTGCAGTAAGGCCAAAACATTCTCCCACGTAACTTTTAACCACCGCTTCGGAGGCTCTGCATTTGTTTGCATACATGTCTAACATTCTGCTGCAGGTTTGTTCACACTCTGACATCCTTGAAACCTCTATGCTTAAAATCATTTTCATGTTGCAATTCATGCCTTGAAAAAGAGGCTTTTAATCTCAATTGTTTTTTTGTTTTTTTTTATCCTGGTAAAATAAAGGTTAAAAATACAAAAAGTGTTCCTAGACCAGAGAATGGATCGACAAAAATCACTCTCAGTAAAAACAAAGTTCTGTCAAATAGAGCGCCCCCATATGGACTTACAGAGTAGCAACATGGGGTTACCCTCCAACCATCTTTCAAGTTACGGAACAAGACAAGAACTTCTTTCAGATTCCCAGAAAGAGCAAACTCCTTCAGATGAAATGAAGGATTTCCAAGAAAAGCAGCTACATCACATTAGATTCTGTCTCTACGAAGGGCACAACTTGTAAAACTTTGTCAAAAGAACAAATGCAGACTGATGGTATTCTCTCTTGGATCTGCTCCCACTAATGGCTGCTCGCGGCGTGCCTGAGTGAAGGTGTGTGGGAGTGGTAATGAAGGCGGCCGAGCGAGCGAGCCAAGCCGAGCCGGGCTGAGCCAGGCTGGATGGGGGGCTGTAAGCAGGGTGTTAGTGGAGCTTTATTGGAGTTGGCCGGTCTTTCATTATCTGCTGTTCCCTGCAGAGCGGAGCCGCCTCGACCACCTTATTACAGTTTATTACAGCAAAACAGCAGCAGACTAAATGAAAAGAACTTCCCAGGAGGAGAGACAGAAGATCAGGTAGTTACTACTAGCTGCACGTCCTCCGTCAAGACTCCTGTCAAGAGGAGGAAGAATCCGAGAACAGCAGAGAGCGGTCCGTTCCAGGGAAGCCTCCACTGCTTCAAAATGAATTCAAAATGACAGATTTTAACACGGACTTTAGGGATCGCAGAACAAAATTATTGCACAGCTGCTGCGTGGCGCTCAGGTAATCTAACAGGCGGTCGCCGTGGTCAGACCAGGAACACAGAGACCAGGAACCTTTGTAGGACCTCAGTAATTGACTACAGGGCACCAAGTTACACCTTTTATTTGTCATTCACAATATACATATTAGCATGGCTTGCATTGCTTTGGCTGGAACTTTTGAAATAAGCTGAATAGTCTGAAGAGCAAACACTGGAGGACGGTTCATGCAGAGTAACAGGAAGAGCAAACGTGTTCTGTAAGTTAAATACATAGACAAGTCAAACACCAGGGTGACGGCGTCTTCTAAAAGTATTTGTATCTCTTCAGCATTTCCACATCTTGTTACATTCCTGCCACTAATTTTTATGGATTTTATGGATTAAAATAGTGGTTAATAGCTAACTGCTGAGTGAAAGGGTTACTCATCCTAATACTTTAATATAAAACTTTCTTTTTTGCTGAAATCTCATCTCAGTTAAAATGTCAAGTTTTGTTGTTTACAAGTGGATTTATTTCTGGAGTTTGACTGGGCCATTCCAACAAACAAGTTTGCTTCTCTCCCAAGCCTCCCACCCCCTAATGTTATCTCTAGCTGCTTAAGGTCTGACAAGCTTCTCTGTTCTTGCTGCAAAGAAGCTCCACAGCATGATGCTGCCACCGTACTTTACAACTTCCCTCTTTTCCCTCTAAATGGCATAATGTTCATTATGGCCAGGCACTTCAGTTTTAGTTTCATCATAGCACAGGACTGAAGTCTCCAGGACTGAAGCTCTTTGCAAACTTCATTCTGACTTTTTATGTTGCCTCGCTGAGTGGCACAGGATTAGTTTCACTGGATAGTTACTCTCTGCCACGTTTCAACAGCATCTTCTTCATGTGTCTTGAGTTTCCAACACAGTGAGCAGTCTTCCCCATGACTACCACACTCAATTCCTTCAGACTAGCCAGCAGCAAGTAGCGAACACCTGCTGGAAAAGCAACATCTGCCGAGCTCATTACAAGCTACTTCTCAGTGCAAACGTTAAAGGGTTAATAGAGGAGCCGTGTTGTGATGACTTCCTGAAGGCGGAGTTTCAGAAAGAGCAGGAGCTTCTTAAAGAGACAGAGGGCCAGTTTTAAGGCATTAAGTTATAAAGTCATATTTGATATATATATATAGCATTTTTATTACAACTGAAGGTAACTGATTATAGTATAAAATGCCACTATGTGCTCGTAAAATAAAATTCCCTTTTACAGGGGAGTTTTTCCTCTTTACTGTTGCTACATGCCTGCTTGTTATGAGGGATTGCTGTTAAGTAATCAAGACAAAGCAAGCGTTTGTTTTAATTCGCTACTCGTTCATCCAGAAGGAGTGAATTGTGAAGGTTACTCGATGCTCTGCTGAGTTTCCTTAGATTTTAAATTCCCTTGAATGATAAACTGAGGCTAACCTGCTGCTTGATAGCATCAGTTGGAATGAATGTATGATTGAACTGAAACAATTTTTTGTGAAATGGCATCACATAAACAAACTGGACTGAAAAAAAATGAATACTGGTCCCCTGCTTTTTGTACCTTGGAAGTCTTTGCTTAAGCTAAAACTCCATCCATCCATTTTCTAACACCCTTGTCCCTAGTGGGGTCAGGTGTTAGCTATCTCCAGCTAATGTTCCGGGTGACAGGCAGTGTACACTCTGGACAGGTCGCCAGTCTGTCGCAGGGCAACACAGACAAACAACCATGCACACACACACTCAACACCTAGGGAGAATTTAGAGAGACCAATTAACCTGACAGTCATGTTTTTGGGCTGTGGGAGGAAGCCGGAGAACCCGGAGAGAACCCACACATGCACAGGGAGAACATGCAAACTCCATGCAGAAAGACCCCAGGCCGGGAATCGAACCCAGGACCTTCTTGCTGCAAGGCAACAGTGCTACCAACTGCGCCACTGTGCAACCCAAACTAAAACTATTTTACACAAATGTTTAGACATGGTAGATGGCGACAGGCCAGCTTTAGAGGCTCCACAAACAGATTATCTGCTCTTCTGTTGTCAGGTCGGATGATATCAGCCTGCAGGACGTTGACATGGTGAGCTGACTCAGTACATTTTTGGTTTATGCTGGAACTGATGACCAAACCAGGTCCAATCTGATTGTTTCTGATTCCCAGGACATCAAAGATCTCCTTCAGCATGTCTGCAAAGCCGACTCGGTCCAGGAGGTGAGGCAGTTCGGCTCAGCTCTAGTTCAGCGCGTACGGCTAGCACAGCGGCGAAGGAGTGACATCACTGCTCAGGAGATGAAGGCCGTGATGGAGGAGAGAGACAAATCTGTAGACAAGGTGAGTTTACACGTAAGCAGATCAAACATCAGTTTGATTTTTTTTTTTTTATCCTGACAAATTTCCAGCTGAATTTTGCCAAATGCAAATTTTCCCAAACCTTCGAACTGCCTTTGCAGCAAAAACAGTTCTGGTGATTCACAACCCGATGAAAGAAAAACATTTTAAGATAACATGCCATTTGTTGGGTTTTCTGCTTTCACTGCTACTTTTGTTAAATTTGTTAAATGTTACATTTAGTGTGATGGTGATTTTTAGTTGAACCGTAGATGGTTAAGCAGGCTCTAGAAAGGCTGTGAGAAAGGTCCAGGATGGGTAGCTAGGATGTTAGTCAGTGGTGAGGTAAATATGTTCAAAGTGTGGAATGGTGTACATCAGGGATCAGTTCTGAGCTCCTTGTTGTAGTTAACGGTGCTGATAAACAGACTAACAGATGAGGTCAGACAGAAGGGCCAGTGATGTTCACAACAGCAACAGGTGAGAGAGGAAGAAGAGAGAGCAGGCAGGATGAAGAAATCGGCGACGAGTGCCAGGAGAAATGCATTAAAGGAACAGATGCAAGGAAGAAAAGAGATGTTAGCATGTTAGCAGGAAGGGAGTGAAACCTGCTGAAGTGGATGTTTGGAGATGATGGACCTAATAAGAAGAAAGTACTGAAGTTGGCTGCTAATGTTTTTGTTTTCTTTTTTTAAGGAACTAAATGTTATAGCATTAGGAATAATCTCCTGATCTGTTCCTCAGGGTGTTCTGAGATTAATCAAAAGAAAAGGTTTCAGAGGGATGTGATGTAGAGAAGCATTCCACCGATGGTGGCTGATAATCTGCTGTGGCGCCCCCTAAAGGAGGACCCCAGAGAGGCAGATAGTTCTAAATTTGATTAGTTCAAGCAGTCAAATCTCTGAAAATATTCAACAATCTTTACTAAAATGATAAATTTCCACCACTTAAAGTTTTAATTAAGCTAAGAAAAAATTATAAAGCTCAATAAGGAGGGTTTAATCCACTATCACATCTTATTCAGTCCATGTTTTCACAGCAAGATAGTGACAGAATGGATTTTTTTTGGCTTAAAATTTTGAGGCAACCCTCTCACACATTTTTCCAGACTGAAACAGTAGCCTGACCTTTGGAGTGCAGAGAAGAGCTCACATAAAGTAATGGCAAAAAAGCAGGTTCTAGAGAGGCTAACAGGGTTCAGTTAGCAAAGCAAAGACCTGGAGGTTATTCACATCCATAAATATTTTTAATAAGAATTTGTTGCTGCAGCAGGTTGATCTGCTGGCCCCATTGTCCTCCATGTGTCTCTGCTTCAACACATTAGTCACATGAGTGAATACCAATAGGGATGCATCAATAAGCTATTTTTCTCCTCTTTCTTTGCCAATTTCCAATTTGTGGAACTCTAACTTAAAATGATTTTAACTACAGGTTTTCCCACAAAGTTATATTTTTATGGCAGTCTGTTTAATACACTATTGATGTCAAAATTTGCTTAATTTTAGAAACATTTGAAAATGTCCTTACCGCTAATAAAGTGAGGAGAGCAAATCCGTCCTGTATTGCATGACTTGTGTCTCCTCTGGATATTAGCCAGACACATTTATCAATGCTTTGTGAGTTTGTAGCACAGTTAGCTCAAACAGAATGAAGTAGAAAGTTTTTTCTATCAGCGACAGAACACCTGGATGTAGGAGGCGTGACGTCATGTAGAACTATCTATTCTGATCTTTTCTTTCCTCATAATCTGTGCCTCCACCGCTCTGTGACCTTTAGCATTAGACCTTTACCATTGGCTAGTAAGGGAGTAGAGTGTCATAATGGGAACCTTCTGTGTCTTACGATCAAAACAATTTTTACAAGCAATTATATCACTTATTTTTCCAGAGGTTATGCTTTGATATGCGAACTTCTATTAATAAAACACAAAATATCTAATCAGGTTGCTATTTGTACACACACTCATGCATTAATGGAATATAACAAATAATATCTCCTGATTGCTTCAAAAGTCAGTCGCTTAAAGATGGATCTAATAATCAATCTAAATGCTACACTTTATTATCGATCCTTTATTTGCCAGCAGAGATATTTCCCACATTTTCTTGTATGTGGTTTCTTATTTATTTCTAAGTTTCTAGCTACAATTTTCATTCTTACTTTAAAGTAGAAAATCCACATTTTCTCCCCCCCTAAGCCCCATCTCTCCTCTGGAGGCTGATTATGATCAAAGTTCAATTCACAGAGTTTATTACCAAAACCTGCAGAGTGTTGGATTTATTACCCACAATTTATATACTGCTCTCTGTGGGGGTGGGGTTGAAATCAGTAGAAATGAAAAGAGATGAGTCTGGCTGTTGGTGGGATATGAGCGAAATAGAGTTGGCCAGTTGAACGTGGAGATTGGTTGTGCTCCCAGCATGCTCTGCGGCAGGTGGTGGGCTCAGAAGCCCCGCCTCTGATATTTTTCCAGATGAAAAAAAAAAAGAATCAGATCAGGAGCCTTCATCTGTTTCCTTGCTGTGACTGACAGAGTGCGGTAACCATGGTTACCTAAACTGCTCCAGCATCGCCAAACAGCGGTGGTAACCAAAGCAACTGGCTTCAAAAGAGAATGGGAGGGACCGAAAAGAGAAATGAGAAAGTTCTTCCTGGAAAACATAAAAGCTGAAACTCCTTTCCATAGAGCACCACTGTACCTGTAGCTACACATCAGTGGAGTTCAGATATGTCTAAAATGAATAATAACCCTTTAACATTCATGGCATTTACCAAGCAGGCATAACATTATGACTACAGTTGAAGTCATTAACAATGGTTTTCTGTTCATCACATCACCTGTTAGTGACATGATGAACACTAACAGTGTTAGTGGTTGATTTATATTGCCAAAAATAAAAGACCTCAGACTCGATTTAGACTTTTGCCCTAATGATGTGAGTTTTGACTTGAACTCTTGGTCTGAAGTCTTAAAGGGGCGGTATTGTGTATTTTCTAAACACATAGTGGCATTTTATAACATAATCAAGAAGCTTTGTTACCATCAGTTGTTATAAAAATGCTGCAGATATCAAATATGACTTAAAAGAAACTTCACTTCCTAATTTTACACCTTGAAATTGGGTCTCTGTCTCTTTAAGAAGCTACTGCTCTTTCTGAAACTCAACTTTGAGGAAGTCATCACATCATCCCTCCTCTATTTTTACAATGTTTTTTTTATGGAAAGGATCATCACCCGCAATTCAGAAACTGCTCCTGGTGAAGGTTTTTTCATAGAAAATAATTGGGTTGTATGTTTTATATTCACCTAACTCCTCTAATGCTCATGGTCCATTAAAATACACAGTACATTCCAGTTTATGGTTCTGTACAGCAACAAACCACCCAGGTGTGTTTGCTGGGCATGTGAGCTTCAGAAGGACCATGGCTCTACAGAAGAAGATGCTGCTGAAGGGAATTGCTTACCTGGCACCAGGATGGAGCTTGAGAAAAAGGCAAACAGGTTGAGATAGTGTGATGTAATTGTGCAATGAGCTGCCGGGAAACCTTGGGTTGATGCAAGGCATGTACACCATGTAGAAACTGGTACAAACCAGTCCAGCCCTTGAGTTATGGCACTGTGGGGACTGTAAACTCACCATTTAACAAGTAGAGCACCGATAAAGAACCAATGACTGTACCAGGAGTGTAGTCTCTGTTTGAATGACAGTCTACCTGACTCCTGTGTTAATGTACCCAGCTTCTGTACTATATGAGCTGATAGGGATACAAGGACGAGTAGAAAACACAAAGGTGAGAGACTTTACTTTACTTATGAGCAATAGATGGTCTCATCATGGAGATGTTGCAGCAAATGCTGAGATTTTTTTGTCTTTTAGTAGGTGGTCTCAGATTGTACTATTTGCCAGAGAGTTGTTGTACATCGTCTTCATTGGCCTCTGAAGTCATTCATAAGACTGTCGCAAGATTTCCGACCCAGTATTTGAACATATTTGTCATTTAATAAGCCTCATTCGGGATGGTTCAATATGTGGACCGGCCTGCTTAGGAAAACAGGACATTGGTTCTGTTTTGTGCAAATTCCAAGGACACTTGTATGTCCTTTGCTTTATCACACCTTCCCTTCTCAGACCAGATCACGGTCTGATTTTCTTCTAACCCACATAAAACCCCAGAGCATTAAAATTGTTCAACAACCTGTTCCTTCAGAAAATGGAGAACAGAGAGGGTCTTTACAAGTCTGTTGTAATTTAAGTGCACTACTGGACCCACTGGAGAACAACACGGATGATGACATTGAGAGGAGAGTGGACATCATTACACACCACTTTTGCAGGGATGTTGTGATACAAGCTAGGACTGCATGCTGCTTTCCAAATGATAAGACCTGCATCACCCTCAAGGAGCTCCTCAATCTGAAAAAGCAGGCATTTAAGGAGGGGGACCAGGAGAAGTTGAGGTGTGTCTAACATCACCTAAAGAAGAGACTGAAGCAGGTGGTGCTGTAAAAGAACAGTGGAGAGTAATTTGCAGCAAATACCAGAAAGCAATGAGAAACAGCACTGGTCAGATGAGCAAGATTGACAAGATTGAGGGGGATGTAGACTTCCTATTCCACTCAGAAGTAACACTCATACAACTTACTTACTACACTTTGTCTTGTTCAATGCACTGTAGTCAATGCTAAAGGCCACTGGCTTCAATCTCTTCCATAATTGATCTGATGGAACGGCCACAGCCCTGTTTGTCAGAACCTGTCACTACTCACACCACTCCTACTGGCTGAGGCGTTTATTCCAGTTTACTGCTGGCCAACCACCACACTGATACAGCAGCTGACCCACCCATCACATCTTATCATCCTACTGTTATGTTTTTCCGAGGAGGCATTACCCCTTGTGGTGATGGTGGTGATGGTGATGACGGCAGTAGGAGTTTGGGTTGCCATTTCAATTCCTGCTGTTTGCCTAATTCATTGCATCCTTGGGCAAGACGCTTCACCCGCCTTACCTGCTGGTGTTCTGTCAATTTTAGATATAGTAATACGAGAATGTGTGGAGCATTGACATGTAGTATCTGTACCATATCCTACACCTTGCAGCACCTTTATGTGGAAATACTCCATTTGCATGTAAAAGATGGTAGTCTGCTAGCTGAAGCAGTATGGCTGTGTTAGACGGACTGTAAAACCTTTGACTTGTCCCTCATCAGCACCTGTCGCCTTACATTTTAACCTCTTTCTGATGCCTGCCTCCTTCAAGCTGTACCTCAGTGTATCAACTTCCATCACTACCAGTGACCCCCGCCAATAACACTGCTTCACCGTCTTTTAACAACTATCCCTATTACGTTAACACCACCCCTCAATGGTAACACCTTAATCCCGCCTTCATTCCAGCGCTGCGCCGCAGTGAAATATGTTTCAAATGCTGCCATAATCCTCAGAGAAGAAGAAGAAAGAGCACTCCACGTTGGAGGATCCCACCCCTCCCCATCCCACTCCACCCCTTGTTGCTCGCCGATTCCTCATTCCCTCTTTTCATCTCTCAGGGATTATCTCCCTCAGCAGCTGGGGGTTCTGGGAAGTATTAGAAAGAGGGGGAGGGTTCTTCCTGAGCACTCCAACCCGCACGCCAGCTGGAGCTTCCTGCTCCTTATTGAATTGATATCAGGTAATTACAGGTTATCAGAACTCATCAAACATCACCTGGAGCTGCTGACCACCTCACTCAATGACAAGACCCCCAAAAAGAAACCTGCCGGTTTGATGCCCACGCAACTACCCTGATTGACCCAAAGGGCAGAAACAACTGGAGTTGCTTGTTGACAGGTGCATGAGACACTGGAGCACTCTATTCCAGTTTTTAATTAACTTTTATTAGCCGAAATGCAGCAAAAGAGAATAAATCCATAAATTACTTTTTTAAAACTTCAATAGCTTGCATAACTTCAATAACTCTGAAGATGATTAAGAACATCCCGATGAAGGCTGAGCTGCGGCTCTTTGTCAACCTGTCTGCAATACTTAGAAGGAACCCAGGGCTGTTCTTGTTCACCCCGATTAATAATGAATCTCTTCTAATGTCACACTCTAAGCTGAAAAACTTTTCCTTTTTGTCTCTAAATGAGAGAAGTGACAGTGGATTTACCTAAGTCTAATAGCCTCTTTTTTTTCTTACACCAGAAACACTAATGTCATACTAATGCATGCTGGGAAATCTTGTGCTCAGTGTCGATATGACCTGATGGTGATCCCTTAGTATGTGGAATGTGAAACAGAAGTCCAACAATTTAGCAATTCAAGTTTGATTCTGGTAACTTTTGCCAACAGTGGTCTAATTGTTCACACAATAATTTTTTTTTTTTCCAAAATTGCTCAGCAGACCTGACCACACATGTACACACACACATTTCTATCGTTATTAAGACATTTAATTGACACCAATTCATCTACCAAACTTTACTATTACCAGTGTAAGCCTGCTCAGTACTATTGTTTATAGGGCTACTGTGGCTCTTTGGTAGAGTAGTCGTCTTGCGATCGGAAAGTTGTAGGTTCGATTCCAGCTTCCTCCTGCCACACGTTGATGTGCCTCTGGGCAAGGCACTTAACTTAACCCCAAGTTGCCTACCGATCTGCGTATCGGTGTATAGATGTGTGTGTTTGTGAGTGCGACTGGGTGAATGTGATTCTAGTGTAAAGCACTTTGAGTGGTCAAAATGACTGGAAAAGTGCTATATAAGTTCAGTCCATTTACCATTTACCTTGGTAAAAACCAACCCTTGTTCAAAGCTGTGCTTTTGACAGAAAGTCTGATCCCTCAGCTGTTCAGAAATGATTACTTGCTGGAGGTGTGGACTCTGTAGAAGTTTTAAATGATTGGATCTGATTTTACCCAATCGCTAATGTTTGGTCGTGGTGTATGTAAAGTTCCAGTTACGCTATGAAGCTTACCAGAAATTCCCTGCACTGCAAACAACCACCCCCACCACGAAGACAGAAGTGCCGAGCCGAATGTCGTCTTTGCCAGCAGTTAACTGTCTTCTACATTTGTCTTGTCTGACTTCATTCCTCAGTATTTGGAAATGTGGCCAACACAAACTGAACTGCTTTGTTCACTTCCTCCGCTGCCAATTCAAAAACTACATCTCTAAAACAGCGCAGAAAATCAACATCGTTCCCAGCTTACTCTTCTGATTACTGACTGGCCCGGTTGAAATTCTACAGAAGAAATCAAGGTCAAGAGAAGAACTCCCAGATGGAGCATCGAAGGAAATGAGAATCAAGCAGAATTGCATAAAGCAACTGCCAGTCTGTGCTGGTTAATGGCTGTATCTGCCTATATATATATCTGACACAGTTGCATACACTTTTTTATCTCCAGGTAGGCCGGCCTGCTTCTAAGTTTTTGGGCATGTCAAAAAATTCTGTGCACAGACCATTTCAGTTCTGATACGCCATACGTCTTTTCACACAGCGACCTGCACCTCAGCAAGTTCAGCCGATGTGGTGACGCACAGTCATCGCCCTCATACTGTCAGAAATCTCCCTGTGCCACACCAACATGGATAGTTATCAAAAGGGCTCTTCACAATTATGTGATTTTATTTTGTGCTGTGAAATTATTATTGTAAATATGGCATTTTTAAAATATTTTAAACATTTTTGATCTTTTGTGGAATCCTACATATCTTGATGCTGCTGTTGTATCTGAATTTCCCAACTGAAACAAGGAGTAGGACTGGGAAACAGTGCTCCCACTTTTCTTACCTCCTAAAAGCGCTTTGTTTGTATAATTCAAATTTTAAATCTAAACCACAGAGATTAATAAAGAAAAGCCTCAAAAGGAAACTACTTTAAAAAGAGGCTCAGGGGAGAACACAGCGAGATCTCCTGCTGAACCTGAAGTGGGCGGCCATGAGTCAGTTAAAGGAAATACAGCTACAGCAGAGCCATCATATCCACAGATATCACCATCTATAATGACTCCTTTGAAGGGTATATTAATTTCCCTTTGAGATTAATAAACAGTTTTTTCAATAATAAAAAGTTTGTGTATGATTGATTTTCTATAAGAAATGTTAGGAGTTGTAAATGTAGCTGGCTTTATAAATCTGGTTAGTGAAGTAGTAAGAGAAACTATCTTTAACAAAAACTTTGAAAACTCCTCAAGAAAGTTGTGGGAAAAACTCGAGTCAAAACAGTGAAATAAATACAAGTCAAACATGATTTGGCTGGAAGGAAGAGGTTTATTCCATCTACATGTCGTCGTGCAGGAAGCTTTTATCTACAGTCTCCACCCAGTACATGTGGAAATCACCTTATCACTTGGAAATAATAAAGTTTAATGAACAAAGAACCAATGATGTCATATTTCCATTGTTTCCCTCTTAATGTGTAAAGTGAGCATTTACATGGTTGATTTTTATTCATTTTTAACTTTTCAGTATTGGTCCTACGAGTAAAACTGGGCCGATATGAATAACAGATGTTTATTTCTATGTTGCTTGTTGTGTGTTTCTGGGTCGACCATGGGGTGTTTGTTTGGTCATGTGACGGCAATAGTGATGCAGCGAAAGATTGTGACGTGTCGAAAGAGTATAAAAAAAAAACGATCGATCAATCGGTCTGTGGTCGGCCCGAACATCAATGTTGATATTGGTTATTAATATTGTCCCAGATTTTCATGCCCATGCATCCCTTCATCTGGCTTCCGTTACTATTCCAGTGACATGAGTTAATAGCTAATGAAGCACTGACTCCTCTTTCTGTGTCTGCAGTGTAAATGGCTGAAGGAAGACCTGCTTCAGAGGGACAAGTCATTCAGCCAGGTAAACAACTACTGATGATAACTTCAATGTGCACCTGTTCATCATCCATCCATCCATTATTATTATTATTCTTCTTATTATTATTATTAGTATTATTATTATTATTATTATTATTATTATTATTATTATTATCCACCCATGACTCCATTCTTGTATATTTCCATCCATTCATACATTTGCTCCAACACCACTGTGGAAATATGTCCATATTAGGGGTGGGACTTGATTAAATTTTTTAAAATTGAACTAGTTAATGTAATCAAACACATTATTTTGTTTAGATAAACTATATATTGACAAAATAGGCAATATTTTAAATTTAAACCTCCTTTTGCTGCTGAATGATAGTTTATAAATAGACATATGAGCAATAAAGATGAATTATTTAGGTTCTTCAACCATCAGATTGGTGGTCTAGTCATTTAGTTTTTCAGTGTTTCAGGAACTCCTGATCATTCATGGAGCTTCTTCAGAAACTGTAGACGCTGACATTAGCATCTACACATGTTTAGCATGTGTTGCTGCTACATGTTTAGCATTGAGATGCTAGTTTAGGCTTGATTAGCGCCACTGAAAGGCTAACTCCTTTTAGCACAACTTAAACACAACATTAGTCTTTTCCAGGGTCCCATCAGATCGTTTGTTGAAATGAAAGTTGATCCCCAGTGGGCCAAGAGAAGCGGCTTCGTCGTCCGCTGCTGTTGGCGGACGTTGCTTATGCATCAGATTTATGGGCGTACCATAAATGCACAAGTACAAAGGCTCTGGCCAGGTTCATGTGTAAAAACATGTGAATGTGAATAATGGCGTTAGCATTTTTATTGAGTTAAAATGTTTGTAGTTAATTAAGGGACACATTAAGTCCTGGCCCCAGTCCGTAGTAGACCTCTGTGTTATGACGGAAAAATTGATGAAAAATGGATTGTGAACTCCGGATAGTATGGATTTAACTTTTTTATGAAAAAAGTGAAGGAATCGTAATTTTTACTTTTTAATTCTCAAAGCCACACTCTGCCCCTGGTGACCTTCTGCACACATGCCAAATACGGTCCAATCAGCGAGATTAGAGGAAATTCTGTAGGAACATTTTTCACAAAAATGTGTATTGGACCATCTGAGAGAAAACTGGGATAAGAGTATAAATAGCATGTTAAATCCTCCCTTATCTGCATTTTATATGCAGATAAAATGAAAAAGTATCTAAAATCCTTCAGTTGAAACTGTTCACTCTTTGAAAACTTTGAATCAGCTCCAGTTTGTCGATCACTTTTTGTGTTTCCTGAGGAGAGAACTCCTTCCTCCCTCATCCTGGCTAACATGCATAGGTTCCTGCTTAAACCCTGCACCTGTCTGTGCTTAAGGCTTAAAGCTTACACTTAAATCAAGACTAAAACACTGTAAAGAAAACAAAAAAATCTCATACAAGAGGAGAAGAATGCAATTTTCATGCTAACAAATATGCTCCTTTATCTTTGCCTGCATCTCTTTTTTCCCTGAAATAAATTACATTTTGTTATTAATGTATCGCTGCTCTGTGTATCCTCCTCAAGCCTGTTAATTAGGCTGGGCTCTGGGGGGATTAGAACCGGGAGAGCATTTTAATTTCACACAGAAACATCAGCAGCTGCCATCAAATTAACGCCAGACACTCAGTGAGCTGCTGAAATCCTGCAGCCCAAACCACAAACCACAATTCCTGGCTGAACTTTTAAATCAGGCCTTTGAACCGACTTGAACCTAAAGTTTCAAATCAAACTAAAGGATGCAGCACAATTTACCGTGACCTTCTAACGGTATGTGTCGATTCCAGACCTGGACCACATACCTGAAATGTTACAGAGTACAGCCTGTGACCATTATTCAGGGTTACTTTAGCAGAGACGCCTTTAAAAGTTGCAGGACGTGATGGAGGTTGATGTAACCTGAATGCCACTGTGGCTTCAACTGAAACTCTGTTTCTCTGTTAAACTCTGTTAGTGAGGAATTTGTGCTTCTTGCTCCCGATTAGGAATAGTCAGCCGAGTTTATTTATACAGTCGCTTTCATACACCAGGCAGTCCAGAGCATCATCACTCTGAGGACATGAGAGGAAAGACGGGCTTCAGTTAACACAAATATTTAAGTTTAACTCAAATAGAACCTACATTTTAAATTACACATGGAGAATCAGCATTCAGCTTCTATCATCCACAAATCTGGAACAAACAGAAAACAGCTGAAACACTGAGTTCCTTTAAATGGAGGCTAAAACCCACCAGTTCAGAGCTGCTTCTGAACCATTATTGGTTGAAACTGGTTGGTTGACCGAAGTGCTCTTGCTGCAGTGTGGATGGTTCATACTTGGATTTCAGCCCGAGAGAAAACAGAGAGTCAGCGCAGTGATTGGAGAACTGGTTCTTATGGGATCCATTTTACTGGTGGTGGTCAGGAATCTGAAGGCACCGTTTTGGATGAGCTGCCACCTGCCTACCTGATTTAAAGAAAAAATTAAACAATTTAAAGACAACTACACATGACAGACCTGGTTACTATAATCTAATCTACTGAAAATAAAAGCATGCAGTAGTTTCTCTGTGCCCTGTTTTGACAGGAAACCCTTTATTCACACAGTGTTTTAAGAAGACTGTAAGCTGATTTAGTATGTTTTTGTGTTGGTTAAGCACTGCGGTTTCAAACATGCTCTGTGGTCGTTAGTCTGGTTGAGCGCTGATCTCTGTTCTTCTATGTTTTGGACCAAAACCAAAAGCCTCTGTCTTACATGCTAGTGGAAACTCTGACTCATGCACTAATTTAAATTACAGACAAATCCCTGGTGACTTTAGTTAGACTAGAGTCAGGAGGTGACAGAGATATCAAGCTGTGGCTCTTCTGCATAAATACAGCAGAAGATGTTGCGATATTTTGTAAAGTGAGCTACGGGAAGTTCATAGATGTGAAATAAGAACTGCTCCTTTAGGAACCTCACAATTCACTGTTCTTGTCCTGTGATGCTGTAGGCCTGTTTCTTTTTCGATGGTCCATAAGGATCTTGGTAGAGTGCATGACATTATGTATCCTGTGAAATATCTGGACATTTTAAACAAAATTCTGGTTAACCTTTACCAGTAAACAGAAAATGGACACCAAGTTTGGCTGCGTCTGTATATAAATCCCTTTAGTGTTCCATTCAAACATGGCGCCTTCCATAAGAGCTGCAAGTGAAAATGTTACTCAGCGTTTGTTTTAAGCTTCTCATTTTGGCCAAATGTTAAACACTAATGAAGCAAATTAAGCAACCAGTCAGATTGGTAAAAAAAATCTAATTAAGCTGTGAAAGATCATATGACTTTTCAGCACATGACCTGTCTAAGAAAAAATATCTTTAACTTGATTAAAAATCCTCGAAAAGGTTTAACCTGCAGAAAAAAAAAGAAAAGTGGATTCAGAATTATAAAAAGAAGCTCATAAAGCGAACCAGAGTTTGATGAAATGAAGTTTCTTCCTTCTACATGCAAAACCGATGAGTTTTCAAAGTGATAAAAAATTCCACCCAGTCAGTCTGGTAACAACCTCATCTCTTAGAAAGCTCTCAGAACAAAGAACCATATTTTTCCACTATTTTAATACAAATAGGTTAAAGATCTTCTCCATGCATGGGGCTTAAATATGCAGCGCAACATGTGAAAAACTGTTATGTCACAAAAAAGATTCCATATGAGCAACTGCAGGGCAATATGAAGTGAAAATGATATTCCCCCAAATATTTTGGCTTTACTTCGCACTTTTATGCATATCCCAATATTTAAAGTATGTTCCTAATCACTGTCTTAATGTTCATCCCTACAGTATAATGCAGTGGCGAAACATGTCTCTGACAGAATATATATCTATTTTATTTATAGAATAAAAACAACAAACCTTTTATTTCACCAGTTTATGTTCCTTTAAACTGGTAAAAAGCTAAAGGTAAGCAGCCGCTTGTAAATGGACTGAACTTTTATAGCGCTTTTCCAGTCATTTTGACCACTCAAAGCGCTTTACACTAGAGTCACTAGAGTCGCTCACAAACACATGTGGCAGGAGGAAGCTGGAATCGAACCTACAACCTTCGAATCGCAAGACGACTACTCTACCAAAGAGCCATCCATCATCCTCCTACCACTTCCTGTCTTAGTGTTTTCTGCCAGTTGTCATCAGGTTGTTGATCATGTGACTGGTATGATGCAAAAAAAAAGTGTTTCCATTTCAGTTTTGTGAGATACATTAATTTCAATACAGCCAAAGAAAACCACCTCATCCTGGCGCCAGAACTTTTTATCGTAAAACGTGGGTTTTTTCAAAAACACAAGCAAATTTATTCTCGTAGCTCCAATTTGACCAACTTTAAGGTCGATGGGAACGCAGCTATCGAATAGTGAGTACGCTGACAGTTAACTATATCACCTCGGTGTTATGCAGACAGTACATGGACAGGTTTTATGTTTTTGTGTGACGGCATCAGGATTCTGGTTTGGGACAAACCGTAGCGCTAGTGGTCTACCCTAAAAACGACAACCAGAGGTGACCTGAAGTGGGTCCCTGTGGCTCCCCTCACCAGGAAGCCACAGAAACCAAACAGCCGACAGGGCTGTGTCTGCGTTTTGCTGTAGTTTTGGCGTTATGCTGTTCATCTGAAGCTGCATTCTGCGGGTTCCAGGTCAGCCTCTGTCTCTCTCTGTGACGGCTGCACCTCTCGGGTCCTGGCTCCCACTCTGTCTGACTCTGAGCAGAAAGTCTGCAGCTGATTATGTGGTTTTCATGTGTAAAAAAGGCTTATGATATTAAGCTCATTCTCACCTCATTTCCGCTGCCTGAATGAGCTCTTTCCTCTCCTTAATGTCCTCTCCTGTTCACCTCAACTCTTTTTGTTAAAGGTCAAAGAACGTTCCCTCGTTCTGTCCTTTCTTCCTCCTAACCCCTCCGGCTCCATCAGCTCCAACTTCACCTCCCATCCTCTTCCTCTCCCTCACACATGGCCAATAAAGAAGCCGTCATTTTATTCTCCTCCCCCGTCTCTCCCCTGCCTCTCTAATCTGCCCTCATCATGTCAAAGGTCCCAGCACAGTAGTTTTATTACCTCCTCCCACCACTCTTCCTTTCTTTCGTTGACCTTAACTCCTCATGTTAAAGGTCAGCTCTGTGTCGCTCCTGCTTACTGATCACCTCATTTGGAAATGATTCTGATTAATAAGGCGGGCAGCTCTTTTGAAGCGTCTCCTCCGGCCCGGCTGGAAAAGACACATATTGACTCTCTGGGTTTGGTTCCTCTTTTGATGTCTCACTTTAAACTCTCAGACCTCGGAGGCTTTAATTAGAATAGAGCGGGAGGAAGAGGAGGAGGACAGGGTCGGGCCTGTAACCCCAGCTGGAGTCGGCCTCGACACACTTTTACCTAAGATACAGTGGGACTCTGTGTCCTGGAAGAGTCAGCTGACAGGTTTAACACCCACAGCAGAGTTGATTGATGAGTGGAGTGAGGGTGCAGCAGGTGTGGGAGACCTGCTGGAATCTGGTAATATTTCACTTTCTGTATTATTTGTGCTCATGTTG
The DNA here is from genome assembly GCF_003331165.1 of Xiphophorus hellerii. Classification (NCBI taxonomy): domain Eukaryota; kingdom Metazoa; phylum Chordata; class Actinopteri; order Cyprinodontiformes; family Poeciliidae; genus Xiphophorus; species Xiphophorus hellerii. Next base: position 26,213,662 of record NC_045690.1, read on the forward strand.
TCTTAAAGTTTGGAAGTTTACCGTAGTTGAGTATTTAAAGCCATGACGTGGCATATTAAAGGGGCGGTATTCTGAAACAGCTTCATTTGTAGCTTTATCTTTTCCTGCCTGGACTTCGTCCTCATCCCTGAGCACCACCCGCCTTGAATCTGCTAATAAATATCTGGAGAGAAACCAGCTGACTCAGCACCTTCCTTAATAAAATAACATGTACAAAGTTAAACTTAACAACTGCAAACCAGCGTAATAAATAAAACGGAGTGGTTGGACCAATGCCCAGACTTTAGTCTAGCAGGAAACCTGTGAGCTGAGGCCGAACCAGGAAGTGCAGAGGAAGTGTTGTATGTTGTCATCCTGGACGCTGGGTCGGCACCACGCAACACTGATGTGAAATGTTGACATTGTATTGCCTGATCTTTATGAATTTATCATTGGAAGCATGTATTTAACCTTATGGCAAATTCAATGAGACGCTTCTCGTTGCCATCTATAGTCTGACATCAGTCTGCCTGATATTAGCTGGTTAACAGACTTCTGTTTATGCAAGCTTTACTTTTAAAAGAACATTATCTTAGGAGGAATGTCCAGCATCTGATCATTTCCAGCCCATAATATTCCAAGGCGCCAGCTGTCTTTCTTGTAAACAAGAGAAATGAAAGTGACCAGGTGGAGAGGAGCGAATAGGAAACGGCTCTGCTCCAAACTCCACTCACAGCATTTCATTAGAAGAACTTAAATCCATAAGAGAAGTGAGACAGAAAATGTGAACCCAGTTTTGTAAAACCCTGACATACCAGGAGGCCAGTAAGTTACAGCTGAAACCAGATATTTACATATACTAAAGAAAAAGACACAAACTCATTTTTTTTCCCTACTGTGTGAAGTTAAATCAAACCAAACATTTCTTGTTTTATGTCAGTTAGAATTACCAAAATTATTTCTATTTGCTCAATGCCAGAAAACCTGGTGAGGACAGAATTTTTTTTTTTTTGGTAATTTCCCTCAAATTCAACAGTTTTCTCTTTTGACCCAGTACCAGAGCCATCAGGTCACAGTCGGACTGATCTCACCATGGGGTTCATTCACCGAAACTTTCCATCATTCAATGTTAATGTAGGTCAATAAAGGTCAGCTGCAGTACCATAAATAAACCACATCATTCTGAATCTGTTTTCAGCTGCTGCTCCATACTTTCTATCAGACTTTAGTAAATCCAAACCCACTCCTCAGTTCACAAACCTCTACAATCCTACTCCCCACTGTGTCTTTAAATGCACCATCAGATGTGGTGCAGGAGGCTGCAGTAATGTTGTGGTGTGGGATCAGGAGCTGATGTAAATGCAATCCTCATTATCAGGTGTGTTGACATTTATGTTAATGAATTAGTCAGTTAGCTAGTTAATTAAGCCTTTATTTAAACAGTCAGTCCTGTAGTTATACAGAAGTTGATCTCCTTGCTGCTCGGTGGGAACGCACATTTAAAGCACAAACACACACTCTGTGGAGTGTTGTTCTACGCCCCTAGACCCGCACATGCATTTTTCTGTTATTCACTCAGGATATGAGTGATGGAGCAGAAAAGCTGTCATTTAATTAAAGCGTTATCACTTTAAGCTACTGTGCTGAGGACTGTTATGTCTGACTGCCATGTGTTTCATCTGGGCAGGAGGAGCTGCTGAGGCTGCAGAAGGAGAGAGACACAGCTCTGGACGACAAACAGAGGCTCCAGGCTCAGATTCAGGCATTACAAGCCGATCACAGGTTAGTGACAAGCAACAAGCACAATTGTTGCTGTTGCTGTCTGGGACCTGGTTGTGAGCCTCAAAGACCATCTGACAAAACTAGAAACTGTTTTTTTTTTTTTTTTCAGAAAGTACATCCTCTCCTTTATTTTGATCTAAAACACGTTTCAGATTCTATAAAGCAGCCGATGTCTGAAACGTTCTTCCCTGGACAAATCAGACCAGACAGGACAGCTAGTGGCTGTTTTGGCTCTCCATATTTTTCTAATCAGTTCATTAGTTAATGATTATTTTATACCATATTTAAAAGAAAACAGAAGAACTTGACTTTAGTTTCAGAGCATCTCTCATGTTATTCTGTCATGACACAGTGACAGTTCTAGCAAATAGGTACAAGAAAAATGTTTGTAAAAGTTGCATACTGCAGCTTTAATAACGGTAAAAGTTCCCTGCTGTGCAAAGACTCTTCCCTGATTTCAGATTTTTCTTTGTGTTGCTATCAGAATCATATTTCTGATAGCAATGTGATTTTCTGTAGCATTTAAAGAGTCGCCAGTGTAGAAGAAATTTGAATCTTGGTCCGGTCCGACCCAGTTTAAATGTTTCACATTCCTTGCACACACCTTAAATATACATTTTCTGGCCATGTTTTTCACAACCAGAAAATGACTCATGACTTTTCTTTAGCTAAAGCAATTTTAAAACTACAGTTGGCAAAGTGCAAACAGCATGTATGTTAAGCAGCTGACAGCAGGCTCTGCCTGAGCAGATAGCTTGACTGATTAGTCTGCTGATATCGATTTGTTGTACTTGTGTTATTCAATGAACAGCAGAATTTCAAAAACATGCAATTCTCCACAATCAGTATTCCACGTAGAAAAGCCAGATTTTGCTGGGAATCATCACGTTCAGGTTGCTGGGATTTGGCTGGATGTTGTTAGCACTGGATATCTACTATAGGAATAAGACTTTTTGTTTTAAATAACTGCAGTTATTATGTTATACATTTTGTTTTAGATTTTTGTTCAATGGAAGGCAGAGTTTCAGAAAGAGAAGGAGATTTTAAAGGGACAGACGCCCAATTTGTGTTGAGATGCAAAGTAAAATTTCTTTTACGTCATGTTTTATATAAACAACATTTTTATAACAATTGAAGGTCACATTGTTAATTAATTGTACTATAAAATGGCACTATGTGCCTGGAAAATACATCATACTGCCCCTTTAAATAAACTGATTTAACCAAAATAGGTTTTAGTGGTTTTCTTCTTGCTGTTAATCAGAACATTTAATCAATATAAATGTTGAACTATTTATCAACTCTGCAGCCAAGTTACCCATCAAGAGACGTTTCAAGTGTTTTCACAGCTTAAAAAAGAGAATATGTTTTTATTTTTGATCCAAGATGATGTCCAGAGGATTTGCAAACTTTGGGAAATCACTGATAATAACAGTACCAAGTGGAGAATTAGCTCCACCTGCTGTTTACCTCTCCAGTCCACATTAATGACCTTCAGCTACTGTGCTTGAAGACATTTTATCAGGATTCAGAAGAAAGACTTGAATTTTTACTTGGAGTCAGGGAGTGTGTTCAAACAGAAATCTGTCTGACAGCAACAAGCACACAGCTTCAGTGTGTGTTCAGTTAGTTCTGTCTGTTCTCTAAAGCTCTGTTTTGTAAAGAATGACAGATAACTCTTATTTCACCCACTTTGTGCCATAGAAGGAAGTCGGGCAGTCTGATATTAAAAACATTTTAACATCAAAAATAGAGTAAAATGAGTAAAAAGCCATTTTTGGTCATTTTGATAAAAGCTACTGAAACCAAGCTGGATCTATGGGAAACAACTCATCCTGTTAAATCATAAAATAACTGACTGACTTTGTTTTGGTTTGGTCCCATGAGCCACACCCAGGACTGATCACTACCAGACCCATAGAGTCAAAACATTCCCTAAACACAACTTGAGGTAGGTAAGACGACACATCAGTCATAAACCACACAAGAATCAAACTCATTTCCATCCATCAGTCTGGAGAGGAGAGTTACAAAATCAGAGAACGGCAGCGAGAACAAATGGAGAGACTATGGAACAATGGAGAACATTCCCAGGAGTCGGCAGTCTGCCAGAATGACTTCAAGAACTCAACAATTCATCCAGGAGGTCACAGAATGACCCAGAACGCCATCTACAGCTTCACTTTCCTCGGTTCAGGTCAGAGTTCAGGATTCACTAGTAAGAGAGAATCCTGAGGATTCTTCATGATCCTCAAACACGATGTTGGTAGCATAATGCTTTACTTGAAGCATGAATTCTGCTCTGTAACAGAAAATCCCAAAGGAGATTGACCTTGAACTTAAGGTCATCTCCGCACTAGGACAGGTGTCCAACACACACCAGCAGAGCCATTTCTGAATAGCTGAACAAAACCTGATTTCGGAGTGACCTAGTCAAAGTTCAGACTTAAATCCAATTGAGATTTTCTTTTGTGACTATGAACAATCCAGATATGCTCAAAACTCTTTCAGTGTGGCTGAATTAACTGTTAAATGAAATTCCCACACAGTGATGGAAAACATGTAGCATTGACTCAGGTTGTCTGATATTAAAGTGAGTTAAAGGGGCAGTGTCATGTAAAATCGACCTTTTTGAGCTTTACATCATGTTATAATGTTATTCCCTCATCAAAAACAAAGCTGCAGTGTTGCCTTCATTCTTTCATGCATGTTTCAGAAATACTTTGATCTCCATGGCAACCATTCAACTGTGCAAAACGCCTGGGTGGACCTAGCCCGGCCTTTGAGATGCAGCTCCTCCTCTGCAGTTTCAAGCATCCCTCCTCCATGACTCCCCCACTCAGCTCCTTCAGACTAGCCAGCAGCAATTAGCAAACACCTGTTGACTCACAGGAGCTGCTTCTCAGTACAACACTGGTAAAAATGCTGTTAAAGTGTTAATAGAGGAGCCATGTTGTGGTGACTCCCTGGAGGCACAGGAGTTTTTAAAGGCCCAGTTACAAGGCGTTTGATTATGAAGTCAAATTTTATTTCTTTTAAGTCATATCTGATATATATAGCCTTTTATAACAAGTGAAAGTAACATAGTTACTTGATTACATTATAACATGGCATCATCATGTGCCATAGTAAACAATACTGAGGAAAACCAGAGGAAATCTGTACGGAGGCCGATAGTTTTTCTCAGCTCTGTAAATAATATCCAGTCAAAGTGTCAGAAAGAGACACTTTGACTGGATAGGGGAATGATAAGAAGCACAAAAGTGGTGGTTTTGATTCATCTCGGTCCAAATGCAGCCAGTCGACTGGTGACCGGAGGAATCTGGATAACCTGTAGAATAATAACAGGAGTAAACAGCCGGCAATGAGGACGACAAACAAACAGTAATTAGATAAGACGTTGTGAGGCAGATTTGAACCACAGAGAGGTGTGTTTTGGGCTTTAAGACCAGTTGGAGGATTTCCTGGAGGGGTCCGAGTCCAGTTCTGAGCAAAGCAGCTGCGGCAAAGTGAAGCAGAATAAAGATGAGGAGTGAGTCCGTCTATGCTGATGAAAATGTGAGCCTCCATAAATTACTAGGATTGATGCTGGACGCCTGCAGAGACACCTGACGAGGCTGCAGAAAGCAGGCGGAGCAGGAAGACATTTTGTTTTCGCTTTCAGTCTAGATGAAGAAAATAAAAACTCTGCTTTAAAACAATTTATTTCTCCAGCATGTTAAATTCACCGTTCGGTGTGTAGAGCTGGACTGAATGTAAATCTGACAAAGTTAGATTCAGTTGTTGAACTGTACAGTGTGGGTTTTTTTCTTTTAGTTTTTATTTTATGCATGCCACAATTTCCAGAAATGATTCTGTACAATTGTTGAATACAGCGTTTTATTTTCTGTCCACTTGGCAGTTCTGCAACACTTTGTTTTGGTCTGTCATATAAAATCAGACGAAATGTGAAACAGTTCAAGAGAGCACTAAACGTCAATAAACAGCAAAACCCTGGAATCATTTTAGCCGGATTTCAACTCAAGCAGACAGTTAATTCAGGCTGTTGTTGAAGATTTGATGAGATGAACATTATTCTAACCAACCGTGACCCGATTCCTCCTCTCCGTCCTCTTTCTCCTCCGTCAGCTCTCAGGACCACGCCCCTCCATCCCAGACGTCACTTCCTGCTGAGTCTTCTACAGACCAGAAGGACTTGTCCTCCCAGGTCCAGAAGGACTTGTCCTCCCAGGTCCAGTCTCTGGTGGTGCAGCTTCAGCGGCTGTCCAGGGAGAAGGAGGACACTGCTGCTGAGCTCCAGCGCAGCCGGGTGGCTGAGCAGGAAGCCAGCGAGAGAGTTTGCAGGTCAGTCTTGGATCTGTTCACTGCCTGCTGCTTCCTCGTCCCATCAGGCTGAGACAGAAACGGCCTGACCGCTCTGACCACATCTGCTCTGTTTTCACCTGTTTTGTAGTTTTATTAGTTTCTCTGCAGCTCCAGAAATGGACTCTTTAGTTTCAGGAGTGCATTTCATTAAATGACAGCCTTCTGTTTATATTGTAACATTCCGGCTGATGTCAGCTAGTTAATATTTTTATAACTCAATTCAGTTCAGTTTTGTTTTTTCAATCTACAACCTAAAAATTTCGATCATCTCCATTCTGCTCTGTCTTCTCATTAGTGGCAGGTGGCTGCTGGTACTGAGCCAGGTTCTGGTTCTGCAGGAGTTTTTCTCTCCACTGTCGCCACATGCATGCTCAGTATGAGGGATTGCTGCAAAACCAACCAAAGCAGTCGTCTGCTGTCACCATGTCGTCATCCAGGAGGAGTGAAAGCTGTGAAACAAAGACTCAATGCAATCTGCTGGTTTCCTTGGAAACGTTTTAAACGACCTTGAAAACTAATTGAGCTTTCTGCATTGTTTGATAACAGAGCAGTTATGCCGTTATCAAACTGCAAACAGTGCAGTGCAAACCACAAATCAGTTGATATGTATGATTGACTTGAAATGTTTTTTTAAATGCCTCGAGATGACAAAAATATGAATAAATTCAGCTGAAATTAATTAGAATTATTCATAACACACATCGGCTAAAGGCACTTTACAGACGAGTCGGTTCCATCCGGTCATGCAGACAGATTCCAAGTCAAGTACAAAATTCTAAATCGGTTTTATTTTTCAGACAATGCAGTCAAGTTCAGATTATTATTCAAACTGTCTATAAAGTTTTCTAAGGAAACTCGGCAGATTGCGTGGAGTCAGTGACATAAAGTGATCCGTCATACATGCTGCATGTACCAACAGAGAAAAGAGAAAACTGTCCTTTAACCGGAGCAGACCTCCATCAGAACCAGAACCCGGTCCACTGTTGGGCCTCGTCTGCCAGTGGAGCTGGTTCCACACGTATGTTAGAGAACAAACAGCCTCAGACCTTTTGCAGCAAAAGCAAATGATTTGGATCAGCAGTGCTGCCAACGCTGATGCTGTCATCCAGAACATTTTACCAAGAAAAACTGCTGCCTGGAAACGAAGCTGTTAGCATGTCAGGACAACCAGCAGTCTGCAGTCTGGGAGCTCCCTCTGGCCCACAGCATGACGGGAGTTACAGCAACATTTGATTTCCCTTTGGGATGAATCGAATGTGTGTTCAATAAAATCACCCTGAATACATCACACCCTCTGAAACATGGCGGTGGCAGCATCATGCTATGGAGATGCTTGTCTTTGTAGAGACAGATGGGAAGAAGGTTGAAAAGTGACTCTTTTTTTTCTTGATTAAATCTGTAAATGTTCTTTATGGTGCAGCATCACCGTCTGACCCGCCTGTGACCCAAAGTCCAGCTGAGTGTTTCCACCAGCAGCTGTTAATGGACCGACCTTCTGCTGTCTGTTCCAGGACTCAGAGATGTTCACCCATCAGTCGACAGTAATGGGAATGCACCGATTGCACTTGTCTGGCTTATCACTGATCTTTAAAAAAAAAAAATTAATACTGATACTAAAAAGAAAGTTGCTGAGTTGGTAACAGTGGAGTGAATATTGTTAACTGCAAACATGCAGACATTGACCCGGTGGGCAGGTCTGCCAGGGCTGAGTGATGAAGGACAGTGGCTGATTCTCAGACGTCTGTCGAGCCAGACAAGATCGGCTTCACTTGTAGGTATCGGCTGACGGCCCATCAGGAAACTGAGGCCGATTTCTGGGTGCCCGGTGCACCCCTTGATAATAATGACCTCACAGAACGCCGTTTTCATGTAAACGCTCCTGATCATGCATTGAGTGTCTGGTGGGAACCAGCTGCTTCCCGTTGATGGAGCAACAGGTTCCCTCAGAGACTCTGGAGGTGTTCAAAGACCGGTTAAGTACGTGGGACTAAGGAGATTTGGCTCTGATGACTCATATCCAGCAGTCTACGGCGCGAGTGTCCCTGCAGCTGGGAAGATCAGGAGAGAACTAAGCCTTGCAGGTTTGGATTCAGGAAAAGGGAAAACGCTCCGGTTGAACGTGACTTCTTCTTCTTCTTCTCCTGCTTCTGCTGCTGCTGCTTCTCAGCTCATCAACCTGAAGATGAAAGGATGAGATCGGTGATGAAAACAGCTTAAATCCTCTGTCTGCGTCCCGCGCTGTCCTCCTAGACTCAAACCTGGGGCTTTCTGCAGTAATTTGGCTGCCAGCGGGGGGAGCGGAGTAGTGGGGGGGGGGGGGGGGGAGTGCCTTCCAAGTTTCTGGGCTGTGAAGAGGAATGTTTGCTCTCTGATGGGAAGGACTGAGTCAAATCTGCTGCTTATTACAAATGGGGAGTTTAATTTGAATAGGAAAGGGAGAGAGCCTCGCTGATTGTTAGAAGGTCATCCAAACCTCTCTCTCTCTCACACACACACACGCACACACCCCGTCACATCAACATCTCTCTGCAGTTAATATTCTCATTGACGGTTGTAAAGTGGACTTTGCCGTTGGCGGTGCATGCTTTGCTGCAGCACTGCATTAACCAGCTGAGACGTTCTCCTGTCCACTCTCACTCAGGTCTGCAGGGTTCATCGTCCCCTCGGTAACCCTCCTCTTCCTCCTCTTCCTCCTCCTCAGGTTGGAGCGTTTGGTGGAAGTGTTGAGGAAGAAAGTTGGAGCAGGAAGTCTGCGTGCTGTCGTCTGATTCATCAGATCCTTTTTATGTGACCAAACTGATGGTTTGTTTGCTTTTTTTTTTTTCTTTTGTACTGTTGAAGCTTTTCTACTTTTTGTGATTAAAACTTGGTCACGTGTGGAAGCAGCAGAAGAAATTAAGCAACATGTTTGTCTTTGTTTTCTTCACTTGTTTTACATGTGAAAGTGTTCTCAGCTGGAAAACTGAGCACCTTTACTTTTTATCCCACGTGTTTTTCTCTCCTTGACTGGAGGCAGAAAATGAAATAAATGTGATTATGTCATCAGAACTTGTTTGATACTCAGAGATGTGAGTTTTTTTTACTGCCAAGCCTGTTTGGGTGATTCTAAATAAATTGTAATATACAAAAAAAGTATTCATTTATTTCCATAAATAGGTTTAAATGTGAACCTTGTACACGCAGGCGGACACATTTCAGCTGTTTGTTGATTCTGTAAAGAGTGAAAAATTAAAGTAAAATCAACTTGTTTTGAGCTTTACATCATACTATGCCGTTATTTTCTCATCAAAAACATACCTGGAGTTTTGCTTTGATTATTTCATGCATGCTTGAGAAATCCTTTAGTTTCCATAGCAATCATTCAGCATGTGCAAAACGCCTGGTTTTGCACATGCTGCAAAACCAGGCGGAGCTAGTTCGACCTAGCTCCGCCTTCCAGGACACAGCTCCTCCTCAGCCCTTCCCCTCCCGCAGCACCCCCACTCAGCTCCTTCAGACTAGCCAGCAGCAATTAGCAAACACCTGGTGGAACTGCAGAGCTCCTTATAGGAGCTACTTCTCAGAGCAATGTTGGTAAAAACATTGTTAAAGGAATAATAGAGGAACCAATAGAGGACAACTTCCTGAAGGCGGAGTTTCAGAAAAAGGAGACATATTTGAAAGTTTTTAAGCCGAATGTGCAGCCAGAGTGAGACCGATCCACTCAAGCTCAAAGGCGGTGAATATTTATGCTACCTCCTATTCTATGTTTCAGATTTTTTATTTGTAATTATTTTTGCAGAAAACACTTTTTTTCTCCTCATTCTTTTGTCAAAAAAAGATACAATTTGCGATCATGATTAATTTGTAAAAGCAATAAAAAACTGTGACTCATCCAAGGGATTGAATACTTTTCACTTTAACATCAGTGATAATGTTCAGTGTTCTGGTAATGAGGGCACCATGTTTGTTTCTCAGTAGGTTTTGAAGAAAGCGAAAGGTATAAATTAAATAATGCAGCAACATCAATGCTGTTGAAAATAAAAATAAATAAATAACAGCAGAGACAAAACTGAACTGGATCCAACTAAATGTTCCGATTTAGTCGTTGGAAACGAGAATACAGTCAAAGTGTTTCCATTATCAATAGATATTTAATATGAACCAGAAATACTGAAATCTAATCTAAGTTCTATTGATCTTTTTAAGTCTATTTAGTGCATTCGGTTGCATTTTATCAATACCACAGATGACCTTTAAAACATTCTCGCAGTCGATTGTTTCATCAGTTGCATTATTGAAGCTCTGTAAACTGCAGATGACAGAGGAGAATGAGGAGTTTAATAAGGATCAGAACGCTTCCAGGTTGGCAACACAAGTTAGAAATGAAAACCGAGGAGATAAAGTTGGCTTCAGCTGAGGAACTCCTTTAATGAAGATATCAGGGAGACGGGATTTTCATCAGTTGTGATGTGTGGCTCATAAAAAGGGGGGCGGGTTGCCTCCCGCTACGGGCTGGTTACCATGGCAATAGCAGACCACTTGTTGTCGACTTGGGTGTCCTGCTCTTAATCCTGCGGCCGTTAATCTGCTTGTTCTCAAGAAAGACTCAGTTTGTTGGAGCTCCAGCTTCTGATGCCACCTGGGAGTGTGTGTGTGTGTGGGGGTGTTAGTGGGGGTGTGTGCGTGCGTAAGACATTGATCTTTGTGGTGTGTGTTAACTCTGCAATAACATTCAGACGGCGCTCATGTCAAAACAAAGACCATGAGAACAGATCTCCAGCGTCTCCGTCACCATCAGCCGGTCTCCAGGCAGACATGCTGCGCCGATAAATGAAGTTTATTTCTGTTTATGTGAAGTGAACGTAAAGAAGCCGGTTCCAGAGTTTCCACAGATGTTGCCGGTTTCTTTTACTTGAACTCTGCAACACGACGCAAACGTTGCTTCCAGTGAAGACGAGCAGAACCCTCTGGAGATGAAGACGTTACCTCAGAGGTCAGAGGGAAACTAAAGAGTTCACGTCTGAACAGCGTCTCCAGTTCTAGCAATGTTAATGGTGGAAGAGATGACAGCATGAAGTCACGATAAACCTCCAACATCACCAACAAGAGTGTAATTATGGTTGTTAATGTCTCAGTTCGATCTAAAAATACAAAATTTAATAACATATAATGAAGGAACATAATGCACTGCAGCATGAAATAGTTAAGTGACTTTCAAAGTAACTGAATGACTGAGACCTTGCAAATGATTAAAAAACAAGTACTTAGTTTTTATTCAATCACATTGCTGACGATTAATTTAAAGGGATGTATTGTGTGTTTTCCAGGCACATGGTGACATTTTATATCACAATCAAGGAACTACGTAACCTTCAATTGGTATAAAAAATGTTGCATGCATCACACATGACTTAAAAGAATTTGACTTTGCAAATTAACGCCTTGAAATTAGGCCTCTGTCTCTTTAAGAATCTCCTGCTCTCTCAAACACTAGCCCTTCATAAGAATGAAGGGCTAGAGCCGTTTAGATCCGTTCTAACAGCGTTGGGCTGAGAATCAGAACGTTTGCCAAACAGTCTCTCTTCTCCAGTCCAGCTGATCCTGTGATTCAGTTTGGGCAGTGATGGTCACACTGAACCCGGTTCTGGTTCTGCTGAAGGGCTCTTCCTGTTAAAGGGGAGTGTTCCCCTCCCCACTATCGCTCCATGTCTGCTCAGTGTGAGGGATTGCTGTAAAGTCAACGACAGGGGTCTCAAACTCCAGGCCTTGAGGGCCGCAGTCCTGCAGTTTTTAGATGTGCCACATTCCAAACACTGGAATGAAATGACTTAATGAGCTCCTCCTTGTGTAGATCAGTTCTCCAGAGCCTTAATGACCTAATTATTCTGTTCAGGTGTGGTGCAGCAGAGGCACATCTAAAAGTTGCAGGACTGCGGCCCTCGAGGACCGGAGTTTGAGACCCCTGGTCAACGACCACGCAAGCGGCTGTCAGCTGTTGCTCCCTGTTGGTCCTGAATGATGAACTGAACTCGCTGCGTTTGATAACTGAAATCAACTGGAAAGTGTGTGACTTTCTCTAAAGTGCCTTCAGACAACATCTGCTGTGAATTGGTTCTGTAGAAATGAATTGAACTGTAGACGGTCAGATTATGATTTAACAAAAAGCTTTATTTTTCCTGAATCCTGTTAGTGTTCCACTGCATCACGTCTCTGTCCAGGTCTCCTGTTAACGTCCCTGAGAGAAAAACCAGCAAGAGAGAAATCAGACACGGTTTGATCTTTTCTCCCACTGTAGGTCAGGTAAGAACTAGGATTTGATTTTGTGAAATATTTCCTAAATTAATCCATAAGACATGCTGGAAACTAAAGTCTTTAGGTTGTTTTGTTGTTATTTGTTTTTTTTATCTGACATGTTTTAACAGCTTATGTCTTCAGAAAAAGACTTTAGATAAAAACCTGTCCATTAACAAAACAATTTAAGGACTATATTGTATATAGAAACAATGAGCTTCATTGGAATATGCTTGACAAATCAAAATCAAAATCAAAAATCATCCTTCACTTATCACTTTACATGACAAACAGATCCAGATTACACCCAGAGGTCTAGAATCACAACAGAAACACGTCTTTTCCCAGAAATACCTTCCAGTTGAAGTTAATTTAGCACAATGAACTTAAAGCCAATATTGCAACATTTTACACTTAAAAAATTAGGTTCCAATACTTTTAGCTTCCTTCACTCTGAAGCCACATAGAGGGGCAGTATTATGTGTTTTCTAACCACATCATCCCATTTTGTAACACAATAAATGAACTATGTTACCTTCAGTTGTAAAAATGTATATCAAACATGACTTAAAACAATTTGATGTCTTAACATAACACTTTGAAATTGAGCCTCTGCCTCTTTAAGAAGCTTGTGCTCTGTCTGAAGCTCCGCCTTTCAGGAAGTCATCACAACATGGCTTCTCTATTAACTTAACGTCGTTCTGAGAAGTAGCTCCTACAATGAGCTCAGCAGATGCACAGTTCCAAAGGGTGTTTGCTAATTGCTGCTGGCTAGTCTGAAGGAGCTGAGTGGGGGAGTGACGGGGGTGAAGGGTGGGGTAGAGGGTGGGGTGGCTGCTCTGTGAGGTGGAAACTTGTAAAATGCAGCTCTGAGGAGGAGCTGCACCTCAAAGGCAGAGAGCTAGAGCCACTCAGCCGTCTTGTACAACTGAGTGGTTGCCATTCAGATGCCACAAAGGATTCATCAAACATTCATGGAAGAATTAAAGCAACACTACAGGCATGATTTTGATGATGTAAAGCTAAAAAAACGTAGCCCTTTTAATGAAATCTGTTGCAACCAAATGTTCTCAGAGGTTACAAAATCAGGTACTTTTGATTCCGTCTTAGTGAAGTATTTCCTCTGTGTGTGGTCCAGTCAAAGCTCAGATCCTCCAGGTTGATCAGGTTGTTGGTGTGTCTCTGTGAGGACGGAGCCTCACAGAGCTGCATCCGCACAGCGTCAGCTGACATCTTCAGATTTTTATTGGTGATCAGTGTTGGTGGAACCAAAAGCCAGAGCAGCTCATCAGTGTGAACAGAATCTGCTCATTAGTGCTGAAGGTTTGAAGACAGGTGAGTTTTTATTTGGCCGTTTTAACAGTTTAAATAGATTTAGTTCAACCCCTTCAGTGACTTCTCCATCTGAGCCAGAATGACCAGTGAGTCTCTGCCAATTACACATCCACCCCCTCCGCCTGCGCCACACCCCCACCCAGGACCACCAACCTCCCGGCTGATCCATATTAGCACCTCACAAAGCTCTAATAAACTTCCTCTGAATTATTTTAATGGAAAAGCAGGGGCTCTCTCTCTCCCTCTCTCTTCTCATCTCTCTGATTCTGGAGGGGATTTCTTTGCTCTTTTCGTTGACCGAGCACAATTGTGTTATTGGAGATAATTAATTCCAATCCCCATCAAAAGGCCTTAGTGGCCCTGGGGCCCCTGTTCTTGGCTTTCTAGTGGGGCAATGAAAGGCACGGGGAAGAAAGAGGCTGAAGGCCGCCGTATTGTGGCCGACATTTTCCTCCATAAGGAGCGAGCCGAGAGAAAAGAGGCTGAGGGCTTTGGTGAAGCGACGGTGGGGGCCCGGGGGGCCCGCCGCCGCTGACACTGCCCTCACCGCCGGCGCTGTGTCCAGAGCGGCCCTGGCTTTGGCCCACAGAGAACATATGGCTCGTATTACAACAGCAGGCTGGGTGGCAGAGGATCAGCAGCACAACCTGTTCTCAGATCGGAACCTCAGAAACGGACCCAACCGACCAAGTGTCAGCCTCAGTGCAGCTTTGATCCAGATATCAGGTCCACTTATACAAATGTTGGGATTAAAAACAGCCACAGCTCTGCAGGCCTGTCTCCAGTAACCCAGATAGAAATAAACAAATGAAATTAAAGAAACTACAACCTGTTTTGACCCGTATGAGTAAATCCAGATTCTGGGTAAGCAGCATCTGGAGAGGTTCTGGTTCGGTTTGTTGTTCCATCTCAGAGATGGGAATGTTTTCCTGTCGTGGCGGTGTGAAGTGTTGTGACTTTCAGACAGCTCTTCAGGCTTATTGTTCTCTCTGTTCTGCTTCCTCTCACCTGATCCGCTCAGGGACGAACGCAGAAACCAAAACACACACACACACACACACGTTGTGTACTCAGGCGGAGGCGCCGTATGCAAACACGATTCGTGCTTTTATTTCAGTGGGAAAGTCGGTATTTACAGAAACCCGTTTAGACAACCTCAAAGCACCCTGAAGATTTCCTGTAAAACATTTCTTAATGTTTGAGAGACGTGACCAACTTAGATTAAGTTTGATAGAATTGTTTATAAAAAAAAGTTCTTTTTATGCAGTTTTACAATGAAGTTTATAGTTATAGTGGATAATAAATCACCATCACAATAAAAACTGAATGCTCATTAAATTAATTATATATATATAATTAATTTAATATATATTATTAAATTCAAAGAAAATGATTAAATCATAAGATTTGGATTTAATGGGTTATAATCTCTTGTCATAGATGAAAAGTAATAGATCTGTAGCTGTAGTAAACTGTGATTAAATGAATATAGAGTCTGTCTGCTGGACATGAGCGCTCTACCAGAACTAAATTATATTCATATTTTACAAGTGTTACAACTCAATGTCATCTATAATAATTTACTGTCTCACTATGAATCTGATGTTTACTTTTAGAAATCACGTTTGTGATGCTTCCACGAAAAAAGCGTTAAGAAAATTTTAGGTGGTTCCCTGATTCTTCTTCTTATTATTATTATTATTATTGTTATTATTATTATTATTATTATTATTATTATTATTATTATTATCATCATCTTTCATTCCTTTTTAGATTTTGTGCCAGTAATTCATATATGAGTCCAAAATTAAAATCAAGTCATTCTAATACAACTCAATCATTCTGACTCCCACTTAAAATAATACACCCAGTTATTATTATTATTATTATTATAATTATTATTATAATAATAAATTATTATAATAATAATAATAATAATAATAATAATAATAATAATAATAATCCTCTCTGATGACCTCAACATTAGGCCCGCCGTCGTTCGCGCGCTCCCGACGTGTCCGCCTCGGTTCGCGCGCGTGCGCTTCGGGTTACTTTTGTGTGCGGATAATTAGCGGATAATTCCTGGATCATTAGAGCCCTTTCTGCGGCTCGGCGGTGAAAGTGTGTGAGTCAGCCTCAGATCAAAGTGAAATCTGTCGGGATGTGTTCAGGTTCACGGAGCTGCGGCGGAGGTTAAGGCCGACAGCGAGCCGTGAAATCCGGCGAGGCCGCGCGGAGCGAGCCCCTTCCCCGGCAGCTTTCACACGCAGCTGGGACCCCCCGGTCCTGGGAGTCGAGGTGATGCACTGACCTACAGACAGTATTAAAAATATATAGGT
Organism: Xiphophorus hellerii; assembly: GCF_003331165.1. NCBI lineage: Eukaryota > Metazoa > Chordata > Actinopteri > Cyprinodontiformes > Poeciliidae > Xiphophorus > Xiphophorus hellerii. Next base: position 26,229,735 of record NC_045690.1, read on the forward strand.
ATAAATAATTAAGTAGATAAATAAGTAAACAAAAAGGCAAGTACCTCTCTAGAAATTAATAGCTTTTTTTTTTTTTTTTTTTTTTTTACAATTAACACTTAATTGTTTTGGAGAACGTATCGACATAAATAAATAAATTTAAAACTTATGCATAAAAACTTCAGAACAAACGAATAAACAATGAAAATAATCCCTCTGGAGTCGCGTCCCATCAGGAGCAAAATGTTCACCGTTAGCCTTGTTAGCACAGAGCTGCTCGGACGTTGAACGGCGTCATTTTGGTGATTCATCGGCTCCTCGTTCAGGCTGAGCGGCTCCGCTTGATCCCAAAACTCCACCATCCTCTGCTGGAGGCGGCTGGCCGCTGCTCGGCCCTCCGCTGTTCCTGGAGCTTTATTCACCCTGAAAAATCGGATATTTCGGGCCATTAAAAACTACAACATAAAAAGGAACATTTAGATGGATTTAAGAATGATCCAATATGTGTTCAAATTTTAATCTGCTGTATTAACTTGTGAAAGCCTTTAACATTTTAACATTTTACCACCATTAAATTATTTTGGTGAGAAAAACTGTTTAGATGCTGGTGACGTAGTTAATATCCTCATCTGCTGTGCGGTTTGCGCTAATAGGGCTGGTGTTTTTTTTTTTTTTTTTAATTTTCTTATATTATTATGAACTCATGTAAATTAAAGAAATGTGAAAGTTTCTTTGTTAAAGCAAAACTTCATGATTCGATCTAGTTTCTAGTTTTCTAACATGGCTAGAAAACTAGAAATTAATAGCTTTTTTTAGTTTAGCCCCGTTGCGCGCTAAACTTTTCTACTGCTTATTATCATGTGAAGTCAGTGGAGGTGACCGGATGTTTTATGCAGAAAAAAACAAAACAAAAATAAAGTTGTTTATTAGGGGGGGTTGTTTTTTCAGGACAACCTAATCCTGGATCATTTTATCTAAACTGATTAAAACAAAAATTAGTATTTTGAATTTTTCTCAAAATATATATATATATATATATATATATATTCTTGTGTGTATCATCCAGAGAAGGCGGGGCTCGTCGTCCGGGTAGCGACAACATGGAGGTTGAACCCAAACTTGCTTACAAGCTGAGGCAGCTGCTGCACATCTTTCTTTTTCTTTTTTTTTTCTTGTTGTCAAGGAAACGGTTTTTACACGCCATCGTTAAAATAGATTTAAATGTTTTTTTAAATCAAAATTCAGCTCCTTTTTTCCTTTTGTTTCTTCTTAACATGAAGAACAAAACATGGGAGCAAAAATGATCCTATCATAAGTTGGACTTTCTCTCATTTGGCTCAGTAAGTTTGTTTAAAACGCTTGAACTCATTTATTGAAGCGTCTATTAGCTGTTTAAACATTTAAATTCAAATCTGTTACAGACCCTGAAACTTCTGATCACTGCTCATTGCACAGAATAATTTACAACAAAGTAAAAATATTAAATCAAGTGTTTAAAATACAAATCACTATCTATTTCTACAGTCCTTATTGGCTTGAAAAAATAAATATATATACAGTACAGACCAAAAGTTTGGACACACTTTCTCATTGAATTCAATGAGAAAGTGTGTCCAAACTTTTGGTCTGTACTGTATATATATTTTTATTTTTATTTTTTTTGCTGAAACCTCTATGTTAACCCAAAGTCAAATGAGTCAACCTGAAGTTTCATGGAATTAGATTCTATATTTCAATTCAATTTTTGCACAGTCAAATAACAACAGATATTATTTGAAGGAACTTTTCATATGGAGTTTCCCAGAATTCTGTTTGGTCCAAATTTGGTGAAAACCGTTTTCATTTTGTTGTCCATATGACGGCTGGCTGAGGCCGAATATCTTATTATAACGTCCTCTGTGTTCAAATGAAATGATGTTTAACATCTTTTTACAGTGATGTAATTTGGCACTGTCCAAATAAAAACTGATTTCTTTTGACTTATAAAATAATATTTAAGCACAGAATTATTGTCGGCCCTCTAGGGGGCCATGGAGGGCCGGATTTGGCCCACAAGCCTTGAGTTTGACACGTGGCTCAGATTAATTCTAGCCAAGCAAAAACAACCATGTCACACATTTAGTTCATCATGCGAGGCTAGACAGGAACTAGATATGAACAGAACCTATTTTAATGGGAAGAAATTTGGCTCTCAGAACTGAACTCAACTGAATTAAAATAGATTTATCAACCGATCAGTTTGGACATAAAACCAGAGGAAAGCTCTTCTATGAAGTTCTAATTAAAGTAACTCAACGTTTCTACGTATTAAACCAGCCTTCCAACTGATCTGACCAAACAAAATGATTTGCACATTCAAACTGACCTTTAGCAATCATCAGCCAAAAAGCAAATATTTCTTGTATTCGTCGGTTTTATTTGAAAATGACAGAATAAGTTAAGAACATGCATGCAGAATCAAAACCAACAAAGACCAAAAACACAACAAGGAGGCGCAGCAAGAAGGGAGGGCAGGGTGATAAAACAGGGCTTCTCTTCCAGAAAGAAAAAAAAAATCCAAACGAAGAAGAGAACAGCACTCGCTCCGTTCATGCGGATGGGAATGATGAGGTGGCCTGGAACAGGAAGTGATTGCGTCGAGTCGTCAAACATTCAGGATCAGAGTGATCATAACGTGGCTCCCTAACCAACCCGCAGTTGAGCAGACCGTGCAGTGCGGCGTGTTCCTCTGATGAGCCTCCAGGGTCAGAGGTCACACCAGAACACCTGAACGTGCAACACCATGTAGCAAACGCCGGTTTGTGTGGGCGAGTGTGTGTGTGTGTGTGTGTGTATGTTAAGCAGTGTGTTGTTCTGACATTGCAGCTGGGAGGATTTTTTTTCTGCTGGTGAGACGGTTGGAGCGCTGCCACGGTTCTGCTGGCTCTGCTGCGGCGTGCGCTGATACAGGGCTGTGGGATTAGTCTCTGTTTTGGGTCAGAGACAGAAAAAAAAAACGAAACTTTTTTTCAAATGAAAGCAAAGTCTTTGCTTCTGTATGGATGCCATGGGAATGAACGCATGAGGTCCACTTGAACTATGAATACTGCTGTCGTTTACTCGCCTAAATAATACTAATTTACAAAAAAATATGCAATATCATTTCATCTATTTTACACGTGTCTGTTGTCTAACTAAATGATGACTTTCATTCTCTAAGGGAAGACATTTACAAAGTATGTGAATACTCTGCATAAACTCTTCAGACCCACTTCTTCCACTGATGGAGCTTCATGAGTGATTTGATGAACAGAAATCTAATTGTTTTTTGATTCTTTCTGATAATCAAGTTGGAGTTCTGGTCAGGCGGAACACAAATGAGACATTTTTCATGTTGTGTGACTGAACTGCTTTGGTTCATCTTAACGAGATCAGTTCATGTTCAACTACAGAGAGAGAAAAAGAGAGAGCTTATTATTGATCGTCCTCATCATTTATATAGATCCCTCCCCCGAGCCTCTCCGTCTTTTATTTTACACAAATAGACCCCTTAAATAAAACACCATTCATGTGTCCAGACTGAGGGCCGCGACCTCTCAAGAGGTCACCAGAGATCCAAAGGAGGTCGTGGGAGAAATAAATCCTCATCATGCTCTACAGAGAAATATGGTTTCTGATCTTGGTTCTCGATCCGTTCTGTAAACATCGGCATAACAGGCGCATTATCATATCCAGGTGACCTCTGACCTGAGACTGGTTGAACACAACCGGGACAGAATGTGGATAATTTGGCGCGTTCTGGACCGGCAGAACTGAAGGCTTGGAGGTTTTAGTTTAACTTGCTTTTCAGTCTCGCTCATCGGCTTCCGCCTTAGCAATGCACTAATTCTTAAAAAATGAGTTCTTTAGGTTTGGATGGTTACGCACCGGATGCCACTGAGCACAACCAACATCTGTGTGTGAAGCTGCAGTGATGCAGTGAAAATAAACATAATATTTCTGGGATTTTGTCAACATTTTGTGACAACAGGTGTAACTCTGTCTGACCAGTCTGCATTGGTTATATGGTACTATCAACAATAAACCAAAATAAAGAGATGCCACTCTGTATCATGTTGTCCATGAAGAAATTCATGATACCTGTCAGTCTTACACCAACACTTGAATTAAGGAGCAAGGAAGACATCTGAAAATCTATTTCAGAAGTTCTGCAAAATTTGACTGTTTAACCAAAGAAAAAAAAAATCTTTTTAATTTATCAAAAGATGGTTTACCTATTTGAATGATTCTACAGTGAGGGGAATGATGGTGCCTCAACCAGATCAAACATTCCAATGCTGATTTCGTCTTGTGCCCCTTAAATGTCACTCCAGAAACAAATACATGCAAGTCTATGGATCCCTGAGGACACCGGTGTCCTCATGGCAGGTAAGGGCTTAACCAATCCAGAGGTTATGTTTTGAAAAAACAGCATGCCCCAAACCAGACTAAAGCATTTCAAGCAACAACAACTTCACTACAGGTCAAAATGTTTGGAATTATGTGACAGAAACGATCCATCAGTGCTATAGTCCAAATTCCGCAACAGCAACATTCCTCCAGATCCTGAGCTCACAGATCTTGGACTGTTTTGGACTCATAAATGTGACCAATGAGATCCTGCATTGATGTTTTTAGACCTGAAGGTATCTTAAAAGCATGAAAGAAGACCACAGACCCGGGGTCAGTTTTAATTTGCTGAGGATTCAAATGTCAGTGTCAAGGTTTGGTCACAGTGCGGGGAGTTCTCTTTAGCTTACAGGTCAGTATCAACACTATCAGACAGGAAGTCCAGGACAGCTGCATGCAGAAGGTCCAAGTCCAGACAGGAAGTGTGCGCCATGCAGCGGCTATGATGAGCTGTTCAGGAGCGGTCTGGGGTACATGCCCTGGTAGTAGGAGGCCTCAAGAGGCTCCATGGTCCTCCCCCCAAGACCGGACGCCCCCCCACCATTGTAAGAAGAGTACTGTAGAGCCTCATAGGCCTTCAGGTCCAGTTTGTGCTGCTGCTCCGAAGACGACATTAAGTTGTTGATGGAAAACGGGTGGTTGAAAGAGTAGTGGGGGTCTCCTTTTATATGCAGAGGAGTTTCATGGGCCATGGAGTGGGGAGGAAGTGACAGGGAAGACAATAACTGAGAGCTGGATACCTTCAGGTCAGACACCCCTCCAACACCTCCCCTCAGATCCAGGCCGGTGGGGGAGCCCGTCTGGCTGGAGGAGGCCACAGATGAGTCCAGAAGTCCGACGGGTTTGGCAGAATCTCCGGCAGGAGAGGTACAACGGCCGCCCCCTGCTCCCATATGCTCCTTCCTCCCGTCTGGTTTCCCCGGAGTCTTCTTCTCGCACTTAAATCTCTTTTGACGTCGCAAGTAACAGCCGTTCTCAAACATGTTGCCTGAGTCTGGGTGCAGGGTCCAGTACGAACCTTTCCCCGGTTTGTCGGGCGAACGGGAAACCTTGACGAAGCAGTCATTGAAGGACAGCGAGTGGCGGATGGAGTTCTGCCAGCGTTGCTGGTTTTGCCGATAGTAGGGGAACAGGTCCATGATCCACTGGTAGATCTCACTGAGAGTCAGCATCTTACTTGGCGCCTGCTGGATCGCCATAGTGATGAGTGAGATGTAGGAGTAGGGGGGTTTTGCGTGAGGGTAGCTCCGTCTGAACGTCTTGTTGTCACGGCTTCGGTTCAGTCCACCACTACCGTACGCCATGCCGGAGCCCATGTTGGGACTCATGCTTCCATACGGGTTCAGACCCAAGGAGGCCTGCTGGGCCGACACCGAGTTCATACTGGACGGGCTCAGAGGCCCACCCATGGAAGCCACACCCCCACCTAAGCTCGACATAGGCGCTGGAGCGGAGCCCCCCATCCCTCCTACGGGGGACGGACTGAGACCGGTACCGCTGTACGACATGTTGAAGGAGCCCGACGTGGTGCCACCGCTCGACATGTAGCCAGACATGGACGCCATTCCAAGACCAGAACCCATCCCAGTGCCTGCCATCGGAGAGTACACCTGCAGGGAGGACAGAGGACGAGTCAACTTTCATTTGAAGATGGAGTGAACATTAGTGGTAGACTCAAGAATCAGTCAGGATGATTTACAGTCAGGTTCAACTAAAGGTCAACAATGAGCATCAATGCTGAAATGCCATCACTTGTTTTAAAAACAGTATCATAACCTGCTCTCTGGTCGGAGCCATCGGAAGCAAAACATTCTGGGCCAGCATGAGTTTGGTCAAAAGAACTAGGGTCATTAAACCAGGACCACGTGGACCAGATCAAATCTTTCCATTTCAACATTTCCTACAACCCACCACTTACTCCCCACACACCAAGGATCCACAGACATCCTATTATGACTATTTCAGGTTGGCCAGACCTTGTCTTTATGTAGCCTAAAAATATATAGAACCCTTTCTGGGCCCAAAGGTCCCGTCCACATTCAGCCTGGACAAAGATGAAGACACATGCTTGGTTAGCCCAAAACTTAACCCCAATGTAACATCAGAAAACGTCTTTATGTGAATGTCTTTTCTCCTCAAACCTTTCAACCACATTTCCCCTTTGTTAACGCAGAAGTCAGTGTTTATCTCTTTTTGTCTAAACTCAATAAAAAAAAATTCATTTAAGGAATCAACACCACCTGATTGCTCCCTTAGCGCAATCAAATGATGAGAACTCATCAACATCTCACACACACATCGCTGAAGTTATAATCCAAACACATGCATGTTCAGTTAAGTGGACAGTCTAATTTGTCCTTGCATAATGTCCAGTGTGTCTCTGTGTGCCCCATCTCTGTCCACCCCCCGCCCCCCCAACCCCTCTGGATAAAGGTCTAAAAAGAAGTGTATAAGACTGCTGATATCTAATCTCTGAAAAGAAACTTATGTGGATAATAGCAGAAATATTCACGTTTAGGAGCATTTTCATTTTCCTTAAGATTTTAACCGGATGAAGTATGACTCTGTTATATTTTTCATTATTTTCTTGTTTCCTGTTTGTTTACATAATACATTATTTGTTCATTTAAATGAGGAAATGTTAAATCACGTACATGTACAAAAACCTTGCATGATAAAACAAATTTCTCTGATACTGAGCTTTTGAAATATCGTTGCTTAAATATTTTTAATGCTGTTAAATAAAATCTGTAATTGATAAACAGTTATTCTTGGTTTGAGGTCGGTGTGTGTGTGTGAGCAGTGGGTGTCTGAGGGTTTGAAGTCATTTTCTGACCTGAGTGAATGAATGAATTTGAAGCAAAAATTCCGTTTTGATCATTAGGAATAATGATCAAAACCACGTGCAATGATTAATAATTAATCAATAGCAAATCCCGGATTAGTTTTTTTTCTTCCATATTTAGGATTTCAGTTATTATACGTGTAGATTAGAAAATAATTTATGACAATAAGCTTTTAAATGGTCTTCTAACTTACACTGAGAATAAATAAAAGACACGTAATTATTACACAATTTACTCAAAGAATAATAATCAAAACGAAAGTCCCAATCATCAATATTATTTTACTTTCACGTAGTTGATTATTTTTCTTTGAATGTTTTGGAATAAATAAAATCAGGCCCGATTTGCACGCGGTTCTTGCTTTGTTTCTTTTTATATTCTTCAAATCTTCAGGGTTTTTTTTCTCTGCTTTATCCAAATCTGAACCCCGCTTTATAACTTCAATGATTTGTAATTACTTTATGAATCTTAATAAACAGATTCAATCTGCTTCAGGATTTTTTTTTTTTTTTAAACAGAAAAACAAAATGAAATAAAATCTGCGGGTATTTTTTTTTTTTTTTGTGGCTCCTCTGGATTAATCCCGGGAGGATGCGGAGCGGCTGACCCGGCTCCAGCGCCGTTAAAGCGGGCGGAGAGTGACCGACCTCCTCGCTGTAGTATCCGCTCCAGTCCGGAGCTTCGTGGCCTTCCATCTTCACCGTGCCCAGCATGACGGCGGCCCGCAGCCGGAACACGGACCCTGCTGCTCCCGCTCCGGGTGAACCTGTCCCGCTCCCTGAGTGTGAGCCTCCCGGTCCGGATAGAAGCGCCGAGTCGAGTCAAGCGGAGCGGAGCGGAGAGAGGAGTAAAGAAGAGCAGGAGGAGGAAGAGGGAGGAGGTGATGGTGACCTGCGGACTGCTGTGATCCTCCTTCTCCTATAGGTTCAGCCTTCATCACCTCCCTCCTCTCACAACTTCTCATTTCTTCATTCGTTGAATTCACACAGAGAGACTGAGCTGCTGCTCCGTTTCTGCAGCAGATAATCACTTTTCCAGCCACAAAGACCCGAGACTCATCAGGAGATGACAGAGAGAAAAAATATCTTGTTTTAAAATAAACCTGGTGATATTCTTTAGAATATTTCAAATTCGGAAGGTTTACATCACTTCAAACGAAGAGAAAATTCTGACTGATATATTTAGAGTCCATTTTAGAAAGAGCCCAGAATTATTATTATTATTATTATTATTATTATTATTATTATTATTATTATTATTATTATTGCTAAATAAACTAAATAAAACTGTTGTTTGATATATTTCAAATTTTCAAAATGTTCCAAGGTCAATCATGATCAAAGGTCATTTTTGTTGGATTTGCTAAAATTCTTAATGCTCTCCTGTTTGCAGGTTGTCTGGGGCCCTAAGCTGAGTTTCATTTGGGGCCCATTCTCTGTGAGTCACTGACCTTTTGTTTGTGGTTCATCCTCTCTTTTTCTTTCTATTTTTTTTTATTTTGCTTTCAAAAGCAATTGTAGATCTGGTTTGATAATTACTGGCCGATCTATTCACAGAACTCTACATATTTGACCATCTCTGACAGAAGCAGCAGTGTAATTGAAATCAGCTTTAGATTGTGACTTTATGATCATTTTCACGTGGCTCTGTGGTAGAAGTCTGTCCTGTATGCATGTGGCCCTTAGCAGTAGCATAGTGTGCTTAAGCCTTGGGCCGGCTCGCTGCGTCATCACTTTTGACTGATACCCGACCTGAAAATATCCAGTCCAATAAATATCAAGATTTCATGTGATTTAAAAAAAAATCTCAGATTCACAGTCAGTTTAAAAAAGTCACTAAGTTCAAAAATTAAGAGAAAAAAAAAGTTGCTTTAAAAGTTTAATTCTTGATCAAACAGAAATCACTGTAAATAATAATGTTTACATTTATTCATGAGTTTAAAACGAAACAGCATCTTCACTTCAAACAGTTTGAAGGAACCAATAAGCTGCTGCTCAGGGCCCCATGCAGGGGGCCCCCAACGGGACTTGGGCTCTAGCGCTCAGGGCAGATCTTAAAAGTTCCCATTCGAAGTAAAACTCACCAAAAATTGTTCCAATATTTCCTGAATTCTCAATAATTTATAGCTAAAATGTTCAGTTGAAATTTTATTGACGACGGAACAAATTTACATGTGACATCATTTTAACAGCTACCATGTTATTAATAATTGTCGTGGGGTCGCATTTCACCTTCAGTGTCTCCAAAGCTGATCTAATAAAACATTTGTCAGTTTTTCATGATTGAAGGGGAAAAACAACAAATCCAACTTGAGAAGTTCTTTGTGACATCATGTCGATTTCATAGAGAAACAAAATCAGCGTTCATCCAAAGATATCTATTAGAAACGAAACTGAAGTGACTGATTATCTCTCCTCAGTGAAACTGAAGAAATTTACTGTTAACATGTAAATATGTGCAACAAAATCAAATATTGTTGATCAGAATGAGACGTCAGGTACGGCCTTCACTGCCGGTCAACCGGAGAAACCCGGTTGAAACCTGGTTGAAACCCGGTTGAAACCCGGTTGAAACCTGTTCTCTCTCCTCGTCCTTCACGCTGATGATCTCAAGTTCCTCAGCTGCCTGAGAGAGACTGAAAACCAAAGATCTCTACAAAGTAGGTTTTTCAGTTAAAAGTAAGAAAAAAGTAGAGCTGGAACGTTGATGATGAAGATTATTTTTTATTGTTATTATTGCTGACAGACTTTTTATTTTATTATCCCCCCAACCCCCAGTGTCTGTTGGTGCTCTGGGTTTTTTTCCAATGCGGTGGTTTAAAAAGCTCCTGATGGTGAAGTAACAGAGTAGAACAACCACTCACTGTTCACCATTATCTCACTGGATTAACTGGATGAGCTGGAGGCTTAAAGGACACTCTCACCAAAACACCGAGGGGAGGAAGAAGAGGAGAAGAAAGGCTGCATGAGAGAAGTTTATTTCTGGCTGTTTGTCCAACAGACCCTCGGCCCACCGGGCCTTCAGGACGGAGCAGAGGAGACCCTGAACGTCCTGGAGGTTGCCATGGGTTACCCAATGGAAGATTTGTCCTTTTTTGATCAATCAAGTTTATTTGCAGAGCACATTTTAGAAACACGGCAGCTCAAAGTGCTTTACATCATGAAAACATGAAAACAAAAACTCATTATGATCTCATCATAGTGAAAACTTGTTACATTTGATCCAAATCATCAACACACATCAAATATGTTGGTTAATGTTCCATTTATTATGATTCCAAAGCAGCTCTAAACAGGAGGGGTTTAGTCTAGGTTCAAAGGAACTCAGTGTTTCGGCTGTTTTGCAGTTTTCTAGAAGTTTTTTCCAGATTTGTGGTGCATAGAAGCTGAATGCTGCAGAACCATGTCTGGTTCTGGTTCTGGTTCTGGATGCAGAGCTTGAACAACATTGAACGATTTGTGTCAGATTAAATCTCATTCTGTCCTTCAAACACTAATGAAGATGTTACTAAAACCTTGGCACCAGGTTGACCCGGACAGCCCCACCCCGACCCGGAAGCGGTGACGACACGGCGGAGGAGGAGGAGGAGGAGGAGGAGGAGGAGGAGGAGGAGGAGGAGGAGGAGGAGGAAGATCCTGCTGGTCATTGAGAATTCAGTGGAACTCGTTGGGGGGTTTCGGTGTGACTCACAGGAGTGTAAATTCTGCGTCCTGTCAGATGAAAAGCTCCTCACTGATAATTATGTTGTAACTGTAGAGATTGACTCACCTGGCCGTCTCTCCCAGACTGACAGGCTCCACAGCCTGGCAGCGCCCCGCGCTCTGAGCACAGCACAGCCTCCAGTGAGGGAAACTGGGTTTTTTAAATTTAAGTTTGGTCCCTCAGTGGTGAACAAAAGTCACCATAAAGTGTGTTCTTGATTTACTCATAAATGATAAAACATAACCAGTCTTAATTGCATTGATGGGATCCTTTTTTATGCTCCATGATGCTGTTTGGATGTTGGCAATAACTGTCAGAACATAGCTCTGCAGTGTGTGGGCAGGGGTGTGTGTGTGTGTGGGGGGGGGTGGGGGGGGGGGTGTGTGTAAGTGTTCTGGTTAGGTCAAAGGTTGTGCTGTGTGTGTGTGGCAGCTGCTCACCTCCAGGTGACCTGTACCTGTTTCGGAATCAACAAAGTTGAGTGTGTGTCACAGCCTGTTATTACAGTCATGTTGAAGGCTTTGTTTCTCTGCTGAACTCTTCACCTCTGCCTTATCCATACCAGTCACACACACACACACACCCACACACACCCCCACACAAATGAAACTGTACAGTGTTATTCTATTTTTTAAAATTATTTTTAGAATAGCACAGATTGTCAGTGAGTTTTCTGTCCAGGTCAACCCAAAGCTTCGCTCTAACCACAATCCTGCACGTCACTTTCTGAGACAATAAAACCAAGACTCAGTCTTTAAAGGGGCAGTACGCGTTTTCCAGGCACACAGTGCCTTTTTTAAAGAATAATCAAGGAACTGTATTACCTTCAGTTGTTAGGAAAATGCTGTCTATATCAAATATGACAAATTTTGATGTCATAATTAACGGCTTGAAAAACCCTTTAAAAAGCCCTGCCCTTTCTGAAACTCCTCTATTAACCCTTTATCAATGGTTTTACCAGCGTTGCTCTGAGAAGTAGCTCCTATAGTGAGTTCAGCTGATGCTGGCTAGTCTGAAGGAGCTGAGTGGGAAAGTCAGCTATGAGGCGGAAGCTCAGAAACGTGGAAACTGCTGTGTCCTCGAAGGCGGAGCTAGGTCCACCCAACAGTTTTACATGAATCGTTGCCATGGAGATTAAAGGATTTCTCAAACATGCATGAAAGAATCAGGTATGGTTTTGAGGAGGGAATAACATGATGTTAGTTCCAAAGAGTCGATTTTACATTATACTACTGCCCCTTTAAAATTAAGAATCCAGTTTCCTCGTATTTCTAAGAAGAAAAGTTCTCCTGTTGAAATGATGTGTTGTTGCTTTTTCAATAAAGTTTTGGAAATCAAACCTTGTTTAAAATGCGCCTGTTTAAAACATACACAAACATTATTTTTCAGCAGAATGTCGCCATGTTTTTCTTCAACACCGTGCTGCTGCTGAACATCCTCCATGCATGGATGACATGCATGGAGGATGTTCAGCGACAAATAAACAAATAAAACAAATAAAACGTTGCAGGACCCTCAAAAACACAAACATTCCATCACAAAAAAATGCAATAGCTTCTTTTAGTTACATTTTTTTTCTTTTTTTTATACTCTTTTTCTTTTCTTTTTTCCCCAGTCGTTATCAACGACAGCCTACAGAGGTAATCCCTGTTCCACTGATTTCATTTAGCAGTGCCTCCTCCTGCTCTGCTGCTCCATATGATCACATTGTGCAGCTCAGCAGGCGGAGCAGAGCTTACAGCCTGGTGAGATGCTGGCACCTCCTCTCAATTCTGTCCTCAGGATTACAAGACACAGAGAGGCGTAATATTTCCACCCTTTACATGTTTTATTAATTTTGCGATTCGCCTGTTAAAGTGTCATATAAGTTCAGTGCATTCATTACAGTGGAGCAGTACAACTGCTGCTACTAACTCAGAAGGTCAGGAGGTCAGGGGAGTCATTGATTATTCATAAAATCAAGAAAATTACGAGCCACCCTGACCATCCTCTTCGTGAGACCGTCTTGGGAAAACAGAGCATCTTCATCAGAGGCTTCTTCAGATTCACTGCAACACAGACTGCTACCAGAGATCTTTCCTGCCATAAGCCACCAGTATCTACAATAACTCTTTGAAGAATTAGAGTTAATATGAGTTACAACAACATTTCATTGTCTTTGGGAGCCATAAAGGATTTCTGAATGTGAGCCTGAACTCACCATCCTGATGACTGGCAGCCTGAGGGATTCTGGGAGCTTTTCCCAACAGGAACATGGGGTAGAAAACATAGGAAGATGATGGAACTATTTACTCAAGGCTTCCTGGGAAAAATATTTTCACTCTGATCAGGTGTCACATTCACATTTAATTCATTTAGTTGATTTACATATTCAGCTGCTTATTTTAAGCAAAGTGCTTCCTTCTCCAGCACTTTTTTATGTCTCTGGCACTGAAGAGATTTTTTTGTCATCCTAACACTGTTATCCATAGTTAGTTAGTTAGTTGGTTAGTTGGGTGGTTAGTTAGTTTAGGATCTTTCATTACATTACTAAAACAAGTTTTAGAAATCAAACAAAAACAAAACAAATGACATGGTCTGTCATGAAGTGCGGTGAAAACAGAAAGCGGTGAGGGAGACGCAGCAGACCCAGATGAGATGAATGATGGAAGTTTAATGATGACAATATACTTAAATAAGTCCAAAAGTCCACAAAACCTGGCAGCACAGTAGAGCGGAAGGCTAGGGCTCAACACTGGTAGCAACAGGCTACACGCATGGACCAGACACATTGACAAGGACCCGACCACACAGAGACACAGGTGAGACTAAATACACAGGAGGCAATCAGGGAACGAGAAACACCTGGGAGCAATCAAGGGGAAGACAGGACAACACGGAGACTCAGAGACACAGGAAACTCAAAATAAACACACAGAAAAACACGGAACATGACAATGTCAAAAGCACAAACTTACGGGGGACTCCCTAGTTCTGCTGGGGGACTTCAAATCTCACGTGGGCAATGACAGTGAGACCTGGAGGGCCGTGGTTGGGAGGAACGGCCCCCCCGATCTGAACTCGAGCGGTGTTCTGTTGCTGGACTTCTGTGCTCGTCATGGATTGTCCGTGGGAGGAGTTTGGAGAGGCCATGGAGAAAGACTTCCATACGGCTTCGAGGCGGTTCTGGTCCACCATCCGGAGTCTCAGGAGGGGGAAGCAGTACAGCACCAACACTGTTTATAGTGAGGATGGTGTGCTGCTGACCTCTACTCGGGACGTTGTGGGCAGAATACTTCGAAGACCTCCTCAATCCCACCAACATGCCTTCCATTGAGGAAGCTGAGCCTGGGGACTCTGGGTTGGGCTCTCCAATCTCTGGGGACGAGGTCGCCGAGGTGGTTAAAAAGCTCCTCGGTGGCAGGGCCCCGGGGATGGATGAGATCCGCCCGGAGTTCCTTAAGGCTCTGGATGTTGTAGGGTTGTGTTGGCTGACACGACTCTGCAATATTGCATGGACATCGGGGGCAGTTCCCCTGGATTGGCAGACTGGGATGGTGGTCCCCCTGTTCAAAAAGGGGGGGGTGTCGGATAGTTGAACCTCGGATTCAGGAAGAGCAGTGTGGTTTTCGTCCTGGTCGTGGAACACTGGACCAGCTCTACACCCTCGGCAGGGTCCTGGAGGGTGCGTGGAAGTTCACCCAGCTGGTCTACATGTGTTTTGTGGACTTGGAGAAGGTGTTCGACTGTGTCCCTCGGGGAGCCATGTGGGGGGTCCTCCGGGAGTATGGGGTACCGGGCCCTTTGATACGAGCTGTCAGGTCCCTGTATGACCGGTGTCAGAGTCTGGTCCGCATTGCCGGCAGTAAGTTGCTCATTTCCTTTGAGAGTTGGACTCCGCCAGGGCTGCCCTTTGTCACCGATTCTGTTCATCACTTTCATGGACAGAATTTCTAGGCCCAGCCAAGGTGTTGAGGGGATCTGTTTTGATGGCCTTAGGATCGCATCTCTGCTTTTGGTGGATGATGTGGTCCTATTGGCTTCATCAGGTCGTGATCTGCAGCTCTCACTGGAGCGGTTTGCAGCCGAGTATGAAGCGGCCGGGATGAGGATCAGTGCCTCCAAATCCGAGGCCATGGTCTTGAGCCAGAAAAGGGTAGAGTGCCTTCTCCAGGCCGGGGCGGGGGTTGTCCTGCCCCAAGTGGAGGAGTTCAAATATCTCAGGATCTTGTTCACGAATGAGGGAAGAAAGGAGCGGGAGATCAACAGGCGGATTGGTGCAGCATCTGCTATGAAGCGGGCGCTGTACCGCTCCGTCGTGGTGAAGAGAGAGCTGAGCCAAAGAGCGAAGCTCTCGATTTACCGGTCGATCTACGTTCCCACCCTCTTCTATGATCATGAGCTTTGGGTCATGACCAAAAGAACGAGATCACAGATACAAGCGGCTGAAATGTGTTTTCTCTCCGTAGGGTGTCTGGGCTCTCCCTTAGAGATAGGGTGAGAAGCTCAGTCATCCAGGAGGGACTCAGAGTAGAGCCGCTGCTCCTTCACATCGAGAGGAGCCAGTTGAAGTGGCTCGGGCATCTGGTCAGGATGCCTCCTGGACGCCTCCCTGGTGAGGTGTTCCGGGCACGTCCCACCGGGAGGAGGCCCCGGGGAAGACCCAGGACACGCTGGAGGGACTATGTTTCTGGGAACGTCTTGGGATTCCCCCTGAGGAGCTGGAACAAGTGGCTGGGGAGAGAGAAGTCTGGGCCTCCCTTCTGAAGCTGCTACCCCCGCAACCCGACCCCGGATAAAGGGGAAGAAAATGGATGGTTGTATGGAAATATATGATCAGTTGCATACTATAGAACAACACTTTTCTTTTCTGTACATTAGTTATAACATTTGGTAAAAAAAAGAAAAAAAAACATCTCTTTTTGTCATGTCTAGTAAAATGAAAATCTGTATTTTAACTAAACAATATATATTGAAACACAATCCCAGGAGTTCTAGTATGAACAATATTTCTAAAAAAAAAAAAAAAAAAAACCCACAAAGTTAGTAGTTTAATCTATCTATAACAGGCATTTTTAACACTTGTAGAATAATGACAACAAAGTACAAAGCGAGCTGCTCCACTAAACTTCAAATTATCCAATTTGAAGATTATTCATGTATTCTGTAAATCCATTACACCAAACCATAGGACGGTACATGAAATAAATCCACTGGAAGAGATGCAACAGTCAACTACTGCCACCAGATGGCGTCAGAGCTAACAGATTACACATTACCACAGGAACAAATAAGTTTAATTATAATTTCATTTAATCTGTGCAACAAAATTTCACCATAAAAGTAAAGGAATTTATGGAGAAGGTAAATAAGTCCAGTTTAAATCTATGAAATAAGATTTAAACTTATTTTATAGTTTAAATGAAATAAACTATGAAACATTGATTTGAATCAAGATCAATGATCTTGATTCAAATAAATCAAGATCATTAGTTCTGGATACTAAAGATTAAAGTGGATACCAGTCGATTTTGGGTTGCAATAGTCTGATCTGGATGGAGTAAATACATGAAACACATGAAACACTGGATAAACATGTCGTCAGGGAGGAGACCAGAGAAAATTAAAGTCGAGTATTATTGTAGCACATCCGAACAACATTAACCTCAGTGGCCTTCTATTGGGGAAAACAGATGCCATTACTGCCAACGTCGTCAAATGTTCCTTAAAAAACGATTAGCCCTTTAATTTAGCACTGAATAGGAATGTCCAACTCAGATGCTAACATCTCATTAGCCTCAAGTGATGTACTGTATGGCTATATTCAGTAAACAATAGAAAATGTGCTTTTTGTGTTACACCCTAAAGATAATGTCCAGGGTGGCCAGCCACACGGCCCGTCATAAAGTGCTACTGTCCATTGGTCCAGACAGGCTTGAGATGAAACTGTGGCAGACTTAGAGAAAGTCTATTGAAAGATTTTAATACTTTTGCGTTGCTCCACATTTCAGTTTGTTTGAATGACAGGAGGGTTCAGATATTATTACAATGGCGCATAAGCCAGATAACCTTCAAAAGTCACATGACACCCCATTTGACAAAGTCTATGTTGGGGGCGGAGAGCAGCATTTTTTCTGAATTTACAGCCTTTATTGCACAGTAATCAGAAAGGAAGGGGAAAGGAACTCAGGATCGCCGAGTCGAGGTTTATAATGGCGCCCGCTCCAAACAATGTGCCACGCCACGTCGAAGACTTTTTATTTTTATTTATTGGCACTAATTGCCCTTAGGGTGGAGAAGACATGCAGCAAATGACCAAATGACCCGGGAGAACCGTGTTGAGGACTAGCCTCTGAACATGGTGCACGTGCTCTACCAACCGGGCCGCCCCTGTGATAAAGACAGTCTGAGGGGAAACATTTCCTGTCTTCTTTAGTGCTGGGCTCCAGCAAACAGGAAGCCACTTTCTAAACACATAGAAGACAAACACTTGTGAAAATTGGATTATTTCGTTCCAGATTTTTGGCCTTGTTTTATTTTCACCATTAAACTCACAACAATGTTTGAGCACCCTGATGTTGAACACCATGGATGTTAGGGATTCTGTCTTTCCCTCTATCTCTTTTAACCTCTGTTATCTGCTTACACACACACACTGCAACTTACATAACCATGTTTATGTGTGACTGCCATCAGTCATATGTAAACAGATTGAAACTGATTAGACAATCCTTTAGGGAGGGTACAGATTGCAGAGAAGAATAAAAAGCTAAACTCACTACAATCTTTGCCTCACTTGGCTTCATCCATAAGGTGAGCTAACTAACTCTGTATCTGTTCCATTAGTATGACATGTATGGCTTGTAACACTTGATCATTTTTCGGCATTACAGCCTGTTTTTTTATATAACCAAATCTCATTATTTCTCAAGGTAATTTACACTGGGAGGTTCTGGTCGGGTCCTGAAACTGGTTAATGGACCTGGAGGAGCACAGAGACAAAAATGAATGAAGTCCAACAGATGTTATGAGGAAAACTGTCCTTTCTTTTTGACTGTTGGAGAAACTGAGCAGAAAGAATCTGAGATGCAATAGAAGGCTTTAAAAGCAAATCTTTATTTAACAAATAAATCACAATTACAGATAAATTTACCTGAGTGCTGCTTTTCTTATTTTATTTTTTTTTTTTACAACGGTTCAAAACAATTCAGTTTCAATCTAGTTTATTTTTAATTCCCCCATTTCAGATCCAGTTACAGAGAAATATACAATAAAATCATTCCAGTTCATACCAACAAGGGAGAAGTTATTAGGTAAGATGATTTTAAAGTTATAATTTGTAATTCCTTAAGATTTGAAGAGGCTTTATTCAGGCACAAAGTGCCATCTTACAGCACAATCAAGTAACTGTTACTGTCAGAATGCTGTATATATCAAATATGACTTGAAAAGAAATTTAGCTTTGCAATTTAATACCTCTGTCTCTTTAAGAAGCTCCTGCTCTTTCCAATACTAAACCTACAAGAAGTCATCATAAAAATACTCCTCCACTGTGCCGTTTACAACCGTTCTTTGTAGCGTTGCACTTAGTAGTTCGTATGATGAGTTCAGCAGGCTCCCAGTTCCACCAGGTGTTTGCTAATTGCTGCTGCCACTAGTCTGGAGGAGTTGAGTAGGGGAAGGGTGCTCTGTAGAGCAGAAGCTTGGTTGGGGGTTGTAGCTTCAATGAGGAACTTAGATAGCACTTTGTGAGAGCAAGTGTTTATACAACCCCAATGGTTGCAATGGGAGATTCAAGGATTTCTCAAAGATGCGTGAAAGAATCAAAGCATCAAAAACATACTCCAGGTATGTTTTTGATGAGGGAATCACATCACAAGCTCAAAAAAGGTTGATTTTACATAATACCCCAAATCAAACAGCTCTTTAACACGTCTTCAGTGGCATACACAGGACTCCTTGTTGTTTATGGTTTGGTCTTCATCTTCTTGCGCCTCTTTAAACAGCATTTCACCACGCCAACGATTACCAGTATCACCAGCAGCACAGCAACCACAGCCAGTACGGGGATCAGGATGTGTGACAGTGACTTCTTGTCAGATGTAGCTGGTGCTACCTCCTCACATGAGGAGTCCTGTTCATCGGCACAGACACACCTGTAGGAACCCTCGGTGTTCTGGCAGGTGTGCTGGCAGGGGTTCCCGGTGCTGCATTCATCCACGTCAACGCAGAAGCCTGAGCTGTCTTTCTGGAAGCCTTCTTCACACTTCTGGCAGATGATGCTGAAATTAGCGGGGGAGCCATCCAGCACTCGCCAAACAGCAGGAACTCCTGAGCAGAACAGGTCTAACTTTATGGCAGACCAACACTCAACCAGGACTTTGTTGCCGTCGCTGGAATCAGCCATCAGGAAGCGAATGCTGGGATGCTTGGGGTTTTTGGAATGCTCACAGGATTCTGGCTCTGATGTCGTTGGGACGTTGGGACGGAACGTTGTCGAGTCGGGTTTTGATGTTGTCGGGCTCGTTTTCAGCTGTAGCTCCGTATGCGCATCGCTCCCTTTGCAGATGAAATGGTAGAGGCTTTTACAGCTGGTGGGAATTAAACCCCAAGTAACTTCTGACTGGACCTGCTGCTGCCTCAGAGCCCCACATAATAGCCCTGTGCAGGTGAGCTTCGGCTCCTCCAGCCAGTTGATGGCGCTGGCCTGGTTACCGTTCTCTACCCACTTGAATCCTCTCAGAGGTTGTCCATCAGTACTACATTCGTGTTTAGACTTCCTCAGCCCGACCCAGACGGTGATATTTTCCTGAAATGGCTTTGACTTGCTGAGAAGCTGAAGTATTTCCTGGCGCTCTTGCTGGGTGGCCACAGAGGGCAGAACACCAGGACGGCAGTTCATCATGGCCTGGTCAAAGGAAGCTTTGCTGTTGCTCAGACTGTATTGGGGGTGTGAGGACAAGTCGGTGGAGACATTTCTCAGCAGGAAGACAACCATCCAAAGGGAACTCCACCAGCAGCAGAGCCAAAATTCCATTTCCTCAAGCTCCGCCCCCTTTGGTGATGATGTCACTGTCAAAATAAGCAATATTATTAATTAAAGCCGTGATGGTCAGGAATAGAATAATTGGCCAATTTGTTCCCGCAGTTTTATTCACAACAATTTCATTTTAATCCAGATTTTTTTATATGGCACAATTTAACTTGAGCCACTTTACAAAAAAAAGTTATTTCAGTTCAAACAAACATACACATTCTGATTGATTCTAGTCATCAAACAGAGCATCAAGTTCAATTCATTATTTAAATTAGCTAAAAAAAAAAAAATTCTATGTAAGGAAACCCAACAGATTGTACAGAGACCTCCTTTACGAGAACAAAGCAACAGAATCCAGACAGCAATCCCTTGTACTGAGCATGCAGCCAGGGTGGGAAGACGTTCCCTTTAACAGGAAGAAACCTCCAGCAGAAGCAGAACCTGGCTCAGTCCGAACGGTCATCTGCCACAAGCAGTTTAACTGAGGGCAAACAAACCAGTTTGACAATCAGCCTATTCTTCTTGGAAGTCAATTATTTCCATGAGGATGTATAGTCATGGAATTTATCATGAAATGATCAATTGAATTTAATTGTGTTTAATTGAAATTTATTTCAGTAACTACTCACTAAATGAATAACACACAGACCTTTATTCTTAATTAGACTGAAATGTTTGCCTATTCTTCTTTGTAAACTTTAGAATTTGAGCTCTTTTTACTTTTTTCTATAAAGGATCTTGTCTGTAGATTTTCCTGCCGTGGATCTCCGGTCAGATTGGCTGAATTTGAGTTTAAGATGTTTGGACTGGGTGATCAGTTTCTAAAAGCAACAAATATTTCAACTTTCACACTCACTTTACATCATTTCTTCATGCTATTTGTGTCAATGTAAAAGTTTTTCTAAGCTGAAATTTTACTAAGAAGATGTCACCAAAAACAACAACAAAAAAAAACAACCGCCCAGAAATAAATGAATCTGTTTTCCGTCTGGTTAATTGGTCTCTCTTACCGTTAGTTACTCGTCCAGGTTTTGATTCAGTCGTTTCTTTTCCTCCTCCTCTCCCTCTTTCTGCTCTGTTTGTTCTCAGGTTATAGTCTTCCCTGGACAGCTGCTGTTGTCTCCTCCACTCTTTACAGTTTTGTCCTCCTGACTCTGGAAAAAAAAAATATCTTCTTTCTTTCCACGTCTTCCAGTTGACCTCTTATTTCTTTCCTCCGGTTCCTCCTTCACAGTAGCTGTGCTGGCAAATTGCTGGCTTCACTCCCTCCCACCCAGCACCCCCCGTAGCGTCCCTCTGTCTCCTCCTGGACAGGAAGTGTGTTGGGTCTTGATATGGTCAGCTGTTTTCCTGCACCATCAACTAATCAGATTGAAAAACTCTGAGACATTCAGACCAAAACCTCAGCTTGCGATTTAGTATTTTCTGAGCTGAAGTAATCCTGGGAAGTGGACATGTGACAGCAGCAGGTGGGAGTTTCTCAATTCCAGTGGCCACTTTATTAGGTACACCTGTTCCGTTGCTTTTTAACACATGGGTTTAACAAAGGACGTGTCCACTAATAGATGGTGTTAATGAGATGCCGCGTGTAGAAGTGCAAACAAATCGGTTTTACGGCAACTTTCCCGTTCTGAGTCTCGGGACACTATAGAGGACACGTCTTATCAGCGTTTTTATTCTCTTCAAACTTGCTCACAGCTCGGATTTGAACAAACAGTGGAAAGGCGCAGGGAAGCCGATAGGGTAAGTGGTGACTTAGGCATTTCCAGGCGGCGCTGTGCAAAGAATGACAGGAAGTACGGCCGTGGAGGGGAAAGCCGTTTCTGACAAAGGTTTTCTCATGGTTAGAAATGTAATGGGCGTGTTGACACTTGGCGCTCTGAAAGCTACAGGGCTCTGACATCATAGCAAAACTGGTAAACAGCATCAGCATACAGGAGCACAGTTGGAGCGACTGAAGACGGCCAAAACAAACTTCAGTGTGTTTTGTTGGAATTAAATATGAAAGACCAGAAAAACGTGGAGGGTTTTTCCGGAGGGAAACTGAATGAGGTTTATATTTGGACTTTAACTAGCCCACAGCCTTTATTTATTTATTTTTTAGCTATTCGTAAAGTGACTGTTCTTCAGGAGTTTCGGGTAGAGAGAAAACGCAAAGTTCCATCAAGCATGGATGGAACTTGATGGTCAAGTATGGAAGGTTATCAGGAATAAGTTAAGCAGCTCCAGATGTTTTAAAGTCGCCTTTGATACACAAGTTAACTGGAACATCGGACTGTGGTCTGTTTTTCAGTCCATCATCATTTTTCCATTACTTTACCACTGTGATGTAATGATTTTCCATTTTGCTCGTTTGTTGTTTTATTTTTCATTGTAATCATATGAAGCACTTTGATCAGCCTGGTCGCTGAAACTAAAGTCAAATAAAATTGCCTTGCCAAAAGAAAAAAAAAATACAAAAATTGATAACCACTAGAACAGTTCACAACATATATAGCAACAAATGATGTTACTTATGTTTATGTTCCAGAATTAGGTGACAAAGTTAAAGAGGGATTCATTATTGGAAATGGGATTCAGGTGTTGTCTTTAGATTCCAGAAGGGGGCAGTGCAGCTTTACCTTTCATCTCATGACCATTTTCATTTCCTGGGCTAAATCTGAAGGAAAACACAGACATCAGTGGGCTCTCCACAGCACAGCTTTACTGCAAACATGAAACAGACAGAATGACAGGAATACATGCATTCACTTGCCTGGGCAAAACTCTTAGTTTTTGAATTGGAAACGGTTTCTTTAAAGAAACCAGTCGAGGAGAAGACGATAAACTGGCTCACATAAATAGAAACAAACACTGTAGAACCAAAACAAGGGGACGGGGGGATTGCGGCTGAATGTTTACTATGAAGCAGCTGCTTGAATGTTTGTGAAATTAGTCAAATATGGAAATATAAACCAGCAATACATTCATTGCAAAGATTCCAAGCTGGTTTTGAAGCTGCTCACAGGTTACGGTTGGAGTTTTGGTTGGATGTCACGCTGGCAGACTCTTTAAAAGTCTTACTTCAAATGTTTGTAACATTCAGGTGAAGCAAAGTTGACACGCAGAAAGACACCAGAGCTGCTTACCGCTCTGCAGGCGCGGTCCTGACCTGCTCGGGTTTAGATTAGATGAGAACTTTTACTGACCGGCGCAGGAGCGGCCATGTGACTTTGCGGCAAAACGAAAACAAACTAACGAGTGGAAATATCCTGGACCTGCTACTGAAAGTAACACTGACGGAAACGGGGTGCTTGTTGCTCGGTTCAGGCAGCGAACGCATGCACGAGGCGGGGTCAGACGGGGTCAGGCGGCGCTGGAGACGGCCAGCTTCTTCAGGTGGTCCATGAACACCTGCAGGCTGACGTCGTCAGTAAGGATGGGAGCCCCGGACTCCTGTGCAAAAAAACAAACCCTGTCAGCATTTTGTCTGATCGGCTGAGGTCAAAGGTCGCCGACGGGGTCCTTACCTGTCCCCAGGCGTACATGTTGTTGTGAGTTTGAGAAGGGTTGACCTTAGAGAGCAGGAAACGAGCCTAAAAACATACAGAAGGTTCTGCTCAGGGTGTTTCCATCACACAGATCCCACCGGGTCAGAACAGTTCTGGGTTCTTCGTTATAGACTGGTTTTATTTTGTTGTGACTTTTTCTTTGTCTAGCTCAGTTAGTTTTAATTAGTTTTTAAAGTGTGTTTGCTGTTTTTTTATTATTTATTAATTAAATATTGTTTAGTTTTAACTTGGTCTTTGCTAAACTAGTTTTAGTTTTTTTTAAATATTTTGGTTAATATTTAGGTGCAGAATTTAAAAAGGTCAAAGTGTTGCACTGTGATTATGTATCCATAATTTGGGAAACGAAGACTCAACAGAAGAAACCATTTTCAAAATTCAATTTTAATAATTCATTTTCAATTATTAAACAATTGACTGGTGTTTTCTCCCAACATTTCCTGTTGCTATTTTGCGGACTTGTGTTGGCGGCCAAAAGGAATATGGAGTGCAGTAATATATTTCACATCAGTTTGAAAAATAAATAGATTCATAAACACCAAAAACGAAGAATATTAGAGCTATAATTCCAGTATTCTCTTTAGGTAGTTTCATAAACGACAATATAATTTCAGTTAGTTGTAGGTTTTCCACATTAATTGCCATTTTTACTTATTTCAGTTAACTAAAATGTTTTCTCAATTTCAGCTTTTGTTAGTTTTAGCTAACTATAACAACCGTAATCCCATAAGAGAACAGGTCGCTTATGGAACACAATCAATGGGAATCTGGTCTTTGACAAATTTTTCAGACTCATATTTCTGCATTTTTTTCCAGTTGTTTTTACGACATTCTGGACATTCGTGAACAAACCAACATTGCCAGGGTTTTATTTTATTTTTATTTCACGTTCTGAAGCAACTGAATACGTTCCAGAAAATCTGGCTTCATTCAGAATCAAAATCTGGCTTCATTCAGCAGCAGCGCTCAGTTTTATGCTCCTCTAATCTAGAACAAAGTTTCAGAAAACTACAAAACAGCTGAAATACTGAGTTATTTTAAATCAAAGCTTAAAAACCCACCTGCTTAGAGTGTCTTTTGATTAACAGTAACTAAAACGATGATTCATATATTTGATCATTATTTTTCTTGATGAGGGCATTTAACAAAATGTAATGTTTGTAGCTTGTTTCATAATTGTTTACTGTGTTATATTTTTATCATGTGAAGCTCTTTGAACTACCTTGTTGCTGAAATGTTCTATAAAAAATAAACTTGACTGGATTCAGCAGGGTGGTGAGAAACAGTTTCTTTACTTTTTATTATTTTTATTTTATTTATTATTAATCAGTGGAAGAAAAGCTTTATTTTTCAGAAATTTTGATTTTATCTTTGTTCATTTATAATCATTTCAAAAGGTTTTCTTTTGGTTCCTTCGTGACCTTGAACGCCTGTGTTTGCTGTGTGTCTGAGTGAGTGAAAAGCAGGCGTGCGACAGCGCCCCCACCTGGCTGCCGCCGTGCTCCGTGTCGATGTATCTCGGCATGGGGAAGCGAGTGTGCAGCAGCTCTTGAGCGTCGTCCACTGGAGCCTGGAGGAGGTGCTTAAAGTTTTCGTACTCAGGCATGTCCTGGTAGCCAGCCTTCCTCCACTGAGACACAGTCTGAAAGAGACAGACGCTTACACACACATTTATTCTAGAGCTAACACACACACCTCCTCCAATTAGCTCGTACCTCTCCGTGGTAGATGACGATCTGGAAGAAGGTGTCCATCAGCAGAATTCGGTCCGGCAGGATGCTGCTGCTGTCCAAGAGCACCGGCTGAAACACACACACACACACCCACCCCCACCCACACAAACACACACCCACACACACACCCACACACACACACACACACATACACACACACACACACACACACATCCTCTTATCAGTCAGCAGGTCGACAACATGAAAGCTCCCTGTTCACAGCGCTCCCTGCAGGGGGTGAGGTGGAATGAAAGCCGTCCACAAGGAGACAGTCTGTGCAACCGGACTGTTAAAATCAAGACCAATTTTTTTCCAGTTGAAAAATGTCCTGTTAGAATCAGGAGAGGGAGGAGGAGCTCCGCCTCAAAGGCGGCGCTAGATCCATTCAGGCGTCTTGCACAGCTGAACGGTTGCCATGGAGATGAAAGGATTTCTCAAACATGCATGAAAGAGTCAAAAAACAACTTCACGTACGTCTTTGATGATTACATAACATTATAACATGATTTACAGCCCAAAAAGGACTCAAGAATAATAACTATCATCTGGAAGTTTATCATATTGACAGATATGTGGGAAACAGTACAGAGGCCTTTGAGGGACATAATGAAAACTTGGTTTTAACGTTAAACTGTGAGGCTCGTTACCTCAGGTGGGCCGTTGAAGGAGTAGGCATACAGCACAGGCTGGATCATGATGAGGGCCTGGGTCAGGTCCTGCCTGTTGAAATGGTGTCGGTAATAGGAACTCTCATCAGGACTGTTGTTGAACACCTGCAGGAACGGGGAGCGCCGCAGATGGAACATGAACTGGAAAAAAGATGGGGAAAAAACAACATTTAGGGAAAGCAGGACAGAACAGCTGGGCGGTGACGGTTAGGGCGACATGCAGGTCACCTGAGGATAGAGGGAGAACGTCTCAGAAAATCTAAAGGAGTTGGGGTCGTCCTTGTGATAGTCACCAAACTTCTGACACTGCACACAAACATCGAGCCACAAGAGGTTAAATCTTGTTGATTTTTTCATAGTGTATTCAAAAGTGTTTCAAATGTGTTATTATGTAGTCACTGTTTCCTACCAGTCTGATCAGCTGTCTATCCAACCATCGAAGCACATCAGGTCCCTCCTCCGTTTCTGCCCGGTAAACCGCCAACCTGGCCATCAAGATGGCTGCCGCCTCCTGGTCGAACGATGCCGCTATGCTCTGGATCTGAGTCTGAGCATCAGCCCAGCTGAAAGAAACATAACGCTGTAAATAGACATGTACACAACGCACAACACTTGGAAATTTGGATGTGGGCGACTAAAGGATGCAAGAAAAGAATATTTTCATGACGGCTTCTTAATTTCTGTCGCATCTGAATGAGACTGAAGCTCTTTAGTTTTTAAAACATATTTTCTTGTCTATCAACATACAAATATAGATATGATGTCATGTAACATTGGTATGTTATCAGATTTCCAATGTTTCAGTTACCATGCTTCACTCATGTCAGGACAGAACTAGGGACGCACCGATCCACTTCCTACGCCGATATCTGAGGTCTAGTATCGGCCAATACTGATTCCATACAGAAAAATAATGCGGAACTGACTTAAAACATTTCTTTTTTTGCTAAACAGACATAAATGTGCTGAATTAAAATGTTATTTGCTAACTTTGCAGCAGTATAGCACAATGAACTACAACAGCAGCTTCACCAGCTGGTCAAACATGGAAAAACAATTTGCATTTGTCCAGTCAGTGTTAGCAGTAGAACAGCCAATGGAAAATGAATAACAAAGAAACTGCAAAAAACAATGGTTGACTGCCTTGGTCAAACATGCAAAAAATAAAACTAACAAATTAGGAATTCAAAGTATAATGTAAAATAAATAATATGCACAAAGCGCAGACTTAGACAGAACAGATCTGTCCTTATGGATAGGGCACATCGTCCCCGATCCCCGATCTAAAATTGTTTCGATATCAGGACTGATACGGACAGTGATATGGGATCTGTGCATCTCTAGACGGAACTATACATTTTAATATGATATGAGATGGAGACAAGAGCACAGAGTGCAGCTGCGTTATCATACTTTCTTGCAGTTGTGGTGACTCGGATGCGCCTTTGCCCTGAGGAGTGCTGGTACTGCGTGACGAACTGGATGGCTCCCCGGCCACCTTGAGGGATTGGAGCATTGTGCTGTAAGAACCAGAAGCAGGAAGATCAGTAATCTGCTGGGAGGGATCGTCCGGTGGCAGCACTCAGGTGGGTCAAGAGGACGATTAGTACGTGACTCAGACCATGTGGGTTTTGCACCATGGATAATCAAGACAATTTTCCGTGTGTTTCAAAAACTTGCACAGTTTGTATTTAGGTGAACTCTGACCAACGTTGTTTGCTTCTTGGACAATGCTTACTGATCACAGTACATCAAAAGGCTTTTGCATAGAAAAAAGGAACAACAAAAAATGTATTTATAGTAAATTTCACAAAAACAAAGCAGAAGAAATTGGAAGTTTGCTTCATGTATGCTTATGTTGTAAAATGAAGTATAAAAAAATCCAACTAAATCAAAAGGGCTGCATAATTCTCCTTTTCTCAACAACCCATGTTTACCCAGATGAAGCTTATCAACGGTATCAGCCAAAAACCAAAACTCTCAATGTTTAGATTTCTAGTGGAAATCAACTGCATTGATCGGCCTTCACATCTCTCTGGGCTTTGATTGAAACATTCCCAGTAAAAAGCATCACAAGAGCCTGTAACTCTGAGAAAACAATGAGTTACATGTACAAGCAAGATTATTATTTTTTTTTTATTCCCTGCAAAGTCCCTTTTCTGGAAATGATACCAGGAGCTCTTAAAAAGAACCTGAAGTTAGTCTGCAGTTTTTGATTGTGCTATTCAGTAACTGTTACTATGCGTCCTGGAAGTCACACAATACTGCCCCTTTAAAACACCTACCAAAGTAAAAAAAAAAAAAAAAAAGTTCATCTTATTCTGTTTTTAATAATCCACTTTTCTCTGAGTCCAGGAGATACAATACAAATCAGCAGTGCAACAAAGTCTGGACAAATTACATCAGCTGTGGTCTGGGATGTTTCCTCAGCAGCCTTTCCAGAAGTCTGTCGACCTGACCACACTCCATGCCACCACTCAATCAACTGAAACTCCCACGTCGGAGGCTGACCGACGTGATTCATGCAGCCAAACTTAACCAATTATCGGCTTGTCTGACCCTCAGAAATTTTATTTTTACCTTTCTGGTGAGTGAACACGCCACGGCTAATTAGTTCTTCAAGCAAGAAGAACTAATTAGGTGATTGTTTCTACTAACTGAAGAAGAATCAAAGCTATAATATTGCAAAACAAATAAAAATTAATTAATTAAGAGGAAACTAGATGCGAGTAGCATGTTAGAGATAAATGTATGGACTATACAGTTTCTAATAATTATTCATCTAAATCTGAACTGCTAAGAAAAGGGATGGTGGAGTTTGTGTCAAATTCAAATTTGCTGACATGTGGATCATATTTGTAAGGCACCATATAAGTTATAAAGCATGAATAATGGAATAATCTGCTTACATATATATGAACTTTGCACTTGTGATTTAATTAAGTCACAAGAGATTATGTATTATGTATTATGTATAAATTAAGAATCTAACCAGAGCAGGTCAGTGAATGTCTTTAATAAAACCATAAACTAACTCCCATCTGTAACGTCACAACATTTTGAACTAGAATTTGCAGTGTTGTGCTGCCATCTGCTGGTTATTTTAGGACATGATAACGAGATTCACAAATGCATTCTTTTCGAGAGTAGGCTAGCAACAAAACTCTGTTCTTACAGTTTCATATCTGAGCCAAGAATATACTGAACGGTTCCAGACTGTTTACCAAACAAAAGAAAATGCAGAAGAATCAAATAAAACTCAAGTTTTTATGCTCATTTTTACAGCTGCATAATATGAGCAAACAAGACAATTGTGACATCAAACATTGTAATAACATTGTGAGAAATCTAAAAGATTTATTTCTCTTTGATCATTTATGAAGTCTCCACACTATGACAGAACTGGAGTATCTCAGTCAATAACTTCTACATCAGGTTTCTTCATCAAGATCAATAAAAGTCCATCTAATAATAATGAATTAGTCAATAAGAAACTAGAACTAGAAACTAGCCAGAACCTCACTAGTCAGACAGACACAATCACTCCAATAAAACCTTATGGTTGAGTTGGAAATGATTATGTTTGTTTGTCTTTAATAGCTGGTTAGACTACTCATTATCTTTGGCCTGTTTTGGCTGTGAACCTAACTCAGAAAGACAGGAAGCCTTTTTAATTTCAAGTTTATTTATCCCAAGCTATATCATTATTGTGATATCCACTAATATCTTTGCATATCACATGTTTTTGTAATATCATGTAGCCCTAGTTTAGGGTTAGTGTAGAAGTTAAAACTGTCCTCAGTGTTCTCCGGGTTCTGGATAGAGGCTAGGTGTACATACCTGGTTCACGACCTCGAAGTAAAGAGCCAGCGTTGTGCTGGCATCCAGACCGCAGATCTTCCACTGGCAGGTTCCTCCCGTCCCGATCTCCTGAAATAAGAAGGTTCACAGCGTTGACAACATTACATGGCTTTCAGACCGTTTACACGGCACTGAGAAGATTTATCCGTCAAACAGATTATTTAGTGAGCAGGGGTAAAACATAGGAGTGGGCAGTAACTGAATTCTTGTTTTTTCTTTTGGGGGGAGGGGTTTTCCCACCAATTCAAGCAGCATCTGTAAGAGGCAGCGCTAGGACCCTCCTTCACCTGAGTGAAGCTGGCCCCTCCCCCTTCTTCAATTCAAATCAGACAAAATTGGTGTCAAATGTTTGTGCTACATTTGTGCAGCAAAAACATTTTTTGTGCTGCTATCATGTTAAAGATATGAAGAAAAGTTTCCAGAGGTCATGAAAGGTCAACCAGACCCCCGACCCCACCTTCTTCAAATCAGACAAAATTGGTGTGAATCAGCTTGACTACATTTGTGCTGGTTTGTACAGAAAAATGTTTTGTTTGTGCTGCTTCAGCTTTGAAGATATTAATGAAAGTTTAAAGTTCAAAGGGTCAACCAGCCCCCACCCCACTTTTACTAAAATTAAAACAATACCAGCTGTTTAAACCCAAAGCAACACAAACAAAAATTGTTGCTGCACAAACCAGCACAAACATCCAGTTAGATGAGGATTATAAAGATTACTGGACACAAATAGAGTCTCCAAACAATGCCAGTCATAGTTAATCTGTAATGTAAACTGATAGAAAACAAATATATGCACATGAGGACGGATCTCAGCTTAATGTTCTCCTGACTTAACTTAAAATAAAATCCTAGACCTGCTGTGGGATGTGTTCATACCTGACAGAATCTAAGCTGAAAAT
This sequence comes from Xiphophorus hellerii, assembly GCF_003331165.1. Classification (NCBI taxonomy): domain Eukaryota; kingdom Metazoa; phylum Chordata; class Actinopteri; order Cyprinodontiformes; family Poeciliidae; genus Xiphophorus; species Xiphophorus hellerii. The sequence goes on from NC_045690.1 coordinate 26,260,415, forward strand.
GTGTGCACGTTTGATAATGAGAGCATTTCACTCTGTTGTTCCTGTGTGCGCCTGTAGGGGGCAGTGTGATAAAGTGGTGGCAGTGACTCTTACGTTTTCAGACACACAGGGTCCTTTTGCGCTCAGAGACACACAGGGGCCGATCGCTCCACACACTTTGACCTCTCTGGATGTCTGCAGCAGGACAGAGCAACATTCATTAGTGCGTGGAACAGACGAGCCGGGGAAGAGCTCTGCTGCCTCCTGTTGGCTTTCTGGTTCATACCTTGACCTCAAGTGTGGCAGAAAACGCCATCTTGAAAGATCCCTGGACGTCTTTGGTGAAAACCCTCTGGAAGGTTTGTTTGAACAGAGACGTGTTGAAGGAGTCGGCCATCACCATGTATCCTCTGACCAAACAGAAAAAACATTGACAAAAAATAAAATAAATTCTTATAACCATTTGTACAAGCAACCAACTACATTCAAAATGTCTTCCAGAACGCTACAAAGATAGTGGGCAGTGTACTAAATTGTTACAGAAGTTACAATAATTATTACCAAAACAAAGAAGCAATTAAAAAATGCTACAAATGTGCTAATTTAGGAAATGTATATATTTTGTTCTCCTATACACAGTCAGTTTATGATGCCCTGTAAAAGTACTCAAACTGCTTCAACTTTATGACCACAAACATGTGGAGAACCTTCAATCAGCATGAAAGCAATTTGATTAGAGATGCACCTACCCAATATTAATAACAGAAAACAATTTTGGATCGGGTAACAGACAATGTGTCCAATCCATAAGAGCAGATCTATTCAGTCTAATGCTTTGCTTTGTGCTATGAATGGCATCATGCTTTATTATTTATTTTACATTATATTTAGAATTCCTAATTGTTCTTTCTGGACCATTTCAAAGAAGGTTTGTGACTATTTGTTTTGGCCAAGTAGTTAACCTGTTGTTTTAGTCAGTTTCAATTTCTTGATTATTTATTTTCCATTACTCTACTCCTGAACAAATGAAAGTTGTTTTTCCATGTTTGACCAAGCTAGTGAAGCTATTGGTGTATTTCAATGTTCTGTACTGGTGCAGAGTTAGCAAATACATTTACGATTCAGTACATTTATATTTGCTTTTTTGTTTTTTAAAAAAGAAAAATCGTCGGTTCAGCTCTGTTTTCTGTATCACATCGGAATCAGCTGATGTCATACTTCAGGTATTGGAGGTGAAAAAAGTGGATCTGTGTGTCCCTAACAACAATATTAATAATAATAATATTAGAATAAAAACAGCCTATATTGTGATGCAAAGGGAAAATTCGTTAATAATAATAATAATAATAATAATAATAATAATAATAATAATAATCATAATTTGTGTATGATTTTAATGTTATAACATTCCATATTGTTCAAGCAGCTATTTGTTTTCCCCTTTCAAAACCTCGGCTGCAGAGACAGACTGAGTGCTAGGTTTTAGGCCTGGACATGGATCAGTGTTTTTTTTGTTGTTTTTTTGGGGGGGTATTGTGACACGGAGGGTCCCTACAACAGACATCCAGGCGTGTGTGTTTACCCTGTGTAGTTGGGGCAGCATTTCATCTCCAGCAAACCCGTCTGATCAAGAGCGCAGGCGTATATGTCGATGATGTGGCCATTAGTGGAAGCTCTGTTAGCGAGAGCCTCGAAATGCTGCGACACACAGATCAACACACACAGTTTAGACGCAGAGGTTTAACCCGAGGCTGCTGGAATGCAACTTCACACCTCCAGTAAAACAGATTTAGTGTTTGGTCGATTATTTCTGTACTATGACAATGCCTTTTGGCAGTTAATATTATACAGAGAGAGAGCTGGTTCATTTGATTTTAAACAGTGAGGAAAACATGTCTATTGGTTGAGCAGCAGAGCTGAGCAGGCGGGTTGAACCAATGAAATACCAAATCCTGTCCACACTGCAACGACACAAAATCTTGACACCCTTGAAATAAGACTAAACTAACTCACAAACAACTTTTCAACTAAATACAAGAGACTGTTTTAAGTAAATAATTCTTGAATATTGATATAAAAAGTACTAGTTAGATAGGCAGATTTATTAACTTACAAGACATTTTTCCCATGTTATAGGTGAAAAAATCCTTGAGTGGGACTAGTAGATTTTTATTACTGATAAGAAACTGACTTAAAACAACCTCTTATGTCTTGTTTAAAAAGTTCCTTGTAAACTCCTTGTGAGTTTAAAGTGAACTAATCTATTTGTTAAGACTGTTTTTGCAGTCTGCCAGTTGGTATGTTGTTCCTTGGTTCAACGGCTGCCTTATAAAGCCTTTTGATTCTGGCTGCAGAATGTCATGTTTCCAGAGAGGGAGATGCTGTCCCACACCAAGACACCTCCAGTTTTCTTTACAATTTGAATTAATATGAGTTACGACCAGATTTCGTTTCGTTTTTGTGACCAATTAAGTATTTTTGAATTTGAATTGTACTTGAATAAAGCATTTTCCATCATCAGAGGGACCAAAGTGCTGTACAGAATTCATAAAAACAATTAAATACAAAAGCAATAAAATATTATAAATGGTGTAATAATAGACACAAAAGACATAGAATTCAAAAATTCTAAATACTTTTAAAATGAGCCTAATAATTAGTTGTCTTATTATCATCTCTTCAGACTTTGTGCTGTGATTATTGAAGGTTATTTCTTTAAACTACTGTAAATGATTATAGGAAACTGCATCACTAATGACATTTGACTCAATAAAAAGACATTTTTGACTTTATGAACACATAGCAGTGACTCACCTTGGTGGCTTTCTTCATGAACTTGGCATTGTCCTTCTCGATGTCATGCCAGGACCTGATGGGGGTCTTCAGCTCGTCCCCGACCACCATCCCTGGTCCCTGTGTGCCCGGGCCCCCGATGAACGTCATGATCCGGGCGCCGGTGTTAGGGAAAGTGCACTGAATGGAGGAAGAGTCTGTCAGATTTTGCATGCCGTCGTCATGACAATGAGACCTGAACGCTGACCCCTGACCTCCAGAAGCCCCACAGCAATAGACATGGCGACACCCAGCGAGCGCAGTGGCCTTTTCCCCTGAGTGACGGGCCAGGGGTCGCGCTGCAGCTCCCCCAACAGGTCAGTCAGGTTCATGTCAATCTTCTGCACTGGTTGCAGGAACCTGAAGTCACAAGAGAAACAAGAGACCGGCACACAGCCACAACACTTTTAATCAAGTGACAAAAATATTAAAAGTACTGGTGACAAACAACTTAAAACTGCAGAATCTAACTTTTATGAAAAATATATATATATTTTTTTTTTACATTTTTGTAAAAAAAAAAGTAACATATTTGTTAATAAATATCATTATCATTATGTCCTGAAAGAATGAGACAAGAATGAGGCAAATTATTTTTATTTGACAAAAAAATAAATAAAAAATCAAACTTCTCTTCCTTCTCCCAGTGGTTCTACTGCGATCTGCAGAAATACAACGCTTGGTAAGAAACAACCAATCACAGTCAGGGGCTGGGTCTTAGCGCTCTCCATTACACCCAGTCCCGTGCAGTCAATACAGACTCAAGATTACCGGTTTTCTGCCAATGTGTTAGTGACGGAAAATCAACTGAACTTTACAAGAGAACTGTTAATTCACCGTCACTGGTGGCTATGCTAACTAGCGTTGGCATTCGTGGCAGGCTCTGTTGTGGAGGAGGAGCTGTAGCCCAGCAAAGAGCAAGGGTGAGCAGTGCATACAGGAGGGTGACTGACAGTGGTAAGACCCGCCTCCTGGCTCTGATTGGTTGTTTCTGCAGTAGGACCACAGGGAAGAGGCAGATGAGCTTTATTTTTCACAGCTTGTCTGCCTCATATTATATTATGTTATAGGGCATAGTGACAGTTTTAATAAATATGTAAAAATGCTTATTTTATAAAAGTTACATACGGCCTCTAAAATTGGTGCTGGTGGGTCAGACTGGATATCGACTTATCAGTATTTCTAACGATCTTACCTGTTGGACAAAGGCTGCTGGGAGGTCTGAGGCCCTCGACCCTGAGCCGCAGAGGGCTTTGTTAGCCCGAGCATGTCCTGCAACAAAATTCATATCATATCCTTTGTTTGCCATAGAACCATGTCTTTGTTTTTCTTTTTTCTTTTGTTTTGCTGTGAAGGATTAAAGAGTGCTGACCAAAAACTGGACAGGTAAAGATTGAGACCTAAGGGCATAACACTAAAAATAACAAAAAGAACTATTTATTATTACTTTATTAGGTAACTGTATGGCTGTTAAAGCATGACACAGCATTTGTAATACGCTACTTTGGGACACGGTCACATAAAATGCATCAGTAAAGCATATTCTGATTCTGAATCCTGACAATACGGACAGCTCTGGGTGGTTTTAAATATCACTAATTGGAATTTATTGTGAAAATGACAAATCAAAATTCTTATCGCGATAAGCAATTTATCACGATAAATGATAAACGATACCATAAATGACCAGGATCCCATTTACCTGCAGCTGCTTAGCGTTCAGGTCCTTTGTGCCCCTGAAAACGTAACTCTTGGAGATCCCCTCACAGCCCAGCTCGTGGACCTGAACCATGCGTCCAAAGGTGATGAGTCCCACCAGAGCGGTGGGGGGCAGCAGAGACAGGGACATCTGCAGAGACTCTTTCAGAGCCTGCAAGTCCTCGTCCTCCATGCAGGTGTCCACCACGTACAGGAAGACGAGCGGAATCTGAGGGCCCCGCTGGTGCCGGAGAACACAGTTGGTCAAGCGTCTGGCAGCGAGGTGAGCCGCTCGTCGGTCTCACGCCGCAGCTTTCTCACCTGCACAACATACTCGATGGTGGAGAAGTGAGGCAGCAGCTCAGCGGGCTGGTTCACCTCCGAGATGCCGGCATAGGATGGAGGAAACTGAGAAGAGGAGGGTCGGGTGTCAGTCTCTCTGGATAGCTGTTCTCCCGTCCCCACAGCAGGACCCCACTCACCTGGTTCCTCTGGTAGCAGAAGTTACACGCCCACAGCTTGGCTCTGTAGTCCACTTGGCTGAAACAGGTGGAGAGGAAGACAGAGGGACAGTAGAGGCGCAGAAAAAACAAAACGTATATATTTTGAATAAGCTAACCTACTGGCAATTTAAGTTACAAAATGTTACAAACAAACCTACTTTTTTTAAAAAAAATATAAACAGATGGAATTTGATACCGTATGGCACCTTAGAATAGAATAGTTTTACATAAATGTTCCATTTGTTTTCTCTGTCTTTTTGTTAGGTAAATTGTATATATTATTATCAAATATTTGTTGTTAGATGTGCCTTTATAATGTTCTTGTCTTATATGCCTTTACTTGTTTTGTTTCATCTTAGCATAAAGAATGTTTCTGTGTTGTTGAATTACTTTGATTCCTTTCTCAGAATTCCTCTCTGAGGAAGAGCAGAGACAAACGTTTTCACAAGGTTATCGCTCAGCAGAAACTTCTGCATCCTTGACCTGTTAGATGGCTATAAAACCGTCGCCATGAAGACGTACAACTTGCTCTGTTCTACCCTGTGTCTGGAACAGAATAATCTAGTGCAAGATACAATGTGTCTTAGTTAGTGATTGTCATTAGCACTGCAACTAAGTGATGAAGTGTTTTGCCCCCACCCCTTAGAGTTGCAGTGTTCTCTGTGAAAGGGACTCCGAAAGTAATAAAAAGAGAGGAGCAGACAAATGTGTTTTCAGAGCAGTTGGAGATTTGTGACAGGAAACACATTTCTATCCGTTCTCCTCGCGAGATAAAAGAATCTAACTCTCTTGTCTTTTCTGTGTTTGTTTAATTTGTCTTTAATAGGTGTCAAACCTGACACTTTTCCTCTTGTCAGTCACATAATTCATTGAATAAATATAATTAGGAAAGAGTACAAATTATGACATGAGTAAAAATTAGATGTATAAATATGTAGAGTATGGGACATATTTGGATGAGACAGTTGGGGGTTTGTTTTCTTCTTACTCCTCTTCAAACTGCACGTGGAAGTTTTGGTTTTTTATGTTTGATTACTATTATGACATTTTATTGTTTTCTTAATTATGTGACACTTTACTTCTTCAAAATAAATCAAAATTTTATTACTTGAAACAGAATGTTTCAAGTAATCCACTGAATTAAACAGTGACCCTATAAAAAAAAGAAGTAAAAATTAAAACAAAATCGCTGGACACTGAAAGATTTGCATCTCCAAGGGACAAAGTTCTGCACAGACAGGTGAGTTACACACAGGTGGAAGGGCGTACCAGAGTGGGTTGAGGACCGCACGGCAGGTGGCACGGCTGCACAGGACGGGTTCGTACTGGATTGGGGGCAGGTCGCTTCTCTCCCGCAGTGGCGTGAACAGAGCGGCCACTGGCACCACCATGCGGGTCGCCTCCAGGCGGCTGGAGGGCCAGACGTTCCAGCTGAAGCGGACGCCGTCGCGTTCCTCGTTCTGAGCGATGTACTCGGCGAAGGTGGCCATGTCGAAGCAGGGGTCACAAGGTCACAGGAAAGCTGTGGGGGGTTGGCAGATTTAGAGTACAGTAAACAACAAGCACAATGCTCAGTGGAACGTCAGGGTTCAAAGGTTAAATACATCAGTCAAGACACGCTAAAGAGTCAAACTTTGACTCGTTTCTCTTCTGCAATTGATCACAACGCAATTTCCATGTAGTGGGAAGAATTGCTGCTTTCCTGTTTTAAATCAGTGCAGTTGATTGTTGTCACGTTTTTATTTGGAATTGCTGTGTTTTGATTAAAAATAGCTTAGTGCTTTTTTTAATGCAAAAATCTTCACTTTTTTTCACTTCTGTTACAGATACCAATATCTGAGGCCCAGTATCGGCCAATGCAATCCAATACACAAAAACAGCTGAAACGACATAAAACTTTTCTTCTTCTTTTTTAAACATATGTAAATGTACTGAATTACAAATTAATTTGCTCACTCTGCACTAGTACAGCACACTGAAATATACCAATAACTTCACTAGCTTCAACATGGAAAAACAGCTTTTATTTGTTCAGTCAGTGTAATTAGGAGTAGAACAGCTAATGGAAAATAAACAATAAAGAAACTGAAACTAATAAAAATAAAAGGCTGACTATTTACAATTTAAAATTCTAAATATTATGTAAAATGAATAACAAAGCACGATGTCACTCAAAGCACAAAGCATAAAATTAGACTTATGGATCGGGTATTCTATCATCGATACCAAATCTAGAATTTTTTCCCAATATTGGGATCAATACAGATATTAATATCAGATTGGTGCAGCTCTAGCTTTTTTTTTTTTAAACTTCTTGTGTATCGAGAAACTGGATTTTCTCCCCATTCCTTTTTCTGCCAGTGTGCTATGGAGTCTGTATTAATCTATTCAAAGCATTTACATATATGGGACCAACTCACAGCTGTCATCTCAAAGCACTTTGCCAAACCAACAAGTCCAATACAAATCAAGAAGTTTACATTTAATTCAATGCAATCCAGTCAGACTGGTAAAAATCAGTCATGTACATTCCAGTTCGACCCGACTTATATATATGGCAAAGAGTTATCCATCTGGGGAATCCCAGCTTACTGAGAGGAATTACTGGCTTGACATCAACCACTTCGGAGGCATATGGAGACAGAGGAAAGAAACCAACTGGGAAGAAACCTTTAGAGTATGTAATCTTGGTGAATATTGACTTGATAAAACAATAAGGTATATTATAATGCTGATCCCCCACAGGTTTGTTATTAAGTAATAATTTCCTCAAATTTCGGTATTGGGTTTCTTAAAGGCTCACAGAATAAATACATAATCCATTCCACAGCTTTCAGCTTTGTGTTTGCAAAAAGTTTAGAAATCCAGGTGTCATTTTCATGGCCACTTTACAATTATGCATAAAATAAACTGAACTTTAAGGTGGAAACATGATAAAATGTGGAGAAGTTTAAGGGCCTATAGAAAACTTCCAGCCTCCCACCGCCCAGTAATAGAGTAGCCTTCTGGATTTCGTTACCCATATAAAGAGTACATCATCTGGAGACTAGTTAGCTTGCTGTTGATTTCAGACAACAAATACAGAATGTTGCAGCAGCAGCAGGCTTATTGATCAGACTTTAAATAGAATAGAAGTACTTTATTCATCCCAGCAGGGAAATTACTTCGCAGATCATTATTTATCCAACTCTCAATATGTTTATTGTAATTTTATAAATATGTAAAACCCTCACCCAGCCAGCCAGCCACCCACCGAACGACCAACACCCGCGGGCAGTTTTCACTGACTTGGTTATACTTTGGCTCACATTAACTTTAAGCATATCTATATATAAAAACAAAAGGTGTGTAGAACAGCACAAGTCTTCAGCCTGACTGACATCACAAGGTTCACTGTCTGTTTCGTGTTTACAGCTGATAAATGTGGACTCCCAAAGATGCTAAACAATCCGTTTAAACCTCAGGTCATCTCCTGCTACCAGCGGGTGGATGGCAGCTTCGCTTCGGCTGCCCAGAAGCAGCTGCAGCCCGTACGGGAGTAGAAAGTGTTCCAGGCGAAGCCAAAGATCTCTCGGGTGCAGCCGAGAAACTGTTTCAAAAGAAAGTCAGAACTTACCGCCGCTGCGAATCCGCCGCTCCTCTCCTCGCGCTGACAACGAAGCAAAACAATATGGCGGCAGCCGTTGCCACGTCAAGACACAGAGGGTATGCGAAGGAAGAGGTCTCACTCTGAGTGGAACAGAGGAGCCACATTCCGCGTCGCTCCAAAGACATCACACACACACACACACACATATATGTGCCTATGTATGTATGTACATATATACATACACATATATACACGCACACACATATATAAATATGTATGTATACATATTAAACCAAATGTAGAACCAGATTTGTGGAATTCCACAATTCTCTGAGATCTGGTTTATTTGTATTTTTTTATAACGGAAAAAAATCATTTTCTTTTAATTCAAATCTAAATCATCACTCAGACTTACAAAGCTACATAATCATCATCATCATCGAGGCTTTCCCAAACTTTTTAAAAACCATAATCTTGTATTTTTGTGAACTTCTGAATTTGAAAATAAATTACTTTAATAAAAACCTTAGAACAGCTAAACTTGGTGAAATTTTATCAGAATAAAAAGTCAATGAAATAAATACACACCAGGTTTAAAATGATGCAATAACATTTTTTTATTATGACAAAAACACTGTCACTACTCAATTTCATCCTGTGCCATTTACTCCTGTAATGGTTCAAACTATGTTTTAATTTTACATGGAAACATTTTTACCAACCAAAGGTAATGAGGCCCGTTAATCATCAGCTCATCTTCCACAAGACTGAGGAGCATTCCAGAGGTTTCTCTGACAAACAAAAACATTTGCTGAAAAGTTCAACTACTCCTTTATACTCACAATTTACCTTCAATGTTTTTCTTGAAGGACAAACTGTATTTTATTTGTTGGTGCAAAGCAGCAAAAGACAGGGTTTGCCCCACCTCCTCCACCTGCAAGGAGGAGAAGAGGTTCCTCTTCTGTATTAAGGCATCAGCTGGGGGGGAGGTCACATGTTGTTAAATCCCATCATGCCTTTCATGTTGCCGGCGGCTCCTTGCTGGAACTGACGCATCATGGACTGAAGGCCAGCCATGCCCCCTAAAACACACAAGCATAACAGAATGATACAAAGTTTAACTGTTTGACTGATGAGCTGTGGGATGTTTAAATATGTGCAGAAAAAAAATAATGAAGCAAAACTCATCAAGCTGGTGGAGTCTATTTTAACTCCAACTGCTTTTAAAACCAAATCTGGATTGTTGAAAGAAACAAGTTTTTAAAAAGTCCATATGATCTTGTTTTTTGAGCACTTGGTGTTAATGTCTAGGGCAGGGGTCTCAAACTCAATTTACCCTAACCTTAATTACGTTACACTGATCAGCAACTTCCGGGTCTAGACTGGATGCTGAAGCACGTGAAGCGGGAGCGGCCGCGGAAATTGCGCATGTACCGCATGCAAATAATGACAAATAGAAAATGCAAATAGGCCTGGCCGATGTCCCGCCCCCGAGAGCAATATACTCCACCGTGATTGGTAAGTTCGTTCAGCTCCGCACACAACACTGAAAAGTCCCAATTATATCAAACTCGCGGGCCGCACTAACATTAAACTTTCATATTAAGGCGGGGGCCACAAACTATCGTCCCGAGGGCCGCAGTTGGCCCGCGGGCCACGTGTTTGAGACCCCTGGTCTAGGGCATAATAATACATTTTATTCTGTTTTTTTAGTAATTTTTCCAGCTTTGTGCATGAAAGTCTGTTTTATGTTTATTTTTTACAACTCATTTATAAGCGAGTTAGATTCATTTATAAAGTACTTTTATATTTTCTGGAATTAAAGAGAAAATGAATAAAAGTTGTCATCAATTAAACTTATTTCTGTTCAGACAGTGCAAGCTGACGATGCTGCCAACAGACTTTAGGCAGGACATGTTGGAACAGTTCACTCATTTATTATTCTGATCTGTAAAATTCCTCAACAGCTGATCCTCTTGATCTCGGCCCCTCTTACTGACTTAAGGAGTTTTTGTAACTTAAAGCATAACATACAACACACAACACATATGACATACAACTAAATCTTATTAAAAGCAAAGTTAATATATCAGATCTAATATTCCTGGCTGAATAGTGTCAAGCAGTTTCTTTGTAAAAGCTAATTACTATAACTCTGTGAAAGCTTCTTTAACTTGTGGGGTTTCCTAAAGATTAATACTTGGTCCATTATTATTTCCATTTGAAATACCTTCTCTAGCAGGTATGCAGAATAAAAAAAAAAATAAACAACCTCTTTTCATTTTATGTCAACAAACTGTAGTAAAATTAGTTTATACAATACCAGGCTGTGATGTTAACATTCCTCATCAACTGTCTGAGACTGATTCACTGGATTTACTAAGGCATTTATTTCTCTACATCTTTCAACTCCTTCACATCTGTTTTTGAGTCTTATGTCCTGTGATTTTTATGAGCTCTTTATAATTAAAGAATTCTTTCATTAAGCAATGGTGCGAAGTGAGCTGTGGATGAATGTTCACTGTGGGAGGTTTGCTGGAGAGCATGTCTTACCCATATGATGCAGGACCCGAGGGTCCATCATTTTGGCCATCTGCTGGTTCAGTTTGGCCATCTGAGATGGGTTCACGTTTTTGGACATGTCTCCTCCTGGAACACCAAACATCACAAACATATCAGCACGGAGATCTGACGTAAAATCCAAGGATGCTCATATTTTCTAAAAACCTTGCAGTGTTCTTGCTCTACTTTCAGGTCATGATTTTGGGAAGTGTCGCATACTCAAATAACACTTCATCTTTCAGCAGATTTTACAAAGTGATTCATAGTTTTGCACATTCACACAGTCCTCCTTTAAAAGTGGCTATTAAATATCCAGACATGTTATCTCCCTCCGGTCAGAAACTGATGAGCGAGGAAAGACGTGTTGTTCTGTGGTTTGCTTAAACACAGTTAGCACAGCTAGCATAAAACATTACTCTTCTGATTAAGAAACATTGTATCACTACATCAGAACCAGATCAAAGGGCATGAATTGTGGCTCACTGGTACCTTTGAATAGTCCTTTGATGCCTCCCATCTTCTTCACCATCTGAGCAAACTTAGTGTACTGAGTGAGTAACTCCTGAACGTCTCTGGTGGCAACTCCAGATCCACGGGCCACTCTCTGGATCCGGTTGGGCTGCTTACTGAACAGCTTCGCCCCATCTTTACTGTCCAGTTCTGTAAAGAAAACTTGGTCAGATCAGTCAGAGACTTCACCCTCTCCGTTAATCTTTCATTCAGGTTGAGGTAAGTCAGAAATCCCGTTCAAACTAATGTCTACATTCAGATCTGCTTGACAAAAAATGCAGAGAACAGTGGAGAGAGTAAGTGTCACAGTGTGTGTTACCCTGGTCATTCATGCTGTCCATGATGGTCATGAGTTTCTTCAATCTGGCCATTGATTCCTGTTCGTTTCCTTTACTCATGAAATCTGTACCAAAACCGGGAATCATACCCTGAACGCAACACATACACACACAGATCCAGAGTCAGGACAGAGAGAGACACGAGTCCTCTTCCAGGTTCTCGGATCAATCATCAATAAGGTCATTATGTATTAGATTATAGAATATCAGCCCGTTTGAACATTGTATAGTCAGGGTTGCATACATCTTATGGAATTAACAGCATCTACTCATACAGACGCTGAATCAACAGTTTTGCTATTTACATGTCAACAGAAATCTAGCAGCTGCAATGAAAAAAATGCAAACAGCAAGAAAAGAACAGGCAGCCAAAGACCTTAAAGGCGACCTATTAAGCAAAATTCATACTTTGAACGTTTATATACTTCCAGTTGGGTCTTTATTGCTTTTAACTACAGACCAAGTACTTTAAGAAAAAAAAAAACAGCCATTTTGTTGGCAGTAAGTTTATGCTTTTTGGTGTCTGAAAACATGAGCTGTTTCAAAGACCTTCCAATTGTTAAGTTACAATGTGCCTTAACACATTAACCCAAGCTGAGCTAAAGCACTCTTGGTCAGTTGGTTTAACCGCTGAAGCAGTTTATTGAATTTAAAGTGACAGAGGCCCTAAAACGGCTCATTCTGAACGGAGCAGACTGAAATCTCATCATCTCAGAATGATCTGTGCGCCAAATGTGATGAACTTGTTTTGTCATCCACAGACCTGTCCCGACCTGTTCAAGGAAGCATAATAGGTCACCTTTAAGATAATTTGACCTTTAAGATAATTTGAGAGGAAGTCTTCAGTTACCATAATTTGTCCGAAGGGCCCCATCTTCATGATGTTCTGGAACTGCTCGTACATGTCCCTGAGCGTGAACTGACCTGCAGGTCAGAGATCAGGAGTGAGTCGCCGTGTCTGCAGCAGGTTCTGCAGCGGAGGCGTCTGGATTCTCACCATGTTTCAGTTTGTCTATCAGCTCCTCGTTGTCATCCAGCTTTAGCTCGTTCACTCTGTCGATCAGTCCTTCAATATCACCCATTCCTGCAACACAAACCGTCTTTTGACTTGATGCAGAACTCTGGCTGCGTGTCTGCATGTGTTCAACAGCAGATTTAAATGTAGAGGTGGGAAATAACAACAATAAAGGACTAAAGGACTTTATTCTGTGGGACTTTGGGACTTGTAGTCTGTGGGATGTTAACAGACTACATGAGAAATAAAAATATAACGTTCAGTTGCATCCCGCCCACCTGACTTCAACATGAACCTTGTGTGGTTGAGGTCTCACTCAGTTTTCCTGAGCTATGTTCGTAGTTCTGCTGCTAAAGGCTAACGCTGCTAGAGGAGATATCTGCCATTTTTCTAAAGTTTTTAAAAAAATGATTTTTATTACAAAATATCTTTGAACTTGAATTGAATTAAATCATTGTTCCTACAGTATTCAAGACAAGACTCAAAGAGATTTTCAAATCCTATTGATCAACTTAAAGCAGTAATTTCGACAGAGGTCAGGTCCGAAATACAGAAGGACAGGTGGATGGATGGAAAAAGACTATCCATCCATAGTCTTTTGAAAACAAGCCTCATGTTTCATCACCGCTGCCATCCTGTAGTTCGGAGACAATGTGCAACAACAGTGTGTCGAGCCAGCACTAATTAGATAAGATGGAGGCTAATAAAGCTTTTGTTTCTGCAACCAAATTGCATGGAATTTCCATGCAATTTGGGATATAGATTTGGGATATAGACTATATTCCATGTGGGATATAGACTCACATAGTCTATATCCCACATTTTTCAGGATATAAAATGTGCAAACAAAACAAATTTTCCAAACTCTTTTCCGTGTCCACAGTTATCCAGAACTTATCCAGTCTGTGCTGGAACCCTGACGATTCTTACTATTTGGGTAGATCTTTGTTTTTTTTATGAAGTGCTATGAGATGGAATTACATATGATCCAAATTTAACTCTAACTCCACTGAGCTACCGTGAAAAGAATCCCTGCAACCTGGTTAGAAAGAAAGGTAATTTTCCCCAGAGGCAGCGATCAGATGTTAGTAAGGCTAACACTAACCCTCATCTAGTTAACAGTGTTACATTCTTGGTAGAACCAGCAGGTGCAGTCAGAGCAGAAACACAGGAAGTTTTTACCCAGCAGTTTGCTGATGAAAGGCTGAGTCTTAAACGGCTCGAAGTCGTCGATGTGTTCCCCTGTTCCGATGAAGATGATGGGACTCCTGGTGGCCGCCACACTAACAACAGAACGTCACAGAGTGAGGGTAAACCATCGGCTCGCGGACCAACCAGCCGCGCAGCGCCATGCAACAGAGGTTCTTACGCGCTCAAAGCTCCGCCTCCTTTGGCGTGTCCATCTAGCTTTGTGACGATGACCGACGCTACGTCCACTTTGTCTTTGAAAGCTTTAGCCTGGGCTTCGCAGGCCTGACCGATGGAAGCATCCATCACGTACACAATGTTATCAGGTTGCTATGGGAACAGAGAAAGGAGGAGCTTAAATATGTCATAACAGTAGAGGAAAAAAAGTCCTTAGACACCAATAACTCTTAAGACACTAAAGATGCAACAAACAGTTATTAATATCTGTATTGAAAAAATTATAGATTAGCATCGGTGACAATGTCCCCGTTCCATGAGGGCAGATCTATTCAGTCTAATTCTATGCTTTGTGCTCGGAATAACATTATGCTTTATTTATTTTACATTATATTTAGAATTTCTAATTGCTCTTTCTGAACCATTAAAAGGTTTGTCACAGTTTATTTTTACACGTTTGACCAAGGTAGTCATCCTGTTCTTTTATCAGTTTGTTTCTTTATTATTCATTTCACATTGGCTGTTTTACTCCTAACTGCACTGACTGAACAAATGAAAGTTGTTTTTTTTCCCATCTTTGACCAAGCTAGTGAAGCTATTAGTCTATTTCGTTGTGCTGTTCTGGTGCAGACATATCAGATAAATTAGTAATTCAGCACATTTATGTCTGTGTTTAAAAAAAAAATGCTTTAAGTCAATTCAGCTGTTTTTCTGTATCATACTGGCCGGTACTAAACCTCAGAAAAAAAGTGGATTGGTGCATCCTTACTTCGGTCCAGCCGATCCCCTGTGGTGACGAGTTCAGGTACTCACCACTGCGTTGGAGACTTGCAGCATCTCCTCAAACAGCGAATCCTCCTGTTTGTGTCTTCCACTTGTGTCCACGATGATGATCTCAAAGTTTTCGCCTTTGAATTTCTCGACGCCTTCTGCGGCGATCACCACAGGATCCATCTCAGTGTAACTGAACCCAACACAAATAGGGAACCATCAGGAGAATGAGGGAGAGAGGGGGAAATTACAAACAGGGGAAGCAGCACAGGAACACTCACCTGCCATAAAAAGGTATTCTGGCTTTGGTGGCGTTTTGTTTGAGCTGATCGAAGGCACCTTGGAGATAAGAGACGGGTTTTCACACCAAAGAGAAGATGTTTGTTTATTTATAGATCATCTGGGTAAAGAGTGACACACCATGCTAGCTAATGCTACAGGCAGTGTGTGTGCCGACCTGCTCTGAAGGTGTCGGCGCAGATCAGGCAGGTCTTCCAGCCTTTTCTCTGGTAATAATAAGCGAGCTGCCAGGAGAAGAACAACACTGCTGTTAGTGGAACACAGACATGAAGGTCTAGCAGCTGTGACACAGTGGTCAACATTTAGCTGATCCTTCAGCTTTTTGCAAATCTGAAATCGCAGAAATTTACGCAAAATCAGCAGATCTCTGACTTTTTTTTTTTACATCAACACATAAATGTGAGTTTATTGCAAATTTTCCGCAAAAAACGTTGGGCTTAAGTGTCTGCTACCTCCCACTTGCAGGTGCCAGTGTTTTTTACTTCTACTACTCTGCCGCCTCAGTTATCAAACATAATCAGTATGGTGAGAAGCAAAAATAAAAAATAAATTGGGCTAATTAAGTTCTTTAAGGAATAAAAATATTTGTTTGATCTATCTGTCTGCTTGTTATTTTTTCCTCTCCTTTCAAACTCTACACATAGAATAAAAAGAAATGTAATGAGGAAAAATATCACAAAATTCCTTGCAAATATTTCTAAACTGATACAACAAAATAAATAATAAAAATGGATAATAATAATAAAAAAAAAGCTCAATTCTGGAGAAACATTTTAGGATGATCTGGGTTCAATCTGGAGGCTTGGAGGTGAGAAATACATTTCATCACAGCCTTTTTTAAACACAAAGAAGAAAGCAAGGAGGTAGTTAAAGGCATTATTATGCATTTTCCTTGCATATAGTGGCATTTTGTAGCACAAATAAAATCAATCCAAACTAGCATGTAACCTTTAACATGCTAGCAATTTAATTTAATTAGGAAATTAATTAAGGACAGCACACTAAATGTTCATGCATTTTCACAGGCAATTCCACCAAATACAGAGGAAATGGACGCAATCTTCTGATTTTGTAGACATTAAAAAAAAATTCAAATAATGCCTCGTCCAGGGATTTAGCAAATAAATATTTTGTTATTTCTAAGTGTGTTAAAACAAGAAAGAATTTGATTTTCCATATATTTCATGTAAATATCTGGTTTCAACTGAATTACTTGCACAATTTACTAAAAGCTGCTAAAAGGGAGAATATTTTTTAATAAAAAAGCTTAATTAAAATTAATTTCAGCAGTCAGTCTTGTCTGGATTCCATCAGAATGCCACATCTAAACCAAGTGACTCCAAATTGAAACTCATCTCAGGTTGTGGGAACATTACGTATCCACATTACGTATCTGGGGGCTCAACAGATGTTCATTCAGATTTAGTTGGAACTAAGACAAACATCTGTTTCCTCTGTTAATTCCATTCTTTTTGCTGATTTCGACATATGCTTTTTCTCAATGTGCATAAAAAAGGTTTTATAACTTTTAGTTTTTTTGTGCCGAGCATACTTTAGGAAATTACAGTAAATGAGTTCGGTTTTACTTTCCTCTGATCATAACATTCGCTCAGAGTTTCTGGGGACTGTTTCACATCCTGATTGTTTCAAATGTTCTTTTCTCTACATCATTGAAGGTTTTGGTGCTACTATTCAAGGGTTTGACCACAATACTGAACAATTATGATAACAGAAGCTTCAAATAAGGATGAGGAAAATGTTCCATAAGGTCTGATCAGCTTTAAGTCTGTAAACATAAGTAATGCGAGAAAACAGCCCTTGCTAGTTGTTTAGAAGAACTGTAAAATGTATGTTTTCTTTTAGGAGAGTGTGTGTCAGGTGTGTCCAGTCACCTTGGAGCAGGTTGTAGTTTTGCCACTGCCTTGCAGACCAACAAACATGATGACGTTGTTCTTGCCTTTGGTCGGAGTCCAGGCCTTCACGCCGGGATCGACCAGCTGAAACAGAGCACACACACGTCACACACACGTCACACACACACATAGCATCTGGACCGTTCTCATGACTCATGGACCTACCTTCACCAGCTCCTTGAACACAGCGTGTTGGATCATCCTCCTCTTGTTCAGGCCTGAGGCCATCTCCTCCAGGTCTATGGCGGACCTGCAGGTGGAAGACAGACGGTCAGCTAACAGCCCGGTTCCGCCCAGGAGAAGGGGACCAGAACCCGGCTGCACCACGCTTACTTGACGTTTTCCCTCAGTTGTTTGACCAGTTTGATGTTAACGTCTGCCTCCAGGAGAGCAGCACACACCTCCTTCAACATGGCGTTCAACACCTGGGGAAAAAAAAAAAAAAAAACCTCCTGAAAATAGCATCTGAAGAACCACACTCCCATTTCTCCTTTAGGAACCAAATCCAACCGTTTCCCTCCTTCTTTGTGGACAAACTGAAAATGTTATTTATCACAAAACGTTTAAATTCAATTAAAACTAGGATCCTGAATGTGTTACCTTTTAAGAAAACCTAGATAAACACAATCTAAACATCTCATTTAGTCCACCATTTCTTTTTTGCCCCCCTCTAAATGTAAAAGTGCACCATAGCACAAGATGCTGCATTTTTCTAAAAGATTTATTAAAAGACAAACAGAAGCTTTGTCCAATATAATATTTGAAGGGAAAAGCTGATTTAATGTCTCCTTTTATACATTACCCTGAAGGACCATTTCTGGAAATTATTCATGAAATTCTTTCACCTTGTTTTTAAGAGAGAGCAGTTGGTATTACACAGATCTGGATTTCACTAATATTTCAGCACAAATACAATACATTAATAAAGTCAACATTAGATTTAGATGCACTAAAAATTTCATTTTCTTCAAGAAAAAAAATCAAGGTTATTGAACTTGAAGCTGCAGCTGGACTCACCAGTTACAGTCTGATACCAGGTTGTGTGCAACACCTGGATTCACAGCAGATGTTTCAAATGTTTTAAAACCACAATGAGCTGTTTGAGTTTTTATGAGGGTTTGAAACCTTGAAGCAGGAATCAGTACAACTTCACATGATTCATAAAGCTTCACCAGCACACCACTGGTTAAATGCCTTTAGCATCTTATATTAGCAGCTTAGGGCTAGACGATAAATCGATTTTATCCATCTTGGTTCAGAGTGATGTCAGCCTGCCAGCCCAGGTCCTACCATCTTGTCTTATAAGTAAGTATATATTTTAACTTTGAATTCAGATGAACTCTCAGAAGTGATGATGGAAGCAAAATTTTTTTTTGAAAATACTTTCTGTAATTTGTAATTTCTTTTTTTTAAAATAAGCAAGGGAAAAATATCAACTAAAATCAAAAATCTATGATGGCATATTATAGCCTTTGTTTAGATTAATCTCAGACTTAGTGAGTTTTGTTTGTTTTCTTGCAAATTTTCAATTTTTGGAGCTCAGAAAATTTCTGAGATCTCAAAAACTTCTGACACTTTGTCAGAAATGTACTCCTATTTTTTCCTATCTACAACAGTTCTAATACACCATCATTAAAAAAAACCCAGATGTGCTTTGAAGGAAATCTGAGATTTTATTTTTAAGCCAGCTCAACATGAGCCTCAGTAGAGAACACAGCTCCCTTTCTAGAACAAGTCAAACTGAATCAAACTTGTAAGGTTTCTTCCCTCTGTAGCAGTTTCCAGAACAAAGAGTAGTGTTTAGCGCCACGCTGTGCGTCCTACCTCTTCATTGATGATGGTGGCGTTGCTGAGTGACCTCAGCGCCGAGGTGATCTTCCTTCCCAGGTCGGCCAGCACCATGATGGCACTCTGAAGTAAACCTGGAAGAGCCCACAGGAACAGAATGTTGTACAGACATGTACAACATCAGCAACAAAACTAAGATCCTGTTGGCTGCTACACTCACTGCTTACCCTACCAGCCTGTTGCTATGTCAACCCTCACTGATCACAGAACAGACTTCACTCTATGCTATGATTTTTTTATCATGTTGTCATTGTATCAAACAGAAATTGTGCAGCTGATGCAACCTAAGTGTGTGTGAGGTCAAAATGTGCCATTTACTGTCGGGGTGAGTGTGTGTTGTGGAGGGGGGACCCCCAGGTAAGAACCCTCAGTGAGTCAGGAGACTGCTGCTTCCCACAGCCACAGCTTCTACACAGAAAAGAGAAAAACTATGTGAATTAATCTCCTCTGTGACAGAGCGTGAAAACATACAAGCTGAAACAATGATGTAATCAGATGTAAATACACACAGACCAAATACGCTTTTATTTATTATTTTTGTTTGTTTTGCTCAACTTTGGATAATTAAAACATCTCCCAGGTCTTTACAAAATTAAAGTTTATTGGTCTTTAATAGAGCAACCTTGACTTATTATACCATTATCTATATATTATTTGAAAATAGCGTCCAAACAACAATAATATTGTTTATCGCAATAATTTCTGGGATAATTTATCGCCCAGGAAAATATGGTATGATGACAGCTCTAACTATGACCACAAATTTGTGAAGTGGAAGGAAAATCCATGACAAATAACTCAAAAACTGAACCAACTCAGAGGCTAAACGTAGCTCCTACTGAAAGTCATTTTTAAAAAGTCTTGGAAATTTCTGGAATTCCACATTTTTTCTTAGAATTTTACTTTGGTACGATAAAGATTATTCATAAAGAAGCAGTTAGTCTTTAAGACACAAAATGATAAGAGAAGAGAAGAGTTAGTGAGTCTAGTTTGCCTTTCCACTGGAACATGGTGGAAAGGCAAAAAGGAGAATTATTCTCCATAAAACATTCATAAAATGGATATTTTTATGAATATCCATTTTATGAATATTCAACAGCAGGCACTGCTTCTCTGTCCTGTTTGGGTTTTCTGTACCTCCCTATTTTATGATGGTCATTTTGCCAGATCAAACAAGTAGCCAATCACAGTGAATTACTGTCAGCTGAGTGTCCACATTAATATAAAATAGATCAAATAGAATAAGAAGACCAGCACGGCTCCATGGCGTAACAAATCACAATAATGAAATCAATAAGGTGAATAAATAAGGTATGAATAAACATGGTGATGCTGTGTGGTGATTAATTCAGTATTGCACAGTTACATCATCATGAAATTCTTAATCCAGTCTAGGTTGCGTGATTGGTTCAACAGATTACTGGGGCCGTATTTGTTTTTTTATGACTCATTTTGTTTCGGGTAGGACCCAATCATAGTCCATAGAAAGCAGCAACACTCCTAGCATCGGGGTCAACCGCACTTCCTCACTAACACACCTATCTGAAATAAAGCAACAAGTCGGCAGATTCAAGTTTACCATAGAAAACGTGCAACAAGGTGAAGTGGGGAGAATTAAATGTTTGGTCTGCATGCAAAACTCTATGAAACTAACACCTCGCATCACTCTACACACACCATCATAATGGTGATAAACTGTGAAGGCAGCATTATGCTGTGGCCAGTATTAACGCTTGAATATTGACAAAGTATATATCCAGGAGAATCCTGGAGGAAAACCTGTTGGAACCTGCATTAGACTGGGGTGGAAGTTTAACCTTCCATCAGGAGAACCACTCTGAACATGGAGCCAGAGCTACAGTGAGCAGCATGTTCATTTGCTAGAATGGCCCAGTCAAAGTCCAGAGCTAAACCCAACTGGGGAAAAGAACTGCAGCAAGACATAAAGAATAATGTTGACAGAAGCTCTCTGTCTGATCTTAAAGAGCTTTACACAAGAAAATGTTGACAACTATTTCAGAGTTTTTCTTCTATTTTGTAATTTTTCTTTAGCTAGTTTATAACATGAGGTCCCAGTGAGATACATGTAATGCATCTCATCATGTGTGTTTAAAGCAAACACAGGGCTCTATGATGGCTGGCCAATAAATGAAGAAATCTGTGATTTTTGTAAGGTCGAAAAACATCACCTGTCATTTAGTTTGACTCCAATTCTTATATATTTAAGCTCTTAACATAGTAAACTTATTTTAATTTCCTCTGGAGTATTTGAAGACTGCAAATAATCAAAAAGTGTTCTTAATCCCGAGCTGTGCTGGGTGAACAGCGGCCTTCCAGTTTAATCTACATCGTCGCAGAAACTGAGTGACCGACGAGCAAACAAAGCTAAATAAAACCCCAAAATAAAACTAATCAAACTGAGTACGAAGTCAGTCTCTGGTGGACACGAACAATGAGGCCTCAGATTGATGGTGTGTGTGTGTTTTTTCCTCAGGTTATCAACCTGAGGCTCTTCTTATTATTATTTTTATGGCGGTTGGCAAACAACTTATAGGTGCTTTACCGCCACCTTCCAGATTGGACTATGGATCAGACGTTAACCTACTATAATCTCCCCATAATGCCCGTTCTTCTTAGAAAACAAAAAATACTGCTAAAAACTACATCCCGGGATGATCTCTGGAACAATTCCCTAATATCTAATTTATTTTTATTCCTACTTAAATCTCTAAGTAACATCTCTCTTTCCTGAACATAGTTATTACATTCTAAAAATATATGTTGGACTGTTTCTAATTTTCCACAGTAGTTACAACAACCTGTAGTATGCTTATTAATTATTTTAAGAGTACTATTTAATCCAGTATGTCCAAATCTTATTCTAGATATAACATCTTCTTTTTTAATTCTATTACATTAAGCCTGCGGCTCTCAACAACATCACAGCTGTTTACAGAAGTGCTAACGATCTAGCAGCTAGCTAGCTGGACAGCCGACAGTTCGCTGTCTTCATCTGGAAACTGTTTCCGGGTCCACGTAGCTCATTATTATCTAAAATGGCGGAAACTGGACCACAAACTAAATGATGAGAAATGTGTCAGTAGTTGTTCAGGCTTACCGAGCGCTCGACACTACAATGTAAACGTAGCCGTTCCCAAACTCCACCAGGGAAGCGTCATATAAACTGTACTTAACCGGAAACCCTGCGTCATCATGGGTTGTTTATATTCAGTTTGTGGGCGTAGTAGCGCCGCTTACTGGACTGGCGCATGGAAGTGCTTGTCGAAACGGCCACCTGAACTGTATTTTAAGGTATTTTGGTTGAAAAACGTTCCCCGAGCGTCGTGAAACCATCCACACACTACCCTTTTTAAAACAAAACAAACAAAAAAAACAACAAAGCTTTGAACAATTGTACATAATCACGTGGCATGTGTGTACAAGAAGATGTGAAGTCTTAGAACTTACAGGTTTAAAGCACATAAAATTATAAGATGACAGCAAAAAAAAAAAATATATATATATATATATATAAAATTTGTTAGACATCAAACAGAGGAAAAAGAAAAATGACAAAAGCAAAAAGAAAAAAAGGGTAATAGTTCTCATACAATAAATTCAGCTCATAACAGGTGTTAAAGAGCTGTATTCCGTGCTGTGCTCGCTTTTCATCAGTTTTAAGGCTCTGAAGTGGTTGTCTATTGGCTTTTAAAAGGTCAGGTTTTCTATTTCCCCATTCACAGGAGTGGATGAAGAATTTGGTCAAGGATCAGCAGGTTGTTAAGTCTGAGGTCGGTTCTTCTGTCTCTGAGGGCGGTGCCAAAAATTACAAGTTTTGCTGAGATCCAGTACTGAAAGTTTTCCCAAAATGTTGCAGTGTGCAGATAATAGAAAAAGAGATGGTCTGTTGTTTCAATGTCATTGTCACAAAAGGTACAGCTGTTAGTGTCAAAGTTGGATCTTTGTCGTAATAATTGCTGAAATAAATAAACAAAAATAAACAAAGTAACATAATATTTATCTAAGCAACATAAGACAAGGTAATAAAAAAAAATTTTTTTTAAATATACTTCTCATCAATAGGGCCCAACAATGTATTTTTTAAACAAAACTTTTTTCTTTTTTTACAAATTTAGAAAATTAACAACAAACTTTAGATCCAATATTAACTCCCACCTGTCAAGTTCACACATGATCTTCTTACCACCCAAATCCACCAGAGGGGGCGCTGCGGTCAATCAGCCAGTTTGTCTTGACAGAGAAAGCTAACAAATGGTGGAAACTTGAATTGTAAAGAAAAAAAAAAGACTAACTTAAAAGATAAAGATTTTCTTATGTATAATTCAAGTGTGCTTTATTCAAATCTGAAGAGTCTGAGTTACAATATTATGAGAAAGATGACACTGAGGTCCAGTTCTCATCAGAGCGGGCTCCACTGAGTCCTCAGGAAGCAGACAGCTCAGAACCAGTCTGTGCCTCAGACGCTCCTGGGCGGCTGCAGCTGATCGACCTCCACTGCTGAATCCTGTGGAACAACATCTCCGATTCTGAAGCCATAGTCAGCAGGAGGGCGAGCGAATTATCCTGGAGAGGAGAGACAGGGAGAGACTAACTTCAGAATGATCATGTCCCTGCAGCCTGTGGTCAGAACATGTTTTATGCTAAATGTGCTCCAAATGTTCCCATGTGTCTGTTACTGAGCCAACCCCAAGAGTTACTGCTCATCTGACTGGGATAACTACTATTGGAACAACGGATAAGAATGGATGGACAAATGGACTGAAAAGTATAAAACACTATTTACTTTCCTACACTCTTTTCATTTATCCAGACTGATCGTCTTTAAAGGGGCAGTATTATGTGTTTTCCAGGCACCTAGTGCCATTTTATGGCATAACTAAGTAACTGTTACCTTCAGTTGTTAAGGAAATGCTGCGTATAACAAATATGACTTAAAAAAAATTTGACTTTCTAATTTAATGCCATGAAACTGGGTCTCTGTCTCTTTAAAAGTCCTGTTCTGAGACTCCCCCTTCAGGAAGTCATCACAACATGGCTCCTCTACTAACCCTTTAGCAACGTTTTTACCAGTGTTGCTCTGAGAAGTGACTCCTATGATGAGCTCTGCAGATGCACAGTTCCACCAGGTGTTTGCCAATTGCTGTTGGCTAGTCTGAAGGAGCTGAATGGGGACGTCACGGGGGAGAGCTGTAGCTGAGGAGGAGCTGCGTCTCAAAGGCGGAGCTAAGTCCAATCAGGCGTTTTGCACGGCTGAATTTTGCCGTGGAGATTAAAGTATTTCTCAAACATGCATGAAAAAATTAAAGCAACACTCCTGGTATGCTACTGATGAGGGAACAACGTTATAACCTGATGTAAAGCTCTAAAAAAGTCGATTTTAAATGTTACTGCCCCTTTAAGAAGTTCAGCACTGACATCCAGTAAACGAATACGGGGTTACGGTTTGTGGTTCCACGTCTGTGACGGAACTGACCAGCAGGGCGAGAGAGTCGGTTCTGGTGGTTCGGTTGTGGGTAGATCTCAGCTTCTCCTCCAGACACCCTATGAAGTCCATCATCAGCCTGATGGAGTCCACCACAGAGCTGGAGCAAAGAGTTAGACATGAGCTGAAGCTGACCGGTGCAGGGAAAGAAATGTGTTTGATTTATCTGAAAAAAAAAAAAAACACTTTTCTCCAGGTCAGTATAGACACCAGATGACCGACTCTTATTATAAACAGTCAGGTCTTACGCGTGCAGGTGAGCCAGGACTGGTAGGTTGGTGCGAGCCAGCGGTCGCATCAGCCTCTGTCTTAGAACCTTGTGCTCCCTCAGGACGCCCTGGAGGTGGTTACCAAGCAACTGCAGCTTCTCATTCTTCTGACCTGATGGAGAGAGGAGGAGTCGGGGGTGGGGGTGGGGTGGGTTCATCAGCAGAAATCTGATTACAAGCATGTGACTGCTCTGGTTTCCGTCATGTCACAAACAGAGCTGGATTTCTCATGAAGCACTTTTAAAAAGTAGAGATGACTGATCCAACACTCATATCTGTATTGGTCACAATATTGAAAAAAATATATATAGATTGGGTAACGGTGACTATGTGCCTGATCCATAACGACATGTCTAGTCAGTCTAATTCTGATTTCAGATTCAAATAAAAAGTTTGTGACAGAGCTGGATGGGAGTGAGACTCACTGAGGTGGAATCCGTGGGCGACGTCAGCACTTTGTTCATCCACCTTCAACAGCTCCAACTGCAGCTGCACCTGGATCAGTGGGACCGGACAGAACACATGTACAGAACATCAGCCAGTCGTTATAGCCTGAAGAAAGAAAAAGGACAGAAATTGTTGGGTTTTTTTCGATTAATGAGACGTCATTTTTCTCTGTAAACCAGGACTTTTCCTTCCTGAAAGTCGGATCGGCTCATCAACAAGCTACTTGAGGAGTTCAGGAAAGAACATATTTACAAACAAAACACTTTTTGTATCTTAAATGCAAAATGTACAGCTTTTTTTGTACAGCTTTTACTTAATTACTGCTCTGAACTTGTTCTGAGGGTTTTTTTTTGTCCAGTTAATGATTTATCAATTACTAAATTAGCAGACAATAAGTTAAATAATAGATTCATCACAATTAATCGTTTCAGCCCTAACAACAAACCTTGTTGTTACATAGAAATTAGATCCTGTGCACAAAGTGGTCACTCTGTGCTGATTAGAACAACTAGATTGTAACTGAAGTCAGTGCGGCCAGGACTTTAGGACGTAGTGCAACAAGCAGTGAGTGGGATCACAGCGTGGCGTACCTCATCCAGCCGCTTCTGCTTTCTGATGAGCTCTTCTGCCTCACGCAGGCGGGCCGAGAAAACGGGACTCGGCTCAGAAAAGGCCGAGTCGATTTCATCCTAAGGGGAGATAGAGACAAGATGTCACTCCAGAGCTCTGACCTATTGAATATAACTCACACATCTGGATTCATGAGAAAAATGTAGAAAGTGACTAAAATGTCTGGTTTTCCTGCTTACACATTTAAAAACAATCTTGAAAGGTTCCATTTACATATTTGCACAGGTTCGTGTGTGACATGTTGCTCCATCACGAAACATTTCACACAGTGAATCGGTAAACTGTGCTCATATGTTGCAAATTAACTCATCTGATATCTATGTTTGTTTTTTAATGAGGGGATAAGTAGGAAATAAGATCAGGAGGAAATAATTCATATAACGGCAGGAGGACATGGCGTCCTGACCTGGGATGCGGCTCCCACAGAGACACATCTGGACAGCAAACTCGCGGCCGGAGTCACAGAGAACGGAGACAAATCCCACTGATGCATCTGGAAGTGAAACATGGACATTCAACTACATTATTAATACAGCAGATCTAAAGAGCAGCTAATGGAAGCGAACGCATCAGTCTGAATGCTGCTGGATTTTCTGCCCTCCAACAGGGATCATTCTGGCCTCCAGAGGGAGGGTTTGGTGGTCAACTAAGACAAAAAAAACCAAACAACCTTTATGTTGATATAATCAGGACTAAAAAAAAAAAAAGAAACACGTACACGTTTACAACGCAGGAGAAAACTATAACAGCAGCTCTGAGGAAACGATTTTCAAGCAGATAAATAAAAAGGGCCACACCCATTTCCAGCTAAGAGAAGAATTGAATTTTGCACTTTGCATGTACGTACAGCTCCTTGCAGGTTTATTTTTTCCCTTTAGTCTGTATTTGTGTTTCTTGGCCTTCATGAAGCTGTTTTGGTCTCTACTGACCTCTAATGACCCTAGGAGGCCAGAAACAAAACAACTGGATTTATACAGATTACATGACGCACAGCTTTGCTCTGTTTACTAATCAGGTAACTTTTGAAATTAGTTGCACTTGATTTCATTTAGAGGTTTCACAAACACAATTATGTATTATTGTGGTGGGTTTATCATGTAAAATCATAACAACGTAAACTGAAGCAAAATAATCAGTGTAATGAGAACAACAAACGATAATTCTAGCTGTGAAAGTCCACGGATGGGAATGAAACTTTCTGAAGGATAACATGGATGTTGTCTGATCCTGATCTGAACAGGCTTGGTCGGTTTCTAAAGAGTACAGGCTGAAAGACCAAAGTGCGAAGCAGTAAAAACCAAAAGACATGAATATCTCTGTCATTGTCTGCTGCCTTTCAGAGGTTTTTATCTTCCAAATATGCATCACAGCTATTGGTTCAACAGATCTCAAAGACAGACTGTCTCTGACCTGGGAAACTCCGGGGTGGATGAACCGGAGGTCAGCTGAAGGTTAAGCTCTCACCTTCCCGTCGTTACTCAGGCTACCGACCACATCACCGACCCGCTCTGTTTGACCGGAGGACGGCTGTAGCTTTTCGACTCAAATCTGAGCGCTTTGCCGCCAAGTTTCTTCTTTTCTGGTAAACATCTTAGAAAAACAACACCGCCCCCTACTGGTCTGATCGTTGGACTCAAACAAAAGTTAGTTTTTGTGGATTCGATGGTTTTTAAAAATTATTATGAATATTATTTTATTATAATTTCACATTGGCACAGAGCCCTGTGGAGTGCTAGTGTTTAGTGTAGGGGCCGATTTTAACCACTTATATCCATTTTATAGGGATCTCTTATTCAGGAGTTGATGAATACAAGTTATTTTTCACCAAGATATTTAGGATGATGGTTCTGAACCGGGGGAGGAAGGGAGTGGAAATATGTCAAGAATTAAAGTAAGAATAAGAAGCGAGTAAAATTAAATTGAAGTGGATGGAAGACTAGAACTTTATTTTAATCTTTTTTTCTCAAAAGCCTCCATATCCTTGTCCACGCAGTACTGAAGGAGTCACAGTTAGAGCACCACCACTCCAGCCCAATAGGTGGCAGAAATACACCAAAAACTAAACGTAACTCCGCAAACGGAAGACGAAGAAGCCGGAAAGGGAAGAGGAGGAGATTCATTCGGAAGCAGCGACGCCCTCAGCTGATCCTCCTCACTGAACTTGTTTTCATCGGTTCGATCAGAGTTCAGTTTACTGACCCGGACCAGAACCGTCCTCCGAATCCACGGCGAGGTGAGTTAACAACACCGAACTCCCGGAAGTTAGCTGCAGGGTCACGTCACGGTAATCTGTGAGCAGAGAGACTTTAACACGGAACACCAGCTGAGAGGTTCATGGAGCTCAGGCGGCTGTGGTTCAGTGGAGGGGCCTGAGCTGCTGGCAGGAAACTAATGTGTGTTTAGGTGGCATTCTAACGTGTCCTGGTAACTATGGCAGTACAACAAAAGAAAGTTCAACAAAAGAAAGCAGCAATGTGTAGCACAATTTAACTGGTGCTAGTTAAAATCCTAAAGCAACAATAAAAGTCAGCATAACATTGATTATTATATTTATGATAATGAAACGGTGACATTTCTTGCTTAATATTAATAGTAAATGTATAGGCATAATAAAGAGGACCAATAGTTCATGTGTCAGTATGTAGCGAAGTTATAAGCCTCACAAAATCTTAAATGATTACCTGGGCCTATTAACTAGTTTAACATCTATTTATTCATAAAAGAAAATGTTCCTCAGTCTCATTAGGTTACATATATTTGCTCTCAATTTTATGAAAATTTGAGAGGGGAGATTCTTTTTGATAGGAAGCCTAAAAATGACACTTTATTCAAAGCAGTAGATATGAAAATATTCATTGGAATCCTCATATTTATACTTTATTTGTAAATTCAATAACTATTCTGGATCGAGTCATGAAAAGAATCAATGTAATTATGATCATATGTTTTAGTTGTGAAAGACAAAACCAACGTGAGCGGAATTAAGAATGAATGTTCTGGAAGAAGACTAAAGCCACTAAAAAACTGTTTGTTTTTTCTTCTTCTTTGAATTCTGATTTCTACAGCCACATAAAAATAAAAACAAATCACTTAAATCGTCATGTTCCTCCAGGTAGTTTCTTCTTCTGCACATCTCACATCTGTCTGTGAAGCTGGTTTCTCCTGGTTCTCCTCTGCTTTGACGTCAGAATTGTTTTTATTTTTCTCCAGTGGTCCTAATCATCCTTTGTAGAAGATTATCTTTATCCAATTTAACATTTGACTTGTGCAACTCAACTCTCTGTAAAGTTATGCTTTTTCACACATATTTTTGGTTTTCTAAATATCAGTTTTTGATAGAGATCCTACTGTTTGGCTCAGCCTGTGTGCACTGCTCCTCTTTCTGAAATCCAGAACCAAATTATTGGCAAATTTAAAAACTACCTTGATGGAAGACTAAAGTTTGCAGTCGTGAATGACCGTCAGATTTTAAGTTGATCAAAGGTTGGTTGACCCAACTAGGTCTGTCACAATAAATCAATTAATCACATAATAAATGAAAAGGAACAAAATAATTTTCATTTGCTTGATTTACCGTTTTTATCTTTTTTCTCTCTTCTTACTAAACACTGAATGATAAAAGTCTTCAGCCTGGTGTTTTGGTCTCAACTATCCCTTTTTTGATAGATAATTTTGTTTACAGAGACTTCATTATTAATTTTATTTGTTGTTTATCTGTTCCGGTGTTTAATGTTCATTAGAATTTAAGGTTTATTGATCATTGAGAATGTGTTCTTGCATTTTTATGCCATTATTTACTATTACATCACTTGAAAATTGTCTCAAAACAACAATATTATCGTTTATCGCAATAAGTTCTGGAACAATTTATCGTCCGGCAAAATTTGTTATCGTGACAGGGCCAGACCCAACATCTTGGTTCTGTCAGCTGGTTGGTCTGGCTCTTTCTACCGTCTCTTTGCTCTGACTCAGCACTCACCCGTCCACAGAAATTGGAGATGCATTCTCTAATTAGGTAGAAAAAATTAATTTGACTATTTTAATCCCCATTTCTTTACCTTCCAGTAGTCCTGTTGCAATAAATCAGTTAATTGTATGAAAATTTAAACAAGCATCATTTCTATTTGCTAGATTTCTCTTTTTTCTCTTTTCTCTCTTTCTACCAAAAACTGTAAGACACTTGACACTTTCAACCAGACACTTTTTTTATGGGACAGTTTTGTTTACAGAGGCTTCAGTTTCCATTTTATTTGTTGTTTTGTTTATTTAATTAGGATATTTATAATATCTTCCAGTTCCAATGTTAAATGTTCGTTTGAATTTAAAGTTTATTGATCTTTGAGAATGTGTTCTCGCACTATTCTGCCATTCCATTATGTCACTTGAAAATGGTCTCAAAACAGTAACATTATCGTTTATCGCAACAACTGATGGAACAATTTATTCCGCAGCAAAATGTGTTATCGCGACAGGGCTACCTTTCAGAGTTCAGAACAAAGCTGGGTCTGTCCCGAAGCAGTGAGCTCATGATCTACTACATGCACTGAAGTATTCAAAGACAACGACTCATTCATGTTCACAAGCTCAGTTTTAACCCAGCAGAAATGGGTCATAACACCATGTTTTTACTGTGCAAACATCCAAATAAAACAGTTGCATTATCATAAACACTGCAGCCTGTGGT
Organism: Xiphophorus hellerii; assembly: GCF_003331165.1. NCBI lineage: Eukaryota > Metazoa > Chordata > Actinopteri > Cyprinodontiformes > Poeciliidae > Xiphophorus > Xiphophorus hellerii. The sequence continues at coordinate 26,291,171 of NC_045690.1, forward strand.
GTTTATGGTTGTTTAGTTCACTTGTAGGCCATTAGCACAGAGTTGATCAGTGATATGTTTACATCTGTGCATTATGAGCATCTTCAGTCAGTTTTTTTCTGTCGTCTGTGTTATTTTACACCTGGAAACGATCCAACATGGACCCGATTTTCTGTGTTGCTGCACAGAAGCACATCAGGGAAGAAGGAAAAGATCCCAATACTGTGTTTCATTCCCACAGTCAGGATTAGGTGTCAGCGGCTGTTTATGAGGAGGGTGTCAGTGTGGACTGCGTGTCCTGCAGGGATTTCATCCTCTGATCTCATTAACAGCTTCTAACCAGGAGGAGGGGGAGGAGCTCTATGGAAACGTCCCCACCTCTGGACGTGAGCTGGATGTGAGCTGGACATCCAGAGCCAGAGGGGAACATGGGCAACAGTGCGCTGAAGTCTCACCTGGAGACCTCCCAGAAAACGGGAGTGTTTCAGCTGACGGCCAAAGGCCTGCAGGAGGTAGGAGGAGCAGCTGGGAGGAAGTGGAAACGAGTCACTTCTTGTCTGAGTAGTGCAGTCCCTTCCAACAGAACCAGGCAAAAAATAAAAGCAGTGGGTATCGATGAATTAGTCATGTGATTTACGGATCGTTGATAGGCCTTCTAGCGTCATGCTACAGCTGTAAAACAGTTCTGAGTGTGCATTTTAAAGGGATGCTGACGTTGATGTAAACTAGATGGCACTGTTCTGAACTTGTCCTGGTGTCTGCCTGGTTTCAGTTTCCAGAGGAGCTCCAGAGGCTCACCGCCAACCTGAGGACGGTGGATCTGTCCGGGAATAAGATCGAGGTTCTCCCAGCCTCAGTCGGAAACTTCCTGCAGCTGAAAAGCCTGACGCTGAACTCCAACAAGCTGAGTGAGTGAGTGAGCGGTAGATAGTGTCTGCTCCGGGACATTCCAACCACGCTTCCTCTAAGATTTCTGTTTTCCCTCTTTAAGCTGGCCTTCCTGCAGAGATCGGCAAGCTGAAGAAGCTTGAGACCCTGAGCTTGAATGGGAATCAGATCCAGCAGCTGCCCCCCACCTTGGGCCAGCTCAAGGCCCTGAGGACCCTGAACCTGTCTGGGAACCAGTTCACCGAGTTCCCAGCAGGCCTGGGAACGCTGAGGCATCTGGACCTGCTGGATTTGTCCAGAAACAGGATTCAGAGCGTCCCAGCAGCCGTCTTAGAGCTGCAGGCCATCGAGATCAACCTCAACCAAAACCAGGTTTCTCTATCAATAAGAGAGCAGCATATTAGTGTAGAGATCCTTCAAGTGTGGACACAAGCAGAAACATTAGTATGCTAACCCTCAGGTTGTATGTTTTTCATATTTCCCAGTAGCCCCTTCAGTTTCAGGAGGACATTTTTAAGTCTTTTAAACCAATTAATGTTTTAAAATGTTACCCATATTTATGACTTAGATTAACTTTGTTTCATTATTTTTTTGACTTTGGTCCTCGAATTCATATTCATGCAACTTTGAAGTTGCATAGGGTTAGGGTTAGGGGTAAGGGTAGGGTAGGGTTACCCTAACCCTAACCCTTCTCATATTCATGCAACTTTGAAGTTGCATGAATATGAGAAAAAGTAATGTTTTTAGCAATTTCAATTTCTTATGTATTTAGAGGTTTAGCTTCAGCTTCTGCTGCCTTTTTGTTAGCTCCCACTCATTTTTCTAAGGGTTTAGCAATAGCCTCTGCTAATTTTTTTTTACCTGTTTAGCCGTTCAGTGTTTGGTCCCCGCTCATTTTCTTATGTGTTTAGAGGTTTGCTGTTTGCTTCCCCTACTTTTTATGTGTTTAGTGAGCAAATTAGTGATTAGTGAACATAACTTTTGGTCAGCTGTGCCCACCACTGGTGAGTTTAGTGCAAACACATATTCTACATTACAACTATGGTAGCCATTTTGAAAAACGTCCACCAGAAAAAAGGAGACACGAGATCAAGAAAATGTGTATCCTTCTATGGTTCAAAATATGTAGGCTGTGATTTGACACCAAAAGTATTAATCTGTGATAAATATTGGCAAAATTAGCACAATAAAATAAAATTTCCTTCACCATGCTAACAGTTTTTTTTTTTTCAAAAATCAAACTTCTGGGAACATCTGTACCAAGTTAGGCTCTTGTATCCACATGTGAAAGAGATTTTGTTGAAAGTATTCTATTATTTTCTGCACCATAAGGCCCTGTGATAAATATGTTAAAGATGGGATACATAACAGCTGCTTCCTACAGAACCTATGAGGCAGTCCTTAGAGGGTTTGGAGTGTAAGCAGGTTTTCTCCTCCCCGTCAGATCTCAGTGCTGTCAGCAGAAGTGTCCCGCTGTCCCCGTCTCAAAGTTCTGCGTCTGGAGGAGAACTGTCTGGAACTGTCCTCCATTCCTGAGTCCATCCTGACCGAGTCCCAGGTGTCCCTGTTCTCCTTGGAGGGAAACCTGTTCGAGGTGAAGAAGCTCAGAGAGCTGGAGGGATATGAAAAGGTCAGCTCAGTATTATTATTACTATTAACAATCCATGTATTTTTTTCACTCTTTCTAAGCAAGTTAAGAATTGAGCTGTCTCAACAAAGATCCATTTATGGTTAAACAAACTCTAAGGAATATGTGTAAATGCTGTAGAAGTTATAAAGCTGTCTTTCTCTGTCTCAATTAACAAATCACCAGGTTATGAAGCAGAAATATTTGTACAAATCAAAGTTGCATTTTATAGGACATACTTTAACTTGGTTTTAATTATATATATATATATATACACTGTCTATATACTGTATATATATATATATCTTTGAAGTGTGTATATCCCTACATTTCTGATATTGAGTAAAAGCAACTACTCCCAACTGCATTGCTTCTCCGCTTCTCCTGTGCTGCGTCACTAACACAGTCACAAGACCAAACAAATAACACATGATCACATAAACAAACGGCAATCAGATTGAAATAAATATCGATTGTTACAGCCTAGTTTCACTTATCCGATCCATACTGATGTTAAAGAACTTCATCCTGTACCGATTTTGACGCTGAAATGTTTTGCTTCCCCACTTTCTGTTATAAGCAGAGTGAGAGAGAACTTATTCAGCTATAATGTAGTTAATCAGGATTTTGATTTTTCTTCTTTAAAAGTCTCCATGATTAGATCCTGACTTTAACAAGGAGATTTCCAAAAGATGTTCATGACAGATGGAACCAGAGTCCTTAAGTTGATAGAACACAGCGTCTTTGCTTCTGTTATGAGTTCAAGTTTAACACCCTGTTTAAAAGCAGCAGCCTGAGGGTCAGGGGTCAACCTCTGTACCTCCAGACGATGCCAGGTTACCACAGTCTCTTCTGGTCTGTACATGTGTCTCTTCCTCTCTCATCAGTACATGGAGCGCTTCACTGCCACCAAGAAGAAGTTCGCCTGAATCCCCGCTACCATGACGACTCTAGACTTGGCGTCGGTCTGTAACCCACCATACCTCCCACCCCCATCCTGCACCAGCCGGACCTTCTTATTGGTCTGCAGCGAGGTGCTTCCTGCAGCACTCCACACAGACACCGGACCTGCTGACACACGGAGACGGACGATGACGGCGAGGCAGGCTCAACACGACCCCCTTGAGATCCAGAGCGGCTTTTTAACCAGGATTTGCTTCCAGGCTTTAGTGTTCAGTAAGCGGTGAGCGACATGCACCTCCAGAACAGGGACATTTAAGTGATGTCACGCACTTTCACAAGTCCTGATCTTGATGCAGAAGAGGAGAAAACAAAAAACCCAGCAGGTTTTTTTAATCAGAGTTTTTCTCTGCATGTTTAGACTCTGGCCCTGTGGCAGAGCTCAGGAGGCTTCGGACATGTTGGACGCTTCACGGCTGTTTTTGTCTTGCATGAGGTCTGGTGGCTTTATAGTGCAGCTGCTCAGTGTGGCATCACGTCGTACTCACCCTTTAGCAAAAACATTAAACCGCTCCACCCCCCACCCCCTCTCATGCCTTGCAGTTTTATTTAATCACCGCCATCTTTAGCGCGTCCCACCATGTGACCCCGTGAAGCTCCACCCAGCAGTGTGTGGACTCTAAATCCTTTCTTCTTTTAGGGAGCGTTTGTGTTGCTTCTTATTATCCGGCAGACGTAAACATGTAATGTAATGTGCAAACAGTCGAGCTGGGTTTGAGTCTCTGAACCAAACTTCTTCTGTGTCAGCTGAGTTCCCCCCACCATCCATAAATTAATAATTCCATGGATTTTTTCATATTTTCTCATCAGCTATGTATTTATATTTGATAATCCAGTCATACAAAGACACTTCATCATGTATTACAATGATTTAAATCACTTTAGTTTTGGAGAATCCCACATCACAGGTTCCCCAATGCTGTTGCTTATTAAACAAAGATGATGAAATAATGTGAAAACCAATGAGGGGAAAACTGCATTGAGCACAAAAATCCCGGATTCGTCCAGATCAGTGCAAAGGTTTTCATACTCCCTGGACTTTTCTACTTTACAGCCTCAACCTTCAGAAGAAGTGTGATCGACCAATCAGCTCACAGCATGAGGAGAATGCTGCAGGTCTCCCAGCAGACGGAGCCATTATCTCTGTTTCAGTCAAATCAAACAGCACTCCACAAATTCTGTTTGATTTTGACCTTTGACTAGGCCATTCTAGCATATGCATGCAGTTTGATCTAAACCGGCTCCGATTGCATGTGAAGGTGAACCTCCACCTCACTCTGCAGTCTCTGAACAGGTTTTAGTCCACCCGACCTTCTTCCACATGTCTGTTGGACACAGATTGGACTTCCTGTTTCTGTCTCTCAACAGAACAAAACAAGATTTTCCTTCTTGCTGTTCATGTTCGAAGCTTGGGATGTCGTTCTAGATCCTAACCCTGCTTTTTAACTTCTCCAGAACTTCCTCCCTGAGCTGCTGCTGGGTTGCTGCGTCTCCACAATGCTGCTCGTTCTCTAATGCTCTCTAACAAACCCAGCAGCTGCATCCAGACTCAGATTTTATTTCTCAAATCTGGACTCTTGTGTACAATTAGGCGACTTATGAAGGAAACTGGTTGTGCTGGAATTTATTTAGGGACTGAAGAGTCTGCATGTCTTTTTAGAGTTGTGGTTGCGAAGGACTTTGTGAACCGTGCCACCGTTTTCCTCTGACTCCACAGGTTTGCACTGCTCTCTGTTGGTTCATTCACAATAAAACGTATTAATGGAACGGAACTAAAAGTGGAAAAGTTGTATGTGAAACGGCTTGTGGAAGCTTTTTCAAAGTGTGTACTTCCGTTTTTCTATGACTGTAAGTAACTAAGACACTAAGCAGGCGTTTTCACTTTATTACTTTAAAATAATCAACTGAAGTGATATTCTGTTAAAGCCAGTATGTGTCGGTGTTTGCTCTGTGATTGTGTTTAAACAGATGCATTCTGTACTCTGCTGCTGAAACAAACAGGTGGAGTGAAGGAGTGGCTCTCCAGCATGTCCAGGGAAATTTGTCTATAATCTTTTTTTTTTTCTTGTATTTAATTAAAGCAGATGCTCAACAAGTCAGTCAATGTATGCTTCATTTTTTTTCTCTTAAAACCTCACCGATATTTTGAGTCCAGCTTTAACAACCTGTGTCGTTCCAGTCAGAGTCGTCTGTCAGCTGAACAGGTTTGTGTTGATAATTAGCTCCATGTGAAACGCCACAGGCCTACGGCAGCAGGTTGTCGTTAAGGCTCATAAAAAGATAATTAGCAAAATACAAAACCTGGATAACTTCTTTAGCGAGATGGTAAAAGGAAGCATCTTTTTTATTAAAAAAAAAAAAAGAAAAAAAAGTGACAGCTCTTGTGGACATTTCGTATTTGGCCAAACACAAACACGGCACTTTGACTGTCAAGAATGGTGGTGAAGGAGTGATGATATGGGCTTGTTTTGGAAACCGTGGGTCCAAACTGGGCGAACCTACAACTGCTGATCTACAAAAGCATGGCTGTAATGGCCCAGTTAAAGTAAAATACAGCAAATCCAGATTCTTTTCCATCCAGCTTAATTTGATTCTGCTCACCAGAAAAACAAGAGATTAAAACTTGAGCTGATGGGAATGTGAATCAAACAAAAGGCTGGGAAAAGATCAATAACATGAAGTTATGTTAATTTACACTTTAAATTAAGTCCATAAATCCAAAGATGAGTGATTACTATTCTTACACAGTACATATTTTAATTCTAATACTTCACTGGCCACTATTAATAAATATCTTTTTGATTTATTTTTATCAGCTTAAACATCAAACTGTTTTTTTAATTGCTACGTAAAACATTGAAAATATTTCTGACATAAACTTTCACTGATCAAAACAGAATGCAAATAAATTCTCAATAACCTCCACAGGAGAACTTCATTAGACCTTCTGTAAATGTCTGGATGAACCTGTCCATCTCTCTGTGTTCTCCAACACTAAATGTTCTGGTTAAACCGTGTTCTTCGTCAGCCGACGCTCGATCAACCTGGACATTGTGTGGCTGTAAACAGGATGTTCTCAACAGGAAGCTGCAGCAGAGACACACAGGATGGCAGTGGACATATTCTGGTCACATGTGAATTTCTCTCAGCTGCAGGGACGTTTAAAACAGATTAGAGGCATCCATCCATCCATCCATCCACCCACATGTATACACACATCTTTGCAGAGCATTTTTCATACAGGCTAATATAGAATTAAGTGGTCTACAAAGGTCAAAAACAAAAAGACATTTACTAGAGATACTATATATATATATATATATATATATATATATATATATATATATATATATATATATATATATATATATATATATATATAATGATAAACATTTTTGAAAGAGAAATCAGATGAGGAACTATGGAAGCAGAATCATGAAGTGTAGCGAGGAAACACTGGAAATATGAATGTATAAGGGGAAAAAAAGACAAATGACGAAGAGACATTTGTCACAAAAAGATAGTAAAAAGAATAAACATCAACAAAATCCAGGATAGCAACGAATATATACCGTTACTATCTAAGCCTTTACTCTCCTATAGTTTAGGTAATATCCTAATATATATATATATATATATATATATATATATACAGTGTTGTATAAAGTACTGAAATCTCAGAGTCAAGTAAAAGTACAAGTACCTCTCCAAAATATGACTTTGGTAAAAGTCGAAGTCACTGACTGAAATGTTACTTGAGTAAAAGTCTTAAAGTATTTGAAACTTCTTGTACTTAAGTATGGAAATTACTGTAAAAATGGATGTACTCAAGTAATGTAATGAAAAGTACAAGTAAAAAGTAAAACAAGGCAAATGCAGTTTGAATGACATTTTTTATATTTTGGTAAACTTGTCAAATACACTTAAAATAATGTACCCAACCAAGTGCAGGCAAAATTAAACCTGCTAATAGATATACCTGCAGGCATCATTTAGTTAAGAAAATTAGGTGCTTTACCTATAGCACAAGGTTAACTTAACCTGCTTTACAACTGAACCAGCTTCTTAGTATACCCTCCAGGACAGAAAATACAAAGTTTTTGTAAGCCTTAAGTTTTCCCTTCAAGTAAGGTCAGTGCTGAAAATGAGAAAAATAAATAGTACAGAAAATGCGGCCAACATGAAGAAAAAGAGCTGTTACGATTACTCTACTTCACAAATCAGTGAATCAGTCAATCCTACAGTCAGTAGGTGGTGCACACAACTGGTCATTATGCAAAAGAAAAAAAGAATTGGGAGGGAAATGCAGCTTATTGGCATCTGTAAACCTGGTTTTGAACTTGCATGCCTTTCCTATATTCGTTAAATTTAGTCTAAATTGCTATCGCTATGGCTTCTGTCCCCCCTTGAACAGAGGAGTCTAGGTAGCCTGCTACAGTCAACATTAGGCCTAAGCTAAATACACCACGTGTGGAACTGAAACAATGCCAAACAAAGTTCATTTATGGTCAAGATTTCACAATACAGTAGTGCCTAGTGACCAAGCTATAGTTACTGAAACAGGAGGATTATAACCATTTCATAAGACGTTACCTCGATGTGTTTCTTCAAGTTGGACGGGGAGTTTTTGTAAGATAGAATTTCCATGTGACTGCTACTGATTGCGAGACTTGCTTTGTGTTTAATGGGAGAAGCGAAACAGGTGTATCCTAATTAAAAGTAAAGAAATCAAGAAATGGCAAAAAATGTGGAATGAAGATAAGAAAGGAAGAAGATTATATGAAGTACAAAAGTCAGTTTGAATTCGAAGCATTAATGAACGAAACAGAAGAGAAGAAATAATAATTAGTAGATTAAGAGTAGGTCATACCTACTTAAATGACATGCTTTATAAAATAGGGAGGAAAAATAATGATAAATGTGAGAGATGTGGAGAGAAAGAAAATGTAGAACACATATTGATGAACTGTAAGTCAAATGAACTCGAAAGGGAAGAATTAAAGAGAATAGTTAGAAATATGGGGCATGAATGGAATCTTAAAGGTATATTAGGAAATGAAGGAAACATAACAGATATTCACAAATTAAGGAAAGCATTGTTTATTTATCTTAAGAATACAAAATTAAAAAGTAGAATTTAATAGATATGAAGTAATGCTTCTACACACTCATGTACAGTAGGTGGCGGTATGCACCTTAAAGTTGCTTGTGATCCGCCATAATAGAAAAGAAGAAGAAGAAGAAGTATCCTATTGGTGGTGATGAACAAGCCCAGGCAAGCAGGCTACGGACTTTGTTCGGTAGCCTACTTGCTACTTGCTAATCAGTAGGTGGGATCAAAACACTTGCGTTTCTCTCTTTCGCTTTTTTGTAACGAGTAACTAAACCACACATTGAAAATGTATCGGAGTAAAAGTACGCAATTAAGTTCGGAAATATAGTGAAGTAAAAGTGAAAGTCATCAAAAATTTTCATACTCCAGGAAAGTATGAAGTACTCCAAAATATACTTAAGTAAAGTAGTGAAGTATTTTTACTTCGTTACTATACAACACTGTATATATATATATATATATATATATATATATATATATATATATATATATATATATATGCTATTCAATAAGTCAATTTGAGTTTTTAAATTTGAAATGTCATGTTTTCATTAGTGTAAAGTCATAACAGATAATTTATCCATATAATGTGCTCCACTTAGTGATAAAGTTCCTACATTTTCAATAATATTCTAGCGTATTGAACTGAGTGCAGTAAGTTTTCAGGACTTGTTCAGGAGGAGGAGCTCTACCACCAGCTTGTTTTCCCCCGGGTCTCCTCTGTGCTCCGCGGCTCCTCCAGTGTTTTCCTCCCCTCCCCCGGTCATTCCGTCGGTGTTCCTCCGTTCACACGCTGGAGAGTCAGGCTTTATTAACCATGAGGACGAGCGGAGCGGAAGGAGCCCGTTGAGACCATGAGAAGATGAAGCCGCTGCTGTGGGTCGTTGTTGTTGCTCTGCGGACTCTTACTGGGAGCTGTGGGAGCGGTGAGTGTTAATGAGTCAGTTAGCTGGGAGAGCTAATGGTTCCCTCACTTTCTCAGCCTCGGTGCCCCCCTATGGGAACAGTCAGGTGAATATGCTTAGGACGAACTTTCAGCCTCACCTGTTGGACCGGGGAGGGACAATAAGTGAACTTTCCTCTCCTTAAATGGTGTTTTCCTTAAATGAAGTAGAAACACCAGGAGTGAGGCTGTAAAACTACTGGACCACAATAAACTTTACCTCTGGTCCAACAGGAACATCCACCGAGATGTGGAAGAGGATTAGGGCCACTGGGAAAAGAAAAAAAAGGATTCTGACTTTTTTTTTTGTCAATTCTGAGAAAATGTCAAACTTCTGAGATTTAGTTCTGAAGTCAGAATGTAGTCTTTCAGGAGTCTAATCTTCTTGTGTACACCAGCGGACAGCTGTCTATGAAAGATCTGAACTTTGTACAGATTCATGTCACTGAATCATTTCATGAGCAGTTTGAATATTATCAAACTTATCAAATTTATTTCATTAATTCAATTTCTTTAAAAAAATTTATGAATATTATACAGATTCATTACGCAGAGAAGGATGCGTGAGTGTTTTTATTATAGTTCACTGTGATTATTACATCTTCTGAAAACCCCAAAGTTTCTCCAAAAATTAGAAAAGTCATCAAAATGACTTTGTGAATAGCGTTACTGAGATAAATTAAGTTTTAAAGAATGTAAGTTATTGTTCAACAAAATTAGTTCAACATTTGCATCTGTCAGATTGGACTTTAGATCTAATATTAATAAAAACTGGTACTACTTTATGGAGACCATTGTTTTTTCAGGTTTTCTCTGTGAGCTGTGTGTTATGGTTTGAACCTAAAGCGGAATTTCTCCATTACACACGGCCTAAATTTGTACATTCATGGAAATCTTTGAATGAGTGGCACAAATGCTTTTCTATTTTCATTGACTTTGGAAGATTAGGAGTAAATGCAGGTGTTTTTCTTCGCCAGCATGACAAAACATTGGGTCGACCAAAACTTAGAAGAACAGGAGCGTGTAGGGAACTCTGTGAAGGCAAGAGAAACATATTGGTAGATTTACACAAAGGAAGTCTTTTGAAGATCATCAGTCCCAGCAACTGCCCATGAAGACCAGTTCTACAGATGTATTCTCATTTTCCAGAGATCTGGAAGAAGAACTAAACTTCCCCTCCTCAGATGACAGGAAGTGGGTTAAATTCTTTTAGGAACAAACCAGGAAGTAGCAAGGCTCAAGCTTGACCTGACCCGGAAGCCGCTGGACATTAGATCTTAATATCCAGAGGCACAGACTGTGGACGGTCTGTGGATGATCATCAGACTGTCCACAGTAAACTTTACATTCACATGGACTGATGAGCTGCTCTTATGGACAAACCACGTGGCTTCAGGAGACAAATGAGACAAAGACGGAGCTCTATGGACACAGTGACAAGAAGTATGTTAGGAGGCCTTTCAAACTCAAGAAGACCGAAGCAACGATCGATGACGGTGTTAGCATCATCGGTGCATTGTGCAAAGTGGATGAAGGACGACATATTTCAAATGAGCTGCTAGATGGTTTAACTGCGACAGAGTTGGGGGTTCCCAATGGAGGACAGTGACTGTATGGAGTGGATTCAGCAGACTCAGTAGCTTTATTAAAGGTAGACTATCGCAGCAACCTGATTTAGCTCAACTTTAGCTGCTGAAGGAGACTGGTCAATGAATCTGAACAATGCCTCCGGTTTGTTGATGGTTTTCAAAAAGGTTATCTGTAGCTGCGCTTCTATTACAAACGTGAGCAAATCTTAAACTAAATTATACGACGACGTATTGGGGCCTTTGTAGAAAGGGAATAAAAGGAGAAGTAAATTTCAGTCTAAAAACTTAGAAAAATTTAGATTAATCTCTGAAATTTTCTAGAAAAACTTGGGATGAAACATTTTTGGGACAGTCAGTCCTCCACAGAGTGGGGCTTATCAGGGACCAGCTGTAGAACTGAGGAGTGGAAAGGATGGAATGCCCTGCATGGAGTCCTGACCTCAACCTCAGTCATCTCTTGTGGCTTGAGCCCGTATCCATGGAGGTTAGGGAGCTAAACGGCCTGCAATGAACTCAAACCTTCAAATACTTGGGACCTGTTCTAAAAACACTGAAAAATGTTTAATTTAAATAGGTTAAACACCAAATATACCTTAATATTTATTAATATGAACAGTGGAAACCATCTTGGCACTACCACAGGAGCTAACCTCTACATGCTTCCCTATCTCTGCTCTTGGGAATACAGCCAATCCGAAACAAAGAAAATTGGCTGCAAATGCCAGCCAATTATGTGTCATGTAGCTATTTTTTTGTAATTTTTCAAATATGCTCTACAAAACAAATCTAGAAATAGGCAAATTTTTCACAATTTGTTACATTCCACAAGAAATCAGCAAATAGGATCCACTGCATGTTGGCTGATTTGCCTCAAATGCTCATTAAAGCTGCAGTATGTAACTTCTATAATTTGTTTATTTATTTATTTTTACACATTTGTTGAGACTGTCACTATATTGTGACAGTGAGACAGATTATCTGTGTAAAAAAATCAATTTCCTCTGCCTTCTCCCAGTGCTATCTAACCAACCAATCAGGGTCAGGAGGCGGGTCTTGGTGCTGTCAATCACACTCTTGTGTGGTGCTGCTCATCTCCTTCCCCTCTGCTCTATGCCACCACTACAGCTTTTCCCTGTTGGCAGATCCTATTGTGAATGCTAAGGCTAGTTAGTATGACCACCAACAGACGGTTTTCTTGTAAAGATAAGTTGTTATTCTGCTGTTAGCACATTTAGCAGCGAGTACGTGAGGTTGACTGACAGCACTAAGACCTGCCTCCTGGCTCTGATTGGTTGTTTTTGGTCTGATTGGTTGTTTTTGGTGCATTTCTTCAGACGGCATTAGCAGCTCTGAGAGAAAGTGGAGGAGATCAATCTTTTCAGATTATCTGTCTCATATTATACTGTCACTACATGGTGACAGTTTTAACAAACTCTGGGACTTGAAATGTGCAAATCTCCTGCATTTATCCATCATGTTGCAAAAGAAATCAGTAAAATTAAGAAATAGAAACAAATGGAAGTCCTCTGAGCTTGTAGGAGCAGATGTACTTCCAGGTCATTCTTATTAACATAGCAAAAATGAATAATTTTTCATCTGTGGAAAAAAACCCAAATTATATCTATATATATACAGTATATACTGTATATAGTAGTGTTGGAGTGGTTTAGAAAGTGTCCCCCTCCTCTGCAGGCGTGCTCTTCACGAAGCACCCGTCCAATCAGACGGTGTCTCAGGGGAACCAGGTGAGGCTGGGCTGCGCTGTGGAAGGCCTGACCGAGCCGGACATCATCTGGATGAAGGACGGGGAGAAGCTGTACAGCACGGATCAGGTCTTCCTCATCCTGGGAGAGCAGCACTGGGAGACGTCCCACAGGTCCAGCAGCACCACACTGGAAATGACTGAGATCCGCCAACATGGTTGAGTTCACAGTGCCTTGCAAATTTAGGGGTGCACCGATTGTTGCTTTCTTGGCGATCGCTGATTACCAAGAAACCTGATCTACCCATTCCGATTGTGGCCAATACCAATTGTTTTTTTTGGTCTGAATGTTACTAAATATAGAAAGTAGCTCACCGAGTCAGCTGGCTGGTAAATCAGTGCACCCCTATTGCAAATGTGTCCGTATTGCATTTAATTACAAAACATGGTCATCCTTTAAACTTTTTCTAATTTTGTCACATTACAGCCATACATATTGTTTTTATGTGATAGGCGAATCAATTCCTAGTTTTTCCACATGAATATCTTTTTATTTAAAGGAATCAGAGTGGAAAAAACACACGTGTGCCTTTCAGTGTTTTACGTGTAAAAGAAATGTTGAAAATCCTTTATCCTCTTACTTCCTCTTCACAATTATGCACTAGTTTGCTTTCATCTTTCACAGAAAAATTCAGTCAAATATATTAAAATTTGTGGGATTATTATGAGAAAATGTGAAAATGAAAACGGCACTGTGTCAACAGGTTCAAGCTTCGGGTTTGAAAAACAGGGAAGATGTCTGAATGTGTCACAGGGATTTTGATGTTTTTTTTCTCCCCGTGGCTGTAAGCTCTGGTTCTGAGTGAGTCTGTGAATGCTGCTGCTGTTTTTTCTGCTCTGTTGAAGGCTAAACAGCAGATCAGCCGTAAATAGAGGCTGGGCCACTTTTTGTTTTTAACACTAATCATTCTACTTCTCCCACGCCTCCCTGTACACTTTGTCCTCCTGGCTCTTCTCAACGGCAGATTAAAATTTAACCTCTAATTAACTGATAACACAAAATGGTGTTGCTGTTTTTTTTGCCAACTAGGTGACACGTTTCTAGATTACGGTCAAGCCTTAGCATGGTTAAAACTGTCTTCATCACAGTCAGGACATCTATCTTGCCAGTTCTCAGTGTTTTGGCCAAACCGGTACACCACACAGAGCCGGTCTGTGACTTTTTTTTTTTTTTTAAATTCAAGAGGAGTCAGTAGCTGCGTTTCCGTCACAAACTTTGTCAATGTTCCACTTATATCGAAAAAACAGAATTTCACAATTGCTGTGTTTCCGCTAAATATGAAACGCAATTTAAATCATACTTTAATTAGTTTGTTAATTGGATAAGTCATCCTCCTACTACTTCCTGCCATTGTCTTCTTCGTAGTTTGTGCCAGTGGTGACGTCGTGTTGTGAAGCAAAAAAAGTTTCGATTGAAATACATCGATTTTGACATGGCCAAAAGCACCACCTCATCCTAACACCAAAACGTTTTATCTAAAATGGATTGCACTTGTTTGCTCTTAGTGCATGTGCAAAAAATCCCTGGATGTTTTTCGTCCATTTTACTACAATTCAAAAAGAAAAGTGAATAAAAGGCGGATACTTTGTTATTCTTAGCAGTTTCTACTTTAAGAAGATTTCATTTTGCCTGAATTTGTTGCATCAATTTGTCAGCAGTAGCAGAGAAGTGCAGGACACAAGGAGTCAGAGTTCTGACTCATGCTGCAGGATTTCTGTACAAATCTGTCACTTTTTCAGTTCTAAATCAGGATCTGCTTGACTAAAAGCTGTGATTTATTCTATGCCAGTGAAATGAAAGACGGATTAAAAAAAAAAAAAAATTATGTTATTGGGTATTAGGCAGAGTAGAAAATCTTGGACAAATAAGAAATAAATACACTCATGTTTAATTTTAAGTGGTCGTTATTTCTCATTCAGTGTGCTGAGGTCCTGTCACAGAGCTCTGTCTCCCACTGAAAGCAGATTTCAATCAGGACAGCATGCTTGGCAGCACACTGTGGCCCACTGGGCCACTCGGCTCAGACCTTTGTGGTCCCGCTCTGTCAGCAGCCATTACAAACAGAAGAATGGTTCGGGAAGCAGTACACTGTTCCAATGCTTCCCCAGAGCAAAGGGCCTGATGTAACGATCCCAACGTTTAGAAAGAAGCAGTTGCATGAGCCACTCAGAAAATCCAACCTTCTTTAGTTTTTATTTGAAGTGAGGAAATTCAGTCACTTTCTACTGATTACTTTCTGCTTAGAAGCAAGAAAATGTTCATGGTCTTTCCACAATATAACCCCGTTAGTAAACATAAAGTATTCTTTTGATCTGAAAACAGATCTTTCCCTAAAGATTAGACAGTCAAAAGAAAGAGAATGTTTGGGGGTTATATTTTGGGGAACACTAAAAACAATATGATTTTAGTGTTTCCATTATTTGCATCTAAAGTGAAATGTACATAAACATCCAAAACATTATCCACACTGTCATTAAAAGTATATAGTTAAATGTACTTGATCACCTGACCATCAATAACGAGAACACCTACATACACAACATAAGGCCAAGGTGGAAAACATCAATGTTGATATTATGGTAGTACTCCCATAAATCAATAAAGTAGCTATAAAGCCATTTCCAAGCAATCTGAAGTCCATCATTCTACAGAGAGACATTATTCACAAATAGTAAACATTATTGGCAATATTCCAAGGAGAGGACATCCCAGCCTAGCCTGGTCAAAATCAGCTGCTTGTACTAGGCCTTGGTTCAGAGGGTCTGGAGAAGCGATTGCTTCCTGGAGGCGTGGCCTCTGTTGGCCGTGACGTACGTACAGCGCACTGAAGGGAGACGAGAATCAAGCAGAATTGTGTAGGAAAGTGTGCAATTCTCAAAGAAATCACAAGAAAACCCAAGTACTCTATCTCAGGTAGCACATGATCCACTTATTATGTTAAAGACTAAAAATAATGGCAGTACACGTAGGACAAGCCTGACTTGTTGGAAAGGTGCATGCAACAGTTTCATCTGATCAACCAGGCTTGTGGAACAGATGAGACCACAGTAGAGACACTTGTCTGTAATACACAGCGCTATTGTTGGAGATTTCCAACTGCCTCACATGCGCATATAAACCTTGATTTGTAGCCATAGAGACTGGGCACCTAGCATGGTCACTGGGTTGACCATAAACTCCTGTATGGTGTTTAAGATTTAATAAGATTTTCTGTCAGAGAGATGAAACAATGATGGATCAAATGTCTATTTCATCCAGCCTGTTATAGGCACAATGATGATGACGGTTGAAGGAGTTTGTCCCGCAATCGGTGGGTTGCTGGTTCGATCCCTTCTTTGTCCAGTAGCTCCCCAACAACAGTGTGGGTGAATGACTGAATGTAGTGCGAATTGCTTTGGGGACCTCTGGATGTAACAAAGCGCTGTACAAGTGCAAGTCATTTACCATATTTAAGTATGTACAACATTCATTTTTAGCTTTCTATTTGCAAGGGCTGGGACAAATAGCAGGTTTAACAGGTTCCAGCCGGAACCTTTGTGTTCATATGTTTCTAGTACACCCTTAAATCGGATGCACACGCGACATTCTCAAACAACAACAAAACAAGTTCTCTTGGTTGACTGGGGGTTAAGTTTTTGATTAAAAAATTGATCTGATGAGACGCTGGGAAAGATTATTAATATGATAAGTGAGTTAACCTACCAGTGAAGGTATTCTAGCCTAAACTAGCATCCCAATGCTGAACATGTAGCAGCAATACAGAAGTCTCCAACGCTAATGTCAGCGTCCACAGTCCATATTTCTAAAGAATTTAAATGAATGATCAAGGCTTCCTGAACCACTGGACAGATGAATGGCTAGAATCTGATGATTATTACTAATTATTATTAGTAATAATTAGTAATAATTACTAATAATAATTATTAATAATTAACAATAATTAATAATTATTATTATTAATTATAAGAATTGTGCTTAATTCTTATAATGAATGATGATAAATATTATAAATAATGATAAATTATTTAAAAATATTTTTAATAAATGATTAAAAACAAAGATCTCAGTTGTTTAATTCATATGTCTGTTTGTCAATAATTTAGCGGCAAAAACGTTTTTGTTTTTTTTTGAAAATACTATTTACATTATCAGTATATACAGTAGTTTTCAATTAAAATGTAATTAATTGCAGACCCTCCAATTAATTCAATAAAAAATATTAATTGAGTCTCACCACTACTATTTATTTGAAAACCCATATTGGTGTAGATGCCATCAGAAGACAGTTTTCCTCCACCAAGGAGCTTTGGTCCAGCAGGTTGTTGTTGGTTGTCCATTTGTAGAGGTGATGTCAGCCGATTGTCGTGTCTGTTGGACCTGCAGAGGCAGCAATGCTGAAGCCTGTCCGTGGTTGTGACGTTCTACCTTGTGGTTGCAGTGTGAAGTCAGTCCAGCAGCAGGATGCTGGTCAGTATTGGTGTGTGGTGGAGTCCCACGGTCAGATGTTCGCCTCTGAACGAGCCTGGATAACAGTTGAAGGTAAGGCTGTAAACACGCTGCGGTAGTAAATCTGTCTCTGCGTTTGCTCCTGCTCAGTCCCCTGGTGGTCATCCTCCTCTGCGCCTCCTCCACAGGCGTCCCTCACTTCATCCAGGAACCTCAGGATGTGGCGACGTTCCCCAGCATCCCCTTTGACCTCTCTTGTGCCGCTGTCGGCCCCCCTGAGCCTGTGGAAGTTCTGTGGTGGCTGGGAGGAGTCCAGGAGGGAGGACCCCAACAATCCCCCTCTGTCCTCCATGTCCCAGGTCAGAACCTCTGCTTGAGTGAAAACCCTTCCTGTGTTTGTTCCTGAAAAGGCGCCATCTTGGTCTGATCTGACCAAATCTCCAGTAGGGTTTTACATGTTAGTGTCTGGGATGGTAGGACAGAAAGGGCTTTAATCTGGTCAAATTAGAAAACAACCAGTCAGCATGAAGACGGAGTCTTTGGACCCTGAGAGCTTCTGATGGAAATGAATTGACTGATCGCAATAATAGTCCAGGTTCCCTCTGGGTGCATGTTCAACATGCGCCTGCTGAAGCCACAACTTTGCTTCAGTCTGGTTAAAAGTGTAGCAGTGAACAGTGCAACACGTAGGCATGTCCAGGCATAACCTGGCTTCTAATGGAAATGTCTGCAGGTTTGTACCAGACGTTTGGCTAAACCAGTTGCTTTAATGATACAGCTCACTGCATACCAACACAAACCGCTTTACTGCTGCATCTGCTATCATGGCAAAAGTAGCCAACAGAATCGCTCTGGTAGTAGCGATTAAGTTGGATACTTATATGTAAAGGTTGGTTTAGGTAGGAGAATCTGGAAAATGGCTTCACATTTTCTTGTAAAGTGCTTTATCAAGTCAGAGGACTCAAAAGCGCTTCACACTACAATTAATCAATCATTCACACATTCGTACTCTGATGGTAGCCATGGCTACTATGGGGTCCTCTGACTACCACCAGCAGGCGAGATGGCTGAAGTTTCTTGCCCAAGGAGAAAACGACTAAGACAGATGGAGTGGGGGCTCAAACAGGAAGTCTTCCTCTTGAGAAAACTGCTTTTTACTCTAAATAGTTTAAACTAAACTCTGCAACGAATTTATCTGCTTCTAATCATTCTGCATGGTAATTCAACAACAATGAACCTTCAGAACAACGGACCTAACTATGCAGTGACTGCATATTTAGCTCCTAGAACTGGACTCAAAAAAGCTGATGCTGTGAGTCAGGTGGACTGGATTTAATCTGATGGTCACTTCTACAATACAGAGCTCCACATCAGAACTTCAAAATAAAAGACTGGAAAGTGTTTCAGTTTAAAGTTGAGGCAGAATCTCAAAATTTTAGTTGCTCTTTCTTTGTTGAACATTTCTAATTTGATGTGTCACATGCTCCATACTCCAAGCAGCTTGGAAAAAACAGGCCTTAATACACTTCTCTGTTCTGTACCTGTCAATGATTTACACACAAGGTGACACACACACACACCTGCACATACACACCCAGAGTGTTTCCTGTCAGTAAGGCATGTTGGGACATTGACATCTGAGCTGATCCTGCCTGTTGATGTAGATTGTAATGACAGGGCCTTACATCACTCACTAAATACATTTACAACCACAAACTTCAGCGTATTTATTGGCCTTTTATGTAGCAAACCAACACTAAGTTTTAGTAAAATCCTTCACAAATAAATACCTAAAAAGTCTGACTCGCACTTCTACTCACCTTTATTTATTCAGTAAAATCCAGTATTACCAGTTGCCTTCAGAACCTAATTGTAGTCAGACTCCTGCTTTGTGTTATTTAATCTGAGTCTTTACTCTTCTGCTTCTGGCCTAAGAGATTCTTTAGACAACATTAGAGAGCGAACAACATCATGCAGACCGAGGGACCCATCAGGGATGACGCTGTGGATCCCTGCAGCTCAGATTGGCTTCAGATAGAAATCCTGTCTGAAGCTTTTAATAATCCATTTATGGGACACATCGTGTGTGGTGGCAAGATAAATGCATACACAAGAACCGTCTGGCCTACTGCTAGTGAAACAAGTGGCTCTTTGGACATGACATAACACCTGTTATGAACATGGAGGAGTCTTTATGAATTTGATAAATGATGACACTTTTAATGCAAAGTTGCTCTAAAAGTTGCATTGAAAGTCCAGTAAGAGTGCCAACTTTGCATTAAAGTGTTATTATTTACAAAATAATATAAAGTTAGCACTTCTAAAGTGTCATTATTTACCGAATGACACTTCATGACAACAGTCATAGACATTCATAAAGACTCCCTCATGTTCATGACAGGTGTTATGTCATGTTTATGACAACGTCATGTCAGTCTTATGCACACTCTGTCAAATAAAGTGCTACCGTCTTTTTTTTCAACAGATCAGGTGACATTTGCAGCTCTAAGCAATTTTATTTAATTAAATGTTGTTGTAACTCATATTAATTCAAAATCCTTCATATAGTATATGCAGCCAGAGCTCTAATATAAGGGGTTATATCAAAGCGTATTCTCATAGAAAAAAACACGAAATGCATGAGCTGAAAAGGCCTAGTCAAAGTCCAAACCTAAACTGAGCTGAGAATCTGGGGAAAGCCATGGTGAAGATCTGCAGCAAATAGTTCTTCCATAAAATATTCAGGAGAGGTGGGCTGAATACAGATTCACACCGCACTTTTCAGATTTTAATTTTTTTATAAAAACAAAATGTGAAAAGCTCATCTCGTTTTCCTTCAGCTGCTGTTAAAACTCCAGCTCTTTCCTGTCCCGTGTGTGTGTGTGTGTGTATGTGTGTGTGTGGGTGCAGGTGTGAACAGCAGCATCAAGTTTTACTGCGAGGCGAAGAACGCCAGAGGAATCTCTGTGTCCAGAACCGGAACCGTCCACATTAAAGGTGTGTCCTAATTGTAGTGAGGGACTCTGTCCTGAAAAAAGTTTGTCTTCTGTCACCAGAAGAACATATCCAGGATTAAAAGATTAATGTCTCAGCAAGATCTAAAGAAACTCATTCATGTGTTTAAATTTAGTCGCATTGATTACTGCAACAGTGTCTTCATAGGTCTGCCTAAAGAAATCAGTCAGAATGCTGCTGCTGGCAAGTAGATAGAGCACTCAGTTCTGAAGTCCTTCACTGAGAGAATAGATTTTTATATTCTGATGCTAGTTTATAAATCACTGAAGGGTTTAGCAGCACAACACATTAAAGATCTGCTGTTGTATCAACTTTCCAGAACCTCTCAGGTCTTCTGGTTCTGGTTCTGGTTCTGCTCTGCATCCAGAACCAGAACCAAACATGGATTCAGTTTTTCTGCTTCACTTATCTGGAACAAACTTCCAGAAAACTGCAAAACAGCCGAAACACTGAGTCCCTTAAATCAAGACTTAAAACTCACCTGTTTAGAGTTCTTTGATAAGCAGGAACTGGAACATCAATCAGCTTATTGGTTGTGTATTTGCTTGATGATTTTGATTATATTTGACTAAATGTATTCTTTATTGCTTGTTTCATAACTGATGACTGATATATGTTTTTTATTTCTTTAGTTTTGAAGCATTGAGAAGATTACAAAAGCTTGATTCCACCTCAGGTTCATAGTTTCCAGTCTGTGATCAATTACAAAATTGATCACAGTAAACTCTTTACCGTTTACATTTACAACAAAACAAAAACACAACACAAAGAGGGAGCAAGGGGTACTACTTTGAAAAGACAATCTCTTTGAACTGCCTTGTTGCTGAAATGTTCTATATAAATAAATGACGCACCAATCAGCCTCTCTGTCTGTCTGCTGAAGTGTTGCCAGCAGCTCCGGTGGACCTGCAGCTTCTCAGGATTACAGACAACAACGTTACATTGTCATGGAAACCAGGATTCATGGGTTACTCCCAACTGTCCACCTGTGTGATTCAGGTAAAACACGCACATACACCCCTACACCCACACACAGAAAGGTAGAGGTACATTGTCAGTGGTTGTGCAGCTGCCCCTGCTCCTCCCTTGCAGGTGGTGCGGGTGTCGGGGCGCCGGTGGAACCTCCCCCAGCAGGAGGTGCAGGTTCCTCCTCACATCCACACGCTAACAGGCCTGAGGAGTCACTCCAACTACAGCCTGAGGGTCTCCTGTGTGAACGAGGTGGGAGCCTCCCCGTTTTCCCCGTGGCTGACCTTCATCACCCCGGAGTCAGGTGAAGAAGCTGATGGTGGATGTGTGTTTGAGCTGGTTGCTGCTCACAGCCAGGTGTTGAGCTCAGGGCCTGTTGCAGAGTTTCATCAGTAAACACTGGAGCTGCTGGTCCCCTGCTTAGAGCTGAACCCTCTGGGTCGGTGGGTGTTTGTTTGTGTGTGTATTTGTGTGTGCGTGTGTGTGTGTGCGTGTGCACTGGTCCAGCTGGACCTACTCCAGTGGATTCCAGTCCTCTCTGTACAATGAGCTTTTGTTTGTGGCCTCAATCCATTTATAAGGGCTGGCTAAAGTGATTTTAGCGCCACCTGCAGGAATATGGACCAACATGTTATTTATTATTAGTATTTGATAGAGACAGACGCACAATAACATAGACAGACTGAACAAAGCAGCACTCCCATGCCTGTGTCATGGTGCTTATGGTGTAGATGCTTGTTCCTATGCAGGCTTTTCTAAACTACTGTTTAGATCTAAAAACTATTAGGAAATAAAATAATAAAACGTGATATTGACAACATATCATCATCTTCCTAAAAAAAAAAAAAAGGCCACCTCTATTTTTGCCAAAAGATTATTTAGGAAAAACCAAATCACTTTCGGCAAAAAACGGCGGTGACGACATGCAGGCCTGTTGCAATAAGCTGTATGGTCTCATTACCATATTATCGTTTATCGCAATAACTTGAGGGAGAATTTATCATCCAGCAAAATTTGATCTTTATGTGTATGATGGAAATCATACACATAAAGTAAAGAAATAAAAAACATGACAATAAAAAAAGAAACATTAGCTTCTGGATGACATGCCCAGAGTTTAGTTTGTTTTTTGCACATATTGAAGCTGTTTATAGACTTTAAACTGACAGAAAGTGAGTCACATTCTTTGGATCCTCCAGAGAGAGAGTACTTTGAGCAAAACTGCTTCTACAGTTGCCGTTTGAAGTTGTTCTGTTAGCGCTGCTGTTGCCCTGCGATCTCCGTGTAGAGTAGCTTAATGGTTGAAGTCCATTTTGTCTAAACATTTAAAAAGTCAGATTTTATAGAATTGGAAAAATCCAGAATACCGTGTCCAGCCAGACTAGAGCTGAAGTGACCCACTTTCAGCTTTGGATTGTTCCGCCAACATGGCAGCTGAGATTGTAACGATGTTAAAGAAGAAATAGAGCTGGTGCTGACTGAACTGTGTGGCCCTGTCTGCAGTGCCCTCTGTGGCCCCCAGGAACCTGAGCTTTGAGCTGTCAGGGCAGCAGCTGTCTCTGCAGTGGGCCAGGCTGAAGGAGGATGAGCTGCAGGGGAAACTGCTGGCCTACAAGCTGCAGTGGACTCATGGAGGAGAACCTCAGGTGAACGCTCCATCATAGCACAGCACACCGTCCATGACTCCACCACCAAAACAAACCACCTCATGGTTTGTTTTCAACATTTAGAGCTGCACTATGTAAATGTTATAAGGAATATGTTGTGTCACCATGTCATGACAATTTAATATAAGACAGATAATACACGGGCCTGATTGACAGCGCTAAGACCCACCTCCTGGCTCTCATTGGTTGTTTCTTGTTAGCACTGGGAAAAACCAGAAGAGCTTTTTTTGATTATTTGTTTCATAACATTCAAAACAATTATATAAAGGTTACATACTGCAGCTTTAATATATAGTAAAATCATTGATGTTCTGTCTACAATGGAGAACCAAGGCCTCATTTATACATTTTTGTTTTTTCTTTTTACTCTTTCCTTTGATTTATTTTGTTAGTATTTCCTTCTAATTTATGTAAAGCACTTTGAACTGCCTTGTTGCTGAAAATGTGCTATATAAATAAAATTACCTTACAATGGAAGAATAGGATGGACACACACCTGTCAGGGTTTTTCACCCTTTTCTGTTTTTTTGTTTTACTAATCTGAAAGATAAATCTGATTTGATGAAAATTTTGAGTGATATGTGTGTGTTCATAATGAGCATTCTTGATCCCAGTGTTTCCATGAGGCTGGAGGGAATGTCACTCCCTGATTTATTAGATGTACCCACTGATTCTTTTGCTTCATTAAGTGTAAACTGTTTTCACTTTCTCTGTTAATCACTGCAGCAAGTCCTGTTGGGGAGTTCTTACAGTAACTCTTTATTTGAAGGAGTGTGCATAAGACTGGCATTTATGTCATGAGTCATACATGTTATGACTCATGACATAACATTTAATGCAAATATACATTGAAAGTTGGATTAAAAGTGCTTTAAGCGGGTCAATAAAGCATTATTTGGTAAATAACTACATTTTTATGCAAAGTTGCATTAAAACTTTCATTAAAAGTCAACTAAGAGTCATCTTTGCCTTAAAAGATTTATTATTTACCAAATGACACTTCATGACAACAGTCATAAACATTCATAAAGACTCCTTCATGTTCATGACAGATGTTGCGTCATGTTTATGACAGTGTCATGTCAGTCTTATGCACACCCCCTCAGATAAAGTGTTAGCGTTTTTACTTCTTAATCTGATTTCACTAAATCTGTTTCTGTTTGCTGCTGTTAAAGCTGTTTAGTTAATCCGTAATAAGCCAGGTGTGATTGTGTAAGTATTTCGTGTCTTAGAGTTGGAGGGAACTGGAGGTGTTTTTTGTTGTTGTTTTTTTAAATTACAGATCAGAGAGGATATTATCTAGAGCAATCAGGACAGACTCAAGCAGCAGCTCCCTGTCGCTGCCATCAACCTGCATGGCCTGGGGGGCATTCAGGGTCTGATGGAGGGTCCTGTTCTGTCCTAGCGGTTCCAGAACCAGCTACAGTTCTTCATATCTCCAACTGTGTGTCTCCAGGAACCTCTGCTGTTTAAGCAGAACTCTACTCCGATGTTGGACGCAGCCCGTTTCTTCAACGCCTCCATCCAGGTGGCAGCCTGCACCGCGGTTGGCTGTGGACCCTGGAGCCCCCCGGTGCTGGTGATGCCTGCCTCAGGTAACCTGTCAGGGGGTTTAACCAAGGCGATATTCACCTGATGAATGCTTCCTCTCAGGCAGCAGAATGACTTCCTGTTAAACAGATGTTTGCTTCCTATCAGGATTGCTTTAGTTTTGTTTTTCTCAGTACAGTTCAGTTGGTCTGATTCAGTTAGTTTTTAAAGTATGTTTGCTACTTTTTATTAGTTAAATATTGCTGCAGTTTTTGTTGGTATTATCTATAGTACTAGATTTCAATTTTTCATACATTGGTTAATTTTAAGGTGCAGGATTTAAAAAGGTCAACGTACTGTACTGTGATTATGTATACATAGGTTGGATAATGAATACTAACCAGAAGAAACATTTTTCAAAAGATTTTTTTACAGTTATTGTTAAACAACCAACTGACTCTGGTGTTTTCTCCCAACCTTTGCTGTTACTATTTTGTGGACTAGCATAACATATGGACTAACATCATTTGCTGACAGCTGATGTAAACTGCTTGTGTGGGGGAGGGGGAATTATTATTTCACATCAGTTTGAAATGCAAATAAGTACATTCATAAATACAAAAACAAAGGATTTCATATTTATATTTTCTTTCTTTTGTTTTGTTTTATAAACACACAATATAGTTCCAGTCAGTTATAGTTCCCTCCCCCCCATTAATTATCGGTTTTGTAATTTCATTAGTTAACTATAATAACCTTCCTTACTATATATGATTTCCTGTTGGATTCTCGTCTATTTAAGAGAGTAGATTTTAATTATTATTGTGAAGGATTATTCTGTTCCATTCTGTTTTAAACTGGACTGATGTCTGCCCGCCTGCTGCTCCGTCAGCTCCTGTCCAGGTGCAGCGGAGCCGCATGTGGGTGGGGCTGCTGCTCGGCCTGCTGGTGGCCACCATCGTTGGGCTGCTGCTCACCATCGCAGCTCAGCGCAGAGAGAAGGAAACAAAGTTTGGGTATGGTGCCTGATGTGTGTGTGGGTGTGTGTGCGGGCGTGTGTGAGTGAGTGAGTGAGATGTCTTGTTTGAATCTGAACACACAGAGGAAGAGAGTTGATCTGGTTTTTGCGTTGTGTCTGTTTGCAGTTCAGCCTTTAAGGCTCCTGGTCCAGAGAGTTCGGTGTTCTTCACTGCGGCTCGGTCGTTCAGCAGAAACGTGGCTGATCTGCACGAGTCCACCTGTGAGTGAACGGTTTCCTACAATACCTTCTTCTGCTCGGAGCTGGTACAGACATTTAATGTCTCTTTACTAATGACACTGCTGTGGAAAAGTATTTGCCACAGCAGTTGCTTTCCCACCTTAAACATTTGCCCCCTTAAACAGCAAATGTTTAAGGAGGCATTTGCTGTCGGGACATTTGCTAGCTAGCTGAGACGCTAATAGACTTCTTTTTTCTGTTTCAGATCAAAATCAGAATTTACTGACATATGAACATTGTTGGTCAAGTTCCTTCTTTCAAACATGAAATGATTTGATGAATTTTTTGTTGTGTATGTGGAAAATAACCATCTTTCTAGTAGAGATAGATACTGAACACGCCTCTAATCATACATTTTGGTAAATAACGGCATCACCGTCATTCTTCAGATCAGCAGCCGCTCTTCAGAGCCCAGCTTCGTAACCATGGCAATCAGGTGTTGTAGCTAGCCGTTACCGCCCGATGCGTTGATGGCGGCGTCCTGTAGGCTTCTAACGCCTCAGGCAGGTTTGGGTCTCACATCACACTTGGGGATCTTGCTGCATGGCACTTCAGTTTGCTTTTGGCTCGGCTTCAGTTTTTCCTGAACTGTAGCTCTAGGTATCTCTGAGGTCATCTGCGTTATTCAGAAGTGGACTTGGACTTTTTGGCCTGTTGCAGAAAGTTACTCTCTTGCAGTTATTTTGGTGAACCGTTTGCTACTGCTCCATGTTTTCTCCATCAGTGGATAGTGGTTCTCTCTAGTCCCAAAGCCTAAGATGCATCTCTATAAACCTTTCCAGACTGATTGATGTCAGGGAGTTAATTTCTGATTTGTTTTTGAATTTCTTCAGATGGAACATGATGTGTAGTTTGTTTTCAGATTCTATTTAGGTGATTTTGTGATTCTGCGGTTTTAGCAGCAATGAGATGAAAAGACAAATTGGTTAATTACACATTATTCATGATTAAACAAGTAAGGTGAAGACTTTTTGATATAAAGCCAGGTAGGCTTCTTTCATCTTTCGGAAACCTCTTTTTGTATTTACTAAGGTTATCTTTATCTGATATTAAAATTTTCTTGACCTTTACATGTGGCAAAAAAAAACCTAAAAACAGATTAATTCTGTAAGTAGCCAATATTTTCTTCCAGCAATTTACGTCTGTCATCAGGCTAAAGTTGAAGCAATATGACGATTACTCATTTATGATATCTTGGTTCTCCTTTCTCTCCTCTGCTCACCAGGAGATAAGTTGAAATGTAACACTTTATAAACTGAGGTGATAATTACAGGTTGGGATTACCTTTGACTGTGTCTTCCTTCCTTCAGTGGACAGTCTCTGCATCAGCAGTGAGCTGAAGAACAAGCTGCAGGATGTGTTGATTTCAGAGAGACTTCTTACTCTGGGCCACATGCTGGGAAAAGGTAACGCCTCCACATAAACCAGTCAGTAGCAATCCGAGCAAATATTTGGTTTGGTAAAGCAACACAAAAATGAGCTGAAAATTAAGGGGAACAAAAACACCAGAATCGTTTCATATTTATTCTGCTAATATTATCACCTTAATATTTGTAAATAAAAAATAAAATATCTTAGTCTTCTTGCCCTGATACTTCGTTATATTTGCATTTCTAGCCTCTGCCGCCATTTTTAAAAAATAAATACATTTTACTGACACAAACTTCTACAGCTCTTCTCTGGCAGCTGTGTACTCTCTGTGTAGGCTACTTCTTCTACTGGGTTCAACAGGTAGACTGTTGATTAATTTGAGCACTGCTGCCATCTAGTGATAGCAAGTTAATATAGCAGTCAAAACGTGAAAAAACTTGAATCCAAAAACGTCTAAAAAGAATTTGTGTACTAAAAATATCAGATTCAACAAATATGTTTAAATATATTAGTTCTAAGACTAGTAAAAAAACCATTAACAAATCCTTTAACAAAATAGAAATTCTGTTGAGTACATTGAGTACATTCCTCAGTTCAGGAAAATTCATGAACTGAGTGAAGAAATGGAATGATGTGATATAGAAGCTGGATGTTGTTGTGTGTATGTTAACCTTTACAGGTGAGTTTGGCTCAGTGCGTGAAGCCATTCTGAAGACTGATGACTCATTGATGCAGAAGGTGGCTGTCAAAGTGTTGAAATGTGAGTCATCATGGGATTTCTATTTCCTGTTTTCCCAAGTAGAAAAAAAGAACATAAAAATGAGAGTATTGATTAATCCAAGTGGAAATGCTTGTTTGAATAGCAGCATTTTCAGCTGGTATTTAAAGACAGACAAACAGAGAGTCCTTTGCTGTGAGTGGGGAATGTGGAAGTGTTTTCCAAATGGAGGATGTGTTGAACTAACTTGGCCAAAGTGCCTCCAAATTTATTATGCGAAGACTCACGAAATTTGCTACTTACATTCGAGTGAGGCTTTCCCATCCTTTCATTATCTACTTTCTTCCAGACTTCAACAATCATGCTGGCCAGAGTGTTTGTGACATGTCAAAGAAGTCAGGGTCAAAACATTGCAGCATGTAAATGTGTGTGTTTTCTTGTGCAGCTGACATCACCTCTTCAGGTGACATTGAACAGTGTCTAAAGGAGGCTGCATATATGAAGGACTTCCACCATCCTAATGTCATCAAGCTCATTGGTAACACACCAGCAAAACACACACAGAATGCTTCAACAAGCTGTCAGGAAGCCCAATTCACAGTCTGTTGTGTGCAACAGGAGTGAGTCTGCACCGGCGTCCTGCCCAGCGGCTGCCAATCCCAATGGTGGTCCTGCCGTTTATGAAGCACGGGGATCTGCACACCTTCCTGCTGTTGTCCCGTTTGGGGGATGACCCATTTGTAAGCAACTGGTTATGAATAATTTCATGCTTGCACCTGATACCTGATAAACTCCTGACAACATACTGTCTCTGCTTTAGGACCTCTCTCTCCAGACTCTGGTGCAGTTCATGCTGGACATCGCTCGGGGGATGGAGTATCTGAGCAGCAAGAGCATCATCCACAGAGACCTGGCCGCCCGAAACTGCATGTCAGTCAGAACACTTATCTGAGGTTTAGCTGACATTTACCAACTCCAGTAGAAAACACTGGTCTCAGTTGGACCTAAAAGATTTTTTGATAATTTTATGATCTTTATCACCTTAAAAATGGATTAAAGTTAAAAAGCAGTGTAGCACTCCATCTTTCGTCTGTGGAAAGGTAGAGAAGTAAAAGAAAAGCAGGACTACTTTTTTTTTCTTTCTTCCTTGGATTAAATTTGGTGTTGATGCTGTCGTCACTTAAGCAATTGCAATATTAATTAGGTCATTTATTTTTCACAATTAGTGACCTCACTTGAAATGGAGTCCATTTGAAATGCAGTCCCTCTGACGTAACTTTAGTTTTAATCAACTCCTCATTTATTGAGTTAAAAAAAATGTGGCGATGGTTAGGGTTGGGGTTAGGCTGTAGAAAATAAATGGGAGTCGATGTAAAGTCCACACAAGTCATGAAAATATGACTGTGTGTGTGTGTGTGTGTGTGTGTGTGTGTGTGTGTGTGTGTGTGTGTGTGTTACAGGTTGAACGAGAACATGTCTGTGTGTGTGGCAGACTTTGGGCTCTCTAAGAAGATCTATAGTGGAGATTATTACCGTCAGGGCTCCGTTTCCAAACTGCCTGTCAAGTGGATCGCTCTAGAGAGCTTGGCAGACAACGTGTACACCACTCAGAGCGATGTGGTACTCACACACACACACACACATTGCTATCAACACAACGCAAAAGGCTAACTTATTAACTTATGGATTAACTGTGGTTTTATGCAGATGTATTTATTTAACTGTTTCAGTGGGCGTTTGGTGTAACAATGTGGGAGATCATGACCCGGGGTCAGACTCCATATCCTGGAGTGGAAAACTCTGAGATCTATGAGTTTCTGATCAAAGGAGAGCGTCTGAAGAAACCTGCAGACTGCAGAGAGGACATGTGAGTCTTTACACAACAACAGACGTTGAGAATATTTAAGTTTATGATGTATCATATACAGTGTTAGAGGTGAACTTTTGTGTCACATTTCGCCCCCCTTTTTCACATGTTTGTTGGTATGAGATGGATGATCTGCGAATAAATGCAGCTCTTCTGCCAGTACAAACTACAAACAACCAATCAGAGTTAGAAGGATCTGAGCACTGTCAATCACCCTCCGTGTGGCGCTGCTGATTCCTTCCCTCTCCCTTTCTCTCTGCTACCTTTCATCTAGCATAGCCTGTTGTGAATGCTAATGCTAGCAAGCATGGCCACCAATGATGGTGTGTAAATAGTTTTCCTGTAACGGTAAGTTGTTTCTCTGCCAATAGCACGATGAGCAGGGAGAACATGAGGTCGGCTCTGATTGGTTGTTTCTGACCGGGAGTGGATAATTTGTTCAGATAACAATAGTGGATCCTCATAGAGGAGGTTGAGATCGATCTGTTCACATATTATCTGTCTCATACCATGTCACAATATGGTGACAGTTTTAACAAATATGTGAAAAACATATACAGTATTTCATAAAAGCTACTTACTGTGGCTTTAACATTTCAAAATGCTTTTACAGTGACCTTTCTAATGCATTTTCTGAATTTCAGCAGTTTTTTATTTTTTCGTCTTCTGTCTGTTAGTTATGAGATCATGCACAGCTGCTGGAGCCCAGTCCCCAAATGCCGTCCCAGTTTCCCGCAGCTGGTCGCTCAACTGGAGGCGCTGCACCTGGCCCTGTCCCCGGTCGCCCCTCTGAAGGAGTCTTTGCTCTACGTCAATCTGGAAGAGGATAACAGCGAGACGGACAGAGAGGAAGGAGCCGTGGGGGTCCTGGGGATACTGGGACCGGAGACCGCAGTGGAGGGCTCCAGCTGGAGCGTCCCCTGGCAGCGCCGGGCAGAGGACGAGGAAAAGGACTGGCTCATGGTGGGCTCTGGGGCTGCGCTGGCCATCGGAGGGGACTACAGGTACATCATGGGGCCCTGTGGAGCTATCGCTGAAGAAGCCGAGGAGGTGGGCTCGGTGGAAAGAAGAGGGGATTTAGCAAACGGACCAGTTGATGAGCTACGGGACGAAGACGATGACGTTGTAATTAACGTTTGATCGATGGACCTGGCATGGCCCAGATTTGCTCCTCTCTCCTGATCGGCTGTTCACTTTATTTCTCAGAGCAGCTGCAGTCGGTAGAGACCAGGTAAGGTACTAATGGACCAACTCTCCCAGGCAAAGTGACCTTCATCTGTTGCCAGCACACATTCCTGGCATGTTGTTGAGTGAGTCAGTGGTTGAGGAGCTCAGAATCTCTGAGTCGTTTCAGAGATTTGTTTGTAAAAGGAGGAAATATTTCTTTGGTTCCAGCTTCTGAGGCAGAAAAAATTAACTTAAATACCTTAGTTTTTCGCTAGTTTATCATGAGGTCAATAATAGGAATAAACAGTTTGAAAACATTTCTCACTCTGAGAGCCGCTAACCACCCGCTATACGTTTGGTGAAATAATTACTAGAGAAATCAGCTGGTGATTCTCAGAGTCGGATGATTTTCATCTGACCAGAGGCTGGCTAAAAAACGACATCTTTTTAGGTTCAGTAAATGCACCATGATGTGGAGGCCGTTACTTGTGGCAAGAACTCAAAATTAGCTGATTTCAGTCACTGTGAAGAGTGAAGAAGCACAGAGGTGGAAGAAGCTACTTATAAGGAAACAGTGTTTTTTTACAATTCATCAATGTCTGCATAGAGGGAGAGATGTTCAGCAGACCGCTTGAACAGAAAACAAGCAAATGGTTTCCGTTGATCTTTTTGAGTTTTCCGTGTCTGTTGTAAATAGTAAAGCCATAGAGTTTTCTCTACAATATTCCGTTCATGACTACGATAACTGGTGCTAATTCCTAATCCAAGTTTAAGATTTTTTAGCAAAAAATGGTAAAAAAATGTTAGCTTGATGACATGCAGAACTCAGCTAATTTAAATAATGACTCGTGATGACAGGGAGGGTAGAAAAAGTGCTACAACAGCAATTTAGAAATGACTGAAATCGGGATAAGCGTGTAAAAACTCCAGAGAAGAAATCGGCCACAGAACTGTGATCTGTGGATCTGTGGAGGGTAACTGTCACTGGTAAACCGTGATACTGACGGTAAACATTTGGACTTTTCCCTGTGGTTTTGCTCCACGTTACACAATAATTTAAAACGATTTAAGCCTCTTTATTGGTGACATTGTGAAACTTGCTCTTTTTTCTTAAGAACTGTGAAGCTGGGTTGTTCCAGGATTCTGCATTTGGGTGAGACGTAGACGTAGGCGGGTATTGAAAACGGTTTGGAGTCCATCTACAAAAGTGAAGTCAGTATTATCTGATGGGAGTTGATATTATCTCCGCTGATGATTTACCGACTCCTTCTTGGAATGATCAAAGCAAATCCTCTGCAGAAGACACAGGGATTGTCCTGCTGTAAAAACATGACTTGTTCGGTGTGGAAAACTTTCTACATGAACCGGTTTGTTTCCGCTGGGAGAATAATGTTACTGGAGGAGAGGCTTGGG
Organism: Xiphophorus hellerii; assembly: GCF_003331165.1. NCBI lineage: Eukaryota > Metazoa > Chordata > Actinopteri > Cyprinodontiformes > Poeciliidae > Xiphophorus > Xiphophorus hellerii. The sequence continues at coordinate 26,323,454 of NC_045690.1, forward strand.
ACATGCGGACATACAGGGAAGCTGCACAGCTCTGCACTTGAGCTTCCTCATTATCAACAAGAAAACAAGCTGAGGAAATGGCGTCGTCATGTTTTTTATATTCTTCCTTGTTAACCAGCGTACCAGCTAATCAGGCTGGAGTACGAGGCAACAGCTGCTGCCACAGTGACACACTGCAGGATCTAGGCAATGAGAGAGATGGTATTAAATGCATAGTCAGTGATAACTCAGCAGTCAGATGGGACGGCCCAGTTTGACATGCAGAACTTTAACAAGCAGGCGTAGAACGTGCCTCAGTGTTAGCAACAGGTAAAGAGCAATAATGTTGTACATAGGAACAGCTTTTAATGGTTTTATTGGTAACATTTCTGACAGTAACACTGTTTTTCAATGAGTTGTCAATAAAGCTATTTAATTATGGCAGCACTAAGAACTCTGGGTAAGCTTTTATTGTGTAGCAGAAGGCAGTGAAGGTCTGACATGTCACATAAAATCCTGGAAAATAAATGACATGCGCAAGGATTACAATAAATATCAGCCTTTAAAGAAGGGATATTATGTAAAATCAACTGTTTTGAGCTGTACTTCATGTTACAATGTTATTCCCTCATCAAAAACATACCTGGAGCATTGCTTTGATTCTTGAAGGCATGTTTAAGAAATCCTTTAATCTCCCATGGCAACCATTCGGGGATGCTCCGCCTATTTCCACTAAGCTCCTCCTCTGAGCTGCAGTCTCCAGCCAAGCTCTTCCTCATAGAGCACCACTCCCCCCCTCAGCTCCTTCAGTCTAGTGGCAGCAATTAGCAAACACCTGATGGAACCGCACATCCACTGAGCTCATCATAGGAGCTACTTCTCAGTGAAACACTCCTAAGAACGGTTGTAAAGAGCATAACAGAGGAGCCATGTTGTGATGACTTTCTGAGGGCGAAGTGTTGGAAAGAGTAGGAGCTTCTTAAAGAGACAGAGGCCTAATTTCAAGGCATTAAACTTCAAAGTCAAATTTGTTTTATGTTTGCTATATATAGCATTTTTCAACTGAAGCTAACAGTTACTTGTGTGTATGTGCATGGAAAATACATAATATCCCCTCTTTAAAACTAAGAGTTTTTGTTTTGCAAACAGGTTATTTCACAATAATCAAAACTCTCTTGCTAGCTGTTAGCATCTTGTAAATCAGGCTATTTGCATTCCCAAAGCTCCCAAATCAGACCTTTTGTCCTGGGGACTAAACTGTTTGGTCTGGTAGTCAAGGCTACAGGTGAGTAGAAGATGAACCAGCAGTTGTTGCCTTGGTGAAAATGTGCTGCTCCATTTAACATGCTAATGTTAATACGTTGGTGTTGACTTTATTAGCCCCTCTGGGACATGATGTGGCACATGTGAAATGGTTTTAGACATGTTTTTAACCTGAAGCGTGTGCAGTCTGCTGATCATGGTGAACTGAACTCTTAAAATTTAAACCATGAGTTTACATAACTGAATAAAAGGACAAATTTTTCATTTTCTCACTGTCTGAAGTTTAATCAGATCAAACATCTCTTGTTTTAGCCTAATCAGAATCACCACAATTCTACTTGATAATTGCCAGTAAACAAAGTGAGGAAAATGTTTTTAGAGATTATTTTGTAATTTTCTTCGTATTCAGAAGTTTACATTTCCGTTATCAGGGATAATTGTATTTTGAAGTGTATGACTTGAGTCAAACCTCTTGGGTTTCCTCTCAGAGGTTTCTCACAGTAGTTTACTGGAGTTCTGATGGTCACACTAAAACATTGACTTTGTCGTCCTTAAGCCACTTTGGCCGGATGCTTTGGGTTATTGTCCATTTGGAGCTTTAGCTTCCTGGCTGACATCTTTAATGTTCTTTATTCATAATGCCATTACTTTATGAAGCGCACCAGTTCCTCCTTCATCAAAACGGCCCCACCACATGACGCTGCCTCCCCCATACTTCAGTTAGAACGGTGTAGAGGCTTCCAAGTGTCGGCCTTGGTTTCCTCCAAATAAGGTTTCCAAAGCCATGACATCATCACCATCATCATCATCTGGGCTTTCCCTTCTTGTTTGAAGAGATAGTAATCATTCTGTATGTACACATCTGATTTCAAAGATATTAATAAATAAATCTCTGTTTCATTCTCCTGTTTTTGCAGCATTTGGTAAATAGAAATAATTTTGGTAATTCTAACTGACCTAAAGCAAGAAAAGGTTAGTCTGATTTGACTTCACACAGTGAGGGAAGAAAATGTGTGTTTTTATTTAGTGTATGTAAACTTCTGGCTTCAACTGTAGCTGCTTTAGGTTTTCCTAATAATGTGCTGCATTGTGAGGTTTTAACTGCCTTTTCTTAACCTTTCTGTAAATCACTGACTTCAGATCTGTGGGGAATACTGAGGTGGGCTGAACTTGTAAAAAATAAAGTGTTACTGGTGGCACTGGTGTCTGAGGATTTCTGTTGGCAGCAGCAGACTAACGATGTACGACCCTTACATCAGTACTGAACTGTAGGTGTGAGATAATAAGTGTGCCATGACACTAACACATCCATAGATAAAATAACTATAAATCATGTTATCAAAGTATTCACACACTTCATCTTTTATTTGAAATGTACAACCACATATTGACTGCAGCAAAGTCATCTCTACATTTATTACACTTAGAATATTGTTTTAACTTTCATACATACACATTAAATTCAGGTGAAGGTTTTAAAGTAGAAAGGTTTTGGTAACACTTTATTTGAAGGGGTGTGCAGCAGACTGGCATAGTGCTGTCATAAACATAACACCTGTTATGAACATGAAGGAGTCTTTATGAATGTTTATGACTTGTCATGAAGTGTCATTCGGTAAATAATGACACTTAATGCAACGTTGTACTAAAAGTTGCATTAAAAGTGTAAACTTTGCACTAACAGTGTCATTATTTACCAAATGACACTCCATGACAACAGCCATAAACGTTCATGAAGACTCCATGTTCATAACAGGTGCTATGTCGTGTTTATGACATTATGCCAGTCTATGCACACCCCTTCAAATAGAATTATCAAGGTTTTAAAAAAAAATTTTTGCAAAATGTGTTATTCCTTTTTGCCGTTCACATGCACATATTGTAAGTCTTGTTAAAAGCCAAATTTGTCTTATTTTTAAGACCATTCATTCAGCCAGCTGACCTGCAGTGTGCGGTGGAAGAGAGAGGGAGCACGGGGTTACTTTATGCTTCAAAAATCTGAAGTCCTTTCTGCTCGCTCCGCCATTGTATTTAGTGTATTTTGGCCTTGTATGTGGCCAGATGGCAGCGATGAGCAGACGCCTGCTGTGTCCTGGTGAGTCCAGGGAGGAACTGTTGGTATCGAGTATGACTTCATGTACCAGGTAAACCATATGACAACCCAGTTTCTTTGGGAGACATAAATCTGTAAAGGTGTTGTGGCAAAGTTTTAGCTTGGGATGTACCGATGGGAAAATTTGGGCTGATCTTGATATCCAGTATTGATATTGCTGTTACAGCTGATATTTATTTTTCCCTGCCCTTCTGACATAAAGAATAAACAACCACACCACTGATATGGTTTTTCTGCTTCAGTTAAGCAGCCTCCAAACCATGTGACGCCATGCCAAAAAGTACTTTTTACACTAGGATGGAAATGAATATTGGTAATTAACATCTGCACATTCCTACTTATCGTGCTCATGTCGATATTCTACATCGGCCGATGCAATGGTAATGTAGATATATCGTGCATCCCTGGTTTTAGCAGTTTTGAAACTTTAATTGTAATATATTTAAATACCTATTTACACAAATGTATAAACAGACAGAAGACGTCAGTCTTCCTTTAGGGTGAAAGATATATTTGTCAGGAGTTGATTTAAAAATGACAATGACAGAAAATTTAAAAATGCCTCAAAGCAGAATATGGAAAACTCTATAAAAATGTGTGTACCACACCGAACATGGGCCACAGGAAGCCAAGGAGATGATGGTCATTAGGAGAATGTCCTTCGGACAGATGAGACAAAACTGGGCCTTTTTGTCAAGGCGTGTCAGTTCTTTATTCACTGATGCAACACTGAAGCACACCAAGAAATGAACTCTTGGTTCATTTCTTGAAAAATGAAATGTGTTATATTCTGGGGCTGCTGTGCTACATCTGGTGCAGGGCGTCTCGATGCGGGGTCTGATGAAATCTTAAGACTCTCTGGGTATTCTGGACAGAAATGTGCTGCCTTGTCAGAAAGCCTGATCTCAGTCACAGGTCATAGGATCTTTCAACAGGATAAAGACTCAAATGACCCAAGAATCACCAAGAGCAAAACACTGAACTATTCTGAAGTGCCCTTCACAGCTCCAGGAATTGTTCGATTACGTGGATTGCCTCCAAAGGTTGTGGAACAAAACATCAAGTACAGGCACCATCGTTTTTGTTCAGGCCTGTTCCATTAGTTTATTTTTTGTGTTTAACCATACAAAAGTGATTTTCACTGGTTTATTTTCAGTAAACTTTTATTCATTAGTACTGTCATCAACAGAGAGGCACCATCTGCCTCCTCACCACAAGGTGTGCTCTTTCACTTTTTATTGCTGTGCTGCCGTCTGTAAACGTGTTCATCTTGATCTGAGTTGAACATTGCTAATCTCTACTTCTGTTTGGTACTTTTATATTAATAACACTAGGCTACAAAAAATTTTTGTTTTGAAGTTTTGCACCGCTGAATCCAAAAATGACATTGATTTTTCTCAATCAGGTCAGGTTTTTATTCTAAATTCATGTAAAGAAATCTGATCTTCTGACTAAATTACATTTTTGTGACATTATCAGTTCATTTCTGTTCATATTACTCATCCAACAAAGGTTTTAAGGGGGAAAAAAAAGTCTAACACAGTGTATTAATTAAATGCTACAAACTTGGATTTCTATAAATTGAATAATAAACACTAAGGGTAAGTACATGTAAATTGAACATTATGTCTTCGTTGTGTAAAATTCTCCGTCTCTTTTCTGTCCTGATGGAATCTCTCCTCCTGCTCATCACTCATTGATCCAGATGTCAGAACAAGTCTTGCATTTTGATGCTCATGTTGCTCCATATTCAGAAAGTTGACCTGATTGAGCAAAACCAATGAGATTTTTGGATTCAGCTCATCAACACGACCCTAAAACAGTTGAAAACCCCCTGACAATTTTTTTGGCTGCTGACCAGAGTTATTATGCTGCAATATTTTAATTCCCTTTGGGAGATTTTTTAGGATGCATTTTAATAGCTGTTGTGCTCATTGGAAAAAACCACAATAAACTTGGAAATGAAAGAGGGTTTACATCATTAATATCAACTTGAAATTTATTCTCATACTGGGGTGGTGATGGTGATGGTGTTGAGGTAGAGCACCTGCCTGTTTATGGCATCTCTAAGTCCTTGATGCATTCAGTTCCTGAGTCTGGGACCTTACTTGCTCTTTACCTATTTTCTGTCTTATTTGCTGCAAATAAAGGCCACTAGAGCCAGAAAAACCTTCAATTTCTTTTTCACTAAAGCTTGATTAAAAGTGATGTCAACAAAACTGGAAAATATAGTTTTCAAACACAAAAGCTAAGGAGCTATTCTGAAACAGCCTTTATATAAAACGTGAAACATTGTCCTTTATTGGCAGGACTTTGCAGGGACATTGGAAGCTGTATTTCAATGTGAGTGTCATTTTAATAGAACACCCTTATAATTATGAACATTACTGGTGAAGTTTATTTGAAACATGAAACTATGTCAGTTTTACCCATTTTCACTTTAATATGTTTAGTGCTGTAAGAACAATTTGCCTCCTTACAGATTTCTGTTTTGACCTTTTTGTCATGTTTCAGACCATTATGAGACCATCCATTCCATCCCATCCTTTTTCTATACACCTTTGTCTCTAGTGGGGTCAGGAGGGGTACTGCTGCCCATCTCCAGTGAGACATTTGGGGTGAGTGGTGGGGTACACCCTGGACAGGTCGCCAGTCCATCGCAGGGCCATTATCAGACCAGTAAAATCTAAATATGTACAAAATTATTTAATTTATTAAGGGAGACATCCAAACCAAGCTGCCCTTATGGGAAAAGTTGATCTACTTTATTAAATCACAAATACAGAGTAATTAATCATATTTTTACAGTTAGTTTTCACGGGCCACACTCAGGTCTGATTACTGATTTGACTTGTAGAATCAAGAAATATCATTGAACAAGAACCTGACTGACAACATGAGGTAGGCTCAAAGATTTGGAAAGCCAACACTTTTGACTGACTCAAACTAAAGAAATTCAAGGCAAATAGTAAACAGTTCTACTGTCATCAGTTTTCAAAAGGTAAGAAAACCGTTTCTAAGACTTTGGAGCTTCTTCCCAGAATTAGCAGGCCTCCAAAACGTATTACAAGAGTAATTTATGTGGTTGGTGCAAAACACACAGCTAGCCAGTTCAAAGGATGGCTTCAATCTGATTGGTTTGCACATCAGAATCAGCTTTATTGGCCAAGGTTCTGTAGAAACAAGGAATAAGAAATTGGACTTTAATTTTACATGCTCTTTGTGTACAGACTTCACATATAGACAAATCATTTTGGCATAGATGAAATTTAAAAGGAAACTAAATCAATAACCCAGAAGAACTTCTAAAGTTCTGCAGGTTTCACCTGTCTAAGTTAAGTTCTGAGTTAATGATTCACCAACAAGAGACACTGGGCAAAATGGCCTCCAAGGGAGGGTCCAAAGCCAGAATCACAGCTGGTAAAGAAAAAACAAAGACAGGCCTCTTGTTTTCCAAAAAAATCAAAATCTTCATGGTCCTCAAAACTTTAGAGAAAATATTGTTTGGACTGATGAGACAAAAGTAGAACATTCTGGAAGACGTATCGGTCAGGCTATATGATTGCATCTGGTGTTGGACGAGCTTAGTGTTTTATTACATATAAAATTAAGAATCCTGACCATTAATGCTCCCATTTTAATACATTTTGATCTGAAAACCGAGAAAGAATATGGCTCAAAGAACATGCGTATTACTCCTTGGCACCATCGTCTCACAAGCACAAGATCCCAGGTTTAAATCCTGCCTGGAGTTTTTCAATGCTGAACTTGGACACTGTTGTCCAGAGGAAAACTGCAGCTCTAAATGTCTGACAAGAAATGTTGAAAACCAGAAACCAACTGCTTAACTGTATTCCATGTGCAGGTATGTTGTTTTTTTTAACACAGTTGTTCCGATAACTGTGTTAAAAAGGATAGCAGTTGAGCTCAGGACCTATACCATTTTAACTGGACTTGAATGAAAATGAGATCTTGAAAATCAATTCCTTGTTAAAACAGAATGAAATAAAACAGGATCAGCTCAGTGAAGCTAAAAAAAATACAAACATTCAGCTGTTTGTATTTTCTGGATCAAATATTGATCCAGAAACCAGCCTGGGTTATGGTTTAAAATCCAATTAAAGAATGCAAGCAGATTTGTATTTCTGGACACCTTTAGTATCTTAAAATTTTTTTTAAAAAAAGGTAAATGGAAATAAGCAGGGGAAACAAAAAATAATTCAGATCGATACAGAGTGGATCTGGATCAATTAGTTCCTTCATACCTCAACATTTACTTTTCCTCTTGCACAAACCATCTCATATTTAAACATGGTCATTTTTGCTGGTATTTAAATATTTCAGAGAATTATGAGAGGTTATAAAAATGTTCAAATCAAATTTATGTTTTAATCAAATTTTGAGAATTTTAATTATTTCACAGGATGTATGATATAATATTAGCGTCAGCTGACGTTTGTGGGTTCTATTAACAAAAAAACAAAACCAAAATATATATATGTATATATCTCGGTCCAATAAGTAAAATTGTGCCGACATTAACTGATTTCCATCTTGGTCGTGTGATATTAATAGTGATGCAGCGCAGGATTCAATTGTGTTTAACTGGAGAAAGAAGCAATAACAGCAGTAGTTGTGTTTACATTGACCATTTACTTGCGCAGTTTGACATTTCAAAAATGAATTTGACAAAACTCGTTTTTCGATACGTTTTTATCACTACGATGATTGGCCGAATAGAAATTGGTTTATTTCACAAAACTGCAATGAAAAACTTTTAATAAACACCTTTTTTTTTTTGCATCACGAGTCACAGGCTCAACAACCGGATGTTGCCACTCGCGCAAACCACAAAGAGGAGGAACAGGAAGTAGTTGAAGGACTGTGGCACAGCAAGTTTTATGATGACATGGCGCGTGAACAAACTTTTCACGTGTGATTTTGTGTTTCTTATTCAATGGAAACATTGCCAAATTGGTTTTTTTTTTCAGAATTAACGGAATATTGACAAAGTTTTGCACACAGTTTTATTGGAAACATAGCTAATGTGGTTGTTTTCTCATCGTGTATTTTTGGTTGGATATCGGCCCAGATTTTCACATTTGTGCATCCCCAAATATTTAAATTTGACTTATGCATTGATAGAATATGATGCTTGTTCAGATCAAAAAACATGGTAAAAAAATACCTTAAGTCATCATTTGTTGAAGCTGGTTAAGCTTAGCCAAGTTTATGGACAGTGTGAAACATTTTTATGACAAGCAGCTTCATTCCATTCTTGACTTTTTAGATCAAGAAAGATTAAACGACAAAAACAGGACAAAGGACCTCCAACTTGTAAATTAACATACAGTCAATTAAATTATCAACTTATGTGGAGGGGAAGATGGTGAGTCATATCTTTTATTTTAGCAATATCTGTTAATTACATCACCAGTTACCCAATGTAAAGACACGAACCAAATACAGCTCCATGTCAACGAGCTCTAACGTGGCACAACATCTCGCGTGCAGTTTATGTTCGTACGACACAAAAGAATACATCAGAATATAACTTACCAGCGTCATTTGGTAACAGCGTCATACCAGCAATGCTATCCTTTACAACAGCGCCCCCCGTGGCTAGGCGTCTCCCCCTCCCAACTACAATCAAACGGAAGTCGAAGGGTTCTGGCCAACAGACCACGCCCATACTGCAAGCTTCCACATCCCATCCCGAATATCTTCAATATACACACAAACACACTTGTTATCAAAATATATGGTTCTTTAACATGCAGTGTGATTTGCAAGCAGCTATGCGGTCTTCTTGGTTCCATCCTTCACGGTCCATTTGTCCGGTTCGGGTCTGTAAGGGAGATAACAGAGTCGAGACAAATAACTCCCCCCGCCCCGTGTGTGTTACCCTACTCCTAATCTCCATCTGAGGCCGCCATGACGGGATGACGGTGTTTAAACCCGGCGCAAACAACATGGCGGAGGCTAAACACAAGACTCAAGACAATATATTAAATACAGAACATCGATGTCCACATCTCGAAGACGAAGACTATTAAATTAAATGTGTTCACACAACCTAATGTTAAAAGAACTGTCAAATGTCAAACCACGGAAACAATAAAGAAAGCACTATAATAAGAACAAATAACCCGTTACAATCCAGATGAGTTTTGCTTCCGTCGCAATTTCTTTAAGCTGTACTTCTATTCACAGAAGAAAACATGGATCCAGATGCCTGCTCGTGTTGATCTGAGAGAGCTCACCCTCGAGCCTCGAGTAGCTAGTGACATGTGAACCCCGAGAGGAAGGCGTCAGAAGGAGAGCAGAATCGCCCTGGGTCTCTTCCTGTGGGTATCCAGCGTCAAATCCTGTACTTCTCCGTTGTTTGCGTAGCACGAACACGTTTCACCCAGGTGGCTTTTGTAAGATGGCGTCTGAGTCTGCGCAGTTCCGGAAGAAGAGGACGGCGATGGTGACGTAACAAGAAAAAAAAGCGTGTTATGTTTTTTTTTTTTTAACAGTGAATGGTCCTCATGTGCACGCCAGACCGATGGAGTTATCGACGACCAGGACGGATTTGATCTGGCATCAGGACACACTCCGTGTGCTCCTATAGGCAGAAGGTAATGTGCGTGCAGATAGAAGAGCACGTGCTGGGATATGTTTGATGTTTGGTGGGCAGCCATTACTGGGCTGTGACTATGGCCTGCAGCTAGCTAGGTATTTCTGGCTTAACAGCACAGTGATATATGTACTATCGGATCTACTGAGAGCACAGAACAAAGACAATCTTACTAACATACACGGCATTTCATTTGACTCTTTTTATCAACTGCATTCTTCACCATCTTGCTGCCATTAGTCGCTGGCTAATGGCAGCTTTTACATCTGAAACATAATCAACAGGATAGTTAATAACATTATATGTGTGTCTTAGCAGAGTGGGTTTTAGACTGAGCATACATTTGACCAAGTCTCCAAGGTTATTCATTTGACTGTGAAGGACTAATCTTTAAACCATTGTCCTTAGTCAAACAAAAGAGCAGCTAGTAGCTGTTAGCATTGATTCCAATATGGAAGAACCACAAAATCTGTTGAAGGTTACCTTCTTGATTTTTCTTAAACGTTGATATGTTTTTTTCTCTTTAATAACAAACCTTTCCAAAAGAAATCAAGTTCATAATCTTAAATCAACGTCTAAGGTAGAAGACCGAGAAGCTAACCATGGCTAACCGCTATTTTGTTTGAACTTCTCCAGAATTTGACATAGTACCTGAATCATACCAATATTTAAGCTTCCTCTTGTGTTTCAATCCAGTTTTGTCCATCATCTAACCCCGATTGTTCCTTGTGGGTTGGTGCATACCTCCAGCAATCAATGGGCAAATGGCGGGTACAGATCTCCAGTCCATCACAGGACAAACAACCAAGCTTAGTGGCTTATTCTTAATGTCAAGAAAATTAAACAAGAAGCAAGTTAACCTACTATGCAGCTTTTTTGACTCTGGGTGGAAGCTGTAGTACTCGGAGAGAACCCACAAATATTTATGGAGAAAATGCAAATTCAGTACATAAAGATTCTGATTTGGGTTTGAACCGAGGACCTTTATACTGCACAGCAACAGTGATAACTGCAGTAAAATGCAGCCCCAACCAGTATTGTTTGACTTATTAACTTTGTGCCCAAAAGTTGCTGCTTTCAACAGAAGACTATTGAGAAAGGTTTCCTTCTACTTTAACAGCCAGTGGCCTGAAATAACTTTCTGTGATCTTGACTGATTCTTGGTGTTGAGATATGCCAATGTTGTGAAAAGCCAGGTATACCATCCAGTTTAAGGTTCTATTAATAGAACACCTGGATTGGCCAGTTTTCTGAATATATTTAGGTCATAGTGTAATGCAGCTTTGCCCTCACCCCCACTGTTGCTGTGCACTGCTGATCAGCTAGCTAGGAACCGGCTAAAGTTGCTTTCAGTCAAATTTGGCTGTTGGGTATTACTCCTTCAGTTGGAACTCCATTTGGCAAACTTCAAGTTTTAGGAAAGTTTGATGGCAACTGTAACCACATAGCTTGTCTTATTAACCAACTTATAGCAGCTGGTTATAGTTGTTACTATTTAAAGAACAGGATGATGAGAAGAGATAATAAATATCTCCACAATGTCTCAAACCATCATATTTAGTGGTTTGTTTACAATTTTGCTTAAGTAAATATAGTTGGAATAATTATTGTTTTTCGGACAATTTACTGACATCTATAACTATGATGAGGAGATGTGTTCTGTATTTCTACCGATATTGTGACGCTCTTGTTAATTTGTCCTGACATTTATTTCTGGCTATCCCACATTTTCTTCAATCTTTCCTTCTTTTCCATCTCCACTCTCCCTGAATATTAGCATCTTGGTCACTAAGATTCATATCAGTTGAGGGAATAAAATGAAGTCTTTCAAACTACATATCGTATTAGCAAGCAGAGTTTCTGTTAGGAGGCAGAGATATTGTGCTGGTTATGACTCCACATATTGTACAACTTTAAACTCCACTAAATAATATCTGTCAGCAGAATGTCGGGTGTAGTTGTTTTATTTAAATAAGGCAGTTGTCATAGATAATGATGTAGATGTAGAACCTGAGGTTTTTCACTCGGTTTTTTTCCACACAACATGACAGAGTGTTGGCTGAAAGTTGAATTCAGCAACTGTTTCAGCAGTGGAGACAAAACTGAACTTTGCATATACAGACCTATTCATCATTGAAAAGTTTTTTTTCAGTAACTAAATGTACCAAGTCAAATATATTAAATGCAATAACTCAGCTTTCTTTGTTAATTGTGATGATTTTCTGCTTCCAGCTAATGAAAACATGACATTTAAGAATAAAGTATTACATCAAAGCAATACAAATCATTTTTAATAAATAAATGTGGTGGTAAGAATTAGTTTTATGTCTGCTTAATTTTCAAAATAAATGAGAGTGTAATTTATTGAAAATGACTGTAGAACCAGGACATGAAGTGCAGCTGGAATGCCTTCTTACCAACACAGTCATGTTGAAATTACAAGTTTGACTATTTGGGGGACATTTGCTTTGTAATATAGAATAGGAAGAGTGCTATTAATATTTTAGGATTTTAAACCTTCAAACACTTGCTATCATACAATCAATCAATCACATTTTATTTGTATAGCACCTTCCAGCAACAAGGCATTTCAAAGTGCTTTACATCATAAAAACTAAAATACAAAGTCATAGAACACAGTCAACAATAACACAGTACTATGTGTTACTAAGATCCAATAGGAAATGCTTATAAATGTATCCATACAACTATAATTAGATGTGCGATGGTGGGTTTTACAAGCAGTGGCCAGTTTACCAGTAGTTGTTCTGGACAATATGTTTGGGGTTTTCCCCCCCATAAAAACTACAACACATGCAAAATTGTTTGTTTAAGCTTTATTTCAGTTCTACAATTACATGTAAAATATTAAATTAACAACCAAACCTGTCCCTCCGGTTTCTGGATGGAGACAGAAGTTTGGAATCTGTGTGTGCATCAAAACCTGTGTGTAATGTTCACTTAGCTGACTGTGGTGTGTGTCTGTTGTTGTCATGGTTTTAAATGTGCAGATTACAGTTTTACATAACAAAATGTCTGACTTTATAAACTGCAGGGGCAGTTTACACACTCACACTACTTTTGTACCTAGAAAAATTTGATAGGCTGTGTAAAATTGGCTTGGTGTCCCCCAGTGAGTGTCAGTTTTTTTTAGGCTGATGTCACATTACAACTATTTTAAGAGAGAAACCCGTTTCCCACTGCCCATAAACGCATCCTGATGAGCCACATACCAGGATGGAAAACAAGAAACCTGTTCTTTTTCAAGATGTATAAAAGTAGGGCTGGATAATATAGCTTAAAAATAACATTTCTAGTTTTTTTTTCATACCAAATCCAATTTCTGATTTTAATTTTTTTTTTTTAAATCTAATGTTCTTAAAAAGAAATTCCTACTGGCAGAAAATATTTTTCAAAAACTGGATTCAGTCTCTTCTGGGATTTGACCCGAATTCAAAGTCCAAATAGATATAAGCCGTAAAGCAAGATGGCAGAACCAGGCTGAGCTGATATCACTCTGAACAATGGAAGCCCAAGGAATGTAATGGAGAGAAAAAAAAAGAAAAAAAAAAGATTTTTCTCCAAAAATCAAATCATCATAAACAGAAAGTTTGATTAATTGATAAAATTGGTTTATTGCCCAGCTCTGTTTAAAAGGAAACTGCATTCTCTGTGACATATGTAGTTGGTTTAGGCTGCCAGAGAGTGAGAGAGAGCAAGACCTTCTACAGATAATGGCTTTCATTGTCTTTCATAAAATATGTAACTTATTGTTACATGCCAGTAAAATATAATATAGAATATTATATTGGGATATAATATTCTAAAGTATATTTAGAATTTAATTGATAAAAAAAAACAATGGTGATATTCTGATTTACAATGGCAGCTCCCGTAGTAGCGTAATGGTTCTGTGTTCCCAATATGATAAATTAACAACAGATAATGAAAAACAATATTTGAATTTTATTCTATCTTCATCTTATATTACAGTTTTCAAGAGAAATCCAAATTGGCTAACGTTGTTAGGATGGAAATGAGCTACAAAGTTCTGATCGGTTCATCTCAATTGTGCAGTGTTGAGTGGTTTGTCTCAGAGTTTTTAGGGGGACTTTTTTAGGATCAGGAAAATGTACGATCCAACTATATTTAGATAAAGACTTGAGGCACAATTCATCGTTTACATTGTTGCTCTAAGCTGTACATTTAAGATTGGAAATATCAGTTTGCTGTATCCAAAATCTCAGATGAAATGTCCAGCTGTACTGACACAGTATGGATCTTGTTTTTCAGGATGCCATCTTGAAATATTATGCCGAGAAGTGGGATCCTTCTGGGGTCGGTTCATGGCCTCTTTGAAGACTCGTCAAGGTATGGTGATCCTGAAGGAAGGGGTGACTGCCCCTGCAGCAGCTCCAACGGCTGATCATTCACCTGCATGCCTTGTGGCTGTAAGACCAGGAAAGGTGCAACACAGTGGGACTGTCCAGGGCATCTGTGTGTCCACCAGTGAAGCAAATATTAGTGGAAAACAGAAGATGCACCCAGCCAAGGAGGCCATCATGAAGATGGGTGAACTCAGGCATCCCACCTGTATAAACTCTCCTTCTGATGTCCTGTCACCTGACTGCGACTGTAAAGATGTCAAAGTGACACTAGACAACAACGGCATGTGGAATGAGTTCTATAAATGTAGAACAGAAATGATTCTGACCAAGCAAGGGAGCAGAATGTTCCCTTACTGCCGCTTCCGCGTCACTGGCTTGCAGTCATCAAGGAAGTACTCTCTGGTCATGGACGTTGAGCCTTTAGACAGCAGTCAGTATAGGTGGACGGGTGAGAGCTGGCAAGTTTGCCGAAAAGCAGAGCGTCATGTGAGGAGTAAGCCTTTCGTTCATCCAGACTCCCCAGCAACAGGTCAGCACTGGATGCAGAGTCCAGTGTCCTTTTACAGACTGAAACTCACAAACAACACCTCAGACCAGGAGGGGAACATTATCCTGCATCCGATGCACCGCTATTTACCGCAACTGCATGTGGTCCAGGCAGACAAAGCCATAGAAGACTTTAGACTGAACGGTCCCAATGTTCTCACTTTCACTTTCCCCCAGACTGAGTTTATAACAGTCACCACATACCAAAACCCCCAGTTTACCCAGCTGAAGGTGAACTACAACCCGTTCGTTAAAAAACTGAAGGAGGACCGGGTCAATACATGTGGCTTAAGACTCAAAGGAAACGCGGACAAAGATTCGAACAGTTACGAAGGCAAGACGAACACTGAGCAGCATCCCGTGAAGAAGAGCTTAAAGATTTTGCTAGCAAACCACAAACCCAGAAATTCAAAAGCATTGGACGTGAAACTATCACCGCCAAAAGAGCCTCAGGAAAAATCCACAACGAGCAACACCCAGCCAGCCGCTGCCACCACTCCAGTGGAAAGTCCCAGGTAAGTCCTGACAGTTCAATGTGAAAATATTTTACTACTTTTTTGCCACAGCAAGAAGTCTTTAGGTCCAAGTCAAGATGTCATTAAGGCAGCGTTCTTCAAGAAGTCTCTGTTTCCACGGTCACTCAAAGCCCTGAAAGACTAGGCTGGTATTTTGTATAGAATGAATGGCAAATTTCATCTCAAAAACGACTACCAGATCGGTCTGGCTTTCTAAAATGTTTTCTCTTTGATATCTGGTGGTTCTCAGTGTTTAGTAAACTCCCTCTGATAGCATACCAAAATGGATTCTGTTTCTTGAGAAGACCTTTTGTCCTGTAGAATGGAACTATCAGTTTGGATTACCTTATTGTTGCAGAGGTTTATTTTATGAATTAAGTACTGACATTTGTCCCGTTGTTTCCTTGGTTTTTAGCAAAAAACATTCTCTAAACCTTTGTGAAACCAACCCAGCATTGCTTTAAATCACCTACCTGCATTTTTTAAATATAACTGTACATTCCTCCTATTTAAAAGTAAATCCTAGTTTTAAATTTTAAATGAACGATTCTTAAATAAAACATTCCTGCTTATAAAACATATATTTTAATATCCATGCAACAATAATTGTAATGAGTTAAAATAAGTATGTTTTTTTTTTATTTAAAATTTTTTCAGTTTGTTTGTTTAATGCATCAATTTGTACTGACACTGCAGGTAACTTTACATTCATTTATCAGCCATTCTAGCACAAGAGCTTTAACTTCTCATATCAATGTGTGTTGGACGTGTTAAGGGTATCATGAGTAGGTTTTAGAAATGAAAATGTGTATTTTGAACTGATGCATAATACATTTGTTTTCCTTATCTTCATTTCACCTTTTTTTGGTACTATTGTTTACCAGGTCGCTATTAATAGATATTTCAATAGCTTTATTTATAGTCATAAATAATAAAATAAAGGAGAATATTATTTGAATGTTCATTTATTTTTGTAACTCCATTCTGTTGGTGGTTGATGCAGTCTTGTGTTTTTTTTTTGTTGCTTTTTTTCTCTCTGTTAAAAATAATCAAACTCTGCCATTGCGTCTTTCCTTCCTGTTGGCCATGTTTGTTTAGTCTGAACAAACATGGCCATCATCAAACTCGCGTTTGATCTCGAGAATGAAATTTGCAACTCATCACATCCGGACACCACACACCATAGGGCCAAACCTTCTACACCTCAGATTTGGTCGTGTCTATGGGGTCCCTCGCATTTTGAAAATGGGCAGATAATTTAAAAATCCTGCTGTCTGAACCTTAGCCAATAGCAGTATAGTTACAGAGATAGGTCAGGATAACCTAAAAAAGTCTGACATTGGGTTTTATCAAAACGGAAAGTATTAAGGATAGTCTCCAAAGTAGACCGGGTGTCTGCTGCGTGGTCTAAAACCGAGAGCTGGGCTGAGAACTAAAAGATTCCCCTCTACTTTTGGAACCTCTTGGGACTGCTTTTACAGCACATTAATGACATTTATTGGCAATACAGTCACCATGCTGGAAATATTAAAAGAGATTTAATTCAATGTATTTATTTTGCACCAATTTACAATAAATGTAAATTTAAAGCAATTTAGAAAAACAAATTCATATTCTTTTGTGTAGAAATATTGTAATAAATTTGAGCCATTTCATGCCCACTATGCTTCAGTTTAATCACACTTATACTACAGCACACTCAAAATCAGCTAATGATTTGTATTGACAGATAGTAAACAGTTAATTATTTATCTCTACTTTATAACAGTCCCCCCTTCAGTACTAATTTCTGTGACCTGTCTATTCCAATTTTGATTGATTTTGTTTTTTCCCCAACACACTTGCTTTTTAAACAGTTGAATGTAACCAGCATTGATCATAAATGCTGCAGGTTTTTGATGCTAACAGTGGAGGGTCCAGTTTTTCCACGTGTTGATTGCCAATCAAAGCCAGCTATTCATCTTTTTATTGAATTCTTTGTAAGTGGACTAAAAAGAAACATTGATGTCGAATATCAAACAGATGTAACATTTTTGTAGCATAGAGTGCTACAGTGCTAGGGGTAATGAGACTGTCTTCCTCTTTTTGCTCAGCGTCCCTCCACCAGAAATGAGCAGATTTAGGTCCAGTCACTGTTGAAGATGGATATGAATTCTGGATCTTTTTGAACTATGCCACTACAGAAACAAAACAACTAAAATGCTAGGGATTCTATTACGGGTGCAAGTGGCTCCAAGCAAACAATTAAAGTTGTGCATTTTTTCTACTGTATGCTTTTAAATGTTTCTTTACCTCACTTTTTGTCGTCAGTTGTGTAACAAAATGGAAGTGTACTTATCCGCTGCCAGATTGAGCAAATTGACACAAGCAGTATCAGTAAATATTAACAACAAAGTGTGCCGGTGTCACTAATGTGTCATTTCTCTCTGGTTTCCTTCAGCAGCAGTTCACGTCCAGTTCCGAAGTTAATTTCTGAGCTAATTTGCGAGGCTCATGTCTCACTGCAGAGATGTCACAAAGAGCAACGTGGCAGCAACCACAGCAACTGCTCTGGAGCAGCACAAGCCAACACTACGTCCACAACTTTGACAGACAGACTGACTAAACAGAATATTGTTCACAAGAACAATGGATCTCTCACTACATTCACCAGGAAAAGTTCAACTGTTGAAACAACCAGAAATGTCAAAGACAACGAACATCTGTCTAACTCTAACTCTATTGCCGATGCCAGAACAGTCTGCTCCTCTGCTGCTCCTATAGAAGAGGAGGTTTCCTTGAACAAATCACATCAACAATGTAACGTAGGTGCCGAGTCGGATGGTGTGAAGCAACAGAAACGACCAGCTCGACTTCCCCTACCAGCACTTGCACTTTTTTTGAAGCAACATTCAACAAAATCTAAGAAGGCAAAGAACACACCGGAGTCTGCTCCTCAAGCACCTCTGCCCGAGTCCTGTGGTTCTCTGAGTCCTGCCGCAGCGCCTCAACAGGAAACCAGCGTCAAGCCCATCATGGAGGACTGTGGAGGAAACAATCTTCTGTCAGATGAAAAGCTTTTAAATGTTACTGAACAGGCAGCTGAAACGAATCCCTCCAGCCCATCCGGTCCAGACCTTTTCACTGCTTCAGATGCAGCAGTTCCAGATCCAAAAGCTAAAGATCCCTTCATCACAATTTCTGAATGTTTATGCTCAGAGTCAACAGCCCCTGACCATAAAGCATTGATATCCAACTCTGAGAATACATTCGACTCGCTTGAGATGTCTGCACTCACCCTTTCCGCATCGTCTACCTCTGGATCACCTGATTTGTCCTTGCATCTCAGTTCGGCGTTGTCTCTCCCGGACTCCCCCAAAGCAGCAGCAGAGTCCTCCACACCACCTTCAGGCTCCCGCTCCTTGAAGATCGACTCTCTGCTTCCGGACCCTCAGTGTTCCTCGTTCGACTTTGACCCTTTGTCGCCAGCAAGCTCCCCAGAACCTTTACCTCCTCTTCCAGCCTCATTAGCTTTAGAATTTGACTCTGCAACATCTGCTGCAGCGAGTACTCCGGACCCCCAACACTGCAGAAACTCTTCAGTCTTTAAATGGCATACGGTGTTACCTCTGTCTGGGACATATGCAAACTCGTCTTTCACAACATTACAGCCCCAGCAGCAGTCGTCTTCTGTAATGTCGGTCACTTCGCCTTTGTTGTCCTGCCTTCCTGAACCACAGAGTGTTATATCTTCGACGCAGACCACTCCAAAAGACTCCATTCCATCATTTCAAGACAGTGAACAGTCTCTGCCTTTCCCTGCAGAGCTGTCCCCCCTCACTCTCCAGCTCCCGCTGTCTCCAACCTTCTCTTCACTGGACGAAGACGGCTTGTCGCCCACAACTTCCCTCTCAGAGCTTGTGCACTTTTTCTCCACCGACGACGACATCGGGGTGGAGTTTTCCAACACGGACGTGGTGGCCGTGACCAGCCAACCTTTGCCAGTTTCGGAACCGGCGCGGCCCTCTGTGCCGGTCCTGCCAGTCTCAAGCAGCAAGCCCTGCAAGAGAAAGAAATCAACGAAGCTGGCCAGGTTGGAGGTGGGTCAGACTGGGAATGAGTACAGGAGTAAGCAGCCCAAAGTTGAAGAGGTTGAGGAGCAGCTTTTTGTCTCTTTCACATCAAAGGTAAAGTGAAGTTAAATGTCTGGTGGAAAAATGTTTAAAAAGGATAGTTCCAGATTCTTATGTTTGTGCTACATGGGCCCTTTGGCTTTAGCTTTAGTAGTCCTATGGATTCCTGGTGTTTTGATCTGGGAGGTCTTAACCATCCACTGAAGAGAATTCCCTCTTTTTCCTGTTCCAGTTAAATACATGGGATACTGTCAGGAAGCATGAACCAAATCCTAAACTTCCTCTAAACATTCTTTGCTTTTACTGTGACTTACTGCTGATATAGACTTCTTACACAAAGTGATTGATTTATTTTCCAGAGGTGGAGAAACATCCATCCATTCATTGATTTCATCAATCCATCTTCCTCTCCTAACTCAATCAATCAATCAATCAATCAATCAAATCTCACCATGAACAGTGCAGCACCCCTTGACTCCTCAGATGGTTGGTTCCATAACTACCAAAATGTTTTGGAGTACTACAGTGAAAACATCTGAATTTATTATAAAAATGTCAAATATAATAGAGGTCTTCATTATGTACAAATCTGCATGTGATTTAAAGCAATGCCTCAAGCAGCCATGTTTCCAAACATCTGTCACTGCAGAAGCATTTATTTACATCTCTGTTTACATCAGTAGTATTGATTCTGATTCATATCATCAACCAATCATTTGTGTGCATGTTTGCCGTTACTGTATTTTATAGACTTAATAATCACTGTCTGTTGTCATTATTAACTTGTGGACTAATAATTTTGCTGTATTTTAAACATTTTCCCATCGATGTATTTTGAGAATAAGAATTTAAAAATTCCTATCGTTTCAGGAGGCCCTAAAACTCCACACTGCCGAGTCATCTGAAGAGCTGCACCCTGACCCTCAGCTGACCCCTGACCCCAAACCTGAGGAAGAGACGGACGACAGCAGCAGCAGCAGCAGGGGTATTGCAACAAGCATCATTCTTTATCAAACCATCCGAGTTTGATGAACAATGTTTTCATCTAGTGAAGTTGAGGTTGTGTTGGTTATAGATTCTGGTTATCAGATGTTGGTCAGCTTTGGGGGCTGGGGGTGTTTAGGGGGACATGATGATGAATTCAAGTCTGACATGAACCTTCACAATTTCAACAGAGAGTCTGGAGGAGACAATCGCAGTTCATGAGGCAACTCTTCTTCAAGACTTGAAGCTTATGAAACACAGGCAGGTCATCCACCCTGTGCTGCAGGAAGGTATGCATTACTGCCTTCTAGGGGTGCACCGATAAATCTGCCGGTCCATAAATCTGCCCATGATTTCCCTCATTTTAGGTGATCGAGGTTTCAGGCGATACTTACATGTGAAACTGATCTTATCCACTGATCTTATTCAAAGATCTGAAGATCAGCCACTTTACTGATTCTTTTTTGCTCTGCTATGAGACTGACCATTAGGTCACATCTACGGTTAACAACAGTCATCACAATGTTGCTAACTCGTTAACTTTGTCACTATATTTGGCAACTTTTCAGACAAAAAAACAACAACAAAAAACGGTATTGGGGAAAATTGGAATCGGCAAGTCAAAAAAATAAACAAATCATTGATTGGCCAGAAAAAAACTACAATCGCTGCACCCCTACTGGATTCCAATGAGTTGACTTAAAGCTATCATTGGCTCTAAGATAATGTTTCCCTCCTCGTGTTTGGTGATGTTTGTGGCCTCAGTTGGTCTTAAGATGACCCTCCTGGATCCGGCGCTGTCCATTGACCTGCAGTACCTGGGAGTCTCTCTTCCCATCCCCCTTCCTGGAGTCGTTACGGAGCCACTGACCCAGACGACCCCAACCTCTCAGGGTAGGCATCCTCACAGACTTGGTGCTTTTATTCTGAAAGAGTTTCTGTGTTTTGAGATAAACAGAACTAACCATAAAATGTTTTGAAATAAATCTTAACATGGTAAAGTGCCACTGATCCAAAATCTAATTAGCTTTTTTTTTTTTTTTTACTCTTATTCTTTTGTCTTTAGGGGGTTTTGCTTCATTTCAGTCCAGAACTGGAAAAACTACAGATTTGACCCAGATTAAAGGCTGGAAAGAGAAGTTTACCCCGTCAGAGGCCGAATCAACGTCTGCTCCAAGACCTGAAGGTGCTTCACATCATGTCCTCAGCTTTAGTTAATTCAGCACAGTGCAGAAGGGTCCATAACTCTGGAACCTCTCCATGTTTAAACTACAAACAGATGCATTTTCTGAGGAGTTTATGTGTGTCAGACACACCGACTAATTCATAAGTTGTCAAATAGAGAAACAAATTTTTTTTTTTTTTAGTTTGTTTACAAACATGCAGTCCATTTGGAAATTATTCAAAGTGGTTAGCTTTTTTCAGATTCTATGATATGTTACAGCGTCATTCCAAACTGTATCAATGTCTTAGCTGTCATGAGGACACTTGTCTCCTCATGGACCCGTCGTCTAACATGTGAGCGTTTTGGGGCAGACAGTCAAAGTTTTACACACCTGAAACTGCTGCTCAAGTTATTCAACAGGTTGTTGCTATGTAACCAAAAAGTGAGTGAGTTAAGTTGATGTCACCCACCTTGCCTAGTTGACCCTGAGAGGCTGAGTGGCTAAAGCCTTTCCTCTGCCTTCTTCTCCCAGAAGGCTGTGCGGTTCTGGATTAGAGTTCAGTGAAATTATTGAATATTCTGTTAGATGTATTATCTGTTAGTATTGATCACATCTCTGTCGCTGTACAGTATATAGCTATAGATATGTTAATATAATGCGCTGACGTTTATAGTTTTTGCAGAAAAAGAACACTTATTTTAAATTTTTACACATCTCTTCATTGATAGTAAATAAACATGCTGACTCATTTATATACACATAAATATGTGCTCAGACAAGAAACGCACACAATTGAGGGAAAAAGAAAAAAAAAACAGCAGCGCACCAACAGTACCAATCACCAAATGCCTTCCCACATGTTGAATCGGATATCATTTTGAACTAGAAAATGAACACTTTTGCTTTAAATCCTCCTTATATGTCTCACTCTGTATCCTGCAGCTGGTCCCAGTGCCGACCTGCCAAAGAAGAACCTGTCTGCGTTCTGCAGCGACATGCTGGACGAGTATCTGGAGTCAGAGGGGAAGCTGATCGACGAGCGCGCCTCCAGTTTCTCCCAGCCGCCAGCGGAGGCGCCGTCCTACCGGCTCCCTGTGAGCAGCACCAGCTACGTCCGGACTCTGGACCACATCCTGAAGAAGCCCTCAGCCGGCTCGCCTGCCTCAGACATCATATCTGGGTTCATCCCGCCATCAAAGAGATCGCGACTCAAAGAGAGCGCAGCCTGCCGGAGGGCGGAGAGGAAACCCAGAGGTCCCAAACCGAACAGAATCAAAACTGCTTGTGCTGCTTCGGACTTTCCAGAAGCTGTGCAGTTGCAGTACTCCGTTCCTGGTTCTTTGACCACAGAACCTCTGAATGGGCCCGCTTTTACAAAGAGGAGGAGGCTGAAACCCAGAGCGTCCTCTCAGACCCTCTGTGTGTCCACGCTGCTCAACGTGTCTGAGGAAATGGCTCCGCTGGAGTCCGACTCTGAGCTCAAACCAGACTCAGTGAGGAAGCAGCCGTCCAATCACTCTGTGGATGGCCAGAGAAAGGAGAGCAGAGTCACGGTGACCCGGGCCTACGCCAGGCTCAAGGAGCTAGAGGACAACGTGATTCTGGAGGGCCGCTTCCAAACCGGCATCACCACAGAGAGGGCCACCGTTGCTCTGATGTCCCTCTTCACTCAAACTGTGAGTTCCAGTTTGTTTACCAGAATGGGTCCGTGTCTCTGTCGTCTCCTTTTAGAGAAGAGAGATTCAATATGTCAGAGAAACTAATGAAGGCTCTCTCTTTTATAAAAATATGTTGTTGTTGTTTTTTACCCATTTGTTAAAACTGTCACTATGTCATGACAGTTTGGTATGAGACAGATAATCTGTTTCGGCCCTGCTGACTGTTTTCCACTCCCCACTCAGGGTTTTGTGAGAGAGAATCCGACAGCACCGATCAAGCTAAGGCAGAGACAAGCTCTGAACTGTTTGAACGGGTTCTGCAGGCTGGGGTGCATCTGCTCCAGTTTGTCTCACTGTTCCAGGATCAGCCACTGTGGCCGGCCGCTCTGCATGTTCGGCTGCAGCTGCCTTAAGCAGAAGGTGGTTCTGCTCAAGAACCTGGACAGCTCCGACGCCAGCCCCTCCTCCCTGCAATGCAAACTCAAGAAGAAGAGGAGAAGGATGATGAAGATGGCCTATGGTACATTTTTAAATTCTGCCTTCATTGTTTAACCAGAACAAAATATTTTAAGTAGAAGCAGCTTGTTGTTGACGAGATGTAAGCGTGCTCCAATCCAACCTGTTGAACTTGCAGTCCTGAAAGAGGCGGAGACTGTGGCCCACCCTGCGGAGCGGGTCCGGACCCTGTGGAGGAAGAACGCTGACGCCTCTGATCCAGAGCCAGTCCATGCGCCGAATGTGGCTCCCTTTCTTCAGCCACCTGTAGTTATTCTTTACAGCATTGATACCTGCACAATACGAGTAAAGGGGGCAGATATGAGCTGAAGTGAATGCTGTGATTTTTTTTTTTTAAGTCTGTCCAGGTGAGAAGGAAATATCGCAGCAGCTGTGCCAGAGTTCGAAGTTTCATCAGGAAGACGCAGAAACAGAAGGTAATGATGCTCAGATCAGTGGTGGGGACCACCAGCCCTAAAGCAATAACCCTAAAGGACTGGCTCTACTTCACTAATCATAAACATTAGTTCTTCTAATGCTAAAGAGCTATACCAACATTGGATTTGGAGGAGGCAAATGCTAAATTCAGTCATGTTGATACCCAACATGTGTTGCAACACATTACATCACCCTCATCAGAATCAGATTTGTTATTGCACACCTACCTGGACGGTTTGTGCTTCAGAAAGTGATTCTACAGAACAGACCTTTCACTCGTGGTTTTTATTGAGTTTTGCTAACTCTGGTCCTGACTTGGCCTGATTTGGCCTCATTTAGGCCAAATCAGGCCTCATTCAGGCCAAATCAGGCCTAAATGAGGCCAAATCAGGCCTGATGAGGCCTGATTTGGCCTCATTAGGACTTTGGTTAGAAAAGACTCAGGACATCAGTAGATTTTACCCTGTTTAGTGTCATTCTACAGCAATGCATTGTGAGTAGAGACTAAACCTAATTTTCTGCACCACATCGGGAGTGAAGAACATGACAAGTATCTGTTTTGGAATTGTTTTTATACAATAGCATTCTGTAAGGACATGACTAACCATTTGCACCAAAAAGGCAGATCCATATCTGAATTGCTCTTGACCCATTCCTGGACCATATGACTTGTAGTCCAATATTTACCCAACAGGAGGAGGAATCCAAAAATCTGATGTCATCCAGGAATAAAGATGCAGGACTGAAAGTCCACAAACATGGAGAACAAACCCCTACACAGACTAATGTTACCACACCCAGACCTCCTTCTGGTAAGTTCATGACCAACCCATCATGGTGGATGTTTTCCCATCAGCTTTTAGTGCTAGTTGTATTTTCAGATTCATGTCCTGAGCGTAATGGAGAGCTTTTCTCGTTCTTCAGCAGCAGATGCAGGCGAATCACCCAGCGCTAGCCCTCCGAGTTCTTCAGAAGCACTCCGTTCTAAACCATCGAAACGCCTCATGATCCTGGCCGACTGCAAGTGGGTGAACGACAGCGACCGCAGCTACGTGTTGAAGAAGCTGTGTGAGGCGATGGCTCAGGACCAACTGGACAGACCTTTCTGGATCAAAAACTACCTCATCACTCCGATCGACGAGACAGTGGATGAAACTAACGGAAACAGGTGCATCGAGTATAAGGTCCAGATCTCTACACCCATTCTGGACAGGAAAAAGGCACCAGCCAAAAAACCAGTGACTCCTGGAAGGAAACGAGGCATCAAACCAGCAGCTCAACACAGACAGGTGAAGAACGAGTTAAATGTTGGTCCACATCTGGAGTGCTATTTGAAAGCAACAGAATCTTATATGTCAACTTGAACAAGATCGTAGAAATAGCAATCCTGATAATACAGCAAATTTTTTGCACTTTTCAAAAACCATTAAACTTGATGTGGGCTTGTTTGGCATCACAAAACCTTGGCACCTTACAGTCATTAAATCAACCATAAACTTCTCTGTAAACCAAGGTATTTTAGAGTCAAACATGAAGCCATCTGTTCAGCAGTCCTTGTCCAAACCGAGTCAACGACTGGTCAGTGATCCCAAACTGGCAATACAATGACCCAGTTTAAGTCCAAACCTGAGCCTTATTGAAACGCTTTGCTCAGGCCTGATTGAGTGGCTTGTGTTGGGAGATCCCACTGAATCGTTTGGTAGACTCAGTTGTTCCCATGCGAGTATAATACAAAAATTTATTTCCAAATATTAAAATACGTTGTAATCATTAACATCATCGTCGATATTTCCAGCCATCTTAGGCACTTTCAGGACTCTTCAATGTCCATGCAGAGACGGAAAAGGGTTGTATTGTCATATTAAGAGAAACTCTGAATTTTCCCGTTTGTAGCTTCAAACTGTTTGCCGCTCAGAAGTGACTGTTCTTCCATTTTGTAGTGATTGCTGGTGACATGTGATGTGCCCTTTTTTTCCATTGTAGTTTTAGTTAAACAGGGAATCATTTGATTTCCTTGTTATATTGTGTCCTGGACCTTACCCATCATGTTTTGTCTTTTAGGACAACTGCTCTGATTTGATTTCAAAAAATAAGAGGCCTCCTAAAAGCTCGAAGAATGTGATGAATCAGTCTTCCACAGACTCTGTGTCCATAGAGTCTCTAGAAGACTGGCAGAAGGAGGTGATGGAGGAGGAGCCCATGGCGAAATGGCAGAAGGAAGTGATGAAGGAGGAGGAGGAAGAGCTCATGGAGGACTGCCAGATGGAGGTGATGGTGAAGGACAAGCCCACTGTAGACTGGCAGAAGAAGTTAAAGGTGGAAATGGATCCTTTGGAGCAATGCCAGAAAGAGGTGAGGGAGAAGAAGGAGCTTATTAAGAACTGGCAGAACAAGTTAAAGGTGGAAGTGGAGGCTACGGAAGACTTTCAGAAGGAGGTGACGCCTACGAAGAACCCTCTAAACGAGGTGGAGTCAATAAAGGGGTTCCAAAAAGAGGTGGGGTCTACGAAGGACTTCCAAAAGAAGGCGGAGTCTATAGATGACTGCCAGAAAGAAGAAAGGGAAGATTATATGGAGAAGGATGGAGAAGGCTTCAGACGTTATAAGGCTAGACATGAGCAGAAAAGAAGCACAGAAGGGTTAAATTCAGATAAGAAGAGGAGGACTGGCATGTCTCTGCCTTTCCCTTTACTGGTGGGAGTATCACCTTCTGGCTTTCTCTCAGCCAATAAGAAAAAGCCAGGAGGATCAGCAGATGTGATACAGGTAAAAGGTCATCACTTTGTTTCTCCTGCCTTTATACTCAGTGACATCCCTGGTTCTGGTTACCCTACAACATAGTTTTCTAATAAGTCTTGTAATGACTTCACTTCATAGCTTCATCTTTTCTAGCTAACTCACACTAACAAAAACAGTTGCAATGTGTCCAAGGTTGATCTGAAGAATGATGTCTGTCGGAAACCTTTGGTTGTTCTACATATCATGCAATGGAATCTTGTCATGTTGCTGTTTATATCAGTCTGTGGTCCATCTTAGCACAGACGACACTGAATGATTTCTCTCTTTCTGCTGGTGTAGAAGCAGATTTCTAGTGTGTTACTTTGTATTCTCTTGTTTTCTGTGCTCCTGCAGGTCAATGGGAAGCAATACCCTTTAGCAAAGATCAAGTTGGGCAGGATGGGGGCGCTTCATCCAGCCAATCGTCTGGCAGCTTATCTAACAGGCAGAGTGGGGTCTACGAAGCAGCGACAGTCTTCTTCATCGTCCGAGCCGTCTTGCAATCTTCAGAGTTTCCCCCACGTCACCTCTTCAGCTTATTGTGTCCCACCTGCTCCTGCAGCCCCCACTGTTGCCCCAGCTGTGGTCCAGTCACAGCCACCAGCCACTCAGCCCACTCTTCCCACTCCTCTTCCCACCCCTTCTGCAGGTAAGCACATATATCTATGTATATGGTGGCCAGCCACCAGCCACCAGCCACTGCACTGCAAATAAGCATAATTGGATGATGAAATTATGAATAGTGCTATTACTACTACTTACAGTATATTACTAATAATAGTTACAATATTAATGTATTAAATAATATTCCAGCTGTGAAAAAGTTACCAACAGAAATTACATCAAGAAGTGTTATTACTGTTGCATCTTCACTCCGAACTCTTTCCCATTCAGTTTTGGTCTTAAGCACAATAAAACGGTCAGGTTATTAAAAAGTTTTCACTAACAAAATCCATTTATAAACATTTCTTAAACGTGGATTTCTAAGAACTTCGGTGTGTTTTCTAAACCTTTGAATCAACCGTCTGTTATATCATGTACGTCTAGACTCTGAGCCACAGAACTTGGTTGTTGGACCTCCAGACCCACCTCAGAACTCGACCCCTCCTCAGCCACTGCCGATTCAGGTTCCAAATCCTCCTAATGTGGCTGCTCCTTTGCTCCTGCCCCGGATCACTCAGTTCCCAGGCCAAAGGATGGTCCTGAAGCCAGTGCGGTCACCAGCGGGTGTCCAGTATTACCGAAAACCCGACGGAGCCTTGGTCCAGCTGATTCCCACCAGCCAGCTGAGGCCTGGTAATCCATCAGCAACTGTTCATGGAGGAAGTGAGTGTTGAAACATGACGAGGATTTGTTGAATTCTGTTAAAATATCATTATAGGATATTAATAGGGTATTATATTAGTGCAGCTCAGCTCAGTAGGGTCAACATCACTCAGTGTAGAATAAGATGCTGGTGTTGGATTATTTTTACAACAACTATTAACTTTAAATCAATGTGCTCTCCTCTTTCAATAGGTTGTTTGTATATGCAATGAGTTGCAGCGTTATGTTTAACTTTACCTTTAATTTAGTTTTAATCAGTGTTTTGACTAAAATGCAAGTTTTAGTGGTATTTAAGACATCTGTAGTCATTTTAGCTTTATTCAAATGCAATAAGTCATAAAGAGATGCTTAAAAATACCCTTCACGTCTTTAAGGAAATACATTTTTTTAGTCTTAATTTCTTACATAGAAAAAAATAGGGTTATTGTATTTTGAAATGCACATATTATCATTTATAAATTGAAATAAATGGTTTAGCTTTTCCAATCTGAAATAAGACGTGCCTTTTCTGTTGGATACATTCAAAACTGCTTATTAAATAAATATGTGAAGGAAGTGTGACAGTTTTAAAAACATTCTCACTTTATATATTTCTAATGGAGACAATAAACATTATTGAATTAAAGCGTTGTGTAAAAAGACAAGGAGCAAATCTAATGGTACAAGTTTTTAAAAACAAATAAGTCAATATGTGTTAGGATCTTAAGAAAACACTTCCTTGAATGTCTTCAGCTTCAACAATGTGAAATCAGAGGAAACCTGTTCCATAGAGGAGGTCCAGCAGTGAGGACAGAGCAGAGGTCAGATCACCTAAACCCAGTTAGACCATGGACTTTTAACAATTCAGTAAAATGGAGAGGAGCTTTTTCATGTAGGGCCCTGAAAGTTACAAATACTAAAATGAACAGGTAACAAATATAAGAATATTAAACTTAAAAAAAAATAAACGTTTTTTTTTTTTAAAAACTTATTTTTAAAAGTTTTAAAAATACAGAAATCTCTCTGGGGAGCAGGGGGGTCTCCAGTCGACACATAGCCCACATACTGAGAAAATAACCTTGTTGTCTTTTCCAAATCTTTAATCAGCCGTCTGTTGTTTTATGTACATCTAGACTCTGAGGCACAAAACTTGGTTGTTGGACCTCCAAACCCACCTCAGAACTCGACGACACCTACGGACCCCCAGCCGCTGCTGATTCAGCTTCCAAATCCAAATCCTCCTAAGGTGGTTAATTTGCTCCAGCCCCGGATCACTCAGTTCCCAGGCCAAAGGATGGTCCTGAAGCCGGTCCGGTCATCAGCGGGTGTCCAGTATTACCGAAAACCTGACGGAGCCTTGGTCCAGCTGATTACCTCTAACCTGCCGAGGCCTGGCAATCCATCAGCAACTGTTCATGGAGGAGGTAAGTGTTGAAACCCTGACGGGGGCTGAATACTGTCAAAATATTGTTTACAATATTGTTATGGGATATCATATTAATAAAGATCTGATCAGACCCAGTTAAGTCCATTTATTATTTGGCTCGGTAAATAAGAAGTTGTTTTCATCCTGAACCCAAACCGTACCAGATTCAGTCTGGACACTTTGCTGTTAATGAAAGGAAATGTGAACAAGATAGTTAATCTTCATGGTAACTGAGATGGTTCTGGAATAGATTTCAGTGTGAAGTAATATTTTTTTAGCCCAATAAAGTTTTTCCCATCTTCTTCCTGCTCCTCCTCTTCCTCAGGCCGTTCTGCTTCCTGCGCCCAGCTGCCTCCTGTAGCCGCGGTGAAGAGGCCAGCTCTGACCAACCTCTCCTCTTCATCCTCTGTGGTTTTACCTTCACCATCCCCAGGACCTTCGTCTTCCTCCTCCAACCCTCCCCTGCCGCCATCCGTTCTTCTGTCCCCGCAGAACACCTGCACGTTTAGAATCGTCCCCACCCACCCGGTCAAGGACCCCATCTTTATTCAACTCCCTTTCCTGCCCCGCACCCAAATGGTGGGATCAGAACGCGGCCTCATACGGCTCCAGGGCCCCAGCCAACCTGTGAACTACACTCCCCCGAATCCCGTAGTGTGTGAAAAAAACGACAGCCCAGTCGAGCGCCACGGCGATTCACCGCAAACCCTGCTGACTGTCCAGACGGCCGCTCACATGGGGCCTCCACCTCCGGCGCCGTCCCCCCCGCCTGAGCCCACCCCGGACTGTCACGGCCCTAAAGAGGAGTTTGCCTTTGACGCCATGGACCTGAACGTCGTGTTTGTGGACGAAGTGGTGGACTTGGTGTCCAGCAGCGAGACGGAGGACTCGTCCGACTTCAGGGAGTCTGACAGCGAGGACGAGAAGAATCAGGTGATTACAGACCAACGCAATGTTTTCATTTTGAAAGTTTATTTTTTCTCTCATTAAAACAACCTGAAGTTCTTATTAGTTCAGTGAATATGATTTAGATTTGCCCCCAGATGGATGAATCAGTCAGGATCCAGCTGGTCAGCTGGGGCAGTAAAAGTTACATCATTCTGTGATGAGCAGATTTAGATTCTGGTTTAAAAAAAACAAAAAAAACTGTGATGCTCTGATCAAAGGTTTTGTTACTGTTTTCCTTTTTATGATGGTAATTTCACCATCATTTTTTTTAAGCGTTAAGAATAAGAACTTTCAAAAACTATATTTTCTACTTAATTCTTTCGTCCAACCATAACATAAATGTGCCATATCACAAGATTACTTTTCTTTCCTCCAAAAAAATGAATTGACATAGTGCATGAGAATATATTTGACTGATGACATTTATTGGTCGATTTATTTATTGTAGGACCAGAGGCAAACATCTGTGACGGAGAGCAGTGGGTGTTACACAGCTCTGCAGTAATCGCATTATTACAGTGATATTTCAAGCTTTCTTTTCACAGATTAGCTGACTCATCACAAACTGTCACAACATGGTGACAGTTTTAACAAACATGGGAAAAAGCATTTCTGTCAAAGTTACATGCTGCAGCTTTAGGACCTGATATTTGCAATTATTAGGATTAGCACAGCTAGCATTAATACAGAGTAATGTTTGTTTTCTGTAAACTAATTGGTGAATTAAAAAATAATAATAATAATACCAGTATTTAGATTTAGAGTGAAAAGACCCCCTGCAGATGTTGAAGCGGTTGTCAGGAAACGCGTCTCAAACCAACAAAGGAGTATTTATTTTCTTAATTTTCTTTCTTTTTTTTATTTTCACAAACCAGCTGGCTGTGGATGGAATATTATTTATTTATTTTTTGCTCTGGTGACGATCACAGCATGTATTTTTCTGCAGAATGCAAAGCGCTCTAAAGGAGACCTGGAGAAGAAGAAAAAACAGCTGAGGAGTCGTGATGGAAACCAGTCAGTTCTGCCTCCGTCAGCAGGTCTGAACACACATTTTATTATCCATAAATCAGAGTCTAAAAACAGCTTTACTACTCTAGATTACATCATTTGAATCAAACTGAGGGATCTAATGGGACCTTTATGGCAGCGGTGTCTCTTTAATGTTTCTGTGCAGAAAAGGTTGCTGTGACAAATCACATTTTTTTTGGTTTTCTTTTAGCTTTAAGCCAAATAAGGCAGGCAGCAAAATTAGTTTTGTAAAAAATATCTCAGCTGAGAATTCCAAAGTGAACGGAGGCACAAATACTTAGTGTTTTGTTCTTCATTTGTCTCAAAGCTGATAAATTGGTTCAGTTGCTCAGTTTTTGGTGTTTTCATGCAACTTAAAAAGCCTTAAAACCCGTTTGGAACTCAGTGTTTCCGAATGTCAGTAATGAGAAGCATCATAAATCATTTCAGAACTTTTTCCACCTTTTAACGTGTCCTCTGACCTCCAAAACTCGAAGACAAACGTCAGTCTCTTAGAGAATGAGTGATCAGATGCCCTGGCTGAACTCATCCCCAGGTATAAGAGGTTATGGGAGGTCAAGCAGAGTTGATCTCTTTCTTCCTCCTGAATGATTTCAGTTTAGTTTCCACTGAGTTCTGCAGGTTCTACGTTTCATATGAGGAAAAGGTTCTGAAATGATTTTTGTTTTCGTCCATACGAACTGTGCAGACGTTTCATATCAACTTTAAGGTGAACGAATCGCCAAATATTTATGTCCAAATGTGAAGCAAGATTTTTTTTATTATTTTTTTTTAGTTTAAGTGCTTTTGCATAAATGGAAACAAACATTTTTTTGCTTAAATAATCTAAACACAAGCCATTTAGCAGGTCTGTCGGTAGCAGGTGTGTGTTTGTGTGCGGAGCAGCTGACCTGACCCGGTTCTGGGTGTGTTCTCTGGTTCTGTGACAGCGGGTCAGGCTGCAGCTGGCAGGACGGAGGTCCAGGGTCTGATCTACATCTCGTCTGAGGAGGAAAGCCCCAAGAGGAAAACCGTCACTAATGTAAGACACGTTTACACAAGACTAGTGTCAGGTTATCTGCAAACAGTCACACCTCCACAACGCTTCTACTTTCTACCTTGAATTAGTTTAACTTGTTGACTCTAATGCTGTGTCAGTAAAGTTCCATAAAAATGTTTGATCCACTTATATGTTTTTGTTTTGTTTTGTTTTTTTAACACTAAAATGTTTCACCAAAAGAATTTTCATAACAAAGAGAACCAGAGTGAATATAAACAGTTTTTTAATGAAGACTTTAAGAAAAACACCAATCTATGCTTACAGAATCTCACTTGACCTTTTGAAAATTGTCTTGATTCTTGACATTTCTTAGGAAAAAATATTTTGAAGACCCATTTCTAGTTTGAACATATTTTTGCTCCCACAACTTTAGTTTGAAATATTCTAGATTTAAATGTTCTAAATTTTTAGGATCTTTTTCCCTCTTGTCACTATTTTCTCCTGAGGGAAACAAAAGAAATTGTGTGCAAAAAATGACCACTTGTACGGCGACGTATTGGAACATTATAGAGAGAATTTTTTTTTTACATTTCTGCCAAAGGAAAAAAAAAACTCAGAAATTTTGAGAATAATCTCAGATATTTTCTAGAATAAACGAGGAAATTTCTTACCTCAAAAAGTAGAAAGTTTGTAAGAATTTTATTTTTTTTTTTACTTATGTTTCTCTCTACAGCAAACAACCAAAGGTTGCGAAGCGAGAAAAGTTTTTCTCCAAGTCTTATATTTTTTTAGCTAAGAAGATTTTTTCTTCATCAGATTTTTAGGTTGTTCTTTTTTTCTCATCCAACACATACACCAAATAAATCTTGGTATTTTTTTTTATTTTGGGGGAAAAAAAATCTTTTGTTAGTTGATTGTTGTAGAAATAAAAGAACTATATTTTTTTATAGTCAGGAAGTCTTAAAGGCAAAGTCAGACAAATTTGTTACATCTAAATATTTTATTTATTTTTCTATATATTTTTTTACCCCTCCAGGGGGTCTTTTTGTGGGCTCTAGTGTCCCTTTTACGAAAGTAGGCTGACAGGAAACGGGGAAGGAGAGGGGGAAAGACATGCGCCAAATGTCACCGGGTCCGGGAGTCGAACCCGCGACGGCCACGTCGAGGACTCAAGGCCTCCAAATACGGGTCGCGCTAACCGCTACGCCACCACAGCACACCCACATCCCAATATTTTTGTGCAAGGATAAAAAATGTCTACTAGTAGAATAAAATAAAAATAAAAGACTTGAAAATATTTTAATATTTTTTTTTACTTTCGGATATCTTTTAAAATTATAAGTAAAATAAAATTTGGTCAAACTTAAAAACAGACCTTGAAGCAACTTGTTTTTTTTGTTTCGGTTTTTTTTTTACCTTTGTGGGCCTCTGTACATTTTCCTAGTTCTAGACACATATTTTTCTCTCTGTGGTCTTTACATATCTCTTGTCATGATGGCTTTACCAGATAGTGTTTTCATTGAATCAGATACATTACATTATTCAGTTCATTTAGTAAAGCAACTCGTGCCTGAAGTTCCGTTCAAAATATTTGCACGGTCGCAGAATCCTCCTGTGACAAACAAATGTGTGTAGCCACATAAAAACATGCCAAGCTGCTCTGAAGCTGCAAAATGGCCGCTGACTTGACTGGGCTTCACTTGTTTCTTGGTGTGGCAGGGCACTGCTGCTGCTGCTGCTGGTGAGCTGACAGGTGACGGCCAGCTGGGAACCAGTCAGCAGGAGGCTTGGAGCGGTAGTTTGGAAAACCTGGAGGGGAACAGTGGATGCGGAGCGGCTCAGCAGCAGCTAGAGATGACCATTAATTCAGAGTAAGAAGTGAAGCCACGTCACTGTGGGCTAACCAGACTGGTAACTAGTGGGTTAGTTGGTGCTCGATAGCTTCATGTCTTCAGCAGGTTCCCAGTACTTGATATGTAACATTTCTGAGATCTAAACTCGTCCTCCTGTGTAATCTGGGATTTTCTGTTTTTCAGCTTGGAAATTGAAGTGGACTCCGGAAATTCTCAAAGGACCCAGATTAAAGTTCAGGTGTGTAATGCTGTAACCGTGGGAGACCAGCAGGTTCTGTGATGCATCTATTTTTAGAGCATCACTTATCAGATGTAAACAATACTGGAATTTAGTTTATTTGTGCAAAATAAAGGAAGATGACCCTCTGCAGTTGCTGAAGGTTGTGGTTAGGAAACATGATTCATGTATGTAACGTAATTTTTTTTTCTTTCTCTCTTTATATTGGTGGAGGAAATAATGAATACAATTAATCACAATGAATTGTTAACTGAAATGATTGTGAACTAATTTAGTAATCAATTAATTGTTAAATGGAGTATATAGACTCTTATAAAGAAAAAAGTTATCTTCTCAAAAAACAAAATTGAACAAAAAATCTATATGTTTTGCAATTAAAATACAAAAAGCTTTTTTCTGTAAATATGTTCTACCCAGAACTAAAAGCAAGTTTGTTTTTTTTAGTTTGTTTTCTTATTTAAGAAATGAATTGAATTGTTTATTTGTTTTTTAATATTGTCTATAATTACTATTTTTTAAACCAATTTAATTGTCAGAATAATCTATAAAATAATTGATTAGTAAAATAGTTGTTAATTGCAACCATAGAAATGATGGATAAAACCAGCTTTCCCCCCCCAAAAAAGCAACAAAACAAGAAAAATTTGATCTGCGGCAACTTTGATACATTTCACGTTTCTTTTAAAGACTGTGAAGCTTATGGTTGTGTGTGTGTGTGTGTATTTATGTGCAGCACCACGAATCCAATGCAAGTTGCAGAAAGCATCGAGCCCAGATGAAGCAGCTCTTCCTCCAGTTGAAGAGGGAAGTGTTACCAGCCGATGACAGCATGTCCAGAACCTCCCTGCTGGAAAAGGTGTGCAACCAGTTCTCTAACCTCCTCTGTGTGTGTGTGGGTGTGTGTGTTGGTCTGAAGAT
The DNA here is from genome assembly GCF_003331165.1 of Xiphophorus hellerii. Classification (NCBI taxonomy): domain Eukaryota; kingdom Metazoa; phylum Chordata; class Actinopteri; order Cyprinodontiformes; family Poeciliidae; genus Xiphophorus; species Xiphophorus hellerii. The sequence goes on from NC_045690.1 coordinate 26,359,207, forward strand.
GATCACGGTGTTTTACTGCAGGCTGTGCAGCTGATCCAGGAGCTGAGGAGCTGTGAGGAAGACCTGAAGAGGAAGAAAAGCAGCCTGGAGCAGAGACGGGACGAGTTCCTGTCCATTCTGGCTCCGACATCAGGTGGAAACACTTTTCATCGGAGTCTAAACACAACCTTGGGACTGATCTAGATTACATCATTTAAACGGAACTGTGGAATCTGACAGAGGTGCAGAACAAAAATTAATTCAACAGAGAATCGCAATTCAAAGTCCTGGGAATACTTAAATGATTCAAAAATCAATTTTAGCCCGCTTGATTATCTGTAAAATTATATTCTAATTTTTTTATTAATTTTTTTTTTTTTTATTTAAGAGAAAGTCAGCCAGCTCATACTGGTAATTTAAGTGCCAGAATTTTACACACAAACTTATATTTTGTTTAGATATAAACTGATGGAATTTGATACAGTATGGAACTTTATAGAATTGTTTTAACTAGATGTTTTATTTGTTTACAGTGTCACATGATTTAAACAGAATCTCCAGACCGTTTGAATAGAAAAGTTTCTTACTCGAACATTGTTTCAAATCTGAATGCTGTTTCTGAATCAAATTATGATTATAAAAATCGAAAGCGAATCTCTAGACAATGAAAGATTTGCATCTCTACAATCCGACACGTCTCCTAGAATAAGCTGCCATATTTGTAAATGATGCCAGTTTGTCAGATTAAGTTGGAGGAGAATTGCGGAATGTCACTTTATTTGCACTTTTACCACAAACCTGCATCATATCAGTCCACATCATTTTAAAATAGAACAAACAAGATAAATCTTTAAGGAGTAACTAAACTCCAAATCTACGTTTTTTTTTTTTTTACCCCCCAGATAAACTGTCTAAGTTGGTCCAAAAGGGCGCCATCTTTGTTTCTGTGCAAATGTTGACATTTTTGTGTAAATTTGTTTAATTCTGAAATATATTGCCATCAGATGATGGCCAGATGGGAACTGGTCAGCAGGAGGAGCTGGAGGCTTGGAGCGGTAGTTTGGAAAACCTGGAGGGGAGCAGTGGATGTGGAGCGGCTCAGCAGCAGATAGACATGACCATTAATTCAGAGTAAGAAGTGAAGCCTAGCCCACATCACTGGGCTACCAACTGACCCAATGAGTGGGTTAGTTGGTGCTCGATAGCTTCATGTCTTCAGCAGGTTCTCAATACTTGATATGCAACATTTCTAAGATCTAAACACGTCCTCCTGTGTAATCTGGGATTTTCTGTTTTTCAGCTTGGAAGCTGAAGTGGACTCTCCAATCTCTCCAAGAACTGAGCAGCATGGTCAGGTGTGTATTATCGTAACCGTGGGAAACCAGCAGGTCCAGTAGATCCTGAAGAATCATATGAACCATAAAAACTGCCTGGCCTCTTACAGATTTCTGATATATTTGCTTTTTTTCATATTTCCATGATTTACATCGTCTGAAAAAGTCTAGTGAACACAGGGACCAGTTCAGGTGATCTCATCCAAACCAACCTGCGTCTATGTGACAAAGCTGTTACATTCTCTTAAAGGGGCAGTATTTAAAGTTGACTCGTTTTTTTTCTTTTTTTTACGTCATAATGTTATGCCCTCATCAAAAACATACCTGGAGTTTTGCTTTGATTCTTTCATGTATGTTTGAGAAATCCTTTAATCTCCATTCAGTTGTGCAAAATGCCTGAGTGGACCTAGCCCCGCCTTTGAGACACAGCTCCTCCTCAAAGCTGCAGTTTTCAAGCTTCTGAGGTTCCGCCTCACAGAGCAGCCCTGCCCCACTCAGCTCCTTCAGACTAGCCAGCAGCAATTAGCAAACACCTGGTGGAACTGCACATCTGCCGAGTTCATTATAGGAGCTACTTCTCAGTGCAATGCTGGTAAAAATTTTGCTAAAGGGTTAGTAGAGGAACTTATCATGTTATGACTTCCTGAAGGCGGAGCTTCAAAAAGAGCAGCTTTTAAAGAGACATGTTTCAAGATGTGAAATCAAAAGTCTACTTTTTTAAATCATATTTGATATACAGTACAGACCAAATGTTTGGACACACCTTCTAATTCAATGGGTTTTCTTTATTTTCATGACTATTTATAAGGCAAGAAATCCCACTTATTAACCTGACAGGGCACCTATGAAGTGAAAACCATTTCAGGTGACGACCTCTTGAAGCTCATCAAGAAAATGCAGAGTGTGTGCAAAGCAGTAATCACAGCAAAAGGTTGCTACTTTGAAGAAACTAGAATATAAGGGCTATTTTCAGTTGTTTTGCACTTTTTTGTTTAGTGCATATTTCCACATGTGTTATTCATAGTTTTGATGCCTTCAGTGTGAATCTACAATGTCAATAGTCATGAAAATAAAGGAAACTCATTGAATTAAAAGGTGTGTCCAAACTTTTGGTCTGTACTGTATATTGCATTTTTAATAATAACTCAACGTAGTAATTTCCATCCATCCATGCATTTTCTGGGCACCCTTGTCCCTAGTGGGGTCGGGAGGTGCTGGTGTCTATCTCCAGCTAACGTTCCGGGCGAGAGGCAGGGTCACCCTGGACAGGTCGCCAGTCTGTCGTAGGGCAACACAGAAACAGACAGGACACACAACCATGCACACACACACTCACATCTAGGGAGAATTTAGAGAATTTGTCATGTTTTTGGGCTGTGGGAGGAAGCCGGAGAACCCGGAGAGAACCCACCATGCACAGGGAGAACATGCAAACTCCATGCAGAAAGATCCCGGCCTGGGAATCGAACCCAGGACCTTCTTGCTGCAAGGCAACAACTGCACCAACTGTGCAGCCCCACGTAGTAATTTGATTGTATTATAAAATTGTACTATGTGCCTGGAAAATACATAATACTGCCCCATTTTTTTGGAAATGCACTCATGAGACAGCTGCTTTGTGGACCTTGAAGTGGACCGAGTGAACTTGGAGTATTTGTGGGTTTTAGGCTCCTCAGGAGGTCCAGAAGCTTCTGACAGAGGCGGAGAGCCTGTGGTCCAATCAGAGCTTGAAGAAGGAAGATAATCAAGATGCACACACTAAGAACGTCTGCGGCACACCAGGTCTGACACTAACCTTTCGGTACTTTACTTGAGCCTTTTAGAATGAATTAGAATCAAGGAAATCACAAACAATGATTGAGTTTTATCTCTGCACAACTTCAGCATCATGCTGAATTCACTGTACCTCCAAAGTGGGAAATCAAACTACTTTTTTGCTCTCCAGTCAGTTAGACTCAGTGCCTGACCACCAAACATGCTTGATTGTACAGTTGCATTTTAATTAGGAATCCACTGATATACTTTTTTCACGTCCAGTACCGATACAGAGGAACAGCTGAATTGACTTAAAACATTTGTCTTTTTTAAACACAGACATAAATGTACTGAATTACTGATTAATGTGCTAACTCTGCACCAGTACATCACACTGAAATACACCAACAGCTTCACTAGCTTGGTCAAACGTGGAAAATCAACTTTCATTTGTTATTTATGAGTACAATTAGGAGTAGAACAGCTAATGGAAAATAAATAGTAAAGAAACTGAAACTGACTAAAACAACAGGTTGATTACTTTGGTCAAACATGTAAAATAAACTTTCAAAAGGTTCAGAAAGTCCAATTAAGAATTCTAAATATGATGTAAAATAAATAATTAAGCATGACGTAGGCACAATGCTCCTCCTCTGTGCTGCAGTCTCCAAGTTTTTGCCTCAAAGGAGGAGCTTCTTAAAAAGACAGAGGACCAATTTCAAGACATCAAATTACAAAGTCAAATTTCTTAAGTTATGTTTGATATAAACGACATTTATATCAATAATAAGGCACCACATGTAATTTATGTCCAATGAAAAGCTGTGAATGTCTGTTAAGGAGTTTCTGCGAATCTGTGAGCGAGTGACATTTACAGAACCTGGGAGTTGGGCCAGTCAAGGATTTCTTTTGTTTTTGTTTTTCTTCACCAAAATAGTTTCAGTGTTAAACTGTTTTACTTTCTGCTCATGATTGTTTGCAACAGTTCTTTCTTTTCCCATTGCTTCAACCTCTGGGCCTGGTCAACTGAATCCAGCTCTGAACCGGGTCTTGGAGTAAGAGCCGCTCTCTTCAGGAGCTGGTGGCCACCAATCAAAATGTTTGAAGTTTCTGACTCGATTTTGGTTTTTGATCTGCTTAATCAAATTAGTAAAAACACACTAGAGCCTTGGTGTGCAGGGTCGCTGGAGTCCTTAATCAGATTTCTGTCATCAAACTGTCTCGGTTCACTGTGATCCTGTGAGACGGTTCTGGAAAACCAAACTGGTTCTTTTATAAAACCAGTAAAGAACAGAACCAGAAGCTGCCTGCCGGCCACGACTCATGGCTAGATACTTTTAAACTCTGGATGGGTAAACTGTGGAGGAGAAGAAGTGTAAATATTTATGGATCAGCCTGTCTGTCATGCCATCAGTGTGGTATTTGCTAATGTAAGCTCTCTCACTGGATGATGTGGTTCAGAGGACGTTTAGTCCTGCAAATTACAAAAAGAAGGCAGATTAGAAAAATCCTTTGTGGAGAAGCTGTTTTGACTGCGTGTGTAAATGTGTTTCATTTCCACACATTTACTTTGTAAACCTTAAAGGCAGAACATTTTAGATGTTGGGAGCAAAAACCTCCATAAATTGCTTGGAAATATGTTCTTTATTAAGGAAACATGTCAGATAAATGTGACATATCACATGTTTGGCGGTTTCCTTGAATCTCTTGTGTTTGTGGCTGCAGGGACAGAGACGCTGCAGCACCTGCTGACCAATCGAAAGCAGCCTGAGATGGAGGGGAGGCAACACACAGCCAATGACGTCCCAGCGGAGGGCGTCCTCTGTGTAGCCGTCCCTACAGGAGACGTTGGCCCCCTGAAGGCCCCCCCCACTGCCGTCCAGCTGCAGCCTCTCCGTCAGCCCGTCCTTCACGTGTCTGCGGGCGCGCCGGCTCCTCCAGACACGAAACGGATAAAGACCGTTCCAAACATTCTGTCTCGCAGCAGGAACCGAGAGGTGCCTCAGAAAACGTCAGCTGAGAAGGGTAAGGCGGCACCGCCAACATAACATGTAGATAAAACCGCTTAACTGGGTCAGGAAGACGGATGAATGCAGCTCCGTTTCCATTAATGGTAAAATAGCGAAATTTGAAATGAAGAAAATACTGTATATCTCCTTGATGGAAACACGCCAATGATATGAAAATCTAATTGGAAAAAATTCACCTATTTTGCACAAAAGCTTCAGCGTCAGGATGAGGTGGTTTTTCTGCCGTATCGACATAGATGTATTTTGCAAAACTGCAATGGAAACATTTTTTTTCCCCATCACACGAGTCATGTGATCAACAGCCGGATGTTACTACTGGTGGAAACGACAAAGACAGCAGGAAGTAGTTGTAGGATATTTGATATATCATCATTATTATTTGGTACAAGCTTCATTGAGACTTTAGAGGTTACACACGCCATACATTGTTAATGTAGAAGGAAAATTATGCATAGCTTATAGAAATGAGGTGGAATGTAGTGTGCATAACTCCAATGTAAAAAAGGGGGAGAGGTAAATGGGAATAACAACACACCAAAAATGTACAAAGACTTTTAACGTGAACTAAGAAAGAGCGCATTTCAGCTACTGTACATGCTGAGCAAGAAATGTGAAAAATGACAGGATGTCTAAGCCAATCAGAATGAAGCTGGGTAATTAGCCTTGAAACGCATCAAACCAAATCTCCAGTCAGTTCTTGCCAATTTAGAGCATTTCACTTAAATTTTTCTAAAAAAAATGTTATTTTCACTGTAACTTTCCAAAATGGAGCTAAACTGTTATTTTAGTCTACCGTAAAACCTCTAGTTTCCTGCTGCTGATTGCTGTGTTTCTCCACAGCACCACCCATGGACAAAGTGCTGTTTGCCGCTCCTCCAGGAAGTACACCGCACCGAACCCAGGAGCTTCAGCCGCTGCTGGCTGCAGCTCCGCCTGCGTTTCTGCTGCTGTCTGCTGAACCCAGCCAGATGGGAGTCCCCCTGCCGGGGCTGGCCCCGCCTCCTCAGGCTCTGGCCCTGCCCCCTAAGGGTGCAGCTCTGCCCCCTCATTCTCCGGTCCCACCCCCTGGTTTTGCTTACCTTCCCTTAGACGTCGGACAGTCTGATCCTTCTGGACAGACGGCCCGACAGGACTCGGACAACGAGAGCCTGTCTTCCCTCCTTAACGAAATAGTTTTTCTTAACCAGCAGACTGTTGCCACGGCTACAACAGCCGTGATTGATCCGCCGGTGGCGGGCAGATCCGAGGAACAGAAGCGGGCCTCTGAGCACCCAGGGCCAATTTTAGGGAACGCTAACGAAGGTGTGCTGGCCCCGCCCCCTCTGCTGCACATGAAGGTGGGAGGAGCCAAAGAGGCGGGACTAGGCAGTAATAACGGAGCAACAGTGGGAGGGGCTGAGGCCGGGGGCGTGGCCTGGAGGCCCATGCCGAGGCTGGTTCCTCTGGGGCTGAGGGGAAACTCCCCCAGCTGACTTCACGTCACCTGGGCAACGACCAGGAATGACTAGGAACGGGTTTTCTTTCTGCTCCCGAAGCCGAATCAGACAGATTTATTCAACACGGCTCTGATTTTTCTGCTTGAGCTCTCACAACCGCCGAGTTCTGCGATAAAGCTGCAACTTTTCTGCTTTAGACTTTGTGGACTGAGATGACGTCAGCTGCCTGGAGAGAGGAGCCGATCCGCTGATCTCCACACATTTTGGTTTTCATCCTTTGATGGACACCGAAATCCACACGAACTATTCAACAAGCTTTCGTCTTGCAGATGCTGCCACCCAAGGAAGTCTCAGCATAACCAGGCGCAGCCTTCGTTAGCAGAATGAAAGGTGTTGATGGAAAAAGATGGATGCTTCAAAATCAGACAGCAGAAACCTGGACTGGTTCACAGTCATCGGACTACAGACTCTCATTTGTAATAAAAAAAAAAAAAACTCAAACCAAGTTATTACCAACTTCCACTCCACAGTTATCATATCTGAGAGAATATAAGTTTATTTCCCTCGAAGAATATCTTCTTTTTTTTTTTCTAAATTTGACTCTGTGAAGTTTGGTGTAAAATAATAAAAAATCCACTTTCTCTTAAATATTGTTTGCTGCTAAAGTTTCTACTCCTACTTTCAGTCAGAGGTTTGTTGACATGCAGTATTCACTTCCTTCACACTGACCCACTCTTCATGTTGAGCCTTCTCCTGAAACCGCCTGGGATGATTCCGGCGAACATCTCCGGAGTAAAATGGTTCAGGTTCGGTTTCTTTGTTTGGAAGTTCAAATAAGTGCAAATTGTTGTTTAAGAGTTTTGCCTCGTGTCGCTTAAGTTTGGAATTTATTTTTATTTGTGTTAAAAACTTTTGAAGTAGGTGATGTTACTTCTTTAACACTTTAATATTAATAAAGTTTTTTTTAAATAAACTTGTGTTTTTGGCTTTGATCTGCAGAATGAAAATGGGACGATGCTTGGATGGAGTAACATTTAGCAGGGTGTCTGCACATCCTTAAAACATCTTAAATACGTGTATCTAACATAAAGGCCTTAAGATGTCTTAATTTCATTTTTTAATGTAAATTGGTTTTTAATGTAATTTTAATGGACTATTTAATCTTTTATATTAGCCTTATTTTTTTTTTTTTTGTTCTCATGTGTCAGGCAAAGGTTTGAGTCATGCACAGATATCTTCATATCGTGGTTACGATTACTGCTAAGTAGTTGCTAATATATCTAGCTTTTTCATGTCTTTCATGGATAAGTGTAAATTTATCACCAGCTGACTAGATGAAGTTTCTTAGCCATTGACTCACTTCTGTTGCCAACCCATACAATTTATTTGTGATTTATAGGTCTTAAGTTCTATAGAAGTTCCATTTGGTTATAAAAAGGTCTTAAAAGAGATGAAATTGGAGTTTTATGAAACCTGCACAAACCCTGCTTAAGTTATCATGCTGAATGTTTTGCATCCATCTGTTCAGCTCCACTGAGAAATTCTGGTTTGAAGTCTTTGGGTATGTCTCTGGACTTAGACTAGACCATTCTTATCACATTAATAGGGTTTCATTTATGTGGATGTTTAGGGTGGTTGTCATGCTGGAAGTAAACCTCTACAACAGTCTTCTGCAGATTCCAACAGGTTTTCTCCTTTATTAAACTCTTGTCATCTTCCAATTAACTGACCAGTTGCCCCGTCTCTGCTGCCCCACCTTCTACCATCCTTAGATTATTGTACAAAATCATCAGATTCAGATGAATTTATTAAAAAGAGCTTAATTAGCTTACAGCCAAAATGTCATTAGCTGTGTTTTCATTGACCATATAATTGCCCAGGTTGAATTCAGAAAAATGCATTTGCTTAATGGAAACAGATTTAGAGAAAAAAAATTTTTGATTAAATGTTTTTGCACTTTGATGAAGTGGTTTACAAAATTATTGTATTTTGCAAAGTTGCAATGGAAAAACTTTTCTTGGCATCACATTTGTGATGTGATCAACAACCAGATGTTACTACTGATGGAAACCACGAAGAAGACAAAAGGAAATTATATTTATCAATAAATATAATTGAGTATCATCAGCATTACAACACTCTGATCATTTCACCAATTGTTATACATGGTAAAGAGAATTGGGCCAAGAACAGAACCTTGTGGCACTCCATAAGTAACCCTGGAGTGTGAAGAAGATTTATCATTCAAATAAACAAACTGGAATCCTAATATTCCAGTTTGTCCTAACAAACCAGCCTCATGCTTCCTCCCTACAGCATGTTCAAGCATTTCTGAGAGAATACATACCCATTCAATAAATTAGAAAATTATTGAAAAGCCTAATTTATTTTAAATACTTTATCACTAAGAGAAAAACATTAAACACATTAATTACACAGAGATTGATGCTCGAAAGCCTTTATTACTGTGAACTATTTTTGATTTTCCACTTATAATTAATAAAAACACATCACATTTAAAATGAGAATTTAACATCAGCCCAATAAGTAGCTTATTTTCAAAAACAGAAATGTGGGCTTAACGAAAAGTTGCTATTTTCAAAAGGCACTTTTAATTTGTACTTGTATACTAATTTACTGACTATGACTGTTGTGATCGACTGTGTCAAAAGCAACATTGAGATGTAACAAAACTAACAAAACTGATTTATCAAAATACAATAAAGTCTTATTGATTGTTAACAAAGTTCAGCCAGAATATGGAGTTCGGTGGTTTTTTTTGTTGTTTTGTTTTGTTTTCCTTTTGAAAAAAACAAAACAAACAATTTAAACCAAAACAAAAATCTAACTGTAAACCGTTTGACCTCCAGAGCGTACGTTGGTCATCTTATCGTGAAAAGCACTACCGGAAGCAGGTTGCACGTGCCGCAGGGGAACTTAACGCTGTCGGAGAGTGAGTCGTCTCGCTCCAGTCTGACTGGATTTACCTTTTACTGCAGCAAGAGACAAGCAGGCTAATATGGTGAGCGCATTCGGACCGAATGAACTTCAACCGAACCAGGCCCAGGCTCTCTGAAAGGCTCTGGCCCACCTCGGACTCTAGACAAGATGACCACACCAGCGGACGCTGGTGCAGAGCATAGGGCGATTTACGCTTGACCGTGAGCTACGCGAGAGCTGCCCGGCGCTGACAGACTCAACTAGCCGGCAGCTAACGTCGAGATGTCCGCGGAGGGAAGCGGAACGATCCGCACGCGCATCAAGAACCTGCTGCGCTCCCCGTCCATCAAGCTGAGACGGAGCGGTACCGCGCGGCACAAAAACGACCTAAGCGGCAAGGTGCGTACATCTCCACCGCAGACCCTACACACACACGCACGCACGCACGCAGACTGTATAACGGTGTGTGTCTGCTGACCCGGTTACTGTGAGGCTCCTCGACATGCTGCTGCTCCTCCAGTCTTCGTATCTTTTCTTTATTAATAACCGTGGTATTACACAGTGTTAACAGATTATCCGACTGTCATTTGAGACTGTGGACCTTAAAGTGACATTCCAACGCTTTCAGGAATGTTTCACTCTAAAAGCAACATGTTTCCTCTGTCCCATTGTTCCACAGGCTCAGTTATTCACTTCCAAAACACATTCTCAGTCCATTCTCTCTCTAAGAAAGTCTTTGGTTTGAACTTTTCTGGACCAAACATTAGAGAGGCCTCAGTAAGGTTTTTCTTTGCTGAAACGGATTTCCAATTATCCCGGTGATTTAAACAGCAGATTCAGATTTAAAGCGGTTGTATTTGTTTTATAAAGACACATAAAAATAGAAAACTGCTCCAGAAACCTTGATTAAGTTAGTAGCTTTGGAATCAATTAAAAATGAAGGAACTGTAGCCAAGCATATGAGCCATTTATTTCATTTTTATTCATCAGAAAAAATGCCTTTCCATTACAAATGTGTTCAAAAGTTTCTCTATATTCCGCTAATGTCGAAAAAGCACAATTTCGCAATTGCAGTGTTTCCATTATATGAGGAAGGCAATTTAAATCACACATGTATATGCTTATTCAGCGATAAGTGTCATTAAAAACACACCATGCCATCATCCTCCAAATACTTCCTGTCATCTTCTTCTTCCTGGTTTGCGTCAGTAGTAACATCCGGTTATTGATTATGTGACTCATGTGATGTGGAAAAAAATTTTTCCATTTCAATTTTGTGAAATAATCTTATTTCGATATAGGGCCGATGCTCCCCCTCCCCGCCCACACCTCATCCCTGCACCAAAACGTTTGATCAAACAGAGAGTTAGTTTTTTAAATTAACGTGTTTCCAGTAAGCAAATTTATTTTCAAAATGTCAAACAGAGCAATGAATGGAAACACCGCTAATGCTCATGCTGCTGGTAGTTTAGTATACTGTTATAGAATGGTGTAATATAATTATAATGTTTATATCCTGAAAATATGAGTTCTGAGATACTCTTAATTACTTGACAGATTGCCACTAACCCAGCTACTGATCAGAAATGATTGAGGAAATATTGGCCGGTTTCAAACTCTGGCCAATTGATCGGTGCATCGCTGCAAAATATTTTTTAACCTTTTGCTTTTCAGAATCAGGTCATGGATTGTTATATTTAAGCATAAGAAGACGAGTTCTTTGCTATCCACGACTCGGCTTATTAATCAAAATGGGCCTTGTTCCCTCTCATTATTCCATTAACCACTCTATCAAGCTTCAGCTGCGCTTTGCGCTCCTCTGAGGCTCACCAGACCTGTTTTACTGGTGTTGTGGGGACAAACATCTGGTCACACATAGCTGTGGTGAGAATTTAGCTTCCATGTGGGTAGAAAGCAGTCTTCAGGAAGTGATCCTTCCGACTGTGTGTGGCATTTTTTTTAATCGAAGAAGCCGTTTGTCTTGAACGTTCCTGCCTTCTGGAAACATTTGAGTGCTCATCCCTGCTGAAAATTTGTTAAACTGCTGTGATCAGATGTGCTGCAATAGTTCAGCTTCCAGCCAGAATCAGTAGTTAAACACAGATCCTGCAACAAACCAGCTTCAGCATTCCATGCAGGGGACTCGGAGGTTTAAATGTGATTAAAACATTTTCATCTGCAACGTTTATGTCATAAAGAGAGAAGGGCATCTCCTAATCTATTTAGGCCACTGTAAGTGTTTAATGGTCTGTTTGTCAACTGTACCTACAACTAATTGCAGCGTTTATGAGAGACACACGTGGAAATCAGTCAAATTAATAACTACACAGAACTATGAGGAGATTAAATCCGTTTAGGTTCTGTGGATGATTGTTGTCCTGATCAGCGGTTGTTTTCAGCCTCTGTGGCCGCGTTGCCATCCATCATGGCTCAGAGATGATCAGAGTCAGATTCTGGTTCAGGATGATCTGCTCTCAGCAGGAAGCTTCCTTTGTGGGAGTGGACGAAATACTTCAGACATCTGAAACTGTCAGCTACAACGAAGTATTAGGGCCATTGTAGTTCAAAGGAAATAAAGAACATGAACATGGAGGAGTGCATTTCCACCAAAAAAACCCCTCTAGATTAACAAGAGGGAAATTTAAATATTTCTAGATTAATTTCACATATTTACAAGAAACAAATTGGATATTTTTGCATGTTGAAAAGCCAAAAATTTGCAAGGAAAAAAAAAAAAATATGTACAGTATATATATATTATCATTATTTTTTTATTGAGTGCATATAGTTTAAATATTAAAAGTAAAATATTCTCTGACATTCTAAAGTCAGAAATTTGGATGAAAAAACAAAAAAAAACTCAGACATTTGCAACCAAAAATGCCAGAGGTCCTCTGAGGTTTAAGTAATACATTTATGAGATGCACATCTGGATATTTTCCAAAGTGCAAGTTGTACTTCCGGACTCAGAACATGTCCTGGGGTCAGACTCGTCATGAACTCATTGAACGGGATCTGAAATACAACATGGCTCCATGGAGTCTGCTCCTGGGAAATGTTTGGATAGCCGGATTGTACCTGAACTCACCACTTCAACTGGGCGTCTTCAACTCCCTGAGGGGATCTTAGACTTCTTCTTACAAATTTCTGACTTAACAATGAAAAATTATCTGTTTTTTCTTGCAGAATGTACAACTTGTACAACAAACACCAGATAATGTGCTTTTGTGGAATTAATATAAGACTTAATGGTTTATTTTTTTCTGTATATGTCCTCCTCTGTGGCCACAAAATATTTTTTATTTGACTCACCATGGCCCTCACACTCTATCAGTTGTCAGGAGTGTAGAACTAATGTAACCAGCAAATTCTGATCTTTGTGGCTCCTCTGCTTATTTGGAATTAGTTTGACCATCTGCGTCTGACCTTATGACCCCGTGTGAAAATGGGTGACCTGGATGTTCACTATGCAGAAACATTGTATTTTTTTGTTCTTTTTACTAAATGTGTGGTGAAATCCTGCATTAAAAATGTACTGTTACAATACAAACTGTTGAAAAGTGAAATGCGCCTCTGGTTGTTTACTTGAAGTTAAAGCAAAGCTATAAAATGGGGCTCTTTCAGAAATCAGAGGAGATAAATCTAGGGTAATACAATTAAAGAACTTACAGAATCAGGTTAAAGAGGTAATTTTTTTGTCTTAATACGGTGATAAATAATAACTGTTACTGTAAAGCCCAATTTTATTTTTTTTGACACAGAAAACAACTGATCATGAAGTGTTTAGTATCTTATAACAGTTAGTAGCACAGTTAGCACAGCTAGCATTACAAACTGCAAACAGCAGTGGACTAGAGAGGGTAGATCCTCATCTGAACTCTGTGATTTCACATCATGATGGAGTCAAACTTCACATCCATATTTAGTGCAACACTTCTTCTTCTTTCCACTTATCCTCAAGTGTTTCCTTTACCTTTTCCCTCCTTGTCTCAACCATTAGATCAGACAAATTGCTAACATAGAATCAGTGTGGGGTACACGGCAGGTTTGCTGCGATGCACCGATCAGGCTTTTACCGGCTCATACCGATTTCTGTTTTTTTTGTTGACGTTTGCTTTGGGTCAGTTTGTGATTTTCTTCCTGGAGACTAGAAAATTGATTTATAGAAACCTTTTATTTCAACAATTAAATGGGAGTACCACTGGTTCCAAATGAGATGTGATGTTTCTCATCTCATTTAAAATACATCTTATGAACTGGCTCTTGAAAAGCCCCAAAAAAATTCAGCATTGAGTATATGTAAGGAGCTATAGATTGTATAGGTTATATGTAGGTTGTTTTAATGTATTTCTTATTTTGTAGTGCTATTTTTTTTATCCCTTTATTTGTTATTGTGCTTTAATATCAACCTGCTAATGAGACTAGAGATTAGCTACCTGATCTTGTATTTACCTGTAAATTATTAATTCCTATTCTCCCATTTTTAAAAATAAACTAGGACTTAAAAAAAACATGTAAGCAATTCCCTGATAGAGGTAGTAATGTTTTATTCATTCTAATGTTTTTCCCTTTTCTGTATCACAGTCATTCACTAGAAATGTACTGAGCAGAGATTTTGTGGCCAATATCTGATTTCTGATTTAGTAGATGTCTGGACTTGCTAATACCAATTAGCTCTGATGGCTAAAAAAAAAACCCAACAAAACACACTTAAAAAAAATCTGCAAACCTTGAAAACTCCCTAATAAATACAACTTTTCAACGCATTGAAGGACAGAGGAAAATAGGAATGTTCATTTGTGATGCGTCTGTTGAGCAGATCTGATTGGTAAACAAAGAGAATCACATTCAAACACATCTTTGAAGGAGGTTCAAAGATGTGTTACCTGCTTTTCCTTCTTTGCATGGAGATTTGATCAGAAATGACATCTTTAGATCATTAGAGTGATAATGTTGTTTCCCTATGAACTACACTGGAAAATGGAAACAAAACAACTTTTTTTTTTTTTTACAGGATTCATTTCCTCATATAACAGCTTCCTCCTGAGACAGCCATCTTTTCACACACATTTCCTTCTAATGGCTGCTGTATTTATATCAGATAGAAACAAGTAATAGAGTTAAACTGTTCATTGATCAAACTTATCAAATGATCCTTTTAAATTTACTTTCAAATGTCTCATTTGTGAACACCAGAGCTACAGGGATCTCCTTTCTTTACCTCTAAACTCAGCAACATTTTCAAAATACAAAACAATATATAAGAACATTATAACTGTAGTAACACATTCATTCAGCAGGAGGAATTATTGTTGGTTTTCTATTAAGACAAATCAGTTAGTTGATGTGAATCTAATTTATATTATTAATTGTCATGTAAACGCAGTGAAACTGTGATATTTTCACTCAGGATTATCATACCAGGAGAATTTCATACATGCCTGGTTAGTATTGGAGCAAATGTGACCTTTTAGCAATGTCCCTTGTGAGTAACATTAGTGTTGTTGTTTTTTTGTCTTATGATTCTCTTAAGTACAAACAAATCTAATGTACAGTATGAATGAAACTTCAAGCCAAGTCTTTTGGTTACAAACATTATCACAAGAGTACTTGAAACCCCTTTAAAATCAGTTTAATATCTACCTATTTTAATAATTCAAACACCAAACACACTGCAATATGCATGAAAACACACACTGGAGACAGTCTTAGCACTACCACAGAAGCTAACATCTGCAATATTCCACATGTCTGCTATCCGGGGTACAGCCAATCAGCTGCAAGGAAAATAAATGGCGTAAAGGCTGGATTGGCAGCTTTGAACATGCCAGCCAATAGCGTGTTGAGTAGCATTGCGTCTAAATATTTCAGCTCTCCAGGCTCCATTCTCTCTCAAATATTTTAGATATGATCTATTGAAAAAATACGGCAATAGTTACATTTTCTACATATAGCTTGGAACAAATACTGAACCACCGAACCACAAATATGAGGAGGTCTACTGTATGCAACATGTGGGGGGTAGTTAACCTCTAACCAAGTAAAATTATAGACATAGACATAGACTCTATTGTCATTCAATTATATATTTAAAATGTGCATATTGAGTGAAATTTTGTTGCAAGGCTATTATTATTCATTATGCATCATCTTCAAACGATCTAGACGTTGTTGTAAAAGGCAATCAATTATTTTTTTTTTTGTCAGTTAATTACATATGCTGCTAGCTTCCTAGCAGTATTAACTTACATTGTGTGGCAAAGACACAACAGGAGCCTGTGTTACCATGACAGTACCCACCTGAAGACTGATTACTTACTGTGTGGTGTGTATATATAGAAAGAAAGAGGATTGGTGTGTCTGCATTTGGCTGACACGCCAACAAGCATGTGGGCCGTTTCTTCCACTTCATCCGGTCTTTGGACAATCGGCGCATTTTTGAAAAGAAAAGATCTTTCAGAGCTTTCTTTGACCCAAAAATGTAATCCAGACAAGAAAAGGAATCAGCATGTGACTTGTCTCTAAAACAAAGACTCTTTCCAACAGAGACAGCTAACACATGGCTACGGTATTGTTTAGACAGAGCACCTTACATTGTGCTATAAACTAGGCCTGTAGAGTATACTCTCTAGTATTTAAAAGGTTTATAAATCAGGACATGATAAAAAAAACAATGGGCCAGTTCTTTCCAGATTTCCACACGGTGTACATAGAACCCCAGAGGAACCACTCAACATGACATAATATTATTATTTATTTTCCAAAACTAAACCAAAGTACAGAGTTAGTATATGAAATGTTCATATTGACCACAAACACACAGTGGTCTTTATGTTATTTCTGTCCTTTCTCGTTTACAACATGCAGCCATTCATTTATTCAAGACGTTTTTAAAGGTCTCACTACTGGTTTTTTTATTGAAATTCTTTGGGGAAAATTGCTTGGGATTTCTTTCATATTCATGAGTTAATCCATGCCCTCTGTATGAACAAATACATGATTATGCAGATTCCTTTATTTTGTTGCACCAAAGCCATCTGATAGGATTATGTGTGTTTGTTTAGGTTTTACCTTACAGCAATAATCCTGAATTACTTAGCTGTGATAACGGAAGAACAGCTTTTTATAGAAATATCTTTTATTGTTCCACAGTGGGAAAAATTTAAAGTGTAACAGCAGTAAAGTAACAGACAATCGAGGCATGAGGTTCACACGAAGATAAAAGTGTAAAAAGTTATAAAAAATAAAACTAAGAAACATACCGTACAGCAAGGGAAAAATTGCAACATAAAATACAGTGTGGTTATCAAATATAGAGTACAATAAAATTGTGCATGTGTATTTGTGCATGAAAAACAACTGACTATTTACAACATGTGAAAATAAAACCGTGCAAAGAGAGATGTGAAAATATCAGCAGAAATGTTATTTACAATGAATAACAGTGCAAATAATGCAAATATCATCAGGAATGTAAACCACTGTCCCAGAGTTTAGCTGGGAGGGAGGATCACTGATAATGCTTCTTTGCGCGCTTAAGATGCAACTAAGATGCACTAAGTAAATTCCATAATAATATGATTTTATTATGGACGGACACCAGGTGTAGTTTACAGTTTCTCATAATCTTCAGGTATTTTTTCAGTCTTTCAAACCAGAGCAGGACAATAGTCAAACAGGATTATGGGATGTTTCATTTTAAAGCACTTCCTGGGGGTGTTTGTGTTCGCTGCTACATTTAAAAAAAAAGAATACATGACTAAGCGATTTAATAATATCATAATTTAATGACAGCTATAGTAGTAGGCAGATGTTCTGACCTCAACACATTGTCTGTCATCTTGCTGTGGTTTTTAAATTAATAGTGGTTGTTTGTCTTGTAGGAGGAGCTTCCAGTAAAACACCTGGGGGAGAAGCTCCTCTGTTGGGGTTTTGCTAAAGTTCTGGTGCTGTCTGTCATTTTGACATGAGTTTGGTTTGAGTCATTTGAAAGTTTAGATTTTTCCCTCCCTAAGATTTTTGGATTGGCACATTGAATGCTTTTGTCTATAATCCATTTTTGCACAATACACTTTAACTTGCTTGGTAGAAATAACTAAAATCATGAAGCCTTAATAGTCCATAACTCTTCCTTCCAACACTTGGCTAAATAATAAGAACATTAAAAAGTGGTTTCTATTTGTTTTGTTGAAAATATGCCAAAACGTTCTGCTGCTGAGTTTTGCAGGAACAATAAAGAAAAGTGTAAATATGTAGAAACCACTCAGTATCCATCACATTTCCTGCAGCAAGCCCATCTTCTGTTCCTGCAGCAAGCCCACATCATCACCCATCTAACACTGTGCTGTAGTTGGTTTTCTCTAAACATTGTGTTGGGTGGTATGGCCAGACATCTCCTAACTTTGTTCTCATTTGTGCAAAGGACATGTATTCCAGAAATCATTTGTTTTGTTCAGACGTTTGCAAACCTGCACTGTGGCAGGAACAGCTTTTCCTGACGGGTCCTGCCTTGAACTCTGACATTTGCCCTGCTAAGGTCAGTTTCACGCCAGCAGCAGGTCGTGTGCATTCTGAATGTGGAACGGCGTGGTTTACATTTTCTCTCCTGTGTTAAACAGATTAGAGGTTAGTCATGCATGTCCCAACAGCGTGCCTTAAAGCGTTCCAGCATGTTGACATTTGTCACGTTGACGTAAGCGTCAGGCACGTTATTCCAAGGAAAACACTGAGCAAAAAATATTTGTCCATCACCACATTGAGCTTATATCAGCTACAACATTGGATCACACTAGCAGCTGAGTGATTCAATAGTTGTTTTTTTTAAATTTAGTTTGCTTATTCTTCCATTTATATCCAACATGTGGAAACATTTTCTTGAAAAACTTGTTCAGCTGTTTATGAACCAGTGCATGACATCCCATAAACAACGCGGAAACAGTAAGCAGCATTTTTAAAGCCTCCAATCACAGATTTTTACCAGTGGTGGGTTAACATGTGATTCAGCTGTACAACAGAGGAATCCCTGCTGTTGTTTTCGCGGTATTCAAAATACTTCAGGAAAACTTAGTGGAATTAGCTCCACTTTTTTCCATTAGTCTGGGTTCAGTGTGGATAAAGATGTGAAGCGTCAACAGAAAAGATTAGGAAGCACCTCTAAAACTACTGTGCTGTGTTCCTCACAGTATTGAGAAGAGTCTCTCTTATTCACCCTGAAGTTTTGTTCTAAAAATATATTTTAGATATATTTTAAAATATTTTGTGTAGAACCGGGACTTTAACACATTAATTTCGATTAATTTAACACAAAAATTTTTAATGCAATTGATTGTCTTTGTCTTTTTGCTCAGAAAGTTTCAGTTGGAACCTTTGTATTCATATGTTTCTGGTACACCCACAAGTCTGATGCACAATTGGCATCTGCAAACAACTACAATGGATGATGGAGCTGCTTCTCTTGTTCCACTCTAATTAGGCTAATTTTTGCTTCAAAAATACGATCTGATGGGAATCTGGAAAAGGCTGTTGTGTTCAGGTTGTGCTAAAAGTAGTTAGCTTATCAGTGAAGCTAATCAAGCCTAAACTAGCATCTCAATGCTAAACATGTTGCAGCAGCACAGACGTCCCCAACTCTAATGTCAGCGTCCACAGTCAATATTTCTAAAGAAGTTCCATGAATGATGAGGGGTTTAAATATGTCTTTTTATTCAATAATCTAGCAACAAAATTGTTTTTTGATTTCAAAATCTTGCTTAGTTGGTCAATAGCTTTTGATTAATTGTGATCAATTAGTTTCAGACACAGCAATTAACTCGATTTAAAAAAATTTATTGAGTCCCACTGTAAATTTTGTAACACTACAACCCAGAATCTTGATGTGTTTCACTTGGATTGTATGTCACAGACCAACAGAAGGTGGCACAAAAAAAAAACTCACTAGGGGTGCTACCATCTGCCTTGTGATCTGTTGTTACTGCATGTCAGTACATCTGATTTTGAACATGCTCATAACAGAAATATATTTTTTTGTGAACCTTGATATCTTTTGTTGTGTGTGTTTATTCAAACCATAAGGTCATTCTGGGTCTTTGCATATCCTCTCAACCTGAGCTCCCACTAACTGTCACCCCTGCCTCTGAAATCAAGATGTGGGCAAAGACAACATAGGTCCCTGGGGCTAAAACAGCCTTGTTGTGCTCCACCCAAGGCATCACTGTTAAATTACAAAAATACAAAAATAAATGAGCACTTGCTCATTTATTTATCTGTGGTAAATTGACAACACAGCCACACAGCCTACTGACATTTCTATTCAGACTCAACAGAGTTACACCCAAACTCACCACTTCCAGTTTCTCTTATCTAAGCAAATGACTGACTAATGCAGCTATTAGTTCCAGTGCATGCTTAACAAATTGTTGACAGCCTGTAACCTTCTTCATTTGTTTCTAAAGGATGTACATGTAAAATATAAGTATCTATAAACCAAATGTTAAACTGGGTCAAAGCATTCAAAGAAATGGATACAGCTCACAAAAACTCATCAGACTATCTTTCCCCTCACACACAGGAGCCACACAACCTTACCAGATATCAGAGTAGAACCAATAGGAAAGGAGCCTACACCAACCATGTGCAGCCTGCCAAATAGCCAGCTAGCATAGAAAGCAGCTGTTCAGCTAAAAGAGACTCCAGTCTGCTGTCCCAAACTTACCTGCAGGAGGTCTGTCATCTACACTAGTGAGCCTGACTGGAGTGCTGGTGTAAAACTTAAGAGAAGGCATATATGTCCATTTAGATTAAAGCTGCAGTATGTCACTTTTAATTAAAATAATTTTTTACAACTGTCATAATGTCGTGTGACAGTATGGTATGAGACAGTTAATATGTGAAAAAATTTTAGCTCCTTTACCTTTTCCCGTGCTCCGAGTACTAACTAGAAACAACCAATCAGAACCAGGAGGAGGGTCTTAACGCTGTCAATCAGCCCTCCCTGTGGCGCTGCCCATCCTCTTTGTCCCCCGTGCTCTCTGTTAGAGCTAGCAGAGCCTGTCATGAATGCAAGGTTAGTTAATATGTCTATCAATGACGACGGATAAACGCCTTTCCTGGAAAGGTACTTTGCTTGTCTGTCATGTCCTCACTGCCTATTTGGCAGTGAGGACAGGAACCAGAGAAGAAAATGAAGCAAGAGCAGGATGAGGTGAAGAGAAAAGAGGAAGAGGAGAAGAACAAAGAGCAAGCCACTGAGGGCGATGAAGACAACGACGATGACGAAGAGGTGGAAGAGGACGAAGAGGAGGATGACGATGCAAAGGACGAGATTCTTACAGAAAATGAAGACGACGAGTCAAAGCCCAAAGATGAGCTTTGAGACATCGTAGCTAAAACAGATTATCCTCACTATTTGGCAGTGAGGACATGAGGTTGATTGACAGCTCTAAGACCCACCTCCTGGCTTTGATTGGTTGTTTGTGGCCAATAGACACCAATAGACCAATTGGCGTCTATTGGTTCAGACGCCAATAGTAGCTCAGGGAGAAGGTGGAGGAGGTTGATCTTTTCACAGATTATGTCTCATACTGTCATGACATGAGGACAGTTTTAAAATATAAAAAACATTTTGTTAATAAAAGTTACATACGGCACCTTGAATGTTATGAGAGCAGATTGGAGCCTACTAAGCAGTCATTATTTCTTTACACTTGGAGCTCACCAAGATGTTGTGCCGTTTGTGTGAGAGCATTTGCTGTTGGCTATGGACACTTATTACCTGAAGCTCTTTTTGTGCAGTTCTTCAGCTAATCTGAAGATCACATGAACTTTGAAGATCTGTAGATACTGACTGCAGAATGTTGGTGACCTCTGCTCACTGTGTGCCTCAGCACATTTTTTTGAGTTTCAAAGCAGTCAGTCACTGGTCAGGCACTATCAAACTCACTCTGATCATCAACCAAATCTGCACTTGTTGGCGTTTTCATGTCCTTGTAGCTCGCTCACTGTGACTTGCTACATTACAAGTCACAGTAATGGGTCAATGAGTGTGCCCTGCAGCTATTAAGAACATACCCACTAGCTTAAATTCTGAAAATGATTGGTTGAACAAATTGATGATTCATGTGTTTCAGTGTCTTGGTTATTCTATCTAGGATACAGAATCCATGGAGAAAGAAAACTCTGCCAGGAGACTGAACATAACTGGCTAATACATTTCCGTACATCAAAGTATTGCCAACATTCTTATAGTTTTGACAATCAGCCTATTTATCAATTAATCTGATGTATATACTTCCTTTCAGTTTGGAGGTCATTAGACCCCAACAGGCCGGGTAGAAGCTGTACTCCCTTTATTATGTCCAGTAGTTTACTCACTTGTTGGACACTGCGACTTTATATTTAAAAAGAACTATGTGATTTCTGTTTTTGATTTAAATGACCTGATCACCATCAATAGCCACTATGGACATGTTAAACAGAGTAAGTGCCAGCTGCTGAATCAAACAGATGGCCTTTTTCAGTCTGATGGGGCTTTCTTCTCACACTGAAGTCAGAGCAGAATGGGTAAAAATATAAATAGAGTTTGGTGAAGAAGGAGGAGAGTCATGTGAGAGGAGGACAGACTGAGTCAGAGCTTAAGTTTTCTGCTGTCTAGCAGAAGTGAAGTTGTCTAGCTTAGCACTGAGCTTCACAACAAACAGCTTTAAGTTCAGGCCGATAAACAGTTTGAATGACTGATGAGCTGAGCATCTTCCTAACGCTTTGGTCAGATCACATCAGGACACTTAAAAGGAACATGGAGCATGAAGTAAGTGTTTGTTTGATTAAAGTCAGTTACTGTACTCCCTCAGCAGATGGGCTTACAGTCTCTTTTAAGTCTCGAAGACAAAATGGAAAGCAGTTTGTTGCGTAAGGGAACTGTTGCATCTGTACTTGGAGCTCTAAAGATCTGGATTTATGATTTTCAGACTGGTATAAACTCGGGTAGATCAGCTCACAGGATGACTTCATCCACAGTCAGACAGGGAGCCATCCATCCATATGGCCCTTCTTCCGTCCGTCTGTTCCTCCACCCATGCTTCCAAACGCAGATGTACATGTATTTGCACTGTGAAGTGAAACTGATGTAATCTGAAGAACACCTACTTAGTACCTCTGCACCAAGAGATTATGCAAACTCTTCAAACAGAGAGATTACACAAGATCCAAACCTAAGATGGCAGGAGCGCCAACCACAGCTAGACTGTGCTGCTCAAATGCACTAGAGATACAAATAAATGCACAAAATCTCCAATATAAAACAGACATTTTGAGTAATGTGTCAAAATCTTTATTAAACAGCTGTACACAAATCTAAAGAGGTACAATTAAAAGTGATTAGTGTATAAACTTCATTATGATTAGCAACAAAATGACAATTGTGTGTCCTTTTTCTGACCTATACGTGTCTATATGGGGGATATATTTTCATTGCAATATAAGTCATCTAATATTGAAATGGCAAAAGTACTGTTAATACCACATGGAATACAGTAAAATACAGACACATGATTTCTTCTCTTTTGCTTGAAACAAACTCAGCAGCATTGTGGATCGCCTGAATTCAGATGTTTTAGGGCGCCATAATAACAAAATGCAAAAGTTTCTGATAATTCTGTTTAGATTTGTCAAACTGCATGGAAAATATAGCCAAGGATCCCCAACATAACCATGGAAATGTGTCCAAATTTGATTCTCAAGTATTTTAGCCTGGAAGCATATATAAAGTGAAAGGAAGTAGCTCAAACACTGAACCCTGTGGTACTCCTTAGCATTCTCATCAACATGAACAAATTGAAACCTGTCAGGTGTGATTCCCTTTATTCAAACAAAATGTTTCAAACACAGTCAATTGTTTCGAAAAACAGAAAAACAACAAATTCAATGATAATATGAATCATTTTAACTCATACTAGAATAACATATTCCACTGTCTCCCATTTTTCTCTGACTTGTCTCAGCGCTGCCAGTTGCTTTGTGAATTGATTAGTGGGTCAGAGGTCACCATCCTGTGTCTATAGGTTCTGCTTTAAAGGAAATGTATAACCTGTGGCATCTGCTGGTGAACATTGTTTGTATAGCAATGTGATCCTCTACCACAGAAATCCAGAATAGAAGAGAGGGAGGATCAAACTTTTTCTCAAAGAGTGACGTAATGATGGCTGTGAAAAAGTGTGTAATACCTCTAAATTTGTACAAATTCTTGTTTTTCCTATTCCAAAGTATTTTGGGAATTGTAGTTTTTATCTCTAGTGCAAAGTTGGTCGCTGTTATTTGGAGGATTAGGGAGAGATGAGAAAGTATGTCTCATCTCTCAGAGGAGACATACCAGAGGATCTGTCTCAATCTAAAGAGATGAGACAAACCTGAGTTTGGCACTTTTACTGACCGGGAGAAGTGCTGGCTGGAGTCTCAGTCCATCTCTGTTGGAGTTGTTGTTGAGACTAACTGGAGAATAAATATCTTATGAAGCTGCATCAAAATAACGTCTGACCTTTGCACTGCAGGTGACGTTGGAGAAGGTTCTTGGGATCACATCTCCAGGAAACCGAGCGCTGGCCTGTGACCCGCGTACCGG
The DNA here is from genome assembly GCF_003331165.1 of Xiphophorus hellerii. Taxonomy (NCBI): domain Eukaryota; kingdom Metazoa; phylum Chordata; class Actinopteri; order Cyprinodontiformes; family Poeciliidae; genus Xiphophorus; species Xiphophorus hellerii. The sequence goes on from NC_045690.1 coordinate 26,383,292, forward strand.
ACTGCTGGCGTATCCTGCTGGGTGAGTAAGTCATAGTGTGTGGATGGGATGTGGGCGGGGCCTGTGTGATGATGGTAAAAGTTGCTGGGATGTGATGTAGCAGCGGAAAAGAATATTAAGATGTTGAAATAAACCAAACCATATTAAAAAGATTGGGAATGGACATTATTTTCACATTTTTAAAAATAGTTTTATGATACAGATGCACTGGGCCGATCTCTGACCTGCCGATAAAAGTTTTATCTCATTACTGATTTCTTTTTAATAACTATATGTAAAAATTAAAGACTTTTTTTTATACTTTCTGAATCAATTTTAAATGTAACTTTTTTTCTACTTAGCACTAAGAGTAACAGAGTTGACACTCTGCCTCACTAATATCTAGAAATCCAGTATGATGCTCCATGTATCTGTTCAAATAAAATCACAACTACAAGAATTATAACATTTCACTCTTTTGTTGGAGATCTTAAATTTTAGAAATTCTCTGTATCATAAAATACTGGTGTGGAATTCCAAACACAGAAATCCAGTATGGAATCCAGTATAGAATTACAAACAATAACTCCACTAATTCTAAAGCAGTACAACAACACGTTATTTCAGAAAGCTACATTTTCACAATACTTTACATCATAATTTATATGCTCAATAATGTTGTTAGGTATTGTGTTTATGTTTGTATCTTCTTCTCTACTGTCTGTGTTTTATTTTGTTCCTGGGTGTTTCTTGTTCAAAATGAAGTTATAGGGCAAAGAAAATGTGGGGAGAGGAAACGGAACTGCTGCGTAAACAGTCTTAACCCCCTTCAAAATAAGAGCATAAATATAAACATCCCCTTGAAGAATTCTTAGCTGTCGATAATCAAAACCTCTACTCATGGTTCAAATTTTATTCAACTGAAAGTTTAAAAACAGCCAAGTAAATTAGTGGTTTAGAATTTATCAGGAAAAATTAAATTACGGTAAGCTAAGTTAGCTACATGTTCTCAAAGTTGGCTAAAGGGCTAAGCAAAAAATTAGCTCCTCTTTTAGCGCTTTAACAGAGTAACTGATTAGCAGATGTGTGCCCACCACTTGTCACAAGATATTTTCTGTGAAATCAATAAAAAATATCTTCGAGCAAAAAAATTCTGATTTGCATTTTATGTAGTAGAAGTTAAATCATGTATTAATTTTTCCATCCATCCATTGTCTAACACCCTTGTCCCTAGTGGGGTCAAGAGGTGTTGGTGTCTATCTCCAGCTAACGTTTCAGGCGAGAGGCGGGGTCAGCCTGGACAGGTCGCTAGTCTGTTGCAGGGCAACACAGAAACAGACAGGACACACAACCATGCACACACACACTCACACCTAGGGAGAATTTAGAGAGACCAATTTACCTGACAGTCATGTTTTTGGGCTGTGGGAGGAAGCTGGAGAGAACCCACGTATGCACAGGGAGAACATGCAAACTCCATGCAGAAAGATCCCGGGCCGGGACCTTCTTGCTGCAAGGCAACAGTTCTACCAACTGCACCACTGTGCTGCCCCTGTATTAATTCATTGCAACTATAAATAAGCCTTAGGTGCAGCGTACATTCATTTGGCACTCATTTAAAACCTGGAAAAGAACCATTGTTGTGTTTTAGAAGAATGCCAGTGTCCACGGATCAGCCGTGTTAACTGCTTTACCTTAACACTGCAAAATCAAGTTCTCCAATCAGCTGCAGGTATGGGAGGCTATGGAGATTATGATTGGTCGGTATGTGTTCAGGTTTCACATCAGCTCGACAGCAAAGATTTCAGCATACTGAGAGATGCTGAAGTAAAGACTAGAGAGTGGGTTAGTGGAACTGTGTGGGGAGAAAGAGGGGGTGAATCTAGGTCATTCTGGGGAAAAATAAAGAGACATTCATGCAACACTGTAAATGTGATGTTTTAAGCAGAGCAGAAGGATTTAATGAGGCTGGACCTTTCCTCATTGGTTTGATTCCGCAGACATGCTGCACAGTCTGTGTCTGATTGTATTATGTCACTACTGTCTACATCCAGGGCTTTGTGCAATTAGGCTGCAGTTAGAGAGATCAGCTTTAGCAATCTGTCTATAAAACACATCTAACTGTTTTTAGATTTGTTGTTTTTTTTACTCATCCAAAAAGGGGATGTGATAACAAATAACAGCAAAGACTAAATCAGCTGCAGCTGTGTTGTACCATGGGTCCAGTAGCATACAGGAGTAACAGAAGGAGCCGACAGAGCAGCGACCCCTCCTCCTTCAGCCCCAACCGTCTGCTGCATTGCAGATGTGCTGCAGGACCGTCCAGTTCACAGTCAGGCAAAGGAAATGCTGACTGGATCTTCTTCTTCACGTGATGAAGTCCTTTAATACTCCAGCTCTGCATGGTTTCATACAGCCGACACACAAACTGCTTTCAGGACTCTCAGCTGGAACCTTTTTCAGTCCGTCAGCAAACAGACTTACAGACTTTCTGTTGGAACCCAGAAAGTTTGACCTGAGCTGCAGTCCTAACTTACTCAGACCCAAAGCAGTCTACACATTTACATCCACAAAGTTTAGCTTTCACCTTTATTTCCCTTTTTATGTCTTTTACTTTAATATCTTTTGGTATACACAGTGATAAAATTCAGGGCAAATTTGTATAGGGGAATAAGCTCTCCTTCCTGAGAACTTTATTCGCTCAGAATTTAGGTTGAAGAGAGCTTCTATTTTTCATTTAGCGCTTTTGCTAACTTTGAAAACATTTAGTGCACTTAGCTTCCCATGAATTAATTTAGTAAATTTTCATTTGAATAAACTTCAACGTCTGTGTTGAAGTTTTGGTTTTTGACTGTTTGTCATTAAGTTTGCTATTTATATTCATGTTTTTATTTTGAAGTGGGTGAAGGCAGCAGTTTCATGACCTCTCCTTTATTTCCCCAATAAAATAAAAATATGAACATATAGAGAACAAGATATAAACATAAATACAATATCAACAGGATTATAGAATATGTACATTACACTGTCAAAATTAAATTAGTAGTTGAGGGCTACAGTCTTTCAAGGGCAGATACAATCTGAATTGAAGTTAGCGATTTAGCCTGAGCTTCTGCTAAATACACTGTTAGTGTAACACGTTAGTGTTAGCAGGACTAATGTTTATGATTAGTGCTTTAAGGTGGGCTCAATTTGTATCCATTTAGTGAGATGAGTATCTAAAGAATATTGGTTTATACTATTGATACTATCAAAATATTGATTATTTTTAAAACCTACATGTTAAGTAGACATATAAACTGAGTCTGATTTGACCAAACTAAACATTTTCTCCAGCTGGAGCCCTTAGTTTTTAGAAAAGTTAGATAGATAATACTTTATTGATCCCAAAAGGGGAAATTTTGTTTGTCCCAGCATAGCTCACAATAATAATAATAATAAAAAAGAATAAAACTTTTGATGAGCCTTTGGCCAAAAAGATGGAAGCTTTTCTTAAGCCTTTTTCAGAAAACAAACCAAAACCCTCTCACCCCTCTATTTCCTTCACTTCTCCCCCACAATGAGTTGCTTCTCCAGTCTCACCCCAATAACACCCCAAGATCTTCACAAACACACACAACATGCCGTTTTACACTTAGTACCAAGTTTGAATTGAAATAAAAACAAAAAACCATTCAACTGTGTTAAAAACAAGCACCAGTCTTACACAAAGCACTATAAAGACGCCTGGCGGTGAAGCCCACCGTCTCCAGAGTACATGAAGCTGTAGAGGATAATTGCAGTAAGGAATGTTGGTTTATAGAAACAGTGTGAAAGAAAGGTGAATATATGCTGCTGATTTTGCAGCTTTCACACCTCCAGTCAGACTCAGCATAACTTAGCTTCACACAGCTCGCCGACTCTCACAAGGTTTCTGTGTGTGTGTTTTAGCATTTCTCACCTTGGAAGGCCACAAGGCTTTCCAAGGTGAGAATAGAAATAGGTCTTAATATTTTCACAAGGACTTTGCATTGACTTCCACTCATTTTTTATTCATTTTATATTATATTGTCCTAATCGTAACCATTACATGATTAACCCAAGACAACTTCAACTAAATTCACACCTTAGTCCTAAATCTAATCTAAAAACAGCAATTTTCCTTATGGGGCCCAAAGCCTGAGCCCCATAAGGAGCAGTGAATCTTGCCAGCATAGTACTTGTTGGAAAAATGGTTTGTGTAACTTTTTGCACCACAACATTGAGCCTGTGGGCATTGGAGCATAAACTGCAGCAGATTTAATTCACTCTAACTTGATTCAGTCGTGTTCAGCCAGGAGCCAAGGCTGCTTAGAAAACTCTTTACTAGCTTTGGAAGGGAAAGGAAGTGAAGCCCAGCCCCGATTCCCAACACCAGGTCATAATTAAGCTCAGTGTGTGTCTAGAGAGTTGTGGTTGAGCGATGAAATGGAAATAACAATGCAAAGTCAAGCTTATTCATCAGGCATAACATTATGACTTCAGAAAGTCTGTTTTCATCCATATGTCAAAACAGCTGGAAACTTTTCATACATTCCACAAAGAGTTATCCCTCATTTTCTCTGTCAATCTTTTTACATTAGGGCCTTGTGGGAAAGTCTGAAAGGACATGATCTACAAGCTCCACAGATAATCTAATTGGATTTGAAGGTATCAATTTAAAAGAAGCCAAATCTACAGAAGTATCTTCCCAAAATTCACAGGGGCCAGAAGTTCTGTTGGTAACTGTGTAGTCCTAAACACCCACAAATGTAATTGTTTGCAAGTCAGTGGGTTACATCCAGTCTTCACCTCCAAAGCAATCTATCGTCAGGAGCAAACACTAGGCAACAGTTGCTCCTCGCATTAGCACTGGATCACTAGCACTAGCACTAGGAAGGATTCTTCTTCAGAGTCCTTAAGAAGGATTCCCTTTTAACAAAAGATAAGTGATGCCTATTAGCAGCAGCATAAAAACTAAGGGGGAGGAGAAATTATTAGCTTAATTTCATAACAAATGTGCACAAAACTTTGTCAAAATTCCATGAAAGCCAAAGACACAATTTCTCAATTGTGGTATTTCCATTAAATAAATGGAAATACCATTTATTTAATGGTATTAAATAAATACCATTAAATAAATGGTATTTATGTAATGGTAATACCATTTATAAACTAGAAAATTTCGGAAGAAATTTAGCCGGGGCCTGCCAAGGCGCGGCCGTGGGGTTCGGGCCCGGCGTCGTCACGCCACAAATCGGCGTCGACGCTAAAGAACGCCGCGACGTGATCAGTGGCACGCGGAGAACCGCAAGAACGTTAAGCGAGGCGGACGTGCACCATTCAGTACGATTTAAAATGTTGTCAAGGCTTTTATTTTGGAAGTTTTGTTAAACTTCATTTCAAAGGGCCAAACTAATCCCATGCGTAATAGTCCTTGGGTTAAAATAGTTATATAATGCTCAAAACACAAGTAGCTGATGTAAAAATATTCAAGGCTTTTATTTTGAAATTGTCAGTATGCTTCATTTTAAAGTTCCGAACTAATACCACGTGTAAGAGTGCTTCGGATGAAAAAGTCAAATAAAGCCAAAAAGAGCAATTACGTCATGTAAAAACTATTCAAGGCTTTTATTTTGAAATTTTCAGTATGCTTCATTTCAAAGGGCCAAACTAATACCACGTGTAACAGTGCTTTGGATGAAAAAGTCAAATAAAGCCAAAAAGAGCAATTACATGATGTAAAAATATTCAAGGCTTTTATTTTGAAATTTTCAGTATGCTTCATTTTAAAGTTCTGAACTAATACCACGTGTAAGAGTGCTTTGGATGAAAAAGTCAAATAAAGCCAAAAAGAGCAATTACGTCATGTAAAAATATTCAAGGCTTTTATTTTGAAATATTTGTTAAGCTTCATTTCAAAGGGCCAAACTAATACCATGTGTAACAGTGCTTTGGATGAAAAAGTCAAATAAAGTCAAAAAGAGCAATTACGTCATGTAAAAATATTCAAGGCTTTTATTTTGAAAATTTTGTTAAGCTTCATTTCAAAGGGCCAAACTAATACCATGTGTAACAGTGCTTTGGATGAAAAGTCATATAGAACTACAGTGATGCGTATTTGTAGTACAAATCAGCAGCCAATAGCCTCTTGAGTTCCGTTGCTATGGTAAATAATGGTCTCAGCAGGGTGTGAGCTCTGAGCTCTGAGCTCTCAAACACACAAGTGTGTTTGAGCAAACACGTTTTACTGAAAAAAAGCATTGGAAACAAATCCTTCTTGTTCGGGAACCGTAATACATATTCGAAAAGCGTTTTAAGCGTATGACAGGCCTATGTGTCTTCTGCGATAGTCCCGAGATTCATATCTGTACCTCACTCAGAGCATTTACAGTGATGAGAGAAAGAAATGTTGTGCCCAGATCTGAACCGAGATCGGCTCTCACTCTAATTTGAGCAAAAATGAGAAACTTTGGGTCGCTTAGAGGCAAATTGTGGACAAACCGTAACTGGTACCGACGAGCCGTCTTCACTTTCGAAGAGATCACAGACGTATCTACAAAATGAAATTTGAATGGCATTTCTAGGTGAATTTGTGACGACACAGAAAATCCTCAAAAATAGGGTATTTCCAGGATTTTTCCCATTGACTTATAATGGGGTTTTTTTCGTAGTTTTTTGCGAATTATGTCGCCACGTTAAGCCCAAATCCCACCAAAAGTAATAGCTCCAATGGCGTGAATTTTCTGCACGTTTTGATACCTCATTTGTAGGTGTGCACCCAGCAGTATGAGCCGCATTAACGGTTACGGAAGAAAAATAAAGAAGAAGAAAGAAACACTTTCTCCGACAATAGTAATAGGTTCCTGCCATTGCTTTGCATGGCAGGCCCCAATAAATGTTATTATTTATAATACCATTTATTATAAATGGTATTTATACCATTTGTAATGGTATAAATACCATTTATACCATTATATAAATGGTATTTTATATAATACCATTTATATAATGGTATTATATAAATACCATATATATTTGGTATATATATATATATAAACAGTGTTTACTGTTTACGCGAGTAAACAAGTAAACACTTGTTTACTCGCGTAAACAAGTGTTTGTTTACGCGATAATCCAAAGTCAAGCTGCTCCTTGATCCTCCTACCACTTCCTGTCGTCTTCTTCGTCTTTTTCTCCAGATGAAGATGTTGATCCTGTGATTCGTATGATGCAAAAAACGTTTTTCCATTGCAGTTCTGCAAAATACACTGATATCACTACAGCCGAAAAACCATCCTTGCACATTTTTTTTTATTTTTCTTAAAACAAGTCTTTCCAAAATTGGCATGTTTCCATTAAGCAAATGTATTTTCATAATTCCTAATTGCACAATGTCATGGTGAATGGAAACACAGTGACATGCGTGTAGTCTAAACTTGATTTGCATTATTACTAACCAGTGCAGTGATTGGATTTTGTAAATCATTAGATTGCTAGTGTAGAAAACCTAATCTTCATTTGTTTACTCTAATCCACACTGTCCCACAATGACTTTATCTTATGGCAATTTTTGAAAATATTTTTTTTATTGGGTGCCACCCCACAGACCTGCCTGCTACATCATACAGGATCTCTGTTCCTCTCTAACATGTACTCATCCCTAAAGCCCCTCTCTCCGACCCTCTTTAAACTTCTCCATCAACACTCCCAGGAAATATTTCACAGTAGCCGTTTTCTCTTAATGAAGCCATAATCTGTCTCCTTAGCCTTAAATTAAAAATCCTAATGAGCAGCCACAGTTAGTGCTGGAGAAAAATCGATTAAAATAAGGAGTTTTTTTAACCTGCTGCCTTGTGTTGTACTGTTTGTTCTGCTGCTTCCTTTGCCTGCCAGCTTGTTTTCATTTTTCTCTCTCACGCGCCTCCTTTCTGTTTGTCTCGCTCAGCCTTTGTGATCCTGTGTTTCTCCAGGTGTGTCATCATCCTGCTGAATCCTCGCAAGAACAAAGAGCAGCACATCTTGAACAGTTCCAGGTAAAATGACCCCTGACCTCTACCTCTGCAGCCCAAGCTAACACATCCAAATGTCTACAGTACTATGAACAGGTTATCCTAGAGGAAGTCACCTTTCTGTGTACAGTGCGAGAGAAAGGTCTACATCCACTCATTTACAGCATTAATTACCTTATTTATTTGTACTTGTAATGGAACTTTTCAGTTTTTTCCAACAAAATGATGATCCAATTTTATTTATTTCCTTTAGTAAATTTAGCATTTTGATGTTCTCAGAAATGTTTGTGTGAATCAGGTGAATCTGAAACTTCTCCTCCTATGAGTTTATCCAGAGAAACTCCTTCTAACTTATAAATTATGGAGTACTTATATTTACTTATCTAGCAACTCAGACCAGGAGCATCTAGTATATATACTTCACTCATACCTGAACAGGAATCAAACCTATTAGTTAGAGCAAAAAGATTCTAAGAAACTCTTATTAGTTTATAGGGAGAAACTCCTGGTGTACCTGATCTTATTCTGCTTAGCAACCGAAAACAGGAACATTTAGTTTTATACTTCACTCAATCCAGTGCAGGATTTTGAACAAACTTAGAATCTAGAGAAGCTATTTTTCTTTTCTTAGTTTATCCAGAGAAACTTCTTTACTTTAGAAATTATGGAATACTTTTTGTTTTCCTTTTGCTTTTCTTTTGTTATTTTGTCTAACTCATGTAAAGCGCTTTGAATGACCTCGTTGCTGAAAATGTGCTATATAAATAAAATTGCCTTACCTTACTTCGAAGACCATAATCACATCATAATCTGATGAGTGTGTGTGTTTGTGTGTGTGTGTGCAGAAAGGCGATCACTACATTGGCATTTTCTCCCGATGGGAAATATGTTGTAACGGGAGAGGTGAGTGTTTGTCGACCTCCTCATAAAAACATCAGAGAACGCAGGGTTGAGTTTTCCTGAAGACGATTCTCATGTTTTTGATTTCCCGCTCCGTCTCCCTCAGAGCGGTCACATGCCAGCGGTTCGGGTCTGGGAGGTGTCGGAGCACGCTCAGGTCGCAGAGCTGCAGGAGCATAAATATGGAGTGTCCTGTGTGGCGTTTTCTCCCAATGGGAAATACATTGTCAGCGTGGGCTACCAGCACGACATGATGGTCAACGTGTGGAACTGGAAGGTACGCCTGCAGCCGGTGGGCGGGCGCCGGAGGAAACAGTTCACTCATCCCACTTGTTAACATGTTCTCTTGTGTGTTTGTCAGAAAAACGTGGTGGTGGCAGCTAATAAGGTCTCCAGCAAAGTGACGGCCGTCTCCTTCTCATACGACAGCTCCTACTTTGTTACTGCTGGCAACCGACACGTTAAGTTCTGGTACCTGGACCACACCAAGACCTCAAAGGTTCAGTGTGAACACTAGTGTTGTTATGACCAGCTGAGAGTAGAACCGGAGCGGACTGTTGCCATTGTTTGTTTGTCTGCAGGTGAACGCCACCGTTCCCCTGCTGGGGCGTTCAGGGCTGCTCGGAGAACTACGGAATAACTTCTTTAGCGACGTGGCGTGTGGCCGCGGGCGACAGTCCTCCTCTACCTTCTGCATCACGTCCTCAGGTCTGCTGTGTGAGTTTAATGACCGAAGGCTGCTTGACAAGTGGGTGGACCTGCGGGTGAGTCCAAGGATGTTTAAGGAATCTTAAGGATTTCAAAAATTACATTCCTGTTATTCTCTGGAGGTGCACATCAGCAGTATTTGGGTTGTTTTTCTGTTCATGATTTCTTATTTTCCATATTTTGGCTGAAAAGAGATGGGTTGTCATTACAAAAATGCCAGTTGCACTGCAAAAACACTAAATGTCAGCAGAGTTAGTTTCTAGAACAACATCCAAAGTTTTGAACATCACAGATTCTCTGTTCAATCCATCATCTGGACATGGAAACATTTCAAGACATGGACGTTCATCTAACCTAACTGAAGGACAAGAATAGTATCAGTCAGCCTCACGGTGACTTTGGAGCAGCTGCAGAGAAAGGCCTTAAAAAACCTGTATCGGTCGATCAACGAAAGCGTTCAAGAGGTGTAAAACTTTTCAATGTTTCACACAAAATCAACCTTCGTCACCTGAGCCGATCCGTCACGTTTATCCTGCTGCAGCAGCACAGACCTTGTGCTGGCATGTCACTGGCTTAACAGCAGTGTGTGTATGCGTGCGTGGGGGTGTGCGTGCATGGGGGTGGGTGTGCGTGTGTGTGTGTGTCGCTGATGTGAAGTGAATTTTGCTCTAAAGTGAACTTCCTCTGCTTTCCCTTCTGCTTCCTGTGCAGAGAATCGACTCTGCTTGTGTAAGTCCTGTCTCACCTGGAATCATTTCCCTCAGGCTGTGTCATTTCTCACTCCAGCATTTTCTGAATCCTTTCTTTCTTTCTTTTTTTTTTAATCCACAACCTCATACTCCATCATGAGATGCTCCACAGAGAATCCTCCTCACAGCTGCCAGCGTCACCGTTCACTCATTTTGATGCGATCCAGCGCTCGCCCAGCCAAACTGCCCAGATCAACACAAGAAAGTTCATTGTTTGTCTCCGAAGACTAACTGGGCGGAAGATATCAAAAGACCCACTTTCTTCCTCTCACCCTCATTGCTCATATCAAAGCATGCATTCATGACTGGCTCTCCAACTGAACTAAGCCGACTGATGAATAAACCCGCTCTGATTACCAAGCTCCTTCGGTTCAGCCCGCCGGCTACATCCGGTTTATATCAACTGTTCTAGAGTTGTTGGCCTTTTTCCCCTGCGGTCATGTAGTAAACTAAGCTGTTTCATGGAGCAAGTCTGCATCTCCGAGTTTCTGAGCATGTCTGTCTGTCTGTGTGTTTCTAGTCGTCTCAGGCCACCTGTCTGTCCGTCACCGAGGAGTTTATCTTCTGCGGTTGTTCTGATGGGACGGTGCGAGTCTTCAGTCCCGTCAACCTGCACTTCCTCTGCTCTCTGCCGCGCCCCCACTGCCTGGGCGCTGACATCGCCTCTGTAGTGGAAGCCAGGTAAACCCACCTAAAGCTGGAATCATTAATCAATTATTGAAATAATCGTCAACTGTAATAACTGAATAATGGAAAGTCTCAGAGGTTTGTGAGAGAACATTGGAGAACATCAGCGTCATGGAGACCAAAGAACGAGCAGCCGGTCAGGGAGAGAGTTCTGGAGAAGCTTAAAGCAGTTATGATCTTCAACAACATCCCAGAGCTCTGATCAATCCATCTGAACTTGGGGCTAAAACATGACAAGTTCCAGAAATCTGCAGTTTGTCAAAAGCAATGAAGGCAACACAACAAATAATACATAAAACTCAGTATAATAGACAAAAAGTATTGGTTGTAACTGAGGAAAGTATGTAAAGGTTGTTTTTTTTCTGTAGTTCGGCTTTATAATCAGACTCATGGTCTGCTTTAGTTCTCATTCATACAGGTCATTCTGAGGTCAGTTGATCACTGGACATCAACCTATTTACTTCTGTTCTTCTCAACCTCCTCTCCCTCAGTCAGCTCTTCTCCTCCAGAGAAGACTCTCGTTACCCAGACACCGTAGCTGTGACCTTCGACCCTACCAATCGCTGGCTGTCCTGCGTCTACAACGATCACAGTCTTTATGTGTGGGACGTCCAGGAGCTCCGCAGGGCAGGGAAGCTCTACTCGGCCCTCTACCACTCATCCTGCGTGTGGGGCCTCGAGGTCGGTGTTCTGTTCTTCCTCACCTTGCTCTAATATCAGTCATAATAATAAGATGGAAACAGCTGTGTCTTTTCCTTGTGACTTTTAGTCATGATTCTGGGAATGAACTTGTACTTTGTAATGACCCTATAATATGGCTGTCAGGATCTGTGTTTTTCCGTGTTTAGTTAGAGTTTTTTGTGTCCTTGAGTCTCTTCGTTGTCCTGTCCTCCCCTTGATTGTTCCCAGGTGTGTCTCGTTCTGTGATTACCCTCCCGTGTATTTAACTCCACCTGTGTTCCTTGTTCCTCGTCGGGTCCTCGTCAATGTTTAGTCTCCTCGTGTTCAGTTTGTGTTACTCCTGCTCGTTGTTTGGACTAAGTTATTTTCATTAAAAAACATCATAATTCATCATTCCTGGGTCCGCTGCATTCTGCCTCACCACTCTCACCTCATGACAGTAGGACCCGACCATACCGAACGGTGAGGCTGTTATTATGGACCCAGCAGGAGTGCGGTTAACTCCTAAAGGGCAGAGCGGCCCGAGGCGGAGATCCGGCAGGGAGGACAGGGCGCTGGCTGACGCTCTCGCCGAGCTGCAGCGGGAGCTTTTCCGGGGGACAAGACTGGTGTTGGCGCCCCCCGGATTCGGCCCCCGTCGGTTCCTCCGTCCGGGTAGTCAGCGACGTGAGCCGCCGGTGGAGCCGGCCCCTCGTCGCTTTCCGGAGCCGCCACCTCCGCTGCCTGCCCGGAGACAGCGACGTGAGCCGCCGGTGGAGCCGGCCCCTCGTCGCTTTCCGGAGCCGCCACCTCCGCTGCCAGCTCGGAGACAGCGACGTGAGCCGCCGGCAGACCCGGCCCCTCGTCGCTTTCCGGAGCCGGCACCTCCGCTGTCAGCCCGGAGACAGCGACGTGAGCCGCCGGCAGACCCGGCCCCTCGTCGCTTTCCGGAGCCGCCACCTCCACGGTCAGCCCGGAGACAGCGACGTGAGTCGCCGGTGGACCCGGCCCCTCGTCGCCTTCCGGAGCTGTCACCCCCACAGCCGGTTCCAAGGCTTCGCTGCGGCTCGCCCCCGCGGCCGGTTCCAAGGCTTCGCTGCGGCTCGCCCCCGCGGCCGGTTCCAAGGCTTCGCTGCGGCTCGCCCCCGCGGCCGGTTCCAAGGCTTCGCTGCGGCTCGCCCCCGCGGCCGGTTCCAAGGCTTCGCTGCGGCTCGCCCCCGCGGCCGGTTCCAAGGCTTCGCTGCGGCTCGCCCCCGCGGCCGGTTCCAAGGCTTCGCTGCGGCTCGCCCCCGCGGCCGGTTCCAAGGCTTCGCTGCGGCTCGCCCCCGCGGCCGGTTCCAAGGCTTCGCTGCGGCTCGCCTACGCGGCCGGTTCCAAGGCTTCGCTCCGGCGCACCCGAGGCCGAGTCAGCCGGCGTTCCAGCCAGAACACCCGAGGCCGAGTCAGCCGGCGTTCCAGCCGGCGCACCCGAGGCCGAGTCAGCCGGCGTTCCAGCCGGCGTTCCTTCCGAGACTCCCAGTGTTCCTTCCGAGACTCCCAGTGTTCCTTCCGAGACCCAGACCCCCAGCGCTCCGACTCAGACTCCCTGTGTTCCTCCAGAGACTCCCTGTGTTCCTACCGAGACCCAGACCCTCTACGTTCCCTCCGAGACCCCGACTCCCGAGACCCTCTGCGTTCCTCCTGAGACCCTGACCTCCAGCGTTCCTCCTGAGACCCTGACCTCCAGCGTTCCTCCTGAGACCCTGACCTCCAGCGTTCCTCCTGAGACCCTGACCTCCTGCGTTCCTCCTGAGACCCTGACCTTCTGCGTTCCACCCGAGACCGAGACTCCCTGCGTTCCACCCGAGACCGAGACCCCCAGCGTTCCGACCGAGACCCCCTGTGCTCCACCGGAGACCCTGCCTCGGGGGGCTCGTCGTCGCCGTCTGTGGGCGGCCCCCGGGACTCATCGCCACCTCCAGCGCCGCGGACGGCCGCCGGACCGCCTCCGTGGTTCCCGCCTCCAGCGCCGCGGACGGCCGCCGGACCGCCTCCGTGGTTCCCGCCTCCAGCGCCGCGGACGGCCGCCGGACCGCCTCCGTGGTTCCCGCCTCCAGCGCCGCGGACGGCCGCCGGACGGCCTCCGTGGTTCCCGCCTCCGGGGTTCCCGTCTCCGTGGTTCCCGCCTCCAGCGCCGCGGACGGCCGCCGGACCGCCTCCGTGGTTCCCGCCTCCAGCGCCGCGGACGGCCGCCGGACCGCCTCCGTGGTTCCCGCCTCCAGCGCCGCGGACGGCCGCCGGACCGCCTCCGTGGTTCCCACCGCCGCGGACGACCGCCGGACCACCTCCGTGGTTCCTGCCTCCTTTGCCTCCGCCCACCCTGTGGGTAGTTTTTTGTTTGTTTATGGACTCTTGGCCCTTCTTGTGTTTCCGCCCACGATGGTGGGTAGTTTTTTGTTTTTCTGGACTCTGGCCCCCCGTCCAGCGCCCCTCCGCCCACCCTTGTTGTGTTTTTGTTTTTTCTGGACTCTGGCCCCCCATCCGGCGCCCCTCCGCCCACCCTTGTTGTGGTTTTTTTTTTTTGGGCGTCTGGTAGCCGCCCTTGAGGGGGGGGTACTGTCAGGATCTGTGTTTTTCCGTGTTTAGTTAGAGTTTTTTGTGTCCTTGAGTCTCTTCGTTGTCCTGTCCTCCCCTTGATTGTTCCCAGGTGTGTCTCGTTCTGTGATTACCCTCCCGTGTATTTAACTCCACCTGTGTTCCTTGTTCCTCGTCGGGTCCTCGTCAATGTTTAGTCTCCTCGTGTTCAGTTTGTGTTACTCCTGCTCGTTGTTTGGACTAAGTTATTTTCATTAAAAAACATCATAATTCATCATTCCTGGGTCCGCTGCATTCTGCCTCACCACTCTCACCTCATGACAATGGCATGAAGGATTTGAAACAATGAGTGAGCAGGAAAAGAACAGGAAGCAACTGAAGAGTCCAGCAACGAATGAGGAGCTGAAATACTGGAGGGCTTGATTTCTGACAAGACGCAGGTGGTTGAATACAAACGGGGCACAGCTGGGAGAGAAGGCCAACAGATAGACTAAGGGAACATGAATCAAACATTTGGAAGCTAGACTAAAGAGTTAGTATCAGTTCACACTCCATTCTAAAATAGAGTGTGAACTGTAATGTACACCTAAAGTTTTTTTTCCCAACAGCCCAAAAGCCCTAAAAGAAGATAGAGAAGAGTTAAATTTTGTGGATTGCACCTCAGTCTGGTTGATGGCGGTAATGCACTGAGATTGTAAGCCGCTGATAAATTCTATAGGAGAAGATGAACAGCTTCACAAGTTTGGCCAAACATGTAAAAGTAGTTCAACTTAATTCAGTCAATGCATTTAGGAACAGCCAATGTGAAATAAATAATAAAGAAACTAACAAAAACAATAGGTTGACTGCTTTAGTCAAACATGTAAAAATAAACTGTAACAAACCTTCTTTCAAATGGTTCAGAAAAAGCAATTATGAATTCTAAATATAATGTAAAATACATAACACTGGTCAACAGCCAAAAATATGTCAGGGGTTTTTCAACTGTTTAAAACTTTTAGGGTCATTTTGATGAGCTGAATCTAAAACTTTTATTGGTTTTGTTCAATTAGATAAACTTTCTGAACTATGGAGCAACATGAGCATCAAAATGCAAGACCTGTTCTGACATCTGGATCAATGAGTGATGAGCAGGAGGAGAGATTCCATCAGGACAGAAAAGAGACGGAGAATTTTACACCACGAAGATGTTTTACACTTAATAGTGTTAATTATTCAATTTATAGAAATCCAAGTTTGTAACATTTAGTTAATGGACTCTGTTAGAAAACATTTTTTCTCCTAAAACCTTTATTGGATAAGAAATATGAATGGAAATGAACTGATAATGTCACAAAAATGTTATCAATTTAGTCAGAAGATCAAATTTCTCTAAATCAAATTAGAACAAAAACCAAATTAGAACAATTTTTCTCAATCTGTGATTGAGAAAAATTGATGTCATTTTTGGATCCAGCGGTGCAAAATAGTCCTAATTCAGTTGAAAAAACATAGACAACTTCCAAAAAAAATTTTTTGTAACGCAGTGTAATAATTAGAATTAGATTGAATAGATCTGGCCTTGCAGGCTGGGAACATTGTCATGATATTCGATCTAGAACTTTTTTCAACAACTGGACCCATACAGATGGTAATATTGGATCAGTGCATTTCTAGTTGTGACAAGACTATAAAGTTGTGTTTCATCAGCATGTGTATGTTGGAATATTTTGTAGTGCTCCATAGGTTGAGCTAGAGAATTCATGTGGATATTGAACAAAAATGGTCCTAGAATAGAGCCTTGAGGAGCCTCATGTGATCAGTGGGGTGTAACCCATCCTGCCTCTCTGACTCCTGCAGGTTTGCACAGAGGAAGGAGGAGCAGGTGAGGCGCAGCTCCCCCCCGGCTCCTTCTTATCCTGCTCCTCTGACAACACCATCCGACTGTGGAACACCAACAGACACAATGTCCTCCACAGGAACATCCTGAGCAACGTATGTCAGCACACACGCACACACGCCCTCACACATGCACGCACACCCCCACACACACACCCGTACAATCAGTCCTCCACAGTTGAACATCTGTCATCTTCCCCCATCAGGACCTGCAGAAGGTCCTTTATGTGGACAACAATATGAGCAGCCTCCTGGACATGGACAGCATCACGATAGCCGGTGCCAACTCAGAGAAGGGGGGGTCATCTGTGACGGAGGGACAGCAGATGGACCAGAACCGAGTGGGCATTAGGACTCTGAGAGTCAGTCCGAATGGAAAACACCTGGCCTCTGGAGATCGCATTGGAGTCCTGAGGTAAGCACATAGTAAAAGATCTCCCAAGCTGTTATGGCTTTGTATATGTCTGTATTGATGTGTGTGTGTGTCTGGACATGTGTGTGTTTCCTAGGATCCACGATCTGGAAAGCATGGAGGAGATCTTGAATGTTCAAGCTCACGACTCAGAGATTCTCTGCCTGGAGTTCTCTAAACCAGACACTGGTGAGAGTCAGAAGTCACACACTGCGATGAAATCTTTTCAACATTTAGTCACATACAGCCATCTCCAGGGTGTGTTTGATTTGTTTTATATGACACATTAACACAAAGTAGTGCTTCATTTTGAAGTGGAAGCAAAATGTTCATTGGTTTTCAAGCTGATTTGCAAATATCATGTTGAGCTCCTGGAGCTCCTTGAACATAAAGACTGTGAAGCACATTCATGCAGTCAGAGCTGCAGTTTTGCTCCATTGTTGCTGCATTAGCAGATGCACAAACCTGATGCAGCTACTCAGTATGGCAGCTTTTCAATATTTGAACGCAGGATAATGATTACTGTAGAAAATGCAAATATTGAAATTAATGATCCAAAGAATCAGAAATGTGAACTCAATAAAACAACAGCAGACGTGAAATTTGATAACCTCGAATTAACATCAAAGAATCTCAACACTAAGTTCTGCTAAAATTTTGGTACTAAAATCATTCCTACAGAAAAATGTGAAATCAGAAATAAGAGACGTTTCTTGACATACACATAAAAAAGGAATCATATTTATGTCATAAAATTGTATGTGTTTGATTGCATCTGTCGTCCTGTGTGTGTGGGTGGGCGTGGGTGGTGTGTGTGGGTGGGGGTGTTTATGTGTGTGTTTATGTGTGTATCAGGGCTCCAGCTGTTAGCCACTGCCAGTCGGGACCGTCTGATCCACATCCTGGATGCAGCCAGAGAGTACAGCCTGGTACAGACTCTGGATGAACACTCGTCCTCCATCACTGCCGTCAGATTTGCTGGTCAGTTGCTGGAAACTCTGGTTAGGCATGTTCTGCTGCGCACTGCCATTCAGCTGGCTTACAGAAGGCTGCTTTGCCTTTCTTGCGCAGAACATAGAGCAGTTCACCAGGATGGAAAGATTTTCAGATGTTAAGGAACAAAAAATGAACCTTTAGTTGCAGCTCGCTTCACAGCCGGTAGTCGTTAATCTAAAATCAACTGGTTCTACATGTGTAACTTTAAAAAAAAGAGTAGAATAGAAAACGAGTCATATTCTTCACCATAACAGGGTTCCTATAAAGCTTAGAAAAGCCTTGAATTTGTTGTTTTCCAGATCTGGATAATTATGGGAAAAAAGATAAAAGTCCTTTTTTTCTTTGTTTCCTTGTTCCTGTCTTTTTTTTCACTGTTTCTTTCCTTTATTTCTTCATCCCTTTCTTTCTTTTTTATTTCTTAATTGGTCTATTCCTTTATTTCTTCCCTTCTTTCCTATCTTTTCTATAGAAAGATCTGAGATAAATTATTTAATTATAAAAGGGAAGGATGGAAGCTCTAGAATTTGTTCTAAAGCGGATCATACCGTTAGAATCTGACCCTGGCCTGTCTGCCTGTGATCCCTGCTGTGGATTTTAATTTCTCCTCTTCATCATCTCACCAGCCAATGAGGGGAAGGTGTGGATGATCAGCTGTGGAGCTGATAAGAGTGTCTACTTTCGAACAGCTCAGCAGGTAGGAGCCGCATTACTTACCAGAAAAGAATCATGGGATGATGTTGGAAAATAAAAACCAGAAAAGTAAAACTGTTAATATTCCAAAATAAAAGAGTTCATCTCTTTTATTTACTGCCAGATCAGTGATAATCACATGGTTTTCCCTTTCCTTCTTTCTCAGATGGGAGAGGGTTTGGAGTTCACCCGGACGCATCACGTTGTTAGGAAGACCACTCTGTACGACATGGACGTGGAACCAACCAGGAAGTACGCAGCAGTGGGCTGTCAGGACCGCAAAATCAGGTAGATCCCTACGCTGCTATGTTTAGACCTCGGGGCCTAAAACTGTGACGTACATGTTGATGTTTCAGTCTTCACAGGGCAGACATGATGAAGAAAAACCTTCAGATAAGAAACATTCTTTAGTTGGTTTGTTACACACAGTCATTTGACAAAGGGAAGGAAAAGGTAACTTTGTTTTTGTTTTATTGAAGTTGCACTAGGATTTCAGTTGTACAATAGCACTACATAGTGACTCTTGATTAACCAGTGGCTACTAATAGTTGCCATAGTTCAACAGATTCTAGATATTTCAAAATAAATGCATAAAATTAGTGCATTAACACATAATTTTACCTTCTAAAAACCCATCATATGTTGTGAAAAAAAGCCTAAATTCCATCAATAAGCCCAAACCAGTTTTTTCCAGCTCATGTTCAAAAAAGAAGCCTTGTTGTGGAAAAACCTTCTCAATCTGCCAACACTGCCATTCAGTGTTTTCTTTGTTTTCTCTGACTGTGTTACAGCGCCACCGATTGGTCTGGCATACCTACTGCACCATTTTCTGGTGCAGTAGGTATGCAAGCCAGCGCTGCAACCTGGCTTGTGAAAACACATTTGTTCTTAATGGTTTACAAAAATATACTGTGCTCGTCTCTGTGTGTTCAGGGCCTTCATCTGCAGGTATGTGAGCTGATGATGATGATGATGATGATGATGATGATGATGATGATGATGATGATGATGATTTTTTTCTGCTTCATCTCTGCAGAATTTTTAATATCGGAAACGCCAAACAAAAGAAGGTGTATAAAGGTTCTCAGGGCGAGGATGGGACTGTTATTAAGGTAATCAGCTGCTGGTTGCCATGGTGATGTTTTAAAGGAACACTCGGTCATTCCCTTCTTCTTCTTCTTCAGGTACAGATCGACCCATCAGGACTCTACATCGCTACTTCCTGTTCAGACAAGAATGTCTCCATCTTTGACTTCTTTTCTGGAGAATGTGTGGCCACCATGTTTGGTCACTCAGGTCAGTGGAATCTGTGTGTTGTTTCTATGTTACCTTTTTTAATACATGCCTGAAGTCAGAGCCGTTTCTTATAGTGAGTCTGGTTCCTGCTTGTGTTTCAGAGATTGTAACGGGGCTGAAGTTCAGCAGTGACTGCAGACACCTGATCACCGTATCAGGAGACAGGTACCTCTCATATTTATTACTATGAAAATATTTTATATTAAAATATTTACTATGAATTGTTTCTGAACTTTTTTAATATTTTGTCACTTAACCACAAACGTCAATGTAACAATTTTAGGACAGATCAACGCAAACTAGTGCAGAACTCTGAAGAGGAAAGAAAAATGTCACAGAGTGTTCAAAACTTTTCCCACATATAAAAATCTTAAAAGTATGGCCTATGTGTCTGTTTATTCCCCTGATACCCCTAAATGAAATCTAGAGCTCGCCGAGGTGTCTGGTCCTTTACGTTCGCCATCAACACCTGCACTGATCCATTTGTGTTTGTTGATGCAGCTGTATCTTCGTGTGGCGTCTAAACCCAGAGTTGACCATCAGGATGAGGCAGCGGCTCGCTGACCTTCGACCTCCCAGCACCGTTCCTAACTCCCTCAGTGCATCTGAGCAGAAGGCTGCAAAGCCCAGGTAAGACAGGATTTTAGTCTGAGTTTAAAGGAACTCAGTGTTTCAGTTGTTTTGTAGTTTTCTGGAAGTTTGTTCCAGATTTGTGTTGCATAGAAGCTGAATGCTGCTTCTCCATGTTTGGTTCTGGATTAGATCAAACTGACGAGAACCAACAAAGTAAAGAACATTCAGTCAAGTTTGCCTTCAACAGAAACTTTATTTAAAGAAAGTCGTCGATACAATTAAGATTTGATTTGCACGCTTTGAACATGTTGCGGTGTGCTGACGTGTTGTTGTGTGTTGTCTGTCTGAGCAGCGGGGCCACGCCCAGTCCTTGTGTGGTCAACCTGTCGTCTGATAGCGACACAGAGGAGGAGGAGGGAGGGATCACCACAGACGGCCCGGAGGAGGCTGCAGGTCAGACACTGCCGTTATCTTCATGTTAGACTTATCAACACAACCTTTAACCTTAAAGTAGTCAAGAAATCTCATCTTTTTGTATTCATGTGTTTTTCTCTTTTAGAAGTATCTGATGAGATGCACAGCAGAGAGATCACGAATGTAAGTGATTTTTTTTTTTGGTCTAATATCCCATGTTTAGTTACGTCAAATATACAGAGAAACTGGCACCATTTTATGCAGAACATGCCTAAACACAACTAAAACTGATCAAACAAATCATCTAAACATGACTAGTAAGTTCCCATCTCTGGTTTCATTCTGATCTTTGATTTCAATACATTTCCTTTTAAGAGCCGCTGCTTTCAAGATAATTTGCCAGCCTTCCTGCTATGAGCAGTCATTAAGTATTTGTTAGGATCAGAGGTACCACCACAATAAACTGTTGTGAGAGAGTGTCTGTCGTTAAACATGAACAAAATGATGACTCAGTGGATATTTTAAACTGGAGGCAAAGTCAGGCAAAGTAATGGAATTGTTTATTTGTATAGCTTAACATATTTCTAATATTGCATAGAAAAGGCTTTGGTGGTTAAATGAAAAATCTGCAGAATGTAGCAATCATATTTTTGAGTCGGTTGCCAGTCAGAACTGCTGAAAATTGGCAAATTTTTCCAGCTGATTTTTTTTGTCACATCTTCGCCTGTAATGACAACAACTTACAGCAGACTAGAAACTCTGTAAACACCACGTGCTCTGATTCATCAGGAGACGTCCGATGCTCCGCTCCCTCGCCGCCGCTGGTCAAGGAGGACAGCGGGCGCCGACGGTGCCCTGATGGTGAAATCCATGTTAGACCTGAGGCTGCTGGACTCATACTGCCTGGAAGGTCAGGAGGAGCAGGAGGAAGTAAGGCACACACCACATGGCTGAGGGCTTTAGGTTGCAAAGAAAGTCCCTACAAAGTGACTCAATTGTTACGTTTTTACACTTGATCCTGTCCAATTAGGAGAGGGCCTGGGCCTACGCCGACGACTCGATCAGGAGGCAGGATGTGGAGCCGATGATTCATCGGAACAGTGATGAGCTGCAGAGTACAGTTAGTCTTCTAGTCCCCTCTGTGAGGGTGAGAAGCTCTTGATTTTAGCCGAATCCAGTAATGCTTTACCTTGGGGATGTTGGTTTTAGTCATAAAAAAACAGCCAAAATCTAACAGCGTTTGGTGGAGGCAGTGTGATGATGTGGGACAGCATGTCCCTCACTGAAACAAACAAGACTTGTTAACTTTGAGGTATTCTCAATCCAGAGAGATATGAGAATATGATTCTGCAGCCAGCAGCCATCCCATGTCTCCACTCTTAGGGACTAATCTTTATCATCCAGGATTTTTCACCACAGTCTAACTGCACAATTAAAGAGTGAAGAGTACAACTTAATACCAGCATGGTGTCTAGCTTAACTTCTATAGTATGTGACATACAGGAAGTCCAAAGCCAGTTCAGGTTGTCATCCTTGAATAGAACATTTTTATGTTGTTAGATGGTCTGACAGTGGGATTGACACAAAATCCACATTCAGACTCCAAATTCAATCTGGTGTCCCAGATCACCACCTGTTGAAAGGACTAGTTGTTCTAAGTAGCTAATGACTTTACTTTGGTGTTTTGCACTATACATTCTGTAAAATAAAAGCTAGCAGTGAAATGTGAGACAATAATGAGTCTATGTATTTTATCGGTGATGTTTTGTGTTTCTGTCTATTTAGGAAGATGATGAAGTGAAGATCAATCAGAGGCCAGACTACTTTCTGCTGTCCCTTCAAAGCCTCGACAGAGAGGATCCAGTTCTCTTCCCTGACAAATGGGAGGATAGAATAAGCCTGGTGGGAAGGTAACACACTTCATGGTTTATACAGTATTCACACTCTTAAGCATTTTTAGTTTTGAACCAGTATCTGGCGGACAGTAACATATTCTAACATAGCCAACAACCTCTTCATGCAACACAAGCACCTTTATATTGCTCCAGATTTACTGCATGCGTCTCCGCTACGCTCTGCTGCACACTTCACCGGCAGAGTACAGCTGTAACTGACCATCCACACTTAAAGCACGAACATCTGTGCTTCAAAAACTGCCATCAGACTTGTATATGTTTTTTTCCTCTTCATTTCACATGTTTTGACTAATGCAAGTAATCCTCCAAAGTGACATATAGTCTGGAAAATATGGTATTAGAAATAGAACTGAAAAACACGTGCCACATACTGTATGTAATCATCATTTTCGAGCTAGATTCCATGATTGGTTGTCCTTGGATAGCCTTTTGGAAGTTTCATGAATAGTTTTAAAATGATAGCTGACAAACAAAGATTTTTGTTGAATAATTGTTTGTCACCAGCTTTAAGTTTGAAGGAGTTGGCGGTCACTCTTCATCATCAACAGAATGATTCACAGCATTTCCTAAAGTCCAGCACAGTTACTTTTCCACTCTGAGTACAGATCAGCTTCTAAACACCTCCATACAACCTGTCAGTGACTTCCAGGTGAAGGAGGCGTGTCCCTCTGCTCCACATGGCCGGGAGGACAAACCCAGTCCAGACAGCGGCTGCTCCCTCAGATTCAGCTCCGCCTTGTCCAGTCCGGAGAGACCAGCTGCAGACGGTATGGAAAGGCGTCATACGGTGATATCTGGCTGAGATAATTTGTCATCCCTTTGTGATTCTGTTTCCTTCCTTTGATCTCACCAGATACGGAGCGTACAGAACCTCTCAGTGTGGATGGAAACTCCTCAGAGCTGGAGATGGAGGAGGACGAGGACGAGGAAAGACAAGAGAGTCGAGAAGACGGGATGCCTCAGGCAGTCCCTCAGACTCCAGACCAGGAGGCTTTCCTGAAGGAGCACTTTGTTACACTGGCTGAGCTGTCTGCTTCAGGTACAGTATGACACTCTAGAACCAGGGCTTATCTCTAGCTGTGTTTCCATTGACCTTAAATTTGTAAATACTGGAATTATTAAAATAAATGTACTTAATGGAAACACACCTATCTCGAAAAAGAAAACGTATGTCTTTTGATAAAAGGTTTTTGGGCTAGGATGAGTTGGTTTTTCAGCCATATCAAAATAGATTTTGAAAAATTGCAATGGAAACACTTTTTTTTTTGCATCACACGGGTCACGTGATCAACAACCAGACGTTACTACTGGCACAAATAACAAAGAAGGCAACAGGAAGTAGTGGGAGTATCATGGTACTGCATGTTTTGTAATGACTTACTATGTAAACAAACTTATTCACGTGTGATTTTCATTCTTTTAATTGTTATTTAATGGAAACACTGCAAGTGCGAAATTGTATTTTTTCAACATTAGCAGAATGTCAACAAAGTTTTGCACATATTGCACATATGGAAACAGATAATGTGATGTTAGAAACTGTTGAACACAGCGTTCCATGTCCTCCACTTAAAACCTCTTGTTTTCCCATTGTTTCCTTTCACACATTGTTGACCTTCATCCTGCTGTTCCCCACAGTGCTTATGGTGCTGGAATTAATGATGAATTAAGATGTTCCTTTCAACAGTTGTACAACAATCGTGACTTCTGGGTCTCAGTAGGTCCTGTGAAATGTTTCTGTTACCAGGTGATCCAAACAGGACGTGTCACAGCTCCAGTGAGAGTCTCAGCATCTCCTCAAGGTTCCTCTCCCAGAACTTCTGTGGAAGGTAAAACATCTCCGATCATCATCACACGAGACTTACAGAGCCCTCTGAAAGTATTCACACTGCTTAAACTGTCTAACCACCAACTTCATAAGACAGACAGTCAGACAGATTGCTGGACAGATAGAAACTTTATTAATTGTGAAGTAGAAGGAAAAGGATTCCTGGCTTTTAGATTCATTTAGAGTTCATTCACACCATCCCTTTTTAGTCCACTTTAATGAAACTTCAGTCCTTTTGCATAGAAAGAATTTCGTTTGGGAGGTGTGAAGGCGTAATCAAACTCTAATCCATCTACAAACTTTGGCCTCTGTTCGGTTGATGTGAACTCTAGTGTGGTTTGAATGCAAATGTGAATCCCAGCGGATCAGAGACTGCTCCAAAAGCAGAAAGTGGACTATAGCACAAAACATTCTGGGTAAATATAACCAAAACAAGCTCATTAGTCCAGTGCTATTGGGATAAATGGCTCATGGTCTTTTGTCAAAGACAAAAAAGTAATCATTCCAATAGCTAAAATCTGATGCCACTCCATTATTGTTTCCATCTCGAGGAGAAAGCTTTTTTGTTGTTACATTCCATGGTTCTTGGTTCAGCGCCTCCACAGACAAGAGGGGGAACGGGTTTTTCAAAGGTTTTGGTTCATTTGACAGTGCAGTGAAAGTGAACCACACCAGTTAAAGATGTAACAAATGTTGCAATTTTGGTCTGCAATCAAACCTAGTCTACTGAACTACTGAAAAACAAACTTTCACAAGTTTTTTTTTGTGTGTGTGGTTTCGGGGATTGACGGTCTGACGGGACAACTCTCCCACTTCCCCGCTGTCTGACCGTGAAATTTGCTGCGCTCCCACTGAGCATTGTGCTAAAGCTATGAGAGCTTTGGCTGTGGCGCACCGTGTTAAAAAACACACCACACCATCATCCTTCAACTACTTTGTGTTGTGATCTTCTTAATGGTTTGTGCCAGTGGCAACATTGGGTTGTTGATCATGTGACCCGTGTGATGCAAAAAAGTGTTTCTATTGCAATTTTTGCAAAATAAAGCAATTTTGATGTGGCAAAAAATCCTCCTCATCCAAGTGGCAAAGCATTTTTTCAAAAAAACTAAATGAAATTGGTGTGTTTTCATTAAGTGAATTCATTTTTGAAATGTCAAATTATGCAATTATATAGTCGACGGAAACGCAGCAACACACACACACAAAGACACTGATGGATTGCTGTATACTGAACCTTGTCTGTGCTCCTCAGTCGGACTGACTTTCCTCCCCCAATGTGGAGCTCCCATGGAGGGGTGGGAGAGGTGAAGGCCAGGCCCCTGGTCTCTGAAGTCCGGCCCCTGGTAGACGGGATCCAGAGCCGGACACAGGACAGCCAGGAGTCATCGGTCCAGCAGGAGACCTCAAAGACTCACCAGGACCAATCACAGCTTCCTCATGCACACAGTCAGAGTCCGCTCCAGGGGGACGGAGCAGGGACCACCAGCCTTACCAATCCCTCCACCAAGACTCCATCACAGAAGGAGAAGGTCCAAAGCTTGGTCGAACCCAGAGGGAAGCAAGGCCTGGTGGTCCCTTCAGTTGCCTCCCACCTGACCTCGGGGCTCAAGAAGGCCCAGTCAGTCCACAGCCTGCTGATCAGCACAGGTAACCCTCATACCCCCACCAGCAGCAGCCCACCCTTATCCATGCCTCTACAGCTGATCCTCTGTTCTCTTGTTTCATCAGGAGACTCTCTGGACTCCCAGCTGAGCTCTGGTCTGTCCAGAGACGCCCCCCCTCAGCGTCCCACCACTCTCCCCTCGTCCCCTAGAAAGCCCCCACCCACAGCACAGTGGACTCTAAAGGTCAGCTCCAGCTCCCCCCGCTCGCCCCTGCAGGAGAGCGCCACGGCAACGCCGAGGAAGTCTTCCTCTCCCTCTCTGACATCATCGGCGCCTCGCTCCTACATGAGCCCCACTGCCAGCTCCATGGCTAAGATGTCCCGCTCCGTCTCCATTGGCGACAACCTCCACATCTCTGAGCCTGCTGAGGATGTTGCCATGGTGTCCAGCTCAGCAGCATCTCAGCTCAAAGAGACAGCATCCTACCCGCCTCTCGTTGCCGTGGTGCATGCCAACGCCTCTCTGCCCACGCCCCAACATGCTGCCATTGCGCCTGTTGTCGCCTCTTCCTCTTCCTCATTGCCTCTGTCAGCGGGTAGCTATGGTAACCGAGCAAACCCTTCTTCCCGGATCCTCCAGGCTCGCGTCCCAGGCAGCAGCCGGCCACTTCCGGACAAAATCTCCCTGGACTCCTTCTCTCCTTCGTCCAAGCCTGCTGGCTCCGCCTCCTCAGAGCCTTCTCCCCTTGTGTCCGTCTGTCCTGTGGGTCTGCCCCGACAGGAGGACACTCTGACGCGTGCAGGTACCAGTGGAGACGCCATAGACGATCCAGGTTTGGCCTTCCTTCTCATCCTCTTTTTCTTCATCACTTCATCCTGTCATGTTTCTGGCTCCGCCCCTCCTCCTCTCCCTCTGCAACGGGTGAGATGTGTCTCCTGTTGGCCTTTTAGCTGTTTCCCTTTTTTTCTTTCTTCTCTGCTACCTCCCTCCACTTGTATGAGAGTGTATTTCTGTGAAAACATGCAGTCACATGAAAAAATTAGGACACCCTAACACACAGACTGTGTGTTTTCTGACATACTTAGGCATAAATATCTTGTTTAGACCTCAGACATTTACCTTAATGTCTGGAGTATCAAGCACACCCAGTAACTGCAGCACTTGCCCTACCATCGAAAAAGAAGATTTCTAAATGTATGTACTGAAGGTGTTCGCAGTTAATATTGTAGACTTTATTAGACCATTTAAGTTCCGCAGGATAACGTTATGAGCTGTTTCCGTTGCTACGTGGTCGCTCTCCACTGGGTTTATAACTGACGCATTGAACTCAATTTCTCCCACAAATTAATAAAATTGGACATGATTTTTTCCTCTGACTGTAGTTGCTGCTGTGCTGTGTGTTTACTGTCTGTCCATACAACGAAGGTGGAAGTGGGCTAACCTGTTGCTGCTCCTCTTACAGATCAGCCGGTCAGCATGGAGACATGCAAGGCTCTGACCAGTGAACTGCAGAGATGCTTTAAGAGAGCAACACATCTGTACAGGAAGGTGATGATCATATGTTGCTCAGACTGTCTGCTTTCCTCTGCTAATCCTGCTGCTGCTCATTGTCAAGTTACATTAGTTTGTCATCTTAATTCCCTCTACCAAAGCACATCTGCAACCTTCCTGTTATCTGCTGAAAGTCTCTCAAGCACAGTTTGATTTTAAAAAGGTCTTATTGCTCACACTTCTTCTCAAAAAATGATAAAACAACTTTGTCATGCGGCACTCAGCCTTCTTATTATGAACTAAAAGTTTTGCTTTCTATTCCCAAGAATGAATCACAGCCATTTGTTGACATGGTGTAGAAAATAGAGTTTGGCGGTTTACAGAAAATAGCTAAATTGAAGTCTTCTTTTAAAAACAATAATATTGCGCATCAGGAAGAGTGTTGTGAATGTGACCCTTTCTTGCTTTTTACATTGTGTATCTTTAAGTCATCATCAGGGTCGATCAAGCTGAAAATCTCCTGATTTAAGTTACCTTCTCTTCTGATTTTTTGGGGGGCTTGCATCAATAAATCAGCCCTAATATCCTTCATTTTAGATCGGTGATCAGCCGATACGTACATGTGAAGCCGATCTTATCTACATCAGCAGAGGAGTAAAATATCAGCCACTGTCCTCTTCTGCTCTGCAGTGAGAGGTTTGACTGACAGACCGGCCCATCAGGTCGTTGCTGCCAACTCAGCAACTTTCTTGCTACATTTAGTGACATTCAGATTAAAACCAAATCACTATCGGCCAAAATTATAATCAGCAGGTCAGGCTTTTTAAAGTCTGTAATCAGAAGACTGCTGTTGGTGAACCCCTTAACTTTTTTCACTTATAACATGAAAAAAATATCTTATTATAAGTGAAATAATCTGACAGTGGAACTAGTAGTTTCCTTTAATCAATTTTACAGAGTTATTGACTTAAAACAAGCTTCTACATCTTGCTGAAAAGTTACTTGTAATTTTGCTTTGTCTTATTTCAAGGGAACTAAGATATTTGCAGTAGAAACTAGACCATAAATACGTGCTAAGGCTTTGTGTTTTTACAGTGTTCAATACGTTAACGTGTAGATTGTTGTTGTTCCAGGTAAGCGGCTCCTCAGCAGATGACTCCTCCCCCAGCCAGTGTCAGATGTCTCTCCTCCTATCAGAGGCCTTCCAGGCCATGAGGGCGGAGCTGGACTCTCTCCCTCTGGGCTCACCCAGCATGCAGGCACTGGAGGGGGGCCTGGGGGGGGTGGGGGAGGTGAAGACGGCGGCTCTACTTGAGGAGTACTCACTGCTCCTCCTACAGGCCGTCAACAGGAAGATCAACACCTCCACATGAGCTGCTTCCACTTCAAACATTAAACTCAAACTTCTTTTCTCTCCCTACTTTTGAATATCTTACTCTTTTTTGTTTTATTCTTCCTAGTCTGACACTGTTCAGTGAACCTTACAGCTGCAGCCTCACTCACCACTTCACCTCCTCATTCATCCTGCGCTCTTTTTTTCCCTGAACATTCAGCGTGTTTTTGTCACACTGAAAGCACACCGGGGGCCAACGTGGGGCTCAGTTTTTGCACTTGTTTACACGTCGACCAGAGGAGATGGGACCTGAAGGACTCTCTCTTTGTGAATGACAACTCTACCTCCTGATCTCCAGCTGCCCCCAGAAACAGTGTCAAGCTATCTTTTGGACGCATTTTTAGATTGTTGTTTTTGTTTTATTACCAGGACCTTTAAAGTCTGTCTGAAGCTCTTGCAGACGATTGCTTGCTGTAAAGTAGGAGGAAGTGAACACCAGCGATCAAAGAGCAATACTTTGTCCAGACTTGATTGATGTAAATGTTCCTGCATCTGCATGATTCCTGAAGCGATCAAATAACACTTTGTATTTATTGGTGAGCTGTTACACTACTGACTCCGGCCCAATGAGACCGGGGTGTTTTTAGAAGTCTTAAGGTGGAAGTCCTGATCTGAGCCTTAACGCACCTTCGTTCACCTTTTATGGCAAACGCTACGGGGCTTTTTTCGGGTCAGAGCTGGGGAACTCTGTTCACAGACACGTCAGAGTCCTGTTTCCTGTTGTTTTTTGTCACGTTTAATAAAAGTTTCACATTTTACTCATGTCTTCTCTTTCTTTCTATTTTTTTTTAACTCTTAGCTCTTTACTTTGACTGTGCCACAACACAAACACACAGTGCCATCAGAAATCGGGATTGCTCACTTTTTTCACGTTGTTAGATTGCAGACTCATTCTTTCAAACAAACACAAAAAACCAGCTCTACATGTTAAAGTCAAAGCACATCTTCAGAAATGTATAAAATTGGTAAATGGAGTTATCTCATTGATTTCCTTTTTTTAGAACATGAAACCAGTTAAAATATTAAGACAACATCCATCCATCTATTTTCTGTACAACCTTGTCCCTAGTGGGGTCAGGAGGGGTGCTGGTGTCTCCAGCGAACATTTCAGGCAAGAGGCAGGGTTCACCCTGGACAGGTCACCAGGTCACCAGCAGGGCAGCACATGATGAACAACCATTCACACACACCCACACACACACACTTAAGGAGAATTTAGAGAGACCAATTAACCTGGCAGCTATGTTTTTGGACAGTGGGAGGAAGTTGGAGAACCCAGGGAAAACCCACCATGCACAGGGAGAACATGCAAACTCCGTGCAGAAAGACCCCGGGCCGGGAATCGAACCCAGGACCTTCTTGCTAGAAGGCATCAATGCTACCAACTGTACCACTGTGCAACCCATCAAGACAATACAAATAAACAAAATGCAGTTTTAAATGAAGGTGTTTTTTGTTATTAAGGAAGAAAAACAATGTCCATGAAAAACAAACCATTGATTGGTTCTAAGCATCTGTTCAGTGATTGGATGGGCTTTGAGGGGTCCTCAAGTCCAGTCCAGAGCAACAGTCCTGCAACTTTCAGATGCATCCCTGCTCCAACACACCTGAATCAAATGAATGGCTCGTTAGCAGGCCTGTTCAGAGCTGATCCTGGTCTGTTGGAGTAAGGCTGTATCTAAACGTTGTAGGACGGCAGCTCTCCAGGACTGGACTGGAGCACCCTGGTTTAGAGTCACCTGGTGACATCATAATGGAGAGCTGTGGATCATCTGCCTAGTTATGGTTACTTGTGTTTGAGCTAGCAGGAGCATATAGATAATAAATAGTAGGGGTCCCAAGATTGAACCTTAAGGTCCCCATGTGATTTCCTGTCCTTTGCCATGAGACGTTATCTGTTGACATAAAGAGGTTAACAGGTAAGATTCAAACCAGTCAAGTACTGGACTAGAGGGTCCAACCCAGCGCTAAGGTGACTTTATTAAAATGTCAGAATCAAATGCTGTCATTTTTTTATTTTGTTTTTTGACATTTTCTCTCCTAACGACTTGATTTTTCTGTTGATTTGAGGGAGATAGATGTGATATTCCACTTCTTTTATTGTTCCCCAGGTTTGATCCAACCATAACCGGATCTGTTCCCAACCTGTATGGACAGACATACAGGTTGGGAACAGATCATACACAGACAAGAGACAGACCACAAAAAATACACATACCCAACCTGAATGAAATGTGTACTTATACTCGTCAAGATAGCTAGGTCTAGAGAAAGAGATAAACTTGCCACCTCTTCACATAGGGTGTGGATGAAGCTACCATTGAAGAGGCTATTGGAGCCACCACTATTGGCGTTTTCATCTGGAAGACTAGGCTTCAGCAGATAAAGACTTGGGTTGTTTTTGGAGGCAACCGAGTGGTGTCCAATTTGAATAGTGTGCCAATAGCCGTTGTAATGCTTTTTGGACTGATATATGAACTGAACCTAGCCAACCCTGCTGACCTTCGCTACACTTTTGAGGTGTTACAGAAGATAGTAATGGGACTGGATGGAGGTAAACTGTCCTACAAGGCATTATCGTCAAGTGATACTCTTGCAGCACCACTTTGGACTTTCACTAAGCACTTCCTTCTCATATTGTAAAGACATTGAGGAGTACGCCTAAATGGGAGAATCCCACTTTTGGCTAACGGAACGTAATGTTACACTTCTCGGGACTGAACGAGATGTTGGTGTCAGCCCAATCGGCAGGTGGGATCAGAGTCTACCAACCATATTCAATACAAGTGATAGATTCCGAGCTGTGGAAAGTCCACTCTAAGACTGACTGCCTGAATGAGTGTCCCTCCTTGTGTGTGAAAACATAAAAGGTCCACATCTGCAGCCAGGGTGAGTCTCATGCCTCAGCCACAACTGCTCTAAGCAAGGAAATGAGCAAGCAGAAGCAATTTTAGTGAAAAAAAACAACGTTTTCCACAAGTCACACCTACTTATCTCAGTGTTTCCAAACATACAAAGTAAAAGCGCTAGTCATTTTGTAGCAGATTTTGCTTTGCTGTTTAAAGATGCAGTGTTGAGTATTTTCCAGGCACATGGTGCCATTTTCTAATGCAATTAAGTAACATAGCTAAGATCTTGAGTTTCTTTTTTAAAGGTTTTGTTGGCTCTAGTGGCCTTTATTTGAAAGTAGTTTGACAGGAAACAGGGTAATCAGAGAGGGGGAAGACATGCGGCAAACATCGCCAGGCCGGGAATCGAACCTACGACCACCGCTACAAGGACTAAGGCCTCAACGTGGGTCATGCTTTGCCCCTGCGCCACCACAGCACCCCAGATCTTGAGTTTCTTGATCCAAACCCCAGCAGAGGGAGCGTCCACCTCTATCTACTGCATCGTTACACCAGAGAATAAGATGCTCACCGGTGGATTCTACAAACCAGTGAGACAAATTAAATAATGGTGTGTTTTATATAATATAGTAAAACTGGTGAAACAGAACTGTGTGAGATGAAGTGGATAAAAACACAAACATTTTATAAAAGACCAAGTATGAAGACAAACATACAAAAACAAACAAACAAAACCAAAACACTGTAGCCAGCAAAGTTAATAATTCACCTTTTTAAATATCTTTACCTCAATCTTCCTCTTTTTCCAGGAACTGTGCCAGAGCAGACAGCTGCAGGGCAGGTGAAGATGATGGCACAGCTTTGAAGCTGTGGGCTGCTAGCTGCCACCTCTTGGACATCCGCTGGAGATAAACAACTCTGACTGCACTGTGCAGCAACATTTATATACGCTTCAGAAATGCCCTGTTCATCTTGTGATCAAAATGTTAAAATCCATTGAACATTATCCATGTCCCTGACATGTTGTAAGACAACTTGGCCTACAACAAAATCACCGTTTAAATTTGAGTCTTTCCTTAACTTATAAAAAATACACGATTAGATTTTTTTTTTTAATAATATACATGCTAAAACTATGTTTGTTTGTTTTTTTGTTTGTTGCCTGTGCAACATTGTGCAGTTGGGGCCCTATTGTTCAGACAATGTTATTCTAGTGCACTGATATGCAGTTGATTACAAAATAATTATCACAGACATTTTTTAAACTTTATTATTAACTAACAGCAACAGGAGATGGATGCAAGCGCGTGCAATTTGCGCGAATGCACCAGCGCGTGCATTCGTCATTGAGCCTTCGTCAATGAAAGTCATGGAAACGACGTTAGCGTCGGAAACCCTATAAATGACGCCGACCTTCTGAATTCTTTCCTTTTGCTACGGGACTTTTGAAGGAGACGCCTGAAGGAGCATAACGCCTCGGAAGGTTTGAACCTGTGGAGAAGTCTACTTTGCAAAACTTGCTGAAGAAGCGCTTGGTGAATTACGCACTTGCTGAAGAATCCCAAAACCCACGAAAGATGGATCCTGGCCAGGAGAAGGACCCGCAGGGTGATCAGCTGGAAGGTTCATATCATTCTTCTACTATTTTTATTAAACAAAAACAAGTTATTACTAAAATAATAATGAATTGTTTAGTTTATTTTGTGTTTGTGTGCGTTTTTTTGAAAGAAATATTGCCCGTTGTACAAAAAGTCAAGTAGCATTCTTGCTAGCATAGATCTTTCTCAACTAATGAGTTTTTTTCTTGACTGAATTTCCAGGAAATGTCAGGAATGTTAAACTGTGGTGTAGTGATTTAAGAAACATATGTATTTTAGTTAATTGTAGTCAAATTAGTTGAATTACTGTCAAATTCTTGAAAAATTTGTTGGTTCGTGACCGTTATTTTTTGAAAAATACTCTGATAAACATTCAGTTTCCATGGATACGCTAAATAAAATACATTAGCTATTTAATGTTACTTTAAAAAAACATTTAACAACATGTATTTTCCCCTTTGATAGCCCGTAATTTAATTTAGTTTTATTATTTGAAGAAAGAAACATGTAGCCTGTTTTTTTTTTTTGTTTGTTTGGAAAATTAGTTTGTTTTTGACCGTTATTTTTTGAAAAATGCCGTAATACACACTCGGTATCCATGGATACGCTGAATGAAATGCCTTAAATATTTAATATTTTAAAAGCATTTTAAAAAATGTATTTTCCCTTTGACAAACTATGATTTAATTGTTTAGTTTTATTATTTTTTCAAGATAAGGACATGTTGATCTGGGGTTTTTTAGCATAGCCAGGAATGCTAACATGAGTGAATTGATTAGAAAAAGGTAAAACGGTCAAATTTAATCTAACAGTATCAGGTTTGAAGACTTTGTGGTCCAGTACTTAGAAATTTTGTTGACTTCTTTGAAATATATAGCTTTAATGGGTCTTTTTTTCATTTGTGGGATGAAACAAATATGTGAGTTAATTTAAATAGTTTAGTGACTTATGTGTTAGCTTATTGAAATTTGTGGATAAATGTCTGGGATGTTAGCACTAGTGTTTGAGAAAAATTGTTATGCTGGTTTGAAAAAAAACAACAAAACAAACTAGCTTATTCTTAACTGTTTTTTTTTAAATGCCCTGACAAAACATGTTTGGTTTCCATGGCAATGACATCAGACTTGTAGAGGTTTATTGGGACACTCAAAGAGGCTTTACATAAAATCACTAATTTCCATTCATGCACATGTTCACACACTGATGATGATAAGCTAAGGGATTGTAGCCACAGCTGTTATATCAAACCATTGGCCCTTCTGACCAACACCAGCAGGAAAGTGGGAGAAGAGTCTTGACCAAGGACACAACGACAAAGGCAGGCCATTGCAGGGCAAACTCCTACCACTGTCACCCCAGTAATAAGCATTATATGTGTGTGTGTGTGCGCGCGCACGTGTGTTTCTGTGTCGTAGTGATAATCAATCAAAGCTGATTTTCAAATACAAAATAATGATTTCTTTGTGAAAATTAGCTTTTATGACTTTGGTGTCTAATTCTTGGCAAGTTGGATGGTTCTTTGTCCATTTTTTTTGAAAAATGCCCAAACATATTTAGTTTCCATGGATACATTGGGGAAATTATATAAAATGACTTCAATAAAAAGTTAAGAAAGACAAAAACTTAGGAAGGTATAATTTGCATTTTTGGGATGCAACATATTTGTGAGTTAATTGAATTTGTATTGTGATTTATATGCTAGTTATTTGAAATTTTGGAAAATGTCAGTAATGCTGACTGTAGTTGTTTTTTTTAAAATAAGTTTTGGAACCAGCTTTTTGAAAATGTAGTATATGTAGTCTCCATGGATACATTGATTAAATGACAACAGACAACTTTATTCTTAGAAAAAATCTTTAAAGAACAATCAATGTGTGCCTATTGATTTCACAAAGTAACTAAATTATTTATTGTAATTACTCAAGATCAGAAAACAGTGTTTTGTTCCATTGCATTTTAGTGATGTATCATTTTCAGAAGTTAGTTGAATGTCGTCCTGTTTATTTACAGTAGATCCCCAGTCTTTAGACTCTGATTTTTACAGATGTACATTTCTGCTGTTGGCTATATGTACGAGTATATGGGTATTTATTCATACTGTAGGATTTACTGACGGGGTGTCAGAGTAGCTGTTGATGTGATTATGAAAATTTGTGGAGCTCAGAGGATTTTAATTTAATTAACTACAGTTAACATTTTAGTAATTTAAAAATTCTAATGGAAACATATTAATTATTTTTCAATTCTTTTATAGTGTTAAAGTTATGTAAGCAGTAATTTAAGTTTAATAGTAATGAATGGCTCATGTATCTTGTTTTGTCTATTAAAATAAAACTTACCTGTTCGGCAGCATCAAAGATTTGTGAGAGTTACAGGAGGGTAAACTGAGTAACTTGTTGCAGTGTTTTATTTTATTCACACTAACGGTACAATGTAAGATTAAAGGTATTTTATTAGCTATTAAAAAGTCCTCAACACAGCACATACTTCTTTAATTTATATTTAGACATTCTCAAACCTGGGTTAGTGTATTTTGGTATTTCAGTGTTCTCTTTAAACATTGCTTTGGATTTTTGTGAAGGTCTTGATGCTGAACGATGGTTTTTTCTTGTTTTCCTTCACAGCTCATAGTGTAGGTCTTCCAGCAGACGGATCCCCAACGTTGAAGGAACATCCAGACGATGGTAAGGATCTTGGTAAGGTGTGGTCAAATGTTTTCCAAGAAATCATGTCAGACAACATGGTTTCTGGAGATCATGCAGAGGAGTTGAGGTGTAGTTCACCTCCGCAGTCTGTTGACTGTAGTACCAGCTCCAGTGGTAGCTCCAGTCAAGATGACTGGGCTAGCAGTTTCAGTGGTAGCTCCACCCAAGATGACTGGGCTAGCAGTTTCAGTGGTAGCTCCACCCAAGATGACTGGGCTAGCAGTTTCAGTGGTAGCTCCACCCAAGATGACTGGGCTAGCAGTTTCAGTGGTAGCTGTATTAGCAGCTCCAGTCATAGCTCTATTACCGTCTTCAGTGAAGATGAGGTAGGTAGTGACTGGACTAGCAGTTACGGTAATATCAGTACTACCAGCTGCAGTCCAACAGTAGACCGTCCTTACGCTGAGCTCGAGATGGCTCAGAAGCTTCAAGAGGGCATTTTTCAATTGGCCTCACTTGAAGAGCCCATTTTGAGTCCAGATGACTGCAGACCTTTTGGTATCTCGCAACGTCATCAGGTAGGTTTGGTAGGGGATGTGACTCGTGTGACATCTGCGACCGGCATAAGCAGAAAGAGGACAAAGGACAGTGACTCTGAAGAGGAGCCCCCTGCCAAGAGGACTAGGGACAGTTTTGATGAAGAGGAGCCCTCTGCCAAAAGCACCAGGGAGCATCAACCTAGAGATGAGCTCCCCTCCAAGAGGACCAGGGACAGTGGTGCTGAAGAGGAGATCCCTGCCAAGAGGTCCAGGAACAGCGATGATGAAGAGGAACCTGTTCTCAGTCCCTCCATAAATACATTGTGTGAGGATTCTTTTCAGTCATCCCCTGTCCGCAGTTCCTCGCCCATGTCATTGTGGGGGGATCACCTTTTTTCACCCTTCGGTCTTTCACCTAAGAGTGCATGTGAGGATCCCATTCTGTCCTCCCCTGTCTCCAGTCCCTCGCCCATGCCATTCTGGGTGGATCCCATTTTTTCACCCTTCAGTCTTTCACCTAAGAGTGCATGTGAGGATCCCATTCTGTCCTCCCCTGTCTTCAGTCCCTCACCAAGATTGCCATGTGAAGGTCCCATTATGTCAGTCTATGCCATCAGTCCCCCAATCAGTGAAGATTCTGTTTTGTCATCCCCTGTCCTCAGCTGTCCACCAAGGACAGTGTATGAGGATCCCATTGTGTCTTCTCCTGCCATTAGTACTTCCCCATCAACATATTGCAAAGTTCCAAGTTTGACATTCCCTTGCATATGTGTCTGTATGAAGTCTCAAATGGAAAAAGAAGAGGAACCAATGCCTTCAACATCTGGAATTGGATCTGACAGAATTAGAGGAAGAGAGAGTTCCAGACAAGTGTATTTTAGACCTCACTACGACTTGTCAAGTGATGACTCTGATTAGATTGGGTTCTTGAAAAACTGAAGACCTACTGGAGAAGTCCCATTAGGATAACGTAATTTCTCTGTTGTTTTTGTTAAAGCCAATGGCTTTCTAGCAGGACCGAGGATGCCTTAGGTAGCGCCTTGCGCCGGGGCTTTTCTTTATCCCGCTGCTAGATGTTTCATTTTAGATGTTAAGGATTCTAGCAGGACCGAGGATGCCTTAGGTAGCGTCTTGCGCCGGGGCTTTTCTTTATCCCGCTGCTAGATGTTTCATTTTAGATGTTAAGGATTCTAGCAGGACCGAGGATGCCTTAGGTAGCGCCTTGCGCCGGGGCTTTTCTTTATCCCGCTGCTAGATGTTTCGTTTTAGATGTTAAGGATTCTAGCAGGACCGAGGATGCCTTAGGTAGCATCTTGCGCCGGGGCTTTTCTTTATCCCGCTGCTAGATGTTTCATTTTAGATGTTAAGGATTCTAGCTGGACAGGCAATGCTGACTTTTTTGCTGTTGATGAATGTATGAGTAAATGCTGGAGGATGCTAATTTAAATTTCTGAGGAACAAGACCTTACTGCTGAACAAAAAACACTAAAAGGAGTCGGACATGGATGGTGCGTAAAAGATAAATGCTAAAAGGAATAAGACAACGCCACAGGATTAATACTAAATCTAAACCAATCTTGCTGGGCAAAAATCAAACCTCAAAACAATTAAGACAACGCAGCTCAGGACACTGGAATCAATACAATTGAGACAACACTGCTGCAAATGAAACTCTAAAATTTAAACAATATTTCTGACAGTTCTAATTTTTAAGACATAATAAATACAATATAATATGTAATACAATATAATCGGTTGAGCTCTGGTGTAAACGGATTGAAACAGCGGTTTTAAAGTTATAATCATTCTGGTCTGGACATTATAAAATCCACAGGGAGTGAAGCGTTTTTACGTATGAAATAACAGTAACAACGGGAGTTAATTTAAATGTTCATAGATGAAAGAGGAAGAGAGAAATAGGCAGGACCTTTGGATCCCGGATATGAACTGTTGATCCACGGATCAATCATTTGGCGGCTGGATTCCAAAACCCTCAAGGCCACATGTTAAAATGAGCAAGACATTTAAACTCAGGCGATAATTTTAAAAGTAAGTAATGCTGCTGGGTGTCAAACCTAAAATCTCTTAAGACTGAGAAGAGACAACGCTTTTCTGGACAAATTCATTTCTCTAAGGATGGAGACAACGCTTCTCAAGTAGTGAGAAATTTAAATCTTTTAGGACTAATATGATGTCACGGTGGACAAATTAAAATGTAGAGGAGTTAAAACAACCCCGCGGAGCACAAATTAAAATCTTTAAGGATAAAAGAAAAAGACAGAAATAAATGCCAAGTTTCAGGGTGTAATAGCGGTGCTTCCCCACACGGTGCGCTCTAATATAGTAAATTGTTCTCACCTGTACCTTCATTAATCCAGTCTCCCAGTTTTAATCTTTCAGGTTTTAGCTGCTCATCGCTGGATTCTTTCGTGGTTGTCCATGTGGTTCCTGTCCTCCTGGTTCCTGTTTGTAAGTTTTTGCATTCCACAACACGTAATACTGCTGGCCTCCTGCTGGCACTGGGGACCATCAGCTTTACTAAATAAACATAGAAAGAAATTCACTATTAGTAGAAAGTGTTCCTCCATATAGAGTTCAAATTTACATTAAGTAAGGAAAGTTTTCCTGATAATATTTTGTATTAGAGACTTAATTAAAGCATCAAGCCAATAAGAAATTAGAAGACAGAGGAGAAGATAGACAGAATTTGTGATTGAGGGATTTAATTAAGAGCTTTTACCCAGAGGGAAACTAGAGAACAGGGTCAGAGGGAAGGAAAATAAACTATTAATCTCATAAAACAAATAGTTTCTATGGCCATATTCATGTGTTGCAACACAGAAAGATCACAAAAAGAGAATAGACTTTAAAAAATACAGATACTAGTCTCTGATCCAAGATCCAAACTTCTCAAATCTCTGATGTTCTGATCATCCCAGGTTGGATCTCCTGAGCCTGGAATCCTCCACCTTCAACACCGTCAGTCAGGTGGAGGAAGATAAGAGAACCCAGTTGACGAAAAAAGTAAGAACATTTCTATCTACAAAACATAACTAAACATTTCAGATTGAGCTGAAAGTTACAAACTGGTTCTGTCTGCTGTCCATGATTATTTTCCTCTTTAACTCTGTTGTCTTTTCTCTTTATTTCATTTCTATGTCAACTCATGTCACATGACTTGAGTTGACCAACAAGTAAAGCAGAAGACCTGCTCCACCTGCTGTTCTACTGGTTGGAAGAGATTGTGGAAAAGGTGAGGACATGATGATGACTTGATCAGAAAGTCTAATTCAATCATCTGTTATTTAGACTGAATGTGTGTCTGATTATGTGTTGATTCTCCAGCATCACTATAGGACAACAACTCTTGACCAATGAGGAGAGAGAAGACACAGAGGACTGAGGAGACGCAGAAAATCCTGCTGGAAATCAATAAAAATGTTTCCTGATGGAACAGGGGGACAGTTGAGGACAGGACACAACATAAAGAGACAGAGATCATGTGAAGTAGGTCCTTCAATAACAAACCAAGCATTGCCACTGAATCTTATGTTGAAAATTCACCTGTTTATGAGTCAGACATTGAATATTAAAGAATTTTAGAAACATTATAGAAAACCCAGATTCAGATTCTGCAGATCAATAATGTCTCTGATCATCCCAGGTTGGATCTTCTGAACCTGGAATCCTCCACCTTCAACACCACCAGACAGGTGGAGGAAGATAAGAGAACCCAGTTGACAAAAAAGTAAGAATATTTACTTTTACACAACAAAAGGTTTTCAATAAGCATGAAGTTGAGGTCAACACTCGAATCTGCTTCCTATTTCCTGCTGTACTTTCTCCTCACTGACCCTTTTGGTTTGTCTGATTTTTTTCATTGAGTCTTTTCATAACAGCAGAGCTTTGATGAGCTTTGTGTTGATGGAAGGAGGATCAGGAATAGAGCAGAGGACCTGCTGATCTACTGGTTCTAGTAGATTTTATAAATGGTGAGGTCATGATTATGACTTGATCAGACTGATTCAGTCATCTGTTATTTAGACAGAAATTAAGGAATGTGTGTCTGATCATGTGTAGCATGACTGAAACAAGTCAACAGCACTGGACCAATGAGAAGAGAGAAGACACAGAGGACTGAGGAGACAGAAAATCCTGCTGGAAATCCAGAGAAGTTTCCTGATGCGTCAGGGGGACAGCTGAGGACGGGACACAGAATAAAGAGACAGAGATCATGTGAAGTGGATCCTGATCAGCCTGGAATCCTCCACCTTCAACACTGTCAGTCAGGTGGAGGAAGATAAGAGAACCCAGTTGACGAAAAAAGTAAGAATATTTCTATCTACAAAACATAACTAAACATTTCAGATGGAACTGCATAGAGTTGAGCTGAAAGTTACAAACTGGTTCTGTCTGCTGTCCATGATTATTTTCCTCTTTAACTCTGTTGTCTTTTCTCTTTATTTCATTTCTCTGTCAACTCATGTCACATGACTTGAGTTGACCAACAAATAAAGCAGAAGACCTGCTCCACCTGCTGTTCTACTGGTTGGAAGAGATTGTGGAAAAGGTGAGGACATGATGATGACTTGATCAGAAAGTCTAATTCAATCATCTGTTATTTAGACTGAATGTGTGTCTGATTATGTGCTGATTATCCAGCATCAGCGAGACAAGACAACAACTTTTGACCAATGAGGAGAGAGAAGACACAGAGGACTGAGGAGACGCAGAAAATCCTGCTGGAAATCAATAAAAATGTTTCCTGATGGAACAGGGGGACAGTTGAGGACAGGACACAACATAAAGAGACAGAGATCATGTGAAGTAGGTCCTTCAATAACAAACCAAGATTTGCCAACTATGTTAATTTAGTTACTATTTTGTTGCAGTTAAAACAAATGAATGTAGGGTAAGTATCGACAGTAGCCAGCAGACAAATAAGTAAGAACCTGATTCAAGTGCTTTGCAATATTAGCTACGCTAAACAAAAAACAAGATTAGAGATATTAATGTTTATGTATGACTGTAAAACACATCCATTTGATAACATGCTCTTTTTAGCATCAGTAAGTGATGGTTGTACTAAATGTTTTCTAGATTCAAGGATGGCCTTTCAACCCTGGATTTCATTTATGCTTTGGAGCTTCATGCTTCTGTGTTCAGGCCCTTTATGTGCGGAAAAGCTGACATCAGAAATGTGAGAGGAAATCTTTGAAGTTCAGCTCAGCGAAAAGGGCAGCACCAGACGACAAGAAGAAACCAGACTGCTAGGATTCTCCTTGAGACAGACCAAACCTCGCTTTCCTGTTCAAACTCTGACAAGATACCAAAGCCCAAGACATACGATCAGTTTCAAAGAAGACATGAACTTTGAATTGCAAAACTCTTTGGACTTTATTAAGTTCAAATACAGAATCACAAAACATAAATGTGGATGTTGGCCTGTGAAGGCAGATGTTAACTTGTGAAACCTGCTCTGTCAAAGTTCTGACTCTGCTGCGTTGTGGTTGTTTGACAACCTTTAAATTTTAGACTCATTTATTTCCAAGTCCACCATGTTTTCTAGTCTTATGTAGTTTTCCACATAGGATTCCCAAGTTAGTGGATGCACTAGGCCACTGTCTCTGGAGGTCCTCAAACTGTCCCTAAAGACGGTCATGGCCACATTGACTGCTGATTGACTCGGTCATAAACTGTCCCAATTCCTCCTGGGAGTCTGGGAACCTACAGTCTGTTCTGCCAAACCCAGGAGTAAAATATGCATCAAAACAGGACACATAGTTTAGTTATATATTTATATTTCTTCCTTCAACTGTCACTACCAACTGCTACGACTATTGTTGAAAACTGTTGTAATGTTTAATTGTATTTACATATAAATATTAGAAATGAAAATGTTTATGTCATCAGAAACTGTTCCAATAAAAAGTGACATATTATTAACACATGGCTGATTTTTGGTTTTTTTTGTTATGACATATTATTTTCGAAAGCTGCCAAACAGGCAACAAATTAACCAGATATTAATTAAATAAATGAGAAAAACAACAACAAAAATCTGGTTAGGTAGGTGGTACATGACATCCGGTTTAACAGATGAACAGTGAGACTGTTTAGCAGGACTGATGGTATTTGTAGTCCATCTTTTCTTGCTTTCATCAATGTCACATTGCAGCAAACCCATGAACACAAACCGCACTAGACGTGTCTGTTCATGACTGCCACTAAAGACGTGTCTCTGCTTCAGATCATCCAGAACTGGGACTAACAACAAACCAAAGTTATAACAAATGAAGAAAAATTTCAGCAGAAAAGACACAAACTCTCTAGAATGACATCATTGGTTTCCATAAAATTGATAACTTTTTAAATTTGCTCTTTAAAGAGCAAAGTCTCATTTGAACATTGTGAACTGTTGATAAGAAATCCAAAACTTCTGCATGACTGTAGCCGTCATGAAAGTACATCTTAATCAGATCCTCTTCTGAGAGCGAGTCCAGCACCGACCCTGTAAAACAAAATAGAGCAGAATAGAAATTCTTTTACTGTCCAACAATGGAGAAATTCAGGAGCTAAACTGACAATTAAAGCAGTTCGGT
Organism: Xiphophorus hellerii; assembly: GCF_003331165.1. Classification (NCBI taxonomy): domain Eukaryota; kingdom Metazoa; phylum Chordata; class Actinopteri; order Cyprinodontiformes; family Poeciliidae; genus Xiphophorus; species Xiphophorus hellerii. Next base: position 26,426,282 of record NC_045690.1, read on the forward strand.
TCACATGAAGATAGAAGATAAAATATGTAAAAACAGAGTAAAATGCTGTAAAGGCAAAAATTCAACGCAAGTACTGTGGAGTTATTAAAAGTAGAATATAAATAGTGTACTCAAAAGTAATGTACAGTAAAGTATGTTAATTAAAAAAATATTCAAAAATCAGAATCAGAATTGGAATAGCATATTTATTGATAACTAGCTGGTATTTCCATCTATGGCTGGTTGAACCAAGAGAACTTCAAGACTATGTACTGATGTCTTCACCTTGTGCCAAGAACTGAACATTTTTCCCACATGAAAAGCAGAACATTTGAACTGTCCCTAGATTTTGACCACAGAAGACGCAAAACATGAAACGTGGCCACCTAAAAAAAAAAAAAAAAAAGAGGCACAGTTGAAACCAGATATTTATACACCAAGAAAAAGATACAAACATCTCTCTCTGTCTGTATAGATAGATTGATATCTATCTATGGAGCAGGGCGCCGCCACGAAACTTGGGCCCCATGACAAAAAATTAAATTTGGCCCCCCTGCTGTTACAATTTGTTGAGTCTATTTGACCCATAAAAAGCGGCACAATTTTAAAGGCATGCAACTGCCTTGCTTTCTTGTCATGACAGTTTGTTATGAGACAGATAATCTGTGAAAAGATGAATCTCCTCCTCCTCCCTGACCGACTACTGACGGCTAAAGATTGTGATTGACAGCGCTAAAACCCTCCTCATGCGTCTGATTGGTTGTTTGTAGAGAGAACTGGGAGAACTTGCATTAACACACACACTAACTTGAGTGACCTTCCATGCTTAATTTACATAGTGCAGCATATTACTGTAAAAATCGTTCAAATATGAATAAACATAACAGTTTGTATCTTTCCCTTTCAGGTCGTAAGTTTTTCATATTTCCCAAAAACCACTTGAATTTCAGGATGACGGACATTTTTCAGCGCGATCCTTTTAAACCAATTAGTGCCACAAAATGTTACCCAGTTTCATAATTTGGATTAACTATATATGTTATGTCATCTGCTTTTGACTATGGTGACTGTATTTCTACAACTTTAGAGTTGTAGCAAAATAAGAGTCCAAAACTGAACTTGAGGACTTTGCAGTCTGCGAGACCAGACTGGAGAGACGGTCGTCTTTAGTGGTTAGCATTAGCTTTCTGTGTTTAGTGTTAGTTTCTGATATTTTTAATGAGCTTAGAGGTCTAGTGTTCGGTTCTGCTTTTTTGTACATAACATTATCTTACAATATTTTTACAATTTATTTGTGTTTAGTGTTAGCGTCTGCTTTTTTATGCTTAACATTAGCTTACTATATTTTTTTGTGTTTGGGGTTTTAGCATAAACTTCCACTAAGTTTTTATGTGTTTAGTGGTTTGGTGGTAGATGACCCCCACAGAAAGGGGTCAACTGCTGACCCCACCCTGTGGTTTTACTTGGTTTACCACTTCACGGCTGAATTTCTGTCCTTCCCAGTCACTTCCACCTCATCAGAATACCACTAATAGACCGTGGAATATTTAGTGGTAAAAAAAAAATTGCACAAATAATCCAATTGATTCAAACAAACGACTCTTGACTCTTCCAAAGAGCATTTGGAAATGCAGGCATGACATGCAGGGTAGCAATTACTGAAACGGGATAAAGTTTGTGATCCATACCATGAACATATGGGAAAGCAGCAGTTTGGTTTAACTCTGAGGAAAAAAAGCTCTGCAGATGAGGTTCACTTTATATGTGTTGATAGAGAAAGTGAGGAGATGCTTTCAAGAAATGAGCTACAGTATGAAGAAGCTAGGTGTAGCCAAGAAGAATTTGAGTGTGGTGCCGGGATGCATGAAGTTACTGAAGCTGAACAATATAAATTTAGAGTTAATCCTGCACAGCCACAGGCAGTGTTCAAGCAAGTTCCAGAGAAGAGCGTTGCCATGGGGAGAGAGGATGGAGACGAGAATATTCTGGAAGAGGAGGATAGCTGCACGAGTGACAGAAGGTTTACATGATGGAGGACAGGAGGGGATGGGAAAAAAAAGAACGGGGGATGAGGATGGTTGCAGCCTGTCAGATCATTTCAGTAAAGGTCTGTAACCAGAGCTCTACTGAAGGAGGCTGGCTTGCTCCTTTCCTTCTCCCAGAGCGAGAATCCATTTCATTCCACTGTCGCCTCAGTCATGATCAGTATGAGGAACTACGGCAAAGTGATGCTATTGGTTGGATTTTCTTAATGATGTGAAGAAAAAAAATCTAATAAACCCAACTAATCAAAAATAATGAATGGATCAGCCTAAAGACTATCTTTGATAGATTTAGCCAAAATCCTACTGTACAATGTTCTAACTAGTTAATTGAATCAGGAAGAAACGACAAAAAAAATGAAACAAAGTCTAAAATACAAAGCTAAACCTTTATTGCACCAGTTTAACAGTTTCATTTACATATTAACAAAAACAAACAGGCTTCAGGAGTTCTCGCGAACCGGCTCTATACGCCGAGTGCAGCGACGATCACAGCGATCGATGGCCGGTCTCCAGCAGCAGCGCCTCCAGGGCTAACCGGGTCTGGGCGGGGATGAACGGCTGGTGGAGCCAGCAGGACAGGTAGACCATGTGCAGGTCAGAGACGGCGGTGTGGGCCAGTTCCTGCAGAATCACCTGCTTTAGCTTCAGCTCCTGACTGAAGGCAGCCAACAGAACCCGAGAAGACTCTTCTGGAACACACAGGAACACGAGTTCATAAAACCACGGAGGCTCGAAGGAGAGGACCATGGAGGGGTTTTATTTGGCCAGATTTCAACATGGTACCTATTCCGCAGGTTTTGAGTGCTGTCACACATCAGCACCCTTCACAAAGTTCTTGCGTCTGCTGAAGGATAAAACTGCACAGAACAGCACCTTAAAGATCTAATCAAATCTAGAGTTCAAAAACCTCAGAATGTATAAAGAATGAAACATAAATAAACCACAATGATTCCTTCCACTGTTTTTTCAAAGCAAAACAAAAATAAATCATGGTTCTTAAACAGCCTGAAAAACTATGGAATTTGATTTCAGTTTTTTCTAGATCTGGATAGAATAGAAAAATATTCATATCCTGTTGTCAAAATGCTGCAGTCCTCCTATCATGTGCCCTTTCTACTCTACTTCCTATTGTCTATCCATCCTTATTTTCTATAAGTCCATCCTTCCTTCCTTGTGCCCTTAATTTATATCTTTCCTCAATTCTTCCTTCCTTCCATGCTTGCTTGCTTTCTTCCTTCCTAGTTTCCAACTTCACTTCCTTCTTTTCCTTCCTTCCTTCCTTGACTCATCACTGAACCGCACAAACAAACCACATCAGAGTTTAGTCAGAGTTCAGAGTGAAAGCCCAGGGATCCAGGTAAACATTGGGTGTGCTGGCTTCAGGTGGACTAACCAAACTCTTGGGTCTTCCAGCTGTGGCAGAGAGGTAATGTTCTTCCTTCAGGTCCAAACTGAAACTCCTCCAGATCCTGGATTCCTCGCTGCACGCTCATCAGATGCTCCATCTTTGCCACTATGACAACCTGAACAAATGAAAATCCCTTTAAAGACAAACCTGTGTTGGATCTAGCATCACATGTCAACGATATGGCCACGTTAACGTCGGCCTCAACATTAACTCGCTGCTCCTGATAATGATAGGAAGTCTTAACGACCCGAGTCTTCATTCCTTTGATCTGAGTTGATTCGTATGCTCGGCTGAAGCTAAACGAAGCCTCACCATTCGGTCAACGACAGCCTGCAGCCTGGAGCATTCATCCTGCAGCTCTGCTGCTCCAGCCGCCTGCTGCTGCACAGCTGAAGGAAACGTCTGACATGCTGGAGCTGGAGGGAAGTCATCCAGAGGCTGCTGGTCTCTCTGAGAACTGGGGGGAGAAAATAAAATAGAAAAATAGCAGTCAAATGATTACATTTTATATTGAACAGTTTCTGGGTCAACTATGGGCTGGAAGGCGATCTCACTGTGAGCAGCTGAGATTGTTCAGAGTAGATTGGAGCAAAAATATCTCATTTTGTTTTTACTATGGTGTTATAGGTGAGATGTAAATTAATTAGATCCACAGGGCTAAAGCAGCACATCTTACAGCCATCAAATGTGCTGTGATTAGTATTTAGTACATTATTAAAAATCTAATTACTGTACATTTATTAAGAAAGCATCAAACTACAGGAAGGTAATGAACTGAGCACACTCACTTCCTCATGTTGACGATGTTTGTTGCACACTGGAATCCGTCGTTGTTCAGTTTGTCCCACTTCAGCATCAGGTTGTGCCAGTCGGCCGCATTGTCTTTGATCTTCCGAGCACTTCCTGTGACTGCAGAGAACTTTGTGTTGGACGAAGACATTGGAACATCAGCCGGGGCACCTGGGAACGCATTCACACACATATTAACACAAATTGTCTCCGTGGAAAGAAACGGTCCATACTTACCTGTTCTTACGCATAAAAACAAGCCAAGATGAACACCACACAGTATATTAGATCATATTAGATTGATAGAATTGTAGAAATCTTTCAGCATGGCAGGCTAGAGTTCTATCCACTGTCAGAAAATCTTGATGAAGTCTAGAGGATTCCCAGCAGAAGGAAAACATCATTTAGATGTGAATTGAGCAAATCGGTGTGTGGAGGTGCCATCGTTTTCTCTAACTGAACATAAACACAGTTATTACATTTTTGAACTAAAAAAAGAAACAATCTAGAGTCAGCAAGCAGCTTCAGTTGTTACAACTACACAGTAATGATCAGGCCTGAAAACTGGGTGTAGTGATAGACTCAGACCTGAACCGTCAGAGCCACGTGAAGACAATTACAAAGTCGGCCTTCTATCACCCAAAGAACATTTAAAGGACTGATGTCTCAGAAAGATCTAGAGAAACTCATTCATGTGTTTATATTTAGTCACTGGAGCTCAGAGAATAGACTTTAAAATACTGTTGTTAGTTTATAAATCACTGAATGGCCTAGCAGCAAAATACATTAAGCTTCAGACCTGCTGCAGACCTCTCAGGTCTTCTGGTTCTGCTCTGCATCCTCAGAAACAGAACCAAACATGGACAAGCGGACTATAACAAGCTTTTACGTCACTGACAATGAAAAAATACTTTTCTTCATCATTATAAACTGTTTAATGGCTAATTGTGAGCTCTAAATCTCTTTAATCCCGTTAAAAATGTAACTCATTGGTTTCACTAACAGACGTCTCCCTTCCCAATATGGCGAACGCATTGACGTGACGCTACAACTAGGGCCCACTGTGTAGCTAACTTTTGACTATGGTCTGAAATTTGTGTTATATTTGTTGACAGTTAGTTACTGCCATTCTATTTTATTTAAGAATCGGATCAGGAAACATTTATGTAAGTATAAATGTAAAATAAATAAAAAAAATGGGATGTTACCCTGTATTATAATCCAGTTTTCTAACACAACAGTCCATAAACTGCTGCCCAGACGACCAACGTCTGTAAATGTCTGCAGATAACCTACCACTTTCTATTTGAAGGAGAAATATGTTACTTACATTAACACGTTAGTCCGTTAGTCACCTGCTTGCCATAGTTTGCTCTTCTTCTACTGCTTCTTCGTTTTGTTTTGTCTCAGATGGGCCTTGAGCGCCTCTAGCGATCAGCGACCGCTATACATACAGTGCATCTAGAAATACACACAGATAGATAGATAGATAGATAGATAGATAGATAGATAGATAGATAGATAGATTTGCACTGCATTCAGAAAGTGTTCACAGCGCTGCACTTTTTACACATTTTGTTATGTTATTAACCTCATTTCAGACTGTATTAAATTAATGTCTGTCCTTCTACACACAAACATCCCATCGTGACAATGTGAAATTTTGATTATTTTGAAAATGTATTAAAACCGAAAACCAAGAAGTTACATTTATGTAAATATCTACAGCCTTGCTTAACATTTCTGTTGATCCACATTTGGAATCAAGGCAGCCCCAAATTTTTCTGAACATGATACCAGCCCAGCTCGCTTATCTTTAGGCAGCTTGGCCTGCTCTTCCCTGCAGTTCTTCTCCTGCTCCATCAGGCTGGATGGAAGACATTTGTCAGCCATTTTCTGAGCTCTCCTGATACATTCAGTCAGGTTCAAGTCTGGACTCTGGTGTCACAGAGGCGTTCTGAAGCCTTTGAGATCTTGGCCATGTGCTCTGGGTCATTGTCCTTAACTGAAAAAGCAGCATGTCCTTCCTCTGCAAAACAACTTGTATACCGCAAAACATAACATACATGTTCAGTTCCTTCTTTTTTGCGTTCCCCTCTCCCCCCCTATTTACCAAATAACATTAAAATAATTAGATTAAAGTAAAAAAAAAAATAGCAAGAATAAATCAACATTCTGTTTTGTGGTTAAAGGTCAAATATTGAGAATAAAAGTGTATTGGTATCTTTAAGGGAAGGAAGGGTGGACTGCTGAAGCTGCTGTGTTCTCCAACAGGTTAGTATGCGTCTGGACAGGATCAGTGCTGCCTGCCAGGCTGAAAGAACTCCTTGATAGTAAATCCTAATTACAGTATAAAGTTACACAAAACTATGGTTGTCACGTAGCAGGTCTATAACTGTGTACTTTGAACACTTTGATCTCGATATAGGAACTTTATTTTCAATATTTCTGCACTTTCAACTTCAGTCTTTACCAGGTAAACAGCAGAAATATCAACAAATTAACAACAAAAAAAATCCCATTTCGTAATTTTTTTTCCAATGATCCTTTTTAGTTGTCAGTAGACATCTGATTCATCTGCTTCATTTTATTTGTATTTCACAGAATCTAGTGGAGAAATTCGACGTAATATTGTTAAGATAACCTCATCAACTTTGGCACAAGTGGAACCCCGTATAAGCGCAGACAAATTTTCTATTAATATTCACCGAATTGTTGTTCCAGCAGAACGGACAACCCGGAGTAAAACATTGTTTCAAAGGTACAAAATAATAATAATAATAATAATAATAATAATAATAATAATAATAATAATAATAATAATAATAATAATAATAATAATAAATTCATAATGTATGCTACTATATGTCGTGTCTTTTGAAATGTTGTCCCAGTTCTGTCCCACTTCAGACATAAACCTTCGGCAAACCTCAGCGGAGTGACGTCTTCTGGTTTACGCAGATTCGCAACTCAATGACGCAAGCAGGAAGTTGGGAGAAAGTCCGAGCATCCTCGGAGAAGCGAACTTCAGCTCGTAGGTGACGAAAAAAAACAACAAGAATCCAGAGTACGAGTGAGTAATCGTCCAGACTCGTGTCCGCTCGCCACAGGGCCGCCAGTTCTGCCTGCTTTCTCCGTTGGTTCTGACAATGACGTCGGCTCTCCAGCTTCCCAACGAACTATGGCTGCAGGTGTTCAGCTTTCTGTCCTGGAAGGACAAGCTGAGTATGCGCTGCACATGTTCTCACTTTAAGCAGCTGCTGGATGAATGTCGGCCTCTGTGGCGGGGCTTTAGCGTGGTGCTGAAGGACCTGTCCCGGTACAACCGCGCCTTCTGGCGGAGCCTCGCTCGGAGGCAGCTGGACAGCGTCGCCCTGCGGGCAGGGAGGAAGAGGGACCTGAAGCTGCTCTCTGTCTGGCTGCCTCTGCTCCAGGCCCTGCGGCTGGACAGCTGGAGGGGAAACGACGTCCAGGAGCTGAAGCGGTTCCGCCACGTACACAGCCTGACTCTCACAGCCTTTTCAGAGCCGCTGGTGAACCTGGAGTTCCTCCTTCCTCTGGGTCAGCAGCTGACCCAGCTCAGCCTGTGTAATGTCCAGCTGGCCTGTCCCCCCTCCCAGGTGCTGGCCAGCCTCTCCCAGCTGACTCGCCTCAGGTCTCTGGTCCTGCACCATGATGGCTGTCTGAAGATCCCGACGCTCAGAGGTGTCCTCTCTCCGCTGGTTAACCTCAACTCTCTGTCCTGGACCATGATAAACTACAAAAGGCTGTCTCAGGACTTCTTCTGCCCGGCCACTGGCCCAGGTAAACAAAAGGGGAAACTTATACCTTAAGTCTGGAGGTGGACAGCAATCCAAAATATTGGTAATATCGCTAAGTCGGTATCGGTATCGGTATATGATCGATAAGCTCCATTCTTTAGTTTCAGATTCCCTCTTGAAATGTAATTTTATTTTCTGTTGTAGTTTATCAACTCTTCTGTAAAAATGATAACTTTTTGCACTTTGTTTATTTAGAAAGATAGTTTGTTTTGTTTTTCTATTGCTTTTGTTTATCATGCAAATATATTATCAAAGTGTTTCGTAGACACCTATAAACTTTAAAGTAAAAACCATAATAATGCCTGAAGGTCAGAAGTTTAATGAAATATCATCCTTAAAAATAAGTATTAATATTGGTGAAACTGACCATGTATTGGTATCAGATCAATACCAAAATATCACACACCTTTACTTAAGACTGAAATTGACATTTTCTCACAAGGCCATGAGAACTTAGAACATTAATGAGAACTGACCAACTGCTGACAAAATGTCTACCTGCATTTTCTGCATCTGAGGGGAAGAAGACCTAATGATGAGAACAGTCATAAGATCACGCAGTTAGAAAGTAAACAAAGAAAAAAAAGACCTAGTCTGTCAATCAAGTTAATATAAAAATATTTATTGGTGTATAAAAGTGTTTGATCCAAGAGAAAAACAGAACTTAGTATTTAGTCCAGAATCCTGTGTTTCCAGCTCCAGAGGTCAGATGTTTCCTGTAGTTCTGAACCAAGTTTGCGCTGCAGCAGGGATCCGGTCCACTCCTCCACACAGAACTGTTGCTGGGCAACAGACTTTCAGCTCCCTCCAAAGATTTTCCATTGGGTTCAGGCCTGGAGACTGGCTGGTCCACTCCAGGACCATTCAATGCTCCCTGCAGAGCCGGGCTGCGTGTTTGGGGTCAGACCCAGCCATGACCTGTCTTCAATGCTCTCTCTGAGGGAAGGAGGTTGTTGCCCAGAACCTGGTGATACGGTTTTCCCATCCGTCCATCCTCTTCTCAATATGATGCAGGCCTCCTGTCCCCATTTGCAGAATGCTTCCACCCCCATGCTTCACAGAGAGGGCAGCATAAGACAAAACAAAAAAAAATAAAATAAAAATTGGTCCGTCCTTACAAGACGCTCTGCAGGCCCTCTGGACGACAGGCTGACTAACATAAACTCAGCTCAACTCAAAATAAGGGAACAGGACTCAGTTTATCTGAAACTATAAAACATGAGCCAAATTAATAAGTAAGCACTTCAAGGTACAATTAATTTATTATTTCAAAATAGAATTGATAAAAAAAACAACATCAAACTGTATAACTGACATGACACGCCCACCGGCAGCTAAATGAAATCCAATAACCTTCCCAAAACCTGAGGATTTGACTTTGAAACCAATTTAACACAGAAAGATGTTGATTAATTTATTTTTAAATGTTCTTTAAATATGGGCATAGGCCCATCGCAATAAGCAATAAATCAATAAATCAATTAATCACATGCTAAGTTAAAACGAGGTTGATAATTTCCATTTGCATGATTATTTTCTTTCTCTTTCCCTGTCTCTCTAGATGATTAAAGTCTTCAGTCTGGTTCTTTGGTCTAAGCTCGCCTTATATTGAAGGACAATTTTATTTAGAGATTTTATTTAATTTATTCTTTCTGTTGTTTTGTTTATTTATTTTGAATATTTCAAATGTCTTTCATTTCCGGTGTTAAATGTTCATTATAATTGAAGTTTTATTGAACGTTGAGAATGTGCTCTTGCATTATTATGCCATTACCATCATATTACTTGAAACAACAATATTATCATTAGTCACAATAATGTCTGGGAAAATTTATTATCCTGCCATTTTTATTATGGTGACAGCCCAACATCAAGTTGCCAGACATGAGTTATGTACGTAGCTGACTGTTCCATGCTTTACAGTAATTAGCCCCGAGTGTTACTACTCTATTTTATAAAAGAAAATGTAGTTCTATACTAAGAGGATACTTTTTTTGCAGGTTTATGTCATAAATGATATTATCTTTTTAATAAATGCGCTTTTACTCAGATTTGCATTTACAATATTGGAATGGTTTGAATGTTTTAAGAGACAAAAAGCCAAAAGCGAAGGAATCTGTTAGAGGCGACTATTTTTCATGTTGTAAATCCACGTCACCATGGCGTTACTGCTGTTTTCAGACGCGGTTCATTATAGTTGTCCTGCTTTAGTCTAATGGGATGTTCAGAGCTACCATTATCTAACAGATCCCTCTGTCCGCTCTGAACTCCCTTTTTTGGAAAAGTCAGCAGCTCGGTCCTAGCTAGCATTCCTGGAAGTCCTGAACTGGGAACGTCACAGAGACAGTTTTCCATGCGTCTGAAAGAATCAGCCTTGTTTGGAGGCACTTTTAGCTGAAGAAAACTCTGAGTCGTTTGAAGCTAACTTGTCAGACTGGTTTTGTGCCTGTGAAACATGGCAGGAGTTCAAACTTCAGTTATAATGACAAATAATACCCCCTCAGCCCCCTCCCTCCCAAGTCTGTTTTTCTGGATCCCAACACTTGATCCGGTTGCCTTCCTGTGTGCAGCTTTTCTGTTTCTGGATTCTTCCTTTACTGTATCTTCACTTAAAGCTGCAGTATTTTACATGAAATATGTTTTTTATTTTACATATTTGTTAGAATGACCATTATGTTGTGACAGTTTAGTATAAGACAGATTATCAAGCTCCTCTGCCTTCTCCCAGTGCTCCCAGTCCCAACTGGGAGAGCAGCGAGTACACGATGCTGACAGACACCGCTATGCCCCTCCTCCTGGCTCTGATTGGTTATTTTTGAACATTAGCGGTGCATTTCTTCAGATGGCAATATTAGCACGACATACTCCAGTTTTAATGACACAAGAAACAGTATAAGCATTCTGAATAAGATGTCAGCCTCCTAACTGACTCTGGTGTTCCCCCTGCAGCTGCTGGTGCCTCCCTGCAGCTGTCTGAGCTGCAGCTGCTGAATTACGATGCTGCAGTCACGCCGGAGGTTCTGCAACCTTTATCCAATCTCCGCAGCCTGTCTGTCTTTCACCTTTACTCTGTACCTGGACCCACCTGTCACCTGCAGACATGGCTGTCATCATTGCAACAACTCTGCAGCCTGAGTGTGCACGGTAACTATCGCCGGGTAAACGGGTGCAGTGCTACAGAACCTGTTAAAAATGACCAATATCAGGTCTACAAGTTATTATCACTGGAGACTTTGGTCAAATATTAAGCAAGTAATAAAGAGGTAGAGGAAGTAATAAAAAATTGTTTTTGAACTGCTGCAAATAAATATGTGTCTATATTTCAAAATAAATGTTGTCTAATCATATATCACTGCTGCCACCAACTGTTTTGGAGGGGTACTGCTTGTTCTGGAGGCGTGCTCTGCTTTTGAGTTAGCGCCCCATTGGAGCAACCAATCACTTGGCAGTGTGGTGGCTGCAGCAGGGTAGCTCTCCAAGACTTTAGATCACAGTAGATCCATGTGAAAAAAATGGTCCAGTTAAAGTACAGACCTAAATCCAATTGAGAATCTGTGACTAGAATTGAAGTTTTCAGATTGCCTACATCCAAACCGATAGAGCTTGAACTATTTTTTTATATTTTTTTTTGCTGCGCTTTCTTGCACAATGACAATAAAGGATCCAGATTCCGATTTATAATAAAATGTCCACCTTTCGCTGCACACAGCTGGTAGAGACATGAGCGATGGCGGCATTGAAAGGTTCTTCTACAAAGTCCAACACAGGAGGGCAGCATGCAAACACCAGTTTTCTTTTGCAAAGAATAATAAAAAAACCAATATTTTTTTTCCCCTCTTGCCTTTACTTTATGTATGTGAAATAAAAGATTATTTTTATGTGAAAATAATTTTTTACTGGGAACAGAAAATAACATTACGCCCAACTACGGCTGGGCAACATGGATAAAGGTTCAAAGGTACTATTGTGATAGCAATAAAAATGACGATAAGAACTATGCATTACTTCTGTTTTAGATAACTGTGACTGCATAACACAGCAATCACAGCCAATAAACACAAATGCTGCTCTTGAAAAACATTCCTATTTGTAATGAGCTCCTTAGGAAACATCCACTTAAAGAAATGGGATTTGTTTCATTAAACTGCTCACTGTAATTTCATTTAATCATATTTTCTAATTTAATGATATTTTTAGATTCTCTCATTGAACAAGTAGAGAAAATGGTAAAACAACAACAAAAAAACAATTCCAACAAAACGTTGTTTTTTATTTTGTAAACATTAATTGGAATGTATAGTAATATGTGATAATGTTTTACATATAGTGCAGAGCAGCCATTTTGGATGTTCAGGTTTGAGACTAGTTTAAAATCAGTTTATAGATCTCATGCAGCACAGATGAGTTAAACTCCAACAAGCTACACTTTATGCAACAAACCCAGCAGCTGCAGTCCTAATCAGTGCCGTCATACTGAACGTGACTCCTCTGATCGTCTGTAAACAGGAGGGCACCCCCTGGTGGTGTATGCTGAGTTCCTCCCATCCTCCCTCCGCAGCCTGACTCTGTGTGTGGACCTTCAGCCTGAGGACCTGCAGGTCGTCTCCTTCAGAGCTCCCAACCTGAGGCACCTGCACCTGGAGCCATGGAGCTCCTCCTCCAAACTAGTCAGGCTCCTCCCACAGCTGTTCCCTGGCCTGAGGACGCTGGCCATCAGGTGGGTCGCTCAAACACCAGCCTCAACAGCTGCGTGTCCATGTCAAATGTGTGCAAATCTTTGTCGATAGTCTGCTGACTTTGAAAAAACACAATTTTGCAATTGCTGTTTCTATCAAATCATATATAAAATTAAAATCACATGTGAATATGCCTGTTCTCGCAATAAGTAATTATAAATCATGGCAGCGACAGATGGATAAAAAAAAAGATGAGATATATTCATAATTCAACGGCCATCATTTATCAGCCAATCAGGGGAGGTGTCGGCATTGGAGCAACAAGCCCCGCCTACTTGGGAGCGGCTACATATGTGGCGTTTATCAGCCAGTAGTAATCACGTCAGTTGATCACGTGACTCCTGTGATGCAAAAATAATGTTTCCATTGCAGTTTTGCAAAATACATGTTTCTATATTACGGAGCCTCCTAGGGGACATGGGGATTTTTTTTTCTTTTGCGTTCCCTCGCAATACTGTACTGGTCAGTTATGCAGCATAATTGAACACTGCAACCCTTTCTTGCGGTGGGCGCCGTATTTTCTGCTTTAATATAAGGTTATGTGAGGTTTTTCCATGAATGTTAGTATCTTTTTGTGAAATATCTGAAGTTTTATATCTTTCTTTAGGATAGAAAGGCACCACAAACCTACGATATAAACAGAAACCTTCCGTAAGTAGGAAAGAAATAAAAACACATTATAATTTGGACTATTTCTGAGTTATTATCGCGGGTAATAAATCATCTGACAGTTTTGATTGTGTCTCTGTTGTGTTCATAGTCTGAATGGTTTAAAGAGCTGCTTTCAGTGCCGCTCCATCTTAGCCTTAACAGACATAAACATACAGTAAAAAATAAATCGATTTTCAATCAGTGTTTTGCACCAAACAGTTTTTACTATTAACAAGTTTTTATTATTAAAAACACGACAAACTAATGATGGTAAAGGGCCGCACTAGGTTAACTCGGGGAATCTCATCTGTCCGTGTATCAATCAACTCCAAACCTTTTCTTTGTTCTGTCACAATTATCGATTTATTCCATTTTGATCATCATTGCTCCAAACTTTGCAAGGTCTGACCGCCCCGCTCACCGCTTCCTAATACACACAAAGCCAGCAGGCCAGTATCCTTCCCATTCATACCTGGTGACGTCACTCCCACGTCGACACACCTAAGTGTCAAAGCCTCCTGCTGCTGTCATATCAATAATTACTTATTTCATTCATATGGCTCTTACAGAGCCTCAGTGAAAACTTGTTTATTATTATTAACTGTTTGGTGCAAAACACTGATTGAAAATCGATTTATTTTTTACTGCATGTTTATGTCTGTTAAGGCTAAGATGGAGCGGCACTGAAAGCAGCTCTTTAAACCATTCAGACTATGAACACAACAGAGACACAATCAAAACTGTCAGATGATTTATTACCCGCGATAATAACTCAGAAATAGTCCAAATTATAATGTGTTTTTATTTCTTTCCTACTTACGGAAGGTTTCTGTTTATATCGTAGGTTTGTGGTGCCTTTCTATCCTAAAGAAAGATATAAAACTTCAGATATTTCACAAAAAGATACTAACATTCATGGAAAAACGTCACATAACCTTATATTAAAGCATAAAGTACGGCGCCCACCGTAAGAAAGGCTTGCAGTGTTCAATTATGCTGCATAACTGACCAGTACAGTTTTGCGAGGGAACGCAAAAGAAAAAAAATTCCCCATGTCCCCTAGGGGGCTCCGTACTATATGTCCAGAAACCACCTCATCCTAAAAGTAATAACTTTTTATCGAGTTTTTTCTTTTAATTGGCATGTTTCCATTAAGCAAATTTATTCTTGTAATTTTAATTTGTGTAAATTTAGGGTTAATGGAAATGCAGCTACAAAGCTCCTTGGTTCCTGTAGTAACATGCGGTCTCTCTTTTCCTTTCCTCAGACATCATCACGTGTCGGATGAAGACTTCCTGGGTCTCCATCAGCTCCAGCATCTCAACACTCTGGAAGTTCTGGATTCCTTTTACAGGCCAGATCCTAAAGATCCGAGCTGGGTCATCTATAAGCCAAGTCCTCGTCTGCTGCAGCTGATCTCTGACCTGCAGAAACTGACCAATCACAAAGTCAGAGTTCTCACCAGTACACACATAGACCTGCTCCCCTGTGGCTGCGTCTGACTGGAGACCAGGACCAACAGCTCCACCAAAACGCTCTGACTGTCCACTGGAACCAATCAGGGCCAGGTGCAGTCCTACTTCTCATTCTTGGGATTCTGATTGGCTATGAGGTGGCAGGTTTTCAGGACATATTGTTTTCTGCCCCCTGTGGTCTTCTCCGGTACTGTCCACTCTCAGTTCTGAGTGGGTTTGAAGTTGTTGCCCAACCACTGAGATTATTCTTTAGTTTGTGAAAGACATGCGGTTTATTAGTGTGCAGTGAAAAAGGATTTCCTTCGGTTCTTGCTTTTTTGTCACATTTGAAATGCTCACGTCATCAAATGAATTTCATCATGAAACAAAGATGACCTCTGGTGACCTGTCCAGGGTGTAGCCTTCCTCTCCCGGTGCCTGTTAGAGATGGAGCTGTTTTCAAATCATGGTTTCATTTATTAAGAAAAAAACCTGATCTTATGTGAAAAAGTAACTGAAGCTGCTACTAGACATTCGAGAACATGAACAGCTTGTTTAAGATCATGCCACAGAATTTTAATTGGATCCAAGTCCAGACTTTGAGTAGGCCACTCCTAAACCTTCATTTTTTTGTTAATTCAGAGATGGACTTGCTGGTACGACTCAGAACACTGTCCTGCTGTTTACCCCCAATCCGTTTAAACTTAAAGGGGCAGAATTAGACATTTTCCTGCCACATGGTGCCATTGTGTAGTAACTGTGTTGCCTTCAGTTGTTGTAAAAATGCTGCATATATGAAATATGTCTTGAAAGAAATCTGACTTCCCAGTTGAACACCTTGAAATTGGGCCTCTGTCTCTTTAAGAAGCTCCTACTCGTCCAATCCAACCCTTGACCTTCAGCACATTGTTTCTGTTAAGCCGTTTACAACCATTTTAACAGCAATGCACTAAGTAGTAGTAACTATGATGAGCTCAGCAGACCCCAGCTCCACCAGGTGTTTGCTAATTGCTGCTGCTAGTCTGGAGGAGCTGAGTGGAAATGGGTGATGCTCATTTAAGCATTTAGTTCCCCTCCCCCCATCCTGCCAGTGGTTGCTATGGGAGATTCAAGGTTTTCTCAAAAATACATGAATAACATTGTAATATGATGTAAAGATCAAAAAAGTTGATTGTTCACAACACTGCCCCTTTAAGAAGACTAAAGGGAAGATGTTGCTCTGCAGTGGCAGCTTTGGCCTTGAAACTCTCCAACATGTCATTTCTGTCCAGTCTCTCCCTTGTTGTTGAAAAGCCTCTAAAATGGCTGAATTAAACCAATTCCTGCAAAGCAGAGTGGGTCTAAATTCATCCACAGCCATAACTGGATGTGATTACCAGGTATCACAAACACTTGATGGCAGCTGTTGGTAGTAAGTGAAGGACAACTAGTTATCAGGCCTGGTGGTGCTAACAGGGCCCGCTGGGTCTGGATGGTTTTGGCTCCCTTGATAAATGTAATCATCACATGCAAGCTGCTTCCTGTATTCACTCGCTTATCTTTGATATTAAAATATGACGAAAATGCAAAAGCAGAAGAAATCTGAAAGATGGCAGAGACTTAGTGAGGCAGCTGAGCGGTGCTGAGGTTGGTTGTTCCTTTTGCTCAGTGAATGTCTGCACTTCTGATTGGAATTCATTGTTTTATGCCTCACTATCAATTTTTTACATGTTGGATTCATGTGTCCAGCTTTAATTTTAAATGGAATGAATTTATACACCAACTGTGCGTTAAGTACCTTGGCCAGTTGGAATCAGACCCACAACCCACAGTCTGTGAGCTTGGTGCTCGCTGTCGGATGACGGGGCGCTGACAGTGGAGTCCTGCAGACCTCAGGTGATCCTGGCAGATAGTTTTTTCCAGATCGCTCATCTTCTGCATGTAGCCAGAAAACATGGACCACATTCAGAGGAAGATACCTGACAGAGTTTGTCTAGCTCATTTTTTTCTACGTTTACCTCTTCATACATCATCAAACACTAAAAACAAACAGCTCTCTAGAAGATGTCTGTTTTATACAATGTGCTAAATAAACCTGCTAGTGCCTGAAGTTTTCTTTTACACTTTTTTATGTTTTTAATGAAGAAGCTTTGTGTGCTTTATGTTTGTGTTGAAGTTTGATTGCACTGGTTGCAGTTTTTGGCTGATCACTGATATTTAAATGGCCTGCCGGTTTTGCCCAACACCGATAGTTTTGTCTGAGAAGTGGCTTAGTGATCCGCAGTGGTTGTTAACCATCCACAGGTGGAGCTGCTGGGCCGGCCGTCTGTCACAGCAGATCAACAGGAGACAGGCTGGTTTTCAGAGGAAGATCAGATCAGTTTCTCACACATCAACTGGTCTCCCTAAATGAAGGAAATCGGAGCTGATACATCTGTACTCACCTACTTGTTTTTTTTTTTTTTTCAGCTCCTGCTGAAACCCTTCCCAGGAATAACCACCATTGTTGGGTATTTTATTTTGAAAGTGTAACTGGTTTCAGTTAAGCTACCCCATTTAGAATGGAACAGTGGCATTTCATGTACTTTGAAAAAATATCTAAATACATATTCACTTTTTAAGTCATTTGACCTGCCACAGGTAGGTGGCTGGGATCTAAGGTTCTGCTGGAGGACCCAGGGCTGGTAGATGTTTCAGTATCACAGCCTTTCAAACAACTGGTCTGTTCTTCTTTGATTTATTTTTATTTGGGGGAAAAAAATCACTGGGAAGACTCAAATTATTTTTTCTAGACAATAACGAGATCTTTCTGGAAAATATGTTTGTTTTCGTCATCAGTAAAGTACTTTATTTTTATCTATCTAAATCTTGTAAAAAGAAAAACTATATTTTGTAATATTTCTCCTGCGTGGTTGGTTATTATTTCTAAGTATGACTCACATTTTGACTCTTGTTGTGACACGGACTTCACACCCCTATTTAAATCTTCCCAATGAAGGAGCCCTCAATAAATGTGGACTTTTTAATTACTCTAGCCTCTCCTTGTTTTTTTGTTTCTTTAATTGTCCTGACAAAATAAACACTTACCTGGTCTCTTAAAGGGGAAGTATTATGTTAAATTGACTTTTTTTTTAGCTTTACATCATGTTATGTTATTCCCACATCAAAAACATCTGGAGTGTTGCTTTGAGTCTTTCATGAATGTTGGAGTAATCCTTCAATCTCCATGGCAACCATTGAGATGTGGAAGACGCCTGGTTGGAGGTTTTCAAGCTGCCTCATTAGAGCCCTCACTCTGCTTCTTAAGACTAGCCAACAGCAACTAGCAAACATCTTGTTAATGGTTAATAGTAGAAATGTTGTGATGACTTCCTGAAGGAAGTTTCAGAATGAACAGGATTTTAAAGAGACAGAGGCCCTATTTCAAGGCATTAAATTACAAAGTCTAATTTGTCATATTCCATATACATTTTTATTACAGCTGAAGGTAACTTATCAAATGGCCCAATATGGCTGGAAAATAAATACGGTCCCTTTAACTGCACAGTACTGTTTTTGCATTTACTGTACAGCTTATTAGGCTTCATTCTGTTTATGTCTGTGTGAATCTACTCACTTTGCTGCTGTTGCAACAAAATTCCACCAGTGGGACAATAAACAGTGGAACGGCTGATTTCAGTTTGGAATCTTTAAATCCTTTACCAAACTCCAACCATCTTTCTGATGGCCTGACACAAAATCCTCCACTTTAAAAACTCATCAACCATTTTAATTGTTCCTTTACTGAAATATTTGTAAATAACTGAAGTATCATCAGTAATTCCATGAATTACTAACATTTTTCAGTGTAGCCATTTTTAAATACTCGCCTGTCAAAGAAATGCAGGTTGTCCTATTTTTTTGTCCCCTCCACTAGTTAAAAGTGTTAACTGGTTATTCCTCTCCAGGACAACCTCTTAACAAAAAAATTAAAGAATCCAGTTGTGTTGAATCTGTCGTTTTTCTACACTACCAAATCCATAAAAATGTATTTATTCTTTTCTCCAGTGATGTGTTAGTTATCAGTTCAACCCTGATTTTAAGCACAAATTGTTTTACGCTCATTTTTGGCTTTTTCATTTTGCCTGGAGTTTAATTCATGACTTGTTATTTCTGCTCTGATCTGTTTATACAGAATGATGCGAGTTAAAAGCTGAAAATTCAAATATTGAGCATTTCCAGACTAAATTGATCTAGTTAAATCAGAAGCAGCTCCTTCAGAAGTCCAGATTAAAGAGCAGACATCACCAGTTTGACACATTCTCTGAAAAACCAGCGAGGACAAATACAGAATACATTTTTATTTCAAAATAAAAAAGTTAAATATTTACAGATTGAAATAAATTGATAGATTTAATGAGCAAATGTGTTCTTTCTCCTCCATGAACAGAGCAGGGCGTTTCCGTTTCCATGTCGACTACATGATGGTCTGTCCTGTCTGAGGACGGAAGGCAGAGAGAAAACCAGTACAGCTGCTAGAACAGGACTGAACCGAACCAGACCTCTGGACTGTTCTGGTACTGAGACAGGTCTCCATTCATGTCCATAGTTAACACCGTCCTCATGCCCAACAGTACAGCTGCTGCAGCACATTGTGCTGAGATTCACTTCCAGCTGGCTGGAAGAACGAGGCGCCGTTCACTCAGCCGGCTCGCTCTCCTTCTGTTTCTTCTTCTTCTTCTTGGGTTTCTCGGCAACCTGGATCACACACACTTCACTCAGTTCTGGTAAAAGGTCATATCCACAGACTGAGGAGATCCACTTCAACTCACCGGCGTGTCGGGCTCCTCCTCTGTCTTTTCCGCCTCCTCTAGTTTTGCTCTTTTCTCCTTTTTCTTTTTCTTCTTCTCTTTCTTTATGTCCTCAGCAGACGGCGTGCTGTGCTGGGCCGGCTCACCGTCGCTCTCCGCTGACTCTCTCTTCCTCTGCAAGAACGTCACAATCACAGCTGATCAAACTTCAGGAAAAATGTACTGTCCGGTGAATTCACGGTGTACAGACAGTATCCTGCCTCAAACATGACAAGATATTTAATATCACGAGACGATCTTTAAACTAAATATCCATTAATCAATTTGAAAAGCAAACAATTTTTCTGAATCCAAAATAAATAAATTGCCATTCCAATTTGAATAAAAGTCATTAAATTATTCTTTCATGGGAACAACGGATTATTTTCTGTTCAGCCTCAAAAAAAATATATATTTTTTTTTTTAAATCTCCAGCCTAAAATCCACAGCCCTGTTCTACACTTTGCTTCCGGGTCTGGACTCCCAGCTGTGAGAGATGATTACTTCCTGTTGAAGTTTTAAACTTTAACCAGAAGCTAACATTTCGCCATGACGTTCGTAATGTGTGTGAGCATTTATCCACAAATACACTCCTTCCATCTAGAACTAACAATGAAGGGTTTGATAATGTAAATGGTAGTGAAGGAAATGTTGATTAAATGATAAATTAGCTTGCCGTATTACCTTGCTGCTGGACAGGCAGCTTGTTATGACAGCACACCTAAAGACCATCGTTCTAAAGTGATAATGTGATCTCACCTTAGCAGAGGCGTCGCCTGAGGCCGCCACACCGGAGGCGCTGCAGAGAAAAACACATGTTGACGTTAAACTGCCTCAGGGCCTGAAACAGTTGAGACTGTTCTCTGGGGAGCGGGGCCCCCAGCTGCTGCTGGCCAGGGGCCGAGGCTCCGGGCAGAGAGTTCATGTAGCAGAGCGACTCCCTCAGAGAGCACGGCAGCTCAGAGAGGGATAACTCTCTGCAGTGAGGGGGGCCACCAGCAGGGGCCACCAGTGAGTGCAGGGTACCTGTAGTCAACATACTGGTCCTTCCAGTCCTGAGGCGTGCTGCCGTTGGGTTTACCATGTTTATCCAGGAGGCCCTTCTGAATCATCATCTTCTTCTGGCTCGCCTGGTTCACACAGCATCAGACCAGAGGTTACACACACACACACAGGTGCGTTTTCGTGTCTTATAGGGACTTCACATTGATTTTCAATTATTTTCTAAAGCCTAACCCTGACCTTAACCTTAACGCAATTCACACCTTAGACCTAAACACAAAAACAGCAGATTTGTACCTACAAGGGTATAAAAACCTGGTTCACACACACAAACACACCAGTACTTTGAGCTTTTATTAACTATTCAATAATTAAGTATAACTGCTGCCTCATATTGTCTGTGGTGGATTAAAAAAAAAAAAAATCAGGAATATGATGTTTATGGCATTACCTAAAAAACTTTTGATTGGAAAATATGTAGCAATTTACATCACATCAAATTCTATTTAATCTCCACTAGGGGTGGAAATTTATCACATCATCATTTGAGATGAATTTATTATTGTGGTCGCAATAAATTTCAATTAATTTTTAATATTTGTGGTTTTTAGGATATTTTTGGATATATTTTCAGTATTTTCTCCAGTATTCAATGAATATCATTACATAATGAAATACATTTGAAAATATGATTAAATGCAGTTACTTTGTGCAGTTTAGTGATATAAATCTCTCTCCTGTAAGTCACTGGTGTCCTAAAGAAACTCGTCACAAATTAGAATGTTTTTCAAGAGGATCATTTGTGTTTGTGGGAAATAGTCGTAAATAGTTCTTATCACTTAAGTCATAATAATAAAAATATTGTGAACACTTCTGGAAAGACAAAAGTAAACATTTCAATAAGTTACTTTAGCCTATATTTTAGGATAATTGAAAAACAGATTTAACTTTTTTTAATTTTATTTATAAATTAATGTTTCATTTTGTTTTTCCCTCCAACTTTCTGAGGCCTCTCTAGCGCCGCCTGGCGGCCATCACTTAGAAAAACACCTTTAGACAACTGAAGGCTCTTCCTCCGTACCTTGGGCCCCAGGCCCCACTTCCTGGGGTACGTGTCCCGCTCCATGATCACCCTCTTTATCTTGGCTACAACGCCGTGGTCGCAGGTGGAGATCACCGCTGTGGTCATCAGAGCCACAGCTGCAGGGAGAAGAAAGGCTTCAGTCTGGTTACCGGTCAGTCTGACCAGATGGCAGGCTAACTGAGGAGCCATCAGGTAAGGGTGATAGATAGCAGGTCATCACGGCCCGAAAGCTGCTGCATCTACTCGTATCATCATGTGGCGTCGGCATGACAACCCACTGACCAACCCGCTCTCACCTGTGCAGATGGCCTCGCCCTTGGTTGTTATAACGACGATATCCTGGTTGACCTCGATGCCGTCTTCGTAGCGGAGCACGCCGGGCAGCATGATCTTGGCGCCGTAGCAGATGGCGTTGACCTGCAGACGGAGCCGGGTCAGAGGTCACAACCACAGAACTGATCCAAAAACCAGCAGGAAGAGGTTCACACTGCACTATGATTTTTTATTTATAGAAATAGTATCCAAGACACTAAATGTTTTACACAACCAACTATTATTCAGCCAAACTTTACACTATTTTAATACAAGACCTGTTTTAGACAGACACTGATCTGATATTAACATCTGTATCAGTCCTGACACTGAAAATAAATTCCAGATGGGGCATCAGTGAATGTTCTCTTTCAACGGGTGCTGAACTATTTAGTCTAATTCTATGCTTTGAACTCTGAACAATGTCATGCTTTATTATTCATTTTCCGAGTTTATAACACCCTGGTGTTCTAAACGTCATTTATGAATCAACATGCTACGTTACTAATGTTATATTGTGTGTGGAACCGTTTTTGTAACTAATGTTTTTTTTATGTTGTGGATGCCAGGAAGAGTAGAGATTGTCATGGTAACGGCTAATGGGGATCCCAACAAACAAACGTGAACAGGAAGTTGAGCCTGTTTCCAGGGAGGAAGACTCACCGCGCTGTCCTTCATCACCAGCCGCTTGTGCGACACCAGCAGCTTCTCCAGAGGGAAGATGACTCTCCTCAGGTACGTCTCGTCCTTGTTGTGGTCGAACTGCCACTGGGCATCTAGAACATCGTGCATTGTCACCAGGTTGTCCTGCAAGCATACAGCCACACTGGACGTGAGCGTTGTTGGCAGCTCTGAGCCTCGGCGGTTGGGACGCTCCGGCCGCCGTGTCTCCGCTGCTCTTCCTTCTTCCAAAGGCTAATTAACAACTCGGCACTGAACAGCAGAGCTGGACTCAACGCTTTGGACCTCTGGCTGGAACCAGAACTCCTCCTCACCTTCTCTCCCATGACTCCAGAGCGGACCCGCCGCAGCTCCTGCATCTGCCCCCCGACGCCCAGCACCAGCCCCAGGTGGACGCACAGGGTCCGGATGTAGGTCCCGGCCTCGCAGCTGACCCAGAAGATGCCTGTTGGGAAGGACAGACAGATTTAAATGGAGGCGGATGTGTGAAGACGGTTGCCACAGCAGTCCGCCTGGTTCTGACTCAGGACGGCTCTAGGCTTCATCTGGACAAGTTGGAATGAACCGGGGTAAGAAGCAGCTCCTCACCCAGCCTCCTCTCTGGGTCGTACTCTACCAGCTTGCTCTCATAGATGGTCCGGACTCTCAGCTGACGTTTCACTGCAGCGATCAGCGGCGGACGCTGGAACAACGCTCCGGTCAGCGTCTCCAGGGCCTGTGGACGACCAGTCAGCAGCGATCAACATCTTCTCTAACTGTGTCATATGACACTATGTTATATTTGCATTCAAACTAATTAAGTCTATAAGTCCAGCACAGTCTGATCAAAGTGGAGGCTCACCCGGGCCAGAACGTGCTCATTCTCGATTGCGTTGTGCAGCCGGACGATTCCCACATACTCCTTACCTGGAATCAGAGCAGAGAGCAGGTCATGACCTTCACCACGTTTTAAATGGAAACATTGTCATGTTTCACTGAGCAGTACGTCTGTTTTACTGATTAATCACATCTTCTGTTTTTCTGCTTTTCAAGATTTTGTTTTTGGAAAATCTGGTTTCCGTAGTTCAGACGATGCCACTGGGGGCGGCCATCTTGTTTGGCAAGAGTGGGACACAGCATCTGTTTATTTGGCCTTTGAATTCAAGTCAAATAAATAGAATGACTGACATAAAAGGCAGTTTTTGGAAATATTTTCTGTCATTTGTAATTACCTTGAGAAGATAAAGTGAGAAAAGAAATTTGTTAAAATGAGATTAAGTATGGAAAAAATGGGGGATTTTAATTCTAAGCATTATTCTGTCCTGATGATGCGGTTGTTTGACGTGGCTCATGCAGACTAACAGTAATCATAGGCAGCAGATGAAGGGAACCCACCGGCACTCTGCTGGGACTTGACCAATCGCGTGGCTCGGTCTATGCAGACGATCAGGCAGCCAGTGACCTTGGGGTCAAGGGTTCCGCTGTGACCGGTCTTCTCCACCCGCAGGATCCTCCGGATCCACGCCACCACCTCGTGAGACGACGGGTTGGCCGGTTTGTCCAGGTTGATGAAGCCCGACCTGGTGGAGCGGACACATCGCCGTCAGAACCGGGTCTGGGACAGAACCGGCCCAGAAAGCTCAGGGTGACGTTACCGTACTTGACATAGTCTGTGATGTTCCTCTTCAGAGGGTTGCTGCCGCACGGGATGGGCGTGTAATGAGCTGTTCGGATATTCAACTTGTGGAAATTCTGTAGGAAAAACAGGAAATGTCTTTAAATTGTTTTAAAAAAATAATCACATACAGCTGAATAACTTGCTTTATGAATACATTATTTAAATGTGATCAGAACAGGAAGTCGTCCTGGCCGCGGCCCCGTCCAGTCACACCCCGTGAGGTTGCTGGTTGTAACCCAGCAGAACGCCGGGAAAACTCCAGCCCCCCCATGGAGCGGCCCCCGCCCCAGAACGGAAGCAAGGGCAGCAACTTGAACGGGGCGGCGGCACTCAGAGAATGGATAAACCGCTTCATCATCTCACATGGCTCTGAAACATCAAATAAAAACTAAAATCCCCCAGATCAGATCAGGAACACCTGGGGCCTGACCTTCAGTAGGAGGGGCCACTGTGACGTGTCCAGTGAGGGAGCGATGGACTCTGGCTGGATGAAGAAGTCTCCACTCTGTTGGATCTCCTAGGAAACACAGGCAGACTATTCAGAAACAGTCAGGGGAGGGGCTCTGAAAACATGAAGCTTCAAGTCAAGTTTTTCTACAAACCCCAACGGATTCTTCCAAAACTTTCTTCGACTTCTTCTTTTTCTTTGCTGAAGCTTAAAACAAACAAACAGAAAACTGGTTAAAAAAATACTGAAAAGAAGCCATCGGCCAAGTTTCCCGTTTATTCATTCAATAAGACCTGAGAAATTTCAATTAGTAACATTTAAAAATGTATATTTAAAAATATTTTAAAAAGTGCTCATATTGTTATAATTGACATTTATTTATTTCAATTTTTAGTCAATAAGTGTATTAATAAATTCAATGCAGTTACTGTGAGCAGTTTAGTGATACAAATGATACTTCTTCATATGACTGGTGTCCAGAGGAAGCGCATTATAAATTTCAATGTTTATATATAGCTGTTATTGCTTTAAATTGAAAGCTTTAAGGACGCCACGGAAATCCTGCTATCAACGCTAACTTCAGCTTCTTCTTCGTGGGTTCTAAGCAGAGGCCCACGTGGTGTCTCCACGTGCTTGCAACACGTGGTGGCTAACGCGCCCAGCTAACAGGCCACTGAACATGCAACCCCACACTGAAAGAGTTGCTACTTCTGAAACATCGTTTCCACAGCTCCGGTTGTTCCACAGAAACACAGCGACGCTGATCTAGTTTGTATTTTACAGGTCAATAACCACAACAGACCAAACTACAGTAAAACAACGCTGTCACTTTCAAAATAGCAATGCAATCAATTTCATATAATTGGTTTTTACAGTTTAGAGCCTGCTTGATCAAAATGACTCGCCACGTGTTTCCTGTTCCACGCATTAACAGCTCGCGCGCCCAAATCACGACTAATAAAAGACGCCGCGCTATTTCATCGCAGAACGCTGATCTAAATACCGAGATTTGGATGAGATTTGTTTTGCAGAATGGCTGCAAAAACACCACTGTTAATCTAAGCTGCACCTCTGACCAAATTCCCAAACCCGCTTTCCTCGCTACAATAAAAGCAGCTGAACTACACAGAGAGACGCCTGACTGGCAATAAAACCCCGCGCTACGAGAAGGCGTTAAAACATCGTTATTTGACCGGGAGAAGAAGTAAAAACTGCCCCTGCCCCACAGAATGTGTTGCACACTCACCTTCTAGATCCGCCATCTTCTCCGGAAAGAATGAACGTTCACCGAGCGAGGAGCAGAGAGCAGCTGCTTCTTCCTCTGCGACCCGCGAGCAGCGGAGGTACTCCCGGATACACTACTGCCCCCTGCAGGCAAACAACGATTCAGCACAACCAATATCCGGATGTGCTTCAACAAAACGAAATAACGCTTCACTATTTCAGTCATTTTGTTCAAAAAATGAGGTCATGTATCATATAAGCTCTTGTTTTGGTTCATTTTGATAAATATGGCGTAAAGCTGATGATTGTTTTCCAGAAATTTGAATATTACATAAGACCACGTAAAAAGGATTTTTAATAGCCTATGTGAAATAGAATAATCCTTCATTCCTTTAAGGAAATATGGATACAATAATAATTGATCGTGTTGAAATATTTCAAAAGAAGTAAGTCTGCTTTCCAAAATAAGGTAGTGTCTTTCCAGAAAATATTTACTGACTGAAACGGATCAAACTGATTGATAAAGTTTTTTTAGTTCACTCTCCATAACAGTTGATGTTGGTCTCTTTGATTGCTAATTGCCAAAAAAAAGTGTAAGCCACAAAAGGTCATTGCAAAAGAAACTGCCTGCTCATAGAATATGCAAGCTTATGAATGGAAAGTTGAGTGGAGGGAAAATGGATAAAACAAAAGAAACAAGCAACAGAGATAACTGCAGCCTTAAGATGATTATAAGGCAAAATTAATTCACATTTGGGGCAGATTCATAAGGCATGGACTGCAGCATCACGGCTCACACACACGCTCACACACATACACACACTGTCTCATTTGATTGAACCCCTGTTTAAATGGTTTCCTTTTTGTTTGTTGCACAATGACATTTGGCTCTTTGAAAGTTTGAAACGCCTTTAGCCTAATCAGCATAGAACAGCATCAACATCTAGAGAAACTCATGCGTTTATCTATAATAACATTTTCACAGTTTGCTACTGCAATAGTGTCTTCATAGGTCTGCCTAAAAAATCAATCAGCCGATCCAGAACTCTGCTGTTCTAACATTAAACCAGGAAGATAGAGAACATCACTGAGTTCTACACCACCCAGGTCTGTAGTCCTTTACAAAGAGAATAGACTTTAAAATTCTGATGTTATTTTATAAGAGACCCAGAGAAAAAAAAGTTTTTGAATTTTTTTTTTTTTTACACTACATGACTCTTTGGAGTGAAAAAACATCTCTACAATTGAAAAAATTTCAAAATATGTTTTTATTTATTTTTTAGAGTATGTCCTTTGGAGAGGACATCGGGACTCTCTTGTGGCAAATATGAACACATTTCGAGGCCCAGGATGTCCTCTCTAAGGACCAACAGGATTTAACACAGTGGCATGTATGGTTTCAGAGTTATGAACAAAAAACCTATGTCCTCCACAGAGGACAAAAATGTATTGCTGGGTCTCAGGAGGATAAATCACTGAACAGCTTAAAGATCTGCTGTTGTTGTATCAACCATCCAGAACCTCTCAGGTCTTCTGGTTCTGGTTCTGCTCACAATCCAAAACTAGAACCAAACATGGAGAAGCAGCATTCAACTTCTATGCACCACAAATCTGGAACAAACTCCCAGAAAACTGCAAAACAGCCGAAACACTGAGTTCCTTTAAATCAAGGCTAAATCCCCTTCGGTTTAGAGCTGCTTTTGAACCATAATAAATGAAATATTAACCAAAACATTTGATGTGTGTTGATGTTTTTAACAAAGACACTTGACAAAATGTAATGTCTGTTCCTGATTTCACAATTGTTGAAAGTTGTGAAATTGTGGTGCGTTCATGATGTTTTTATGTTGTCATGATGTAGAGCACTTTGAACTGCTTTGTGCTATACAAACAAACTCGACTGATTGATTGGTTGATTGATTGATTAATACAAAATGTTATTGTACATAGAAAAACACTCAAATTTGTGACACAAAAATGGAGACTGATGGTAAACAGCTGCAGGGGCATCAGCCCTGAGTTCCTGCAGTCAGACAGAAACCACAACATGTGAACAATGATGTTGCTCTGTAATTTATATCAATAAATGTTGCTTGCAGCGGTCAGGTCAGCAGCAATCCTCCAGTGTTGTATCCTTTGTGCATTGTGTAGGCGGCAGTGAGAGACACAGTAACTATGGTTACAAAGAGAGTTGGAGTGGTGTGAAAATTCTTGTAGCTTCATTTTTTAAAAAAAATCAAAAATTCTCTTTGCTAAAGACTTTCAGAAAACACAAAGACTTCAGTTATTGTCAGCCCATTCAGGCATGAATCATAGTCACATCAAATGACATTACATTTTTTGTTTTCTCTCTAAAACACACCGCCTGACTTATTTAGTGCAATAAGAGGAGCAGTGAAGTAAACTAGAAGACATGCTGCAGGTTGGGATGATAGCAGGAGGTGATTTTATACAGGAAATCAATCGGCCATTTTGATTCTAAACATAACTCACGATAAGCTATGGAACAGGAAACATCCTATTGAATTACATGCACATAAACATGGAGTTGCTTAAACTGATTCTGTTTTATTTCTGTCTAAAACATAAAAACTCTTCCTGATGAAAGGAGGAGACGTCTAGAGAGTGATTCTGGTCTGACCCGTTAACACCAGCAAAGTGGGGAATGTGGGTCTGAAGGTGCTGAAGGAGATAAAGGAAGTGCTGCAGAGTGTCTGTGTGTGTGTGTGTGTGTGTGTGTGTGTGCATGGTTTGGTGTTTATGTGAAGTGTTGAAGGGCACTCTCAAGGATTTTCAGTGTTTCCTGTAACACAACTATGATTTATTCCCTGTATCCCCGAGCTGACAGCCTGTGTGTGGGGGGGAGGGGTGTGTGGGTGGGTGTGTGTGTGCGTGTGTGTGTGCGTGCTTGCAGATTCCGTTTTTCTTTTCTTCAACTGCACAGGAAAAAAGAAGAAAGAAGGAAGAACACAGCAGGCCTGCAGTTGTCTCAGTGTTCACTGGGCTCTTTGTAATTTTTTAACTTTTAAATAAAGTGTTTAAATAACACAGACAGTCAGCGCCTTTTTTCCATTTATTCTCAATTCATTTGGCAACAATCAGAAAAAAGAGAGAAAATGGATCTATTCTGTGTTTTGTCTGATCTGAACTAGTTTTGCAGAGGCTCCTCAGATCTGTGGAGTGGATCCATCACGTCAGATGGATTTTATTTCTTGGTGTTTGGTGGAAGGATGATGTCATGTTAAAGCATGTAGGAGGCAGAACGAAAGCAGCATGCTGCAGTCTTGTACTCCGCTCCTTATTTGGTATCAGCCTCACCTCTTGCTGATCAAGCTTTTGTAGAGGTAAAGTTTTCTGGCGCTTTGCAAAAGTATTGACACCCATTGAGTTTTTTCACAGTTTTTTCATTTGCCAACCAGATTTCAGTTGGATTGTGTGTGATAGATTCCTGCAAACTGGGGCTTAATTGTGACGGAAAAGTATTACATTTTCTATTTTACAAAGAAAGATTAGGAATATGTGAGGTTGCATTCAGCCACCTGGGTAAATGCGGTGTACATCCACTTTCTGCTTTATTTACAGCTGAAGGTTTTATTGGGTTTGTCTCTAAAAGATTTCCAGTCTTTACCAAAGTCAGACTGGATGGAGAGCAAATATAAACATCTCTTTTCATATCCTGTCATAAATTCTCATTTGGATTTAGATTTGGACTTTGACTAGGCCATTCTAACTCATAACTACTCTCTGTCTAAACCATTCCATTGTTACTCTGGCTGTAGGTTTGGAGTTGTCCTGTTAGAAGGGAAACCTCCACCTCAGTTTCAGGTCTTTAGTTTTCTCCCTCTTCTTCCTTCCCTGCTGAAGAGATGCATTCCCATAGCATGATGCTGCTACCACCATGTTTCAATGCCATTTTTTTTTCTTTTCCAGATTGATCTGCAGTGTCTGGGTTTGGCCACAAGTAGTGTTTTGCATGTAGACCAAAAAGTGTAAGTTTGTTCTTGTCTGATCATAGTTGGGCTTGAGAAACAGTTTTGCTGCTAGGAGAAACAGTAAGCAGCCGAAGTCAAACCAGTGTGATGAACTGAAAAAAAGGAGAGAAATTGCAGAATTAAATTAATAAGGCAAAGACAAAAGGTAAAACCTAAAGATAAAACACAGGAAGGCAAAACACAACAGCAAAATAGCAGAGATCCTGGTGGTCTGTGGACCACAAGGTACTGCATGTAAATGACAGTTTACTTGCCTTGGCATGAGCTCAAAGCTTACCAAAGGATTGTGTTTAAAAATATTAATTGATAAGTCACTGAAAGAAAAGTCACTGAAGACAAAAGCTGAAGATACCCGTGGAAAGAAGACAACATGGACAAATGAATGTCTGTGGTAGCATTTATCAGTTTCTTGGGGGGAGTTGCAGAACTTTTGCTTTTGGAACTCTAGTATGATACATAGCTGCCATCGGCACTTAGATCTAGGACTGACTGGCCAGGGGCAGCACTGCTGTGCTGACTGTGACATAATGGTGATGAGGTGCTGAGCAGCGCTGCACCCCACACTGACTAACTGCATCTCAACACCTAAAATGAAATAATTTACTATATATATACACTATATCTATCTATCTATATGTATGTATACATATTTATGGTGGCTGTGTCTCTGTCAGCAATGTTCCATGGAAGCAAACAGATTCATTTTGTTCCCACAGCCTTTTATCCACCTCTTCTTTCCAAACAAAATGTGCTCTGTGGTGAAGTGGGATGAGCTGAACTCTTACTGAACTGTACGAACATCTGTCTCATGAATTGTGGTCTCTGTAATTATAGGTATCAGTCATCTCTTGGAAAATGCAGCCAGACAGAAAGTATTAAAAAGCCTCAGTATTTCCTGCAACTGGAGTATGAGACACTGAAATCATCGTATAAAATCAGATTTCATCAAAAAGTATAGGGAACGCACAACCGTTGTTAGGTTATTATTAAGGTGCAGTGAAAGAGGATCTACTGTACCTCAGTATATACCGGTCTCAGCTGAACTCAAAAGACATAAGAAAGAGTGGACACACACACACACACACACAATTGTGAAATCCACATTTAATAAAGGGTCAAGCACCATTATTGGCGTACATGTACATTAAATACACACATATATTGGTAACAGTCGTTCATTTCTCCAGCTGTGATGCATGAAGTTGGTGGAGAAACATTCCTACAATCAGCTACTGACTGAAGGTTTCTTTCCTGGCGCGACATTGAAATACAAATAACTTCAACACCAGAAAAAATATCAGCAAAGAAAACTTGAAACAGAAAGGCAGCTTGTGACGTTAGTAAGAGCAATCCTGGCTTTTAATTTCTTTTTAAAGAAGGCATGTAGACCCTGATGATGAGGCTAAATCCAGTTCAGGGCCGGTCCAAAGCTGTATGAGGCCTGAAACTACATTTTATTTGGGGGCCCTCTTCCATCAAACTATATTTTTTGTACCTGCAAAATTGCCGATTTTAGGCAATTTTAAACTTTTATCTATTCTGAAATATTAGGTCAAATTTAATTACATACTTTTTCTCAATGAACTAATAAGAATTTCGTAGATCTGATCTCTGGGAAAACTAAGCATTTTTTAAGGCTCTCTGATGAACCAGGAGCTTAGTTTGCTTATGGCTCAGGCTGGTTTAACCCTCATCCCACTGCCAAGGTGGTAGTTTGATTCAGTTTGGTTTATTTATGTATTGCCATTTCACAACCCATGTCCAAAACTATAAACATACTAAAGGTAAAGACAGTTGTTGCCTTACGAATAAAAGAACTGAGTTCAGTCATCACAGGAAGTGGACACTTTCCCGAGACATTCACATCATTTATCATTTTCAATTTCAGCTGTGTTCAATGCAGTTAAAACAAAGCTGGAACAGATGTCCATCTGGTCTTTACATTTAATGGCTTTGAGTCAACAATGAGTTTTTTTGTACAGCAAATATATTAGGCATAAATAGCTTTAAAAATATGTTTTTTGCAGCAGACAGCTGCAAAAAATACAATTACAGAAATGTGAGCCAAACAGAAACGCTCAGTAAATAAAGAATACAAAACATGGCTATGATCAAGCATGTTAACAGCATGTCCTGTCCACTGATGGCTTACTTCAAAGTGTAGGATATAAAAAAACACATTGCTTTTACAAAACTGAACCTCAGGCCTCGAGCCAAATGCAGCTAATGTACAAGCAGAAAGTAACAAGTTTTAGCAAGTAAAATGGCTTCGAAACAAACCTTTAAGAAATTCCTTTACTCCCAAGCTGCATTGATTTTAAAAAGCCCAAGAATCTTGGTGATGAATTTGTAACACTGAACACGGCAGAACATTTCATATTTTACCACCAAGCTTCAAGACGGAAAAAACAAAACAAAATAAAAACACAAGAAATTGAATAGCGCTCACATCCCCTGAAGCCAAAATGGCCTCCCTTTATACGTTCAGGATAATAGTTGCATTACGCCAGCTTCCTGTACACACACACACACACACCCCCACACGCACACACATACACACACCCACGCACGCCCACCCCACCACGTCCACACACACACACACACACATACACATACACATATACAGAAAACATCTGCAGTTATCCGACCTGCACCGAGAAAATGAAGTGACTGTTCCACGTTCATCTGCTCAAACAATCATGTGTGAGAATAAACAGCATGAGAATGTCCAACCATCACCCGTTCCTGTGTCAGAGGTGAAAGGTTTTGCATGTAAGATGCACAAATCAACCCCAGAAGAAAAACTGAACCTTGTGAAGCTGCTGAAGCTGGACACGCTGCTGAGTGTCATCATCCACACTGAAACGAGTTCTGTACCGACACAGACAGGCCACTCAGGGAGGAAGGAGCCATTAGTCCAAAAGTAAGGTGAAAATGAGATTACGGCTTGCAAATAAACTCTGAGATAAAGAGCTTCATTTTTGGAGACGTGCTGTGGTCTGATGAAACTAAAACCAGTGCGTGTGGCCGTAGTGACCACTTGGATAAAGAAGGCACAAATGGGTTTTCCAGATGGACAATAACCCTAAGCATCCGGCCAAATTAGTTACAAAGTGGCTTACAGGTTTTCTCTCAGTTATGCTTTTTATAACAGTATAAACAAACAAGAACTAATAAACATATTTATGAAATTTTGATGGGTATGTTGAAAAGACATCATTAAATCGCATTTCGAGTCGAATGGTAACATTGAAAGAACAATGTGATGTACATGGTGATTTATTCATTCGTGTTTTGTTTCATTTCCATGTTTGTTTTGTTAGAATTATGCCAAATGTTGAAATGTTGCACTGTTGAGCTTAGTGGGAACATTTCAGAATGTTGTGATCCGTTAGTGTAAATACATGGTTTCAACTGGGTTCGGTTTAGCTGACCTGCATTTCTAATAAGGCTTCTTTAGTCTCTGGACTTCAGGAGGACATTTTAGTACCATTTGTCAAAATGTTGACCATGTCATATTGTAAATTTAGAAACCCAGATTTAATATGTTTAAATGTTTGCCAGTTGCGTTTTTTATAACGACAAAAGAAGAAGTTTAGAAAGCAAGTTTCATCAGAATTGTTGTTCATTTCAGGAGAAAACTTCTACAAAGATGGTTTGGATTCTTCCATTAGTCTGAAGAGGACTGAGATGATAGAAATGTCAGGTGTTGAACTGATGCTTTCTGTAGCTTTGCATGTTGTGTACCTTCCAGCTCCCGTCTTACCTTTATTTTTCTACCACTTGATTTGTTTCAGGTGCAACAGAAGTAACTGGGTAAGACAACCAGCAGGTCTGGTTCTGGTCCAGTCACACCGTGGTCATGAGTTTGAGTGAACCCGACCTGAATCTGAGTATCTTCCTCTTCAGGTTGTAAGACGCCTTAATCTTAACAAAGGTCTTAGTCTGAGCTGGGTCCATTTCCAGTTTCCCTACTGTGACCCGAGCCGTCCTCAGCTGCCCTCTGTGCCTGACTGTCCCACCCGCCCCACCCCCTCCAGGGCCTCCTCCTCCACTCTCCTCAGTGTCCGTGGTGGTGGTGTTCTCCTCCACATATTCCTCCTCACTAGACTCGCTGTCCCCAAAGCAGTTTGTGGTGTAGTTAGACTTGTCGTCCTCGCTGGTGTCCACAATGGTGGAGTGAAAGAGTGAAACGCACTCGGCCGAATACTCTGAGTCACTCCCTGCAACGTTGGAGTACGGGCTACACTGCCCCCCAGAGGTTGGGTATATTTTGGCTGCAGAGTTTCTGACTACCTTCTTTCTCTGCCGCCACTGGCCGTGTTTGTTCCCACCGTCGCATGGTACTTCCTTGATGGCACGCAGGGGCCGGTAATCATTCCGCTTGTACTTTGGCTTGGCCACAACGATGACCTGTTCGCGTCCATGGGGAAGATGGGAATGGTAGTTTCCATGGTGATGCTGCTTTAATACTCCTGATCTCACGCAGATTTGTGTTGACCTTGCTTGCTTGTCTGGGACTCCAGCTAACAGAGTGGATGCAGAGATGTTTTTCAAGCCTGATGAAGTTCCTTTGTTGGAGACCTTGACATGGTTGGAGCTTTCATCGTCTACTTGAAGAACCCTGTTAGGGTTAAGGCAGAACTTATCTTTTTTCTCTGAAGGCACCTCCTTACGCTCAGAAGCCAACATGGTGGATGTTCTATTGGTGCTCTTCACTTTGGTAATCTTAACATTCCTGTTGTTGCCTTTGCGGTGTTTACCGTTATGCTGCTTGGCCAGGTTGCCATTCCCCACATGACTTCTTCTTACTACTCTTATGTCTTCCTCGTGATTCTGAGCAAAAGGTTCTGCACTGGAGTGGACCAGCTCTGACTTGTTCTCCTCTGATGGGCAGCTTTGTAGAGCCTTGGAGAGCTTCTTGGAAGCACCAGTCTGTGTTTTAGCTGTTAGAGCTGATTTGACGATCTGCTCTTGGTCAACAGGGCAACATGGCTGACTCGTCTCTTTGTCTGATGAGTTACATTTTGGACTTCTCTGAACTTTGTTATCTGTGAGAAGAGTTGGGACAGAAGCACCAGAGAGCGAAAGAGACCCTTTGCCTGTCTTGCTAATGGGTCTCTTTGTGCTGGTGTTCTTGACCCGACTGGTGACAGAACAATTGTTCTGCAAGTTGGAATTTGAGTCACCTTTGTTGATCTTGGAGCTGATTTTTATGATGACAGTATCATCAGGGGAAACACACTGAGTGCCCTTCTCTTCATTTTTGCTTTCTAAAGAGCTTTGCCTCGGAGAAGATGAGATGGTAATGACTTCTGCTGAGGTTTCTCCAGTAGGGAACACAGATTTTATTTCAGACCCTTTCTGCAGAGTTCCAGCACCAGAACAGGGACCAGATACTTGTCTCAAACAGAGACTGGGCTGACGGACGACGCTCTTTAGAGGGTCCGTGCTGATGTTGGTCCTGGGTCTGTTGGCCCTAATGGGCTGGGCCCTCCGCTGCAACAGACCAAAGATGTACTTCTCCAGGTGTTTACTGGAATGAGTTTGGAAAGTGGAGCCTTGAGGTCTAAGAGACCCTGAAACAGAACCGAGTATGGGGAAGGTTTCTGTTTTGAGACATTCACCACCAGCTTCATCTCTGCACTGACCTCCGTCACCAGAAACCTGCAGAAGTGCAGAGCCTTGGACGGCCGCAGCGTGTGACGGGCTTCGGTAGTTGTAAATGTCGCTCGCATTTCTGGGGAAAAAATTGCAGAGATTTTTAGACGGGGAGTCGGTGGGAGCCAGTGACATAGCCTCCAGAGAAGCCTGGTGAGGAGCTGAGAGTGAGCGGCGGACAACACCAGAGGAACCCGAGTCGTCATAAAATCCTCCAACCAGCACGTCATACTCCAAACAGCTGGCCAGCTCCTCTGAAAACAGAAAGAATTTCAGTTTATTCGTTCAGAACACGAAGAAAGCAGAATCAAACACAGCTGCAAGTTATTCACCGTCACAGCATGGCATGTATCTTGGTGAACGTCAACACGTTTAACGGCCGAGAACTATTGAACACAGTGTCAAACACAGACAGTCTAACTTATTGCGAGTTTATTTCATGCTGCTGATCTGCTGAGTGCCAACAGCTTGCAGGAAGTAGGGTCTAATGGTCTGCTGAGTGAGGCTGAGTGAGGTTTGACTCTGTTTGGTTAGGCTGCAGATTGAACACTCAGGCATTAGTAAGTGGAAAATTCCTTTCAGTGGAGACAGAGTGCTGGGAATATTAACCCTGTGTGTGCACTCCATTCTCTTCATGCATGTCAGAGTTTATGTCTGAAAGTACTTCGCTCATTACTGATGTACATGCTGTTCTCAGATAAATTCAATATTATTGAATGATTCAAAAATGTGACATTAATTGATATTAATCTTTCCATCTGTCTTAAATGCATATTTCCATTTCTAACTCAGTAAATATGTTTTAGCAGTTGTCAAAACAATCTAAAAAGTCTTATAACAGTTTCTTGCATGTTGTAATGAATATTAAAATATGAAAAGAAACTGTTGATAAAATGTTAACTCTAATTGGTCAAATGTTCAATTAGGCTTAATATTCCTAACTAACAACAACGCAGACTAGATGCTTTTACTGACAGAATGTTTTTTTCAGTGACCCAACTTGGACTTTGGAGGTTATGGGGGTGGATAGAGGGAGAGGAAAGGGACTTGCGAACACTTCTGATATAATCATTTGCTTCATACTTACTTTCCTGGACTTTAAAAACTGTATTTGCAGTGTTAACTCCCCTCCCCCGTCCCCCACTACAGGTTGTTCTCTGTAACATTACAACTTTTCATATAAATATATTTCTCTGCCTGACTTTATACATTCTGCACAAAGCGGCTGTGGCAACACTAATAATTCTACATGTGTTCAGGCATTTCAGTCTTCTATATATTTATTTGTGAGCAGTCAGTGACAGACTGCTGCATCCTAGCAGCATAAAGCTGTCAGCTGTGAGACTCTAGAACCATCGCTGCTCCCACCAAACTCAATAAGTATTTACATTTATCTGGGTACTTGAAGTGGTTTACTCATTTCACAGAACATTTCTGCTAGAATTGACTCATCTCTGTTTTATTTTCATGCAGCATCCCTTTCCTTTCATTATTTATTTATTTATTATTATTTTTTTGCCAAGTGTTTATTTTTGTCTGAAACATATTTTGGAAAGAAACAGGTTGTGATTTTTCTGCCAAAATGACTTTTTGCACAAAAAAAAGAAGAAAAAAAGACTTTATTTTAAGAAGGTGGTGATAGTGTAAATCTGTTTTTAAATTCATAAACATACAGTATATCCACATTTTGTACATTTAAAAAAAATCTACTCAGTTGCACATTTCTTTGGATTGGAATATGCTGTTTTTGATAATTGCATAGTATGTTATATTGTAATTTCATCCTTACAGTACAGTATATGGTTAGTTTTTCAAAATTGTTCAAAATGTAAATGAAAAAACTGATCCTATGCAACTGCATAGTCCTTAGGATCAGAGTATGCTTTATTAAAATATATTTTTAATGCTTTTATCTTGGTGTGACCCTACATCATTTGATGTCGTTACTTTGCTGCTGTTACACCTGGATTTTCCTCGCTAAGGGACAATAAAGAATATTTCTATTCTATTGATTCATTGTCAAGCCCACTAAATATCCCACAGAGATTCTTCTTCATAAATAAGAGCGTAATGTGCTGCAAATGTGCTGGCAGTAAGAACACGGAAGACGCTTTGACATTAGAGATAAGATCAGAGAACGCAGCAGATGTTAGCTTTATTTTTAGCTTCTCTCACACCAGCTGCTAACATCTCTGTACAGTTTCTACTGCTATTCACCAGAACGCTGCTTTAAGAAAATCTAACCTGTGCTTTTAATTTCAAACCAAAAACTTAACAAAATGGGGCAGCGGCCCCCACGGCAACTGGCCTGACAGCAGAACCCCGTTTAAAGTCTCTTAAAGGGACAGCTGTCTAAACAACAGGTGTCATTCCACGGTCAGAGTTCTAGCTGAGAGCAACTCCTCCTACACCATGTTATAAAGACACATCATCTGAAGCTTGTTTTCCATGTACAGTCTGAGAGGCTGAAGGAGGTTGACATCCACTGATCAGCAGGGAGGCTGGAAGGTTCGAAATTTGATATTCTGTCACAAGCTTCAGAGAATTTTATAGGGATTTCACACACAGCTCTCCTCTTCCTGTTAGTGTGTGTGGTTGGGGTGGAGAGAGCGGCCCTAACCACACTCAGGTATGATGTTAACGCTGATGGAAAACATTTTGCTGACTGCGTGACGACTTCCTGTTCAAACTGAGTCAAAGTACCTGTAGACAGGAAGTATCCTTCAGCGTCGGCGGTCGAACAGAAGCACTCACTGAAGACCGAGTGAGACGAGTTGGAGAGTGAGCCAGAGGCCCCGTCACTCAGTTCATAGAACCCTAGTGGAGAGAACAGGTCAAAGGTCATAATCTGCTCTGAACTGACAGGTGGACACTGCACTGACCCTGTCATCACCAGTCATGTGGTGAAGATAGCTATTCTAATATTTCATCAGTTGAAGGTCTAACTTCAACCTTCACTATCAGCTTCTGCTGGTTAAAGTCTACATTCAAGACTGAGATACAATTGTATTCTGGTCCAGAGGTTAAAAAGGCCTTACAAGGGCAGAAGCCAGGGCCCTGCGTCTTTGGGGGCCCCAAAGATTCTTTTTCCTGCATTTTTTGCAGATATTGGACTATATAAGTAAAATTAGCATGGGTAAACTGTGCTAATATTTTTGGACTTTAAAAAAATAAACACTAGTTGAGTATGTGAAATTGTATTGTATCTTTTTAGGAACAAAATGGAATCACCGTACAGGGGACATATTCATTCATATCCTCTGATCTGCTTATAAATGTACCATGATTTGCATTAGTAAAATTATTTTGTGTTTAGGGATAGGGCACCAAAACTGGCTGCAGAACCCGGGGCCCACATCTTTCTAAATCCGGCTCTGGTAGTTCCACATATTTACTTTTGTGTATGAGAATAACTTCATGTGTCTTTTCCTAAAACACCTGGATTGAGTTGAATTTATCTGGATCTCTCTGTTAAAATTAAGTAAAAACCTCACAAACATGTATAAATCTCTTTTTTTTCTTCTCTGACTTTATCAGTCATTATCTGATATTAATATACATTTAATCTCAGAATTAGATTTTTTTCCCCCTCCAAAAATTAACAGAAATGATTCAGAATTTCAAAATCAGATTTGCAAAAATATTTCTCTGTCTTCATAATTCTTGAACATATCATTACCATCAGAGTTGTCTTATTGGAAATATTTTGTTTTCAAAATGCAGTGAAACAATGAATCCATCTGGGTTTTTGTCCGGTTCATTACTGAAATCCAAATGGTTTTGTATTTAGGCATGTCATAATAAACAATAAATCAATTAATTGCATGATAAACTAAAGCAAACTCATTTGCTTGATTCATCGTTTTTCTCTTTTCTCTCTCTTTTCACCAAAACTGGTCTTCAGTCTGGTGCTTTGGTTTCAATTATCCCTTTTTTGAAAGACAATTTTGTCTACAGAGAATTCAGAATTAATTTTGTTTGTTGTTTCTCTTGTTTAGTTTATTTAATTTGGATATTTAAAATGTCTTCTAGTTACAATGTTTACATGTTCATCAAAATTTAAAGTTTATTGATCTTTGAGACTCTGACATTCTTGCATTACTCTTCCACTGTTACTATCGTATTAGTTGAAAGTTGTCTCAAAACAACAATATTATCGTTTATCGTAATAAGTTCTGGGACAATTTATCGTTATTGTGACGGGCCTATGTGTATTGCATGATGACAAAAGTGTTGAAGGTTCCGTGGGGTTCCACCTGAGCTGGGCCTGCTGTCAGTCTCCAGTTGGTCATGTGACGGCTCCGGATCCAGTTGCAGCTCGTTGATCTGCTGGTCCAGCTCATGTAACTCGCTGATGACTCCGGCGTCCCTCCTCAGACAGCTCTGAGACACAAACACACAGTTCAGGCTCCGTCATCTCTTCTTGTTAAGCAACCACAAGCATGAAACCAGGTTTGATGGAGAATATTTTGATCATTTCCATGTCTAAAATCTAGAAAAAGGGTAAAAAAAACCAAACAAACAAACCTAAGGTGGCTAAACACACAGATGGAAGTTGATTTTACATTGAACACTGACTCGTTTTTCTCTTTGTCTTTGACTTTCTAACAAGCAGATATTCTAAGAAACATAATCTAATCAAAATTGAAATAAATCAGATTTAAAGATGTCTAAATTGACCTTAAGTGCATGTCTGTCTGTCCTGTGTGTCTTTGTGATGGACTGAGCAACACACACACCTCCCCAGAGAAAAGAGAGGCATGGAAGATGGATGGTGAGTTATGTTTCTGAAAAGTAGTTTCCTTTCCAAAAAAGAAAGAGGAAATAAATCCTGAATCTAAGGAGACCCAGCTTTCTACAAACACTTAAATGTAGAATGAATTTGCAGCTCTACAGAGTGTAAACCATGAAAAACATAAAAGTCTGTTATTTTATGTTTCCTTCGTAGAAAAATCTTTGCAGGTACATGTCTACTAATTTCTGTGCAAAATGACCCGATCTGTGCAACAAACATTTGTAAATTTGTAAAAACAGGAGATAAAAGGTGAGAATCTGTATAAAACAATATTATTGTACTTTGTACTGTTTGAGTTGTAACGTTTCTTTACATTCCATAGTTGAACATGGCTTACAATGCTGACGAATGTTGGACACATGTTGGACTTTAACGGGTTTAATGTCTCTCTATGTGGACCCAGATAGAGGCAGATATGTTAGACTACAGATACACACTTAACAAACTGCACATGTGAATGTCTCGCTAACTCAGCTGCAAAGTCAACGTTGTTTTTTATTTTTATCGACTGTTGCATTTTCGAGTGGCTCATTCTGGCAAAAATGTAAAGACAAAGCCTGACGATAACGTCCTGCTAAATCTGCCCTACATTGTGCAGTGAGGCTGGTGGACGGACACACACACACACTCAGACACACCGTCTGGAGCGGCCCCGCCCCGCCGCTGTGGGATGGAAAACATGTGGGCTATGCAGCTCTGCTTGCAGGTCATGTGCCAAATTCCTACAACTGAGCTGCTGCAGAGAAACTGAAGCACACAGCTGCTGGTTGATCACCGACCCACCATCATTAATAGCAGCAGGTCTCTATGGAAACGACCTCAAATCTGAGGGATTATTGGTGCGCGACGGTACGTAGGAACTTGAGCTGCTCCGAGGTTCTCAGCTAAAGGTTCAGGCTGTGAAAGCATTATGTTGGTGAGAGTCAGCACACACAGCCAAACCAACACTGAAGCACGAGTCTCAGGCTCCGCCCACTACCACAGCATCTGATTCAATATCCTGTGTGAACCTGCTTCAGTCCACTGAGGACTGAATGAAAAACGAACAGAGACTGCTGCTTCTGTGGAACACACACTAGACAGCAACTCACACTGAGTGGAACGCAGAGCTCGAAATTCGGGTTAATCCTACACTCAGATTTCAAAACGTATCTGCAGAAAGCATTGCTGAACTGTGATACAGAAAGAAAAGGGATTGTTGTCATGTAAGAGTTGCTAATAACAAAAAAAATCTCAATTGTGGTGTGTATTTTTATTCTCAGCCCGATTTACTCTGATACACATAAAATCTAGAGCAAGTGATCGCCTTACAAGATCTCCTAATTAGTAGTTAGACTTCATTTGTGGGTAATTTCATCTAAATCTAGATGCAGCTGTTCTGTTTCTGGCCTCAGAGGTTTGTTAGAAAACAAGCAGCGTCATGGAGACTAAGAAACCCAGCAGCGGATCAGGGAGAAAGTCCTGAAAAGTTTAAAGCAGAGTTAGATCTAGAGCAGCATTCCTAGGTTTGAACATTTCAGAGCTTTGATCAATCCGTCATCTGGACAAGGAGAGCAGCAGGAAAGGCTGTCCACCCACAGAACCTGACAGGAGGAGCGCTAGCAGAAACTTGAAACTGGTCAGGAGGTTCACCCTCAGCATGCAGTCAGAGCTGGTTCAAATCAAAGCATAATCATTTGTTAAAATGCTCCAGTTCTACGTCTAATTAGTGGATCTGTGGCATGAGGTGAACATTTCTGTTTTTGGACGCTTTTCATCCAATCTGACCACGCTTGAACTGTTTCGCAAAGAATTATGTAGGCGTTTAAAGCTGGATGTTTCAGCGATGACTGGAGAGAAAGGCAGTGTATTGACTCAGAAGGACTGAATAAAAGCGCACACCGCACTTTTGAGATTTTTATTTGGAAACAAAATTGATCATTGCCTTCCACCCAATAATTCTGTGCTTCTCTATGTTGATCTGTGACATGTAGATCCAAATAAATATGTTAAAGTTTGTGGTTTACTGCCAATATGCACAAAAATTCAAGAGGTACCAATACCGCAAGGCGCTGTGCTTTTTCCACCAGTTTATCAGTAGTGATGTGCTGATTCTAACATTGACATGTTAAAAAAACACAGTGGAAAATATGAATATCTAATATCTGTTTTGAAAATGAAAACAATATGAATGTAGTTTCCTCCATGCTGAGTTGAACTAGCTGTGCTCTGACAACAGGACACACTGCAGGCATCACGAGGGACACACTTTGTAATTGGGAAAGAAAATGGCAACCAGTCTGCATGATCCTGCTGCTGCTGAACTCGTGACTCCTCCAGCAACAACAACGCGTTACCTACAGAGCTCACTGAGAGCAGATGCACCGATACATGTCAGAGAAGACGACTCTGCTCTACTGAAAAAGTTACAGGAGTAACTGTGCCCTGATTTGTTTAGTGCCCAGTTAGAATGAAAAAACAACAGAAAGACACATTCTAATTTTCTGACAAGAGTTTTTTGAAGTTTTTTGTGTTAATGGGATATATGCTGGTGTGAAAGGCTGCAGTTATCTTTACTCAAACTTAAAGGACTAGTTTAGGATTGCTGAGGGAAGGGTCTGTTCAGAGGAAGGAAGCTGTTAGAATAGAATAGAATAGAATAGAATAGAATAGAATAGAATAGAATAGAATAGAAATACCCTTCACCGTCCCACATTGGGGAAATTCAGGTTTAAGTGACAGAACATCAAGGAACACAAAGATATAAGTATCTAAAAATAGCATATTCTGATCCAAAGGAATGTGTGATTAAATAGGATCTTTTTTTTTAAATGCCCAAAATGAGAATTTGTGCATTTGTGCATTAAACAGTCTGTTTTCAATAAATGAAAATAAAATTGTACAAGCAGAAATGTGCCATTACCAGCAGAAAGGTCAATTAAATGAGTAAAACTGTGAAATGCAGAATGTAAACACTGACTTAGTTTGTTGGGAGCAGTGATGGCTACAGCATCTAACGGCTGGCAGAAAAGACAGTGGATCTGGAAGCGAGTAGTAGCAGCACCTGCACAGTTTATGGTAAACAAATAACGCTCATGAAAATATGACTGAATCAGCAGTGTAGTAAAGGGAAAGTTAACTGATCAAGTCATACAATATGATCCACAGACTTCTACTATTGTGTGTTCTACACCCTTCATCCCAATACACACAAACTATACAAAACAGGCAACAAAAGCAACAAACTCTTCATGCTTTTTAACAACCTTAATCAGCTCCAGATTCCAGCGGAGAGCG
Organism: Xiphophorus hellerii; assembly: GCF_003331165.1. Taxonomy (NCBI): domain Eukaryota; kingdom Metazoa; phylum Chordata; class Actinopteri; order Cyprinodontiformes; family Poeciliidae; genus Xiphophorus; species Xiphophorus hellerii. The sequence goes on from NC_045690.1 coordinate 26,470,105, forward strand.
AAGAAAGGCAGGGAAAACTCCACAAATCAGAAACGAGCTGATGAGATACCAGACACTCTCTGACAACGTTCATCCTGTTAGATTCAGACATTCAATCCTAAAAACAACAAATAGCTGCTGTAGAGAAACACACACAGCTGACGCGCCCAGTAAGACAAACCGAGTGGAATGAACTCAGACCCCGATGGCAGAAACAATGTGTACAGCAGAACGGCAGAGGCCAGTCCGAGAACTACAAAGTAGACAAGATAAAGTTGTAAACCGTTAGAGGATCGTATTCGGTGACGTCTCTCTCTGGCTCTCTAAGCTCTAACAGTGCAGTGTGGTCATGCTGTTGTGTTAACTTAGCAACCTGACCAGGATGTGTTTGTTCTCACCCAATGACTGCTACAACTAATGGATGGCTGTGTGGGACATTTCCAAACTATTTAAAGTTGATCATTTTACAGAGGGGGACATTTGGGACAGTCGACAGTCGTTCCCGGTAATGAACTCGTCCAGTCGGTCCATCTCAGACTCTGGGCCTTTCACACCACGAGAAATGTTACAGCTCATGACGATCTCTGCCAGCTCGAGATGGATCCTGTGTAGAACGCTATTATCAAATATACCATGAAATAACATCGTAACAAAACTACTGTGAGGTGAGTCTGTCACTTTCACCCATAGGAATGTTCATTTCATAGTCGTCAAAGGTCAGGTTTATGTATTTTCCAGCCACATAATATCATTTTACAGGACAATCAAGTAACTATGTTAACTTCATTTGTTAGAAAAAATATTACACATACCAAATACAACTTAAAAGAAATTTTACTTCAATATTCAACTCCTTGAAATTGGGAATGTGTCTCTTTAAGAAGCTCATGCTTTTTCTGAAACTCCGCCTTCAGGAAATCATTGCAATATGGCTACTCTATTAACCCTTTAACAACATTTTTACCAGGGTCGCACTGAGAAGCAGCTCCTGCAATGATGAGTAGTTCCACCAGATGTTTGCTAATTGCTGCTAGCTAGTCTGAAGGAGCTGAGTGGAGGAGTCACAGGGAAGGGCTGCTCTGCGAGGTGGAAGCTTGGAAACTGCAGCTCCGAAGGTGAAGCTAGGTCCACCCAGGCGTTTTACACAGCTGAGTGGTTAGCATGGAAATTAAAGGATTTCTCAAAGAATCATATCAACACTCCAGGTATGTTTTTGAATAACATTGTAACATGATGTAAAGCTCAAAAAAGTAATTTTTACATGATGCTGCCCCTTTAAGAGATTAATTTGATGATAGTCAATCAGTTCTGTTTGCAAGGACAGACATTCAGAGATTTTGTTTACCAGCTGCCACTTTATGAACAGCCTCCCTGTCCTTACAGACTTGGGGGAGGGATTATCTTTGTGATGTAACACAGTAACTGAGATTTGCTGAAAACAAAGACAGAATTAAGAAGCTTCTACTCAAAGTTTGGTGTTGGGTCACGAGATTCCTGGTTTGATTAGAGGACTGTGACAGTTCTGAGTCTGTCCTGGATTATCCTGGCTGTGCAATGTGCTTTATGAAACCTGGTGGATGTGGAGGAGCAGCAGCTCAGGCTCCGCTCAGATGGTTGGAGCTCCTCGCCTGACCTCCGTCAGCAGCACCACTTCATTTAAACACTGATCTGCTGCTCTAGCATGCAGAGTTTCCTAACCTTAGCAAATATTTATCAAACCTATTAACCAGAGGAAGACTTAACCTTTGGGAAATAAAAGCAAAAATAATCTTCAGTTTGGAGAAATGTAAAACAAACAAAAAAAGCATAACAAATTCAAACTCTTACTAAAAGACAAAGAAAAATGTCAGTTCAGCATGCTTTAGTAAAATCTGAAGCCTTGAGACGCCGGGAATGAAAACTGTATACAGGTAAAGTTAAAAGGCACAAAGCGATTAATGATCTTTGTCTTTCTGAGCCCTGCCTGCTGGTTAACGGAGCCTCTCTGCGGTGCGGACCGTGGGGACCTACCAGCTGTTTCCGCAGCACCAGGATGTTCTCCTCGCAGCTCAGCTGAGCATCGCTCCGCGCCTCCTTCACCTCCTCCTTCAGGGCGCTCAGGACCAGCAGCTGCTGCCGGTGCCGCAGGTACTCCAGCTCTCCCAGCACCGACACCATGAGCTCCAGCCGCTCCCGCACGGAGCGCAGCCGCTCCCCGTCCGACGGCGCTCTGTGCCGGCCGCAGCGGCCGTCTCCCTCCCGCCTAGAGGCTGCAAACAACGGCATGTCCAGCGGCTGTAGCTCCGTCTGCTCCCTGCAGCATCGGTGGTGTGTGGGGAATATGCACCCACTGACACTCACCGAGCTGGAAAGATCCGATGCATAAACCCGAGCAGATCCCGAACCAGCTGGTGATTTAACAGGAAAGCGGGATCAAGTAGATCCCTTCATGCCCGTGGGTGGGAGAAACCGGGGAAACCACGGGGGGAAGCATCGCATCCTCCACGCAGAGGGTCCTCCAGCAGCTCTGCACAATCTGACGCCCGACGTCTGGTGGACCACCCAAAGCCCCGCCTCCTCAGACTGACACGCCCACACACTTGATGTCACCAGCTAATTAAGCAGTTTTGCTCTCAAGAACACCAAAATTAAACAGAATGGTGTATTTTACCTAAATAAAAGTGAATTCTGCCTTTGCTTCCTTTTTTATTTAAATTTTCTTCCCTTTATGTCTTACACAGAAGGGAAAGTAAAAGAACATGAGGAAATGAGGAAATCTGAATAAATTTTAAAAAATTACCAGATAAATACAGAAAAACAAAACAATTAGAAAGAAAACTAAATGAAACAATGTGACAGTAAATAAAAATTTATATTGTAATTACAGAATATGAAAAATTAGAAAGACAATAAATGAAACAAAAATGGAAGTTAACAACTTTGAAAATAAAATGAAAAATTGACTGCTGTCAAATGATCATTTATTTTACACCATGTAATCAAATAACGAGGGAAAGTTCTTATTTTGATGCAATATCAGACATATCTGTTTCCAGTTTTGGCAGGGTTTGCCTTCTATATGTCTGAATAGGATAGAAACGGGAAACATGGATAATTAATAGTGGTGTACTACAAGTACAGGAGGAAATGATAAAGTTTGGATAGTTGAGCAGAAGAAATTCAGAACAGGTCTCCAACACCAACCCATGGCTCCCAACAATGAAAGGGGACACAGTGACTGACATCATTAAAGTGCGCATTAAGTCTAAAAGAGCTACATTTAAACGAAGTCTCACTTTAACAAGCAAAGTATAATGTGCTGTAACCTAAATGTGGAATAGTTCAAAATAGTTTTCCTTCTTTTGAAATAGCAACGGTGCAGTAATTATTTTCCTACCACAACATTTGGTGGGAAAAGCAACTCAGACGTTGATCTGCAGCTAAGTGAAGTTAAGTAGCTGTTAGTGAGCTGTGACAGAAAGCCTGGACTTCCTACAGCTTCAGGGATCTCAGAGTATAACTTGAACTTCTAGCTTCTAAGACTTGTTTGCTCTCCGACTGGCGTACGTGAGCTTCCTCTTTGTTTTGCTGAACATGTGCAGAGCTCTGTAGGCCTGAGATCAAGTTCATCTTGCTCTGCTTCATTATGTTTAATCCTGGTTTGTGAGAACATCGATCTCTGCACAGGCACACAGGACCTCAGGGAACCAATCAACTGTCTGATCAATAGCTCTTCTCTTCCTGTGTTTTCTTGGATTAAAGGTTTTCTCCTTGGCCTAATCAGGATGAGGTCTCTCTGTGTCACATAACGCCCAACACCATCCACTTCCTGCTCATCAGCTTCCTGATCAAACGCTAGTCTGTTTATTGTGAACATGGTTCTGTTGTATGTTTTTTTTTCTCCTTTAAGGATTTTGTGTAGCCATGAAAAATCATCATCATCATCATCATGTTGGCGACACATTTTGTCAACATGCATCAGCTTTTAAAATGACTCCTTTGACACAAGCTGTGTATAAAGCTGAGATCTTCTCTCTGGGACAATCCATTCACTTCCAGCCCAAATGCAGAAGTTACTGTAAACTAAATCCGATTCTTACTTCCTGACTACTTTTTAAAATAAGTGAAAGACAACAAAATGTGTATTAAAAGTCAAATATGTAACTTTTAATCTGAAAGAACACCACAACATTTAAAACAATCAAACAGTCAATCACTCAAATTTACAAAAGTTAAAGGCTGCAGGGAATGATTCCACGGAGTTAAGAGAAGGAAATCATGAGTATCTGATCAGAAGACGTCGCTGGTGGAGGAGTCTGTGTCCACATCCACTGACCCGCCGGTCTCCTCGTTTCTATCCTGGGCTCTACAGGTGGCCAGATGAACACCTGTCTTCCTGTCTCCTCCCTGTGGATTTTGTTTGTCCAGATGTCCAACATCTAAGAAAAAAATAATTATCTTATAAAATGAGCAATTTGACTGGAAGGTCAGGGTTGTTCTAGAGTCTAGACAAACCCACTTGTCTTAAAGCCATTTTGTTAAGTAATTAACATAATGGCTTATGGATATCTTAACATTTTTATGTTTTGACACTAAACACATATTTATTTTTGTATTGTATAAGTGCAAATAAAAGTTGGTTCCATTAAGCATTTTAGGGCTAATCTGCAGTTTTTCTTCAAGTCTTTTAGAAACATTTAAACTAAATAGAACAATGTAGGTCTCTAACATTTCTTGTGTTATTTACTCACCACTTAATTTATTTTACACATTAGAACTGCTATTTGATTTCCTGTTTTAGTGCTTTACACTAGAAGATATTTTACATGCACTTAAAATCAACAGATTGTAACTTCTGGGTTAAAAATAATCTAGTCTTTGGTGACTGTTAATGACCATACTGCCTCAGTTAAGGTCAGAGTTTATCAGGAGTCAACATGAAAGAGAGACTGGGGATGTGGAACTGTTTGGAAGGTGCTTGTTTTGTTACATCTGATATAAAACAGTATCCTGGCAACAAGCAACCCCTTGTTCTACTCTCTAACTTCCTGCAAAGCGTCTGGGCTTCCTGGAAGCCTCTGTTGAAGTTTGAATCGATTGGAAATGTTAGTGACTGGCCAAATTCGCTAACATTTTAAACACAAACAGTAAACACTGTCTGCAGTGTGAAACAACCACCCCACACTGCAAAGACAGAAAGTCTCGAGCCCAATGTCTTTTCTGCCGGCAATGACCTGACTTTAAGTCATCAATACTGTGGAAGCATGGCCAACATGGACTGAATGGTGTCGTTCTCTTCATCCGCTGCCATTGCCAAATTACAGGCAGACCATAGTAGAAAATCAACATAATCAGAGAAATTCAGCTCAATGGGAGAAATCCTAGACGGAGCACTGAGGAGACATGAGAATCAAGCGGAAATGATTGAGAAGGCAATGGCCAGGTATTTTAGAATAATACTACTACTAATAATAATAATAATAATTGATGGAGCCGTAAATTCTGCTCTTTAGAAAGTCTGAAGATAAATGTCTGACCAGAGGTTAGGTCTTTAAGCGTAAGCAGCAGCAGGTCCACCGCTGAATGACCCAAAGAAACTAAACAGGGTGTTTTAAAAAAGCTTTTTTAAACTGTTTATCCATTTTTATTTTTTACATATTTGTTAAAACATCCCCATCTCCAGACTGTGTAATGAGACAGAAAATCTGTGAAAAGATGGAGCGCTTACACCTCCTCCCAGTGCTACTGCTGCCATCTTGTTTCAACAGTTACATAGTTTTTTAACGATGACCAACCGCTTTGACGTCTTTCGGTCCGGTTTCCGTGCTCACCACAGAGCCCTCGTCAAACTGTTCAATGACATCCACATAAATACAGACTGTGGAAGAACCACAGTGCTGGTTCTGTTGGACCTCAGCGCAGCATTTAACAATGTTGACCACGACATATTACTGGAATGACTGGAGAGTTGGGTCGGACTCTCCGGTCCAGTACTCAGTTGGTTATGAGTCTTGCATAAAGAACAGGGATTTCTTTGTTTCAATACGAAACTTCTCAGTGACGCAGACAGAGGTCATATATGGGGTACAAGGGCCAATCCTGGGACTCCTCTTATTTAATATCTATATGTAACCATGCAGATGACATACAGCTCCACATTCCAATGTCACCAGGTGACTCTGAACCAACCTAAGCACTGAACAGATGCTTAGAACAGATAAATGTATGAATGTGCCAAAACTTTCTCCAGCTGAACAGAAACAAACTGAAGTTAATATCTTTGGACTGATCTAGAGTCACAGCTTCGGTTATTACATCTAGAAACTAGTGATCAGGTCTGAAATCTGGTTGTAGTGATGAACTCTGACCTGAACCTTCAGAGTCACATGAAGACAGTTACAAAGTCGGCCTTCTGTCAACTGAAGAACATTTTTATAGGATAGAATTAAAGGACTAATGTCTCAGCAAGATCCAGAGAAACTCATCCACGTGTTTATCTTTAGTCGTATCGATTACTGCAACAGTGTCTTCACACATTAACCTAACAGATCAATCTTCCAGCTGCAGCTGATCCAGAAAGCTGCTGCTGGTGTTCTGACTGAAACCAGGAAGATCGAGCATATTAGTACTAAAGTCCTTCACTGAGAGAATAGACTTTAAAATACTGGTGTTAGTTTATAAATCACTGAACGGCTTAAAGATCTGCTGTTGTTGTATCAACCTTCCAGAACCTCTCAGGTCTTCTGGTTCTGGTCTCCATCCAGAAGTAGAACCAAACATGGAAAAGAAGCTGAACAAATTTCCAGAAAACTGAAAAATAGCTGAAACACTGAGTGCCTTTAAGACCAGGCTAAAACCCCTCCTGGTTAGAGCTGCTTTTCAACCATAATAAATGGAATATTAACCAACACATTTGATGTGTACTGATGATTTCAATGATGGCACTTGACAAAATGTAATGTCTGTTACAGCTTTTCTCAACTGTTGATTGTATGACATGTTTATGATGGTTTTTTTAAATGCCTTGTTGCTGAAATGTGCTATACAAGTAAACTTAAGTATGTTTTACATATATAAAAGTTACATACTGCAGCTTTAAAGTATGGACTCAAATCTGTGAAAGGACTTCAAACAGGCCGATCATCCCCATCAGCAAGCATAGAAAGTCCATGCTTGCTGAATTAAAACAATCCTGCTAGGGAATTTTGGAGAAGACTTTACCAGGAAGCTATTAACAAACTGCTGTACGGGATCAGAACTCTGAAGGCCGAGCTGGGTGGGCTCTGAGTGTGTGGGGGGAGGGAACGCGTGTTCTGGGCTGGCAGCAGCAGCGGGAACCGGGGAAATGAAGACGGGCCTTTCACAGGCTCCATAAGCAGAACGGAAACCGAGTTGGGCAGTGAAAGGATAGAGTGTGCAGAGAGTAAAGCTAAGGCCTCTGGAACACAGGGCTCAGTGTGCTTCAGCGCCGGCCTGCACAGCCACAGAGGCAGAAACACACACATCTGCACAGGTAACATCCACGTCTTTAAAAAACGACACCTGATGGCAGAGCTGGACCAAACGCTGGAGAGACGACACTGCGGAGTTCACAGACAGCAGCTCAATAAAGGAAAAATCTATTCATTCATTTGTTTGAGTCTTCTTCTGCTTACTCTCAGAGTCTCCATGGCAACATAGCAACAGTAAAGCCCTGCAGTAGTTGGACTCAATTTTATGAAGAACATGTTAAAAAGCCAAAGGAAAAACGATCTGTCTTTTACCTGGTTCTTATAGGTTTTAGTATTTAGTCCAGCAGAAACTGTTGCTATGCAACAGGACTCTGTGATTATCATCATAAAATACAAACATACAGGGATACAGTAACCTATAAAAAAATCTGCAAAGAAACACATACACACACACACACACACACACACGCACCCACCCACACACACCCCCCCACACACACACACACACACACACACACAAACACATCAAGCTGTCTGACTGCCTAAAGAATAATGCTGGTAGAAAATGGCAGAAGCGCTGAGCTGGTAGGTGTGAGATCAGACATGCTTCCATGGAAACCAGAGACTGAAAATGAAGCAGAAAAACAATAAAAATGTGTTTTCCACACAGCTAGTTTGCAGAAAATGCTGATATGCAAAGTTTTCAGAAATAGATAAACGCTAATGTTACACTTTCCCCCTACACAACATTAGAACTGTAACACAGTACAGTAATTAGTGTTAGCTTCTAACCTTTACTTCATGTAACATTAAAGCTCAGAACTCTGTTTCAGGCTACAGACGAATCGTGTGTTGAGCACCAACCGTATAGCAAAGAAATCTCTTCAAAGTGGATATTAATAAAGTTACATATGGATTGAAAGGATGCTAAACTCTGGCTCAGGTGTTTCATTGGATGTAGTGCCAGTAGAGCGGACTGCTACCAGTCTATTTCCCAGTAATCAGCACCTCACCATCTCTGTCCATCAAATCTCATTAATTTAAACTAGGACAACATTTTAGGGTGTCCTAATTTATACCTTGTTAGACGTTGCTTTTTTTTTAATTTACAGAAAAATGTAAAAGATCTTTTCTTTGTTTTTAATTATTTCTTCATATTACTAGAATTCTACCAGTGTTTTAAAAACCCAGATTGTTGTCTAATGCTTTTTCTACTTTGTAAAAGTTAGACGACAAAACACAAGTCCTTCCTGTTTCTCCAGGCTGAAGGTAACAGTCTCACTCATAAGGAGCTCTATGATCCCACTCAGCAAAATAACATTATGCATTTTGTCACAACTACGACCTCACCAGCCCAGACATACTGTACAGACGTTCTGACCTGCAGGCTGGCTGATCTGTCCGCAGGCGGAGCTCTGATCCAGTCCCGTCGGGTCTCTGGTCTGGTTCTGAGGTTTTGCCGGCCCGCAGTCTCTCACCTCCCCCACACTCACCTCGTCCTCCATCTCCTCCCTCCCCCAGGAGCCCTAAAACACCACAGGTCAAAGGTTACAGAGCGTGAATGTTTAACACCCTTCACTTACCTCCTGTTCTCAGTAATAAAATGTAGCATAATCACTGAAATACTGAGCTGTCCATCAACTGAAAGTAAAAGTAATAATCTTTGCGATGGTACATGAAAAACTTCAGGAGTTCCATTAGGTTTGCCACTAGGGTTGAATTTGATTTTTAGGGCTAACAATGAAATCCTCAAGATTTCTTTAAACAGACTGTTAGTCTGTAAGCTCATGTTTTCAAATATGCTTGACCCTGGTTTTAAAGTGCAACTGGTCAGCAAACCTCAGGCTGTGGCCTCTGTCCTCTGTGAGTGACTCCCTGATCCATCTTGGTCAACAGACTCAGCAGAATGCTACGACCTCCAACCGGTTCTACAGTGGACGAGTCAAAGGCCTGCAGGACGGACACAGAGGGACAAAACAAACAGGCTCTTAATGACTTTGATCCAAACAGCTTAGGAAAAGTAAAAGACTTTAAATAAGATCAGTCAGTTCAAATGAGAAAACCGGAACAAACTTTCCATTTTGTTAAGTGCCATCATCAAAATCATCAATACATGTCAAATATTTTGGTCAATGTTCAATTATCATGTTTCAAAAGCAACTCTAAACTCTAAGGTGGGTTTTTAGTCTGGATTTCAAAGAACTCAGTGTTTTGGCTGTTTTGCAGTTTTCTTGAAGTTTGTTCCAGATTTGTGGTGCATAGAAGCTGAATGCTGCTTCTCCATGTTTGGTTCTGGATGCAGAGCAGAACCAGAATACCAGACATGTCTGGAAGGCTGATGCAACAGCATCAGATCTTTAATGTATTATGGTGCTAAACTGTTCAGTGATTTATAAACTAACAACAATATTTTAAAGTCTATTCTCTCAGTGGAAGGGATTTAGAACTGGGTGATGTTCTCTATCTTCCTGTTTTTTTACAATCCTCTCTGTCCATACATGATTTATGTTTGTAGAGATGGAGATGCTAACGCTCACAACAAATGGTGGATATTATGATGTTTGATGCATATCAGCACAAACAGGCACATTGGAGACATTATTGACCTGACTATGAACTCTAGGGTCAAATGTAAAGATGGAACCAAAGTGAGCCATGGACAGAACAGTGACCCAGAAACAGCAGTAAATAAGCAAGAGAATAATTGAAAAAGGAAAGAATCAAATCTTGTGAGTTGTGCAGAACCAAGTCTGCAAATCTCAAGAAGCTGAAGCAACGTTGGAAAGGAGACTGGGCCAAAATTCCTCAACAATAATGTAAGAGACTGAGAAAGTCAGGCAGAAAGTGACTGCTGAGAGCTACTGCTGCTAAATAATGTTCTACTAATGGCTGGAGGATGGGACTGATCGGATCGGTTGAGTTTTTGTTGTTCTAAACATAAAACAATAGCCTTTTAGGGGCAATTTTGAATTTAAAAAATGTGCAGATTATAAAAAAACTCTTTATGTTATTGTCTTACTGCTGATACCAAAACCACAACAGCTCATGGCGGCTAGAGGTAAAAAGCACAACATATTGTTTGATGTGTATTGATGATTTTGATTATGATACTCAATGAAATGCAATGTTTGTTACTGGTTTTCTCAGTTGCTGACTGTGTGGTGTGTCTTTTTGCATTTTTATGATGCAAAGCTTTGAACTGCCTTGTTGCTGAAAGGTGCTATGATTGATTGATTGATTGACTGATCAGTGAGAATTCAGAGGAGGAAGTGATCCCACAGTCCAGGCATCGTCTACTCACCATGTCTTCCACCTCATGCAGCGAGCTGGAGAAGCTACAGACTTCCTCCTCTTCTGAAACATAAACAGATCAAAATTACAGCAACAAAGAACCACAGCTACAGGAAAAGGATCAGAACTCATTTCACCATACTGGATTTATGAATCAAACAACAAAAACCATAGAAAATATTACCGAGCCACCTTCTAATCTGTGATTTAAAAACAATATTAAAAAAAGAAAACAAAAAAATTAGTCACACTTCCCTTTAATCTCTTTCTGCGCTCTGTTTCTGAGGTTTAAGTAAAATCTTCTGCCAAAAGCAAAAGCATAAACAATCAGAACACAAAGAATCGAACAAAACAAAATCTTTGTCAAACAGGAACCATTCTGGAAGGAAACAGAAACTTGGTGCAGTCAGACCAACATGATGACTCAGCATGTTTCCACCATCAGTGGCGGCGTGAAGCTGTCAGGTAGAGGAGCAGAGCAGCAGCTCATCACTGCACAGGATGTGCAGAGCAGAACACTTCAATTTTAGACACAATTGTCTCAACAAAGGAACAGATTTTTGCTAATGATTTTTGCATTTATCATCAATTTTATAACTATGCATTTTTGTGGCAAGGAAAGAAGCTGGAATATCAGTCTGCTTCAATTTTTTCCTCAGGAAATTAAAAAGATCTGGAGCAGGGCTCTGCTGAGACACAAAGATCTGTCACTGAAAAAATACAACAATCAATCGATAAATTGATGATTATTGTTTATTTCATTACATTTATTCCCAATTATCTATAAGTATGATAAAGTCATTCTGACAAGTTTACTTGTTAGGCAACGCTTCAGATCTAAAAGGAGAATTTGTTTGTGATTTTTCTTTCCTAAATAAAAATCCCTGGATCTGGTAAATTTTTTATTTTTTACAAACAAAAAACAATGGCATTTATGTCCATCCTCTCACCCTGGACATAAATGTCACATGAATTCTGGGACACGCAGAATTAATGTGTCCCAACAGCTTTCAGCATTTTAACTCTAACTTTTATTCATCAGTCCTCAAATATCCAGCCTGAGCCTGAAGCTTATTTATGGCTAGAAAAAAAATGCAAACCTTTTTTTTCATAAAGGGAAGACGCAGCTGGTTTATGAGGTGAGGTCCTGGACGTAAGTAGCAGAAAACGTAACGTGATGTTGCTGCTAGGGTTGCACCGATTTATCTGTGCAGATTTCCTACATTTTGGGAGATCAGAGACCAGCTGATAGTAACATGTGAAGCTGATTTTTTCTCCTAATCTTATCTACCTCAGCAGAGGTCTAAATATCAGCCACTGTCTTTTTCTGCTCTGCTGTGATAGAGGTTTGACTGACGGACCCACCTATTAGGTCATGTCTGCATGTCTATAGTTAACAATAATGACTCCACTGTTGCCAACTCATCCACTTTCTTGCTATATTTAGTGACACTCAGACAAAAAATGGGAATCAGCAGGCCAGGCTTTTTAAAGATCCGTAATCAGTCAAAAAACTGCAGTCGGTGCATCCCTAGATGCTGCTCGCACCTTTCAGAGGGGCCAGCTGGTTGACGCTGATGAGTAACTCTCCCTCTGAGATGTGTTTGAGTGCAGCTTCGGTCTCTGCAGTTACAGCGCTGCTGCTGCTACTGCTGCTGCTGGAACTGCTGCTGCTGCTGGAGCTACTGGTTTCCAGATGACTGGGAGGAGGAGCAGGACTGGGTTCTGCCCGAGGAGGCTGGGACTGAACAGGAGCGGGGCTGCTGACCGCCGGCTCCTCCTCTGCTACAGACAGTGGCCTGATGGAGGAGAGAGGATGGTGTTTGAAGAGCCATGCAATCTCAAACACTTCCATCCTGACGTGTGTGTGTGTGTGTAGGGGTGCACGTACAGAGGGTGTTCCTGTGACTCCAGCTCTTCCAGCTCGTCCAGTGAAAGTTGTGGGTTCCCCTGTGAGGCTGGGGGCGGAGCTTGATGAGCAGCAGAGGAGCTTACGTCGGGCAGTCGGGGTTCTGGTGTGGCAGCCGGCGTAGCTACAGGTTCTGAGGTCACAGGCAGAGGAAAGTACATTAATGCATGATTGTAATCAAGTATTATCCTGACCAGAATGCTGTTACATGTATATCAGATTATACAGAGATAAGAAGGCTATCATCCTGGTTTGATCAGGCTGGAATGGGTAGCAAGGAGATCTAAAAGAAATTACACCAAATGTGTGATCAGCTTCCACACAAGCCTTTAGATCAGAAAGACTATAAACCTAGACTGTACAATAACCATAATCAGACTGGCCTGGAATCAGGTTTTAAAAATTTGATCAATGTAATTTGGGCTGAAATCAGATTATAGTTGAAGATTTTATTAAAAACACACTCCTATGAAATGTAAAAGCCTGTGTCACCCCCAGATGAAGAGACTGTAAAAATCTTTTTTAAAAATTCTAAAGATCTAGAAGATCCAACAATCAACTAAGAGGGGTTGAGATACATTTATTTGTAGCCAAGCTTCCTTTAGAAAAGCGGTGGCTGTCCTCTACAGAGTCTTTCTCCCGCTGTCGTCACCAAGGCTCCACAACAACCATTACAGGTCATCAACATGCCAAGTCATTCATCTGGCTGTGATGCTAGAAAAATTAAACATTTTCTCTCCAAACATCACAAACATAAAAGTGTAATGCTTTTATGCATCTGTTTTTATACTTCTTAACTTTTGCCAACTACAAACTTTTGGCCCTTTCACACTTAAAGCATAAGATCAGTACTACTGTTAAAGTTTGCTGGTGGTAGACCTGGAGCTGTGACTGGCTGAGGAGAGTCCTGGGGAACTGGGCTGGATGGTTTAGATGGAAGAGGAGTGGCTGCTGGGGTGGAGTCTCTGCTGAGCTGGGGCCTGCTGGGTGGAGGTGATGGGACTGGTGTTGGGACCAGTGGAGCCACTTTGTCCTGGTGCAGAAATGTGGAACATAAGGAGGTGAAACAACAGCTCACATCATTTCAGGGAGCTGAGGAGTTCTTAGTACCTCCTTATCTTCTGACTCTGGTGCTTCCGGTCGTGGTTCTGGAGCCGTAGCCACTGAACTGGTCTGGGCCAGCATCTGGGCCACGGTTTCAGTCAGAACCTCGTTCACCAGCTGCCTGATCAAGGCCGAATCCACCGAGACGTTGGCGTCTACGAAGAGCTGCAGACCTCCACCTCCTGCTGCTTCCACTGCAAACACACGGCAGGTGGAGACAAGACGTTCATCACAAGTTAGGACAGAAACTCCCCATGAAACCTGCATTATGTAATAACATCAACCTTCAAAATGTAATAAAACAAAATGTAAAACTATGTAATAATTGATGCAAAATGTCATAAAATCCTTGAACGCATTTTGTTATACTTTCTGCTGCAGTGCGTAATGATATAATATTTTATGCATATTACTATAAAATGTGTAGGTAGTTTTTTCAGAGAATACCAGTGTACTTTTTAAATACTTTAATCAGATCAACAGGTTATTCAGTACTTAAGAGGAAATGGATACCATGATCTACGAAAAGTGATCTATGAATAACAACCTATTTATCATTATGATGGCAAAGACATGACCCTGCCAGCAATTAGTGCTACACAGAGTCAATATGAATGCTGAACAGCAGGGGGCGCTTCCTTAATGAAGACTGGCTTTAGAGCAGGTGTGCCTCATGTGTCCCAAATGTTCATTACACAGTTAGATGTCTGAATCAGTCAGGTAACTGGGATCAGAACATTACATAATGCGCCACATTATTATGTAATAATCGGTGCAAAATCTAAAAGTGTTACTACATAATGCCGTAGAAAGTATTACAAAATGCGTTCAAGAATTTTTTGTACATAATGTGGTTTTAATTATGTTTTATTACATTCTGAAGGTCAATAATGTTACTACATTATTACATACACTTTTAGTGTTACCAATATCTGAGGTGAAACTCTGCTCCTCAAGCTCTGATTGGTCAGTGGAGTCATTCTGGGCAGGGTCAGGTGGGGCAGGGCGATACATTTCAGCTATCATCCTGGACATCAGCTGCTGTTCCACCCTGAACAGAACCAGCAGCAGCACAGTCAGACACAGCAACAGTAGCATGAGTGAAGTCCAGACCCACCCTCACCACTCCACCAGCCGGTTCTCCAGGATATCCTGCGTCCGGCCACAGCCCGCAACAGGGGTCACAATCTCAGCACGGCGAGAGGAGGGGGCTTCAGGCGGGAAGGCCGGGCTGTGGTACCGCACTGGAGCCAGGGGCGGGCCTCCCTCCAGGACCACCACCTCCTCACCCACATCACTGTTCTCCTCCTGGAGAGTCATCGGGGCAGAGCAGAGGAAAAGCTTTCTCACTGCGACTGAAGGGAACAGAAGTTGCTCTGATGTGGCAGCAGATATCCAGAGTTTTACAACCTTCACCCTGATGATCAGCAAAGAAACTTTCTCCACGGTGATTTTCCAGAATGTCTCAGAAAGCCAATAATATGTATGTCAGCACAGAAATATTTAAAAAATGTAAGTCAGAAGAACATTTTGTTTTGTAGTTGGGAGCTTCCTTTATAATACTGAAGAAACCGTTGCCATGGTGAATTAATGTATTCCCACCAAACTGATGTTGGTGTTTCACTGCAGTAGTGTATACTATGATCACAAGAGTTTATGAAACATAACAAAATCACCTCAAACAGGCCGACCTGATCTTTTAACAAGGTAAACACAGTATGCTGATGTGTGCTAATCTATCTGTGTCCAGCAGGAGGCGCTGCTGATGCACTAAATAAGTCAGGAAGAGAGGGCGTTTACCTGGTGGACATCAGTGACAGAGAGAAAGTTATTTCCCGGGAAGCTGTTTTCTTCATCCTTGTCATCTTTTAGAGGCTCTGCTGCTTTGATCTCAATGACGCGTGATGGAGAAGATGGAGGCTTTTCTGGAACCACCTGCTGCTCCTGTCAACATCAAATCACCAGAGTGAGCACTCAGACATTTTTTTCCACAAGAAATTATCTAGAAATAGTCCAATTAAAGTATTTTTCAAGCAGGATTAAAAAAAGAAAAGTTATTCTGTGTTGGCCAGCGCCCCACACCCCACATTTTTAATACATTACATAACATCAACGTCATATTTGACTGGGGCCGTGGGGCCTTTTCACACCACCGTTCTCTGTTTGCTGTTAGGGGTTGGGGTCGGGGGCAGCGCTCCGGTTCTCCCAGGATTGTTCAGATTTTTGGATTGTGGCTACCAATTCACTTCAATTCAAAAATACTTTATTGATCCCACAGGAAACTAAATGTTGCTGTAAATCATATTAATTTAAAATTTTCAAGGAGTTATAGTTGATAGTGATGACGGTTGGCAGGAAAGATCTCCCGTAAAGGTCTGTATAACAGCAAATCCGAAGAAGCCTCTGACTGAAGACACTCGTTTTGTAAAACAGTCTTGTGAAGAGAATGGTCAGGGTTGTTCTTAATCTTATGAAGAATCCTTCTTTGCATCATCACCTCCAGAAGTTAAAACAGTCACCCTCAGAACAGAACCAGAACAGAACCAACCAGCCTTTTTTATCAGGTTGTTGAGCCTTTGTAGATCTCCCTTTGTGTGCTCTCATTGGCATTTTGGGGTTGGAGCTCTCCTGCGCCCCCCTGTGGATGGGAGATTCTGTGCTTGGTAGCTCATGTTCAGTGTTTGTGTGCTGGTTGGGGTTGGCTCTGTGGAGGAACTCATATCGGGGCTTGTGGAGCCCAGGGGGCCCTCTGTGGATGGGGCCGGCGTCTCTGTTATGCTCCACTCTTGGGAAGGTAAATCTGTCGGGCCTCACCTCAACACTCAGACAACAATCCTGAGTGCCACACTGCCTGACAGGACACTCAAAATAAAAAAAAATGGAGGCGCTGCTAAGTCACTAAATATGTCAGGGGTTACCTGGTGGACATCAGTGACAGAGAGAAAGTTATTTCCAGGGAAGCTGTTTTCTTCATCCTTGTCATCTTTTAGAGGCTCTGCTGCTTTGATCTCAGTGACGCGTGATGGAGAAGATGGAGGCTTTTCTGGAACCACCTGCTGCTTCTGTCAACATCAAATCACCAGAGTGAGCACTCAGACATGCATTTTTTCAACATAAGAAAAAATAATGAAGTTAAAGTATTTCTCAAACAAGATTAAGCAAATTTAGTTATTGAGCAATTATTTGTTGTGAATCAACTGATAAATAAACCCAGAACAAACACTGAAAACAGAACAACACAAATAATCGAGCATTTTCAAAAACACCTTCAGAGTTCCAAGCTTTATGTAAAAAAAAATAATAAAAAAAAACTTGAGAAATTTCCAACACTGCCCAGAAACAATAAACCACATTTGCTCCTGTTCATCGAGGAATGAGTGGGTTTCATGTGGAAGACCTGGACTGGTCTGCATCCTGAGACACAAAAACACTTTGACCTCGCCAAAGTCTGGAGTTAAATCCAGTTCAGATCCCATAATATCACCTAAAGAAGGATGTTCCTAGTCAAAGCCCCTCTAATGTTGCTGAATTAAAACATTTCTGTAAAACAGTGGGCTAGAATCCCCCATCCCTTAATCTTCAGCTGCCTTCACAAATTCTCAATCAGATTCAAGTGGGGAGAGGCTGAGCTGCTCCAAAACGCTCTGTCCTCTTCCTCTACAAAAGAAGATGACTTTTTCTACTTCTTATCTCCAGACTGTATCTGCTGCCTCTGTGTGATGTTCCATTCTCTCAGACAGACGTCCATTTTGGACACATGCTATGTGTCTGGTTGTCACCTTCATGGGTTTTCTTCTGTTTTCTTATGTTTAAATATTTTATTTTGTGTCCATTATATGAATTATTTGAAAATGTAATAACCACACCTAACAAAAGAACAAAACAACAACTGACATTTAGTGAGTGGAAATAACGACAGAGTGAGAATTTCGGCTCTTGGGCAACATTCAGTCAGTTTATATTTAAAATTTTACTTGTGAATATGAAAAATGACTTGGAATCTTCAACAAACATTTCATTCAGGTTGCACTGAAGTGTTTGGATGAATGTTATGTTGCATACAACTTGAGCTGTATGAGCAGAATTATGATGCAGTTCACCTGGTGGTTGTTGGCTCCATCGTTCACGTTGGCCTTGCTCCCTGACAGAGGAACAGGAAGTACTGATGCTCTGTCCTGAACACGCTCACACCTGGGAAGACCTGCAAAAGCAAACATGCATGATGTCATTTTCAGATCTATACTACTTTCATTATTTCTTTCATTGAAGCTTATTGTGAAAGATAAATGTTTCTTTTATTTAAAAAAAAAGAGATATCAAATTTCACACCTGTTGAACTGGCTGGATGTCCCAAATAACTCAAGCCAAAGTACATTTTTCATGCAAATTAAATGTCTTCAAACCCCAATGAACTGAAGCAACAACAATGTGAGAAACAGAGAAACTACTGAGCATACGGCAACTACAACCTGAGGATCGTGAATTCATCTTTTATTTGTAAGTAATGGGTTAGGTTGTGTGTTCTTGGTAGCCTCCAGGTTAGATTTATTTTACAACCTGTCAAAGACAGCAGAACAACAGTATAACTCCACTTTAAATGAGTTATAAATTTAAAGTATAACTCATCACACTTAAATGTAAGTGTAATGAGACTGACTCGTCTGCTGCCACAGACGAGTCAGTGGCAGCTTTTGTGTTTGTTTAAAGCTATTTGCCACACACCATAAGACATGACGGAAAGGTCCAGAGTGCTAGGGAAAAAAGAACTTGCTAGGACCACGCTAATAACAATTCATCTTAAAATAAATTCCTTTTGAGAAGTAATTTTAACCACTTAAAGGTTTCAACCTCAGTGCACTGGAATCTTTTAAAACACACCCGCCAGTCTTTCCTTCCCAGTAGGACAGACCTGGTGAGGTACCTGCTTGTGTTGTAGCATCTATGTGTTCTTAAGACTAGTCTGTCGCAACCAAGCCACTATCAGACCATGAGACTAATGCAGTAGAAATTCCTGCCAAAGAAGAGAACAGATGAGCGCGATCCACATTTTCTCCATCTCAAAAATACAATTTCAAAAATATGACCAAAAACAATCTCCAATGTATACAGCAATGCATAATTCCCTAGCATCACTGCTACTGAGGACAGAAGATTTCTGAAAGAAAATTCTGGTGTGGCTTACATTTAAGAGCCAGGCACAAAGTCACACAAGTGTTGTTGCACTTGAAAAAAAAAAAAAAAATGGGGTTCCTACACAGTTTTTATGACCATTCTGCCAGAGTTAATCCTTTGATAAAAACTAAATATGAGTTTATTGCATAAATTTAAAGTAAAGACAGGTTGTAAATACAAAACTCAGCTGGCTGGATGGATTGACAGCAGCATCAATAATAGTATCTGTGCTCAGAGTGTAGATGTCCAGTGGTTTACTGACGCAGTGGGATTGCCCTGGCAGCAGTGGAGCGCTCTGCACTGTTCACCACAGGTCGAGCAGAGTGGTGTAAGGATAAGTGGGAGTATTGGGAAGCTTGTCCCGCTGACAAACTGAGGACTGGAGCGAAACTGGTCTGAGTCTTACAGGACTTCAGCCTTATACCTGACAGGAGACACAGACCACAAGCCAATCAAGAAAAGGAACAGCCTCCACAGATGAACATAAGTGACTGGATGTATCTCCTGACCTCTGATGCTTTCCACCAGTCGAGGGTGCTGTTTCCTGCCCAGAGGAGACACAGGAGAGCTAAAACGAGGGTATGGGCTCTTCTTCAGGGTTCGCCTGAGACCTTCGTGAGGGAGTCTGCCGTACAGACGAGTCAGATAAAGCTCTCCATCCATGTCGTTTTGCTGGCTGCCCATCAGGTTACCTGAGACTCCAGCAGGCTCTGCCTCCTGCAATCACACACACAAACCAATGATAAAGTTATCACCTGGACTTCACTGACCAAAAGAACCTGCAGCACTGCCAGCAGAATCAGGAATGACCATTCTGTGTCCAGCAGTCTGGCCTCTGCCTCCTCTTCCCATCACTGGCCGATTACTCGCTCCTCTGGGCATGCTCACTGGCTTGCCCCTGCCTGCAGCCCTCTGCTGTGGCTTTGTTGCATTTGTTGCTCTGCAATGACTGGCATCTAGAGCAGGCATGGCACCGTGAGGAGGGGGAGGATGACCCTGAGTCTGAAGAAACAAGACAGCTTAGAAAACCTCATCAGGATCTTAATAGGCCTGTCGCAATAAGCAATAAATTAGTTAATTGCATGATAAATTAAAACAAGATCAACAATTTTTGTGATTTAGCCTTTTTTCCTTCTCTCTCTTTCCACTAGATAACAAAAGTCTTCAATTTTTTTGAAGGGCAATTTTGTTTACTTCATAATTCATTTTACTTGCTGTTTCTGTTGTTTTGTTTATTTATTCTGTATATTTAAAATGTCTTCTGGGTCCGATGTAAACAGTTTTATTAGAATTTAAAGTTTATTCATCTTTGAGAATGTGTTCTTGCATTGTTTCGTCATTACCATTATATTACTTGAAAATGGTCTCAACATAATGATATTGTCGTTTATCCCAAAAACATCTGGGACAATTTATTGCCCAGCAAAATTTGTCATCATGACAGACCTAGATGTAATGTTTGACTAACACAAAGTAATGCATAACTGTGAAGCAGAAGGAAAACATTAACTTTCCAAAAGGTGCATGCCACACTTTTGTGAAAGTGTGGCATGCATTGGGATTCAGTAAATCTAATACCCTGAAACAAAAATGGCAGCTTTCTATTCACGTCACAGGCACGCATCATTTGTGTTGTTTTGTCACAAACTCTCAGGCAGTGCACTGGAGCATGTGATTGCACAATGCAAGAATGTGAAAAAATGCAAGTCTTGAGGCTCTGCAAACCAAGGAGAAAAAAGAAACACAACATAGATGCAAATTATGCTGATCAGAACTGATCCTGGATTTCTGAACGTTTACCTGGACATCTCTGGTTAAAGAGTTGATCCAGGCATCCACTGTCTTCTTTATCCGCACCTCTTCAGTTAGGTCTCTGCAGGCGACAAAAGTGGCTTTACTCCTCAGTTCATCCTTCAAAGGTTTCAGTCTCTGACAGATCACAGTGATGGCCATGAAATAACTGATAAAACAGCTGGAAAAAATTGGTTACTTTTACATTTTGAACTATTGTTTTTTTACTGCAATTTCAATGGGAAAATAAGTGTTTTTTATTTTCAATATGTCTACCTATAACCTGCTAATAACTCGTTCTGATCTTGCCTTTTACACTTCTACTGAGTATATCATTCTAGCTCTATGTAGAGTCTCCTCTTGGCAGGTCAACAACATCAAACTCAAACCTCAACACATCATCATGATGAGGCAGCGTGGTGAAGAAGGTCTTGGGTTTGTATCCAGCGGGAGCGGATGTTCTCCCCATGCATGTGTGGGTTCTCTACAGGTACTTTGGTTTTTACCCGCAGTGTGAAAACATACACTTTAGCTTAATTAGTTTCTCTGAATTGCCCTTAGAATGGGGGTTGTTTGTTTGGTCTCCTGTGTTGCCCTGGCATGGACAGTAACTGGTCCACTGACCCCTGAAGACAGGCACCAGTGACCAGCCCCTCCTCCAGGTTACACCAGTGGGAATGTGTGTTTGCTCACACTTACCACCAAGCTACTATTGGCATTAGCTATGTAAACATTCATCACCTGTTAGCAGCCAAGGCTTCCAGTTGGCAGTGTAGGATTTCTCCGTTCTTGGCCTTCAGCAGAGCGTCCAGGTTGTTCTCCAGAACTTTCTTCCGTCTCCGAGCCTGACGGAGAACCTGGCCCGCCTCCTCCAGCGTAGAGGAGCCACCAGGTCTCCTTTGGAGCAGTGAAAACTGGGACTGATGGGAATGGGCTTGAAGACTCTGGCTAGATGGACCCTGGACTTCCTGGGCGAGGCTGTGGTGAGTTAATAAGGGCCCAGCTTGGGGCGATGTGGTAATGGGCATCAGGTTCTGAGAAAGGGGCTGATTACGTTGGGACTGCAGTTGTGGAGCCGTGTTCTCCTGTGACTGTCTGTGTGGGACAAGGGAAGCCTGAAAAGGGGGGTGAGTGTTTTGAGGGTTGGTTGGTTGAAGACTGCTTGGCTGGGTCTGGTGTTGATCAGAGTTTGACTGGTAGAGCTGGTTTTCATGGAACTCAACCTGGACTTCCTTTGGCTTGGATCTGCTCCGTTTGGGCTCAGGTTGGCTTTGTTGGGTCTGGAGGCAGCCTGGGGAATGTTCTTGCTGCTGAATGAACGAAAGTGGTTCATACACTTAACACTGGAAAAATATCTCTTAGCCTGAACCAGTGGTCTCAAACTCCAGTTATCAAGGGGCCAGTCTCCTGCAACGTTTAGATGCCTCTCTGCTTCAGCACACCTGGCTCCAGTATTAGCTCATTAGCAGAGCTCTGTAGAGCTGGACTGCATGGTAGTGAGACATTTTACCATTTAATTCAAGCGTGTCGCACAAGAAACATCTAAAAGTTACAGGACCCTGGCCCTCAACGATCACTGCTCTGAAGTGAGCCTTCTAAAATCAGCTAAATAAAACATTTAATTAATTCTCAAAGTAATTTTACAGATCATATAACACAAGATGACAAAGTAGCACTGTTACCTTTCTACCTGTTTCTACTACAATCTTGCAAGTGGAGTTATATTGACTACTCACAGTCAGCAGCATCTTTATCTCTGTCTTCAGACACTCCATCTGCTTTAGCATATCACTGGCTCTCCTTACCGCTTCCTGAGTGTCATTTGCTAAAGACTGAAGATGAACGCTTTCAGCCACAGGATCAGCTGGACGCAGGTTGCTCCTGAAGCAAAGGTAAAAACAGAAATAAAAGAACCTGTTGCACACACCCATTCTATATTGCTTTAAGATGTTGATGTTTATATAGTATCTATTCATCTAGATAGATACTATATCACGTACAGACAAGTGACTGTACGTTTGAACTGAATCTATAAACTACAGTGCCGATTAAAGGCAAAAACAGTTTTCTTAAACACGCTTCACAAATCCATTAGAAAGTTGATTTAAATATTCATCCCAAAGAACGTAACAAGGCAAAAAGGCCAGATTCATTTCCAGTTGGGTTCAACAAGCCACCATCAAAACATTAAGTGCAAAACTAAATAATATATGTTCTTTCCACTTCCAGATTATGGCTCCAGCATTTAGAACAACATTGACATGTACAACATTTATCTTACCCACTGCTTTTGGCCAGTAGGTTGTACTTTGAGCACCCTTGACCATCTCCACTGATATTGTGGTAATGGAAAGAAAGATGGGGGAAAAATACATGTATTTTTTTGGGGACATTGTTTAAAGTTACTTCCTTTATCTAAATTACTGATGCCAAATTTTAATGTTTGAAGAATTGCTTGAAAGATATGATACTCAGGTTTGTATCAACTATACTTCTTGCAGTCCAAAACAATGTCTCTGGGATTTTTGAAGTTACCACTTGGCTGTAGAGACAGGGTTATGCTGGGTTTCTGAGTAAAATCAGACAGATGCCATAATGACAGCAGAGCCTGTTGGTTGTGCCAAAAAGGTTTTGACTTTAGTCTCAGCCCCTGGTCTGACACATGACACCTTCAACATCTACAGCATTTCACACAAAACTCAAACTACAGTTGGGTGACTTGGGTTGAGTTTTCCATTTCACGAGACGGAGAGGAACATCAGACAAAAGCTTCTAACCAAACACAATCTTCTGTCAACTATGTCTCACTGCAGATTCGGGATAAACACAAACAGTGTTAGGTATTTAAAGGTTAGAGTCTGAGAATCCATTGTGTGAATGCAGACGTGAACAGTTCTCTGCCTGCAGCTGTAAGATGAGTGGGGATAAAATGGCTGCCGCTCCGACCTCCTGCTCTGTCATAAAGCTGCTCAGAATGATCCCAAACAGCTGTTGAAGACGGTCTGCCTCTGCTGTTGCTAAGCAACACAACTGGTGGAGGACAGCAGGCGCTGTTCACAAAGGGAAAGCCATTTATTTACCGTCTCATGCTCCCCCGTCTGAGCTGCCCCCTCTGACCTGGTTTGCATTAACCTTCCTAAGACTGATCTGAAAAAGGTTCACAAGGAAGTGCTTTGGCAAGATCATGCAGCAAACATTAAAAGGATGAATATGTGTAGTATAATCTCCTGACATGGGGCAAAAACATTAAAGCCAGAAGAAGAATGTTTAACAGTTTGCTTCTTCAGGTGACAAATCCTGCAGAAGATTTCAGGCTTTGTCCATCCTGAAGAAGATGTATGACAAAGGAAACCCTGTTCAATAGAATTATTAAATCCAAATATGAAATTATTGCCAGGACAGTCTAACATTCCAGAATGTTCCTGCTTCTTTTCAGTCTAAAACAATACAATAACAAAAAGGTTTTGATTAAAAAAATATATATAACAAAATCACTTAGATTGATTGTGTCAAACAAAGAAACTCAGCTTTCCTTTTTCCTTGGGCATCATAATATTTAACTATGTGAGTTCTAATGTGTTATTGACTATTAGATTACATCTTAGTTCTTGTTAATCACTTCAAAACCTTGTTTAGATGAGAGTCTTCCAGCAACACCAGTTGAAGCAACACCAGGTTGGTTGCTCCACAGTGAAGATCTCTGCATGAAGGAAACTGAAACAAGTCCTTTGTCAGACAGGCCTTATGATCTGCAATGTTTTCCTGATTGAGGTTCAAGTCATCAGACTAGGACTGTAGCTCACTGAGATGCCCGTTATAACATCTCCACATAACCCGCTGCGGTTCGATACCTGCTCCATCGCTCAGGAGCAAAAAGCTCTCCAGTTGGAATTCCTTGTTATTGAAAAGTCCAGTTTGTAGTGTGGTAGGATACCTGGTTCCACAAGATGGTTTTGTTCTTCAAGCCCTTCTCTCACAGAAGCATCACATGACCATTGGGCTGCAGGTGGTTTCAGTAACGGCTTTCATTTAGATGAGTCTGTATCTTTACAGAAATCCCGTTTGATCCTCCAGCTCAGCAAAAATTAAATTTTTTTAAAATGTACCACTTGACTATTTTTGTCTCATAACTCTAAGAACATTTTAAGAAATGCAAAATAGTTGACCTACAGCATCTAACCTTGGCAGTGATGGAGCCTTATAACCTGCAATTTCATCCTCATTTGAGAATAAATGTCTTCAACAAATTGCTCGTTACGCTTTGTCTCTAGCTCCTCTTTCTTCTTCTTCCATTTTGAAGATCTACTTAGAACCTGGTAATGATGCACAGCACAAACTGTAATATTTCAAATTTCTTCCCCAGCGTTGAAAGCGCAAATTCAAAATAAACAGCTTATTTCTGGTTTTTGGCCACGACTTGGGAGTGTTTGTGCTGCATGGTGTTTTTTTGTTTTGCTTTGTTTTTTTGGGTGACATTCAGTGGTGAATGGGTTTGAAATGTGTAATCCATCTATGTGTTTACAGAGGAGGTTAAAATAGAGAGCAAAGCAGGTAAACTTCATGTATGTTGGTGAGAGCCATGCTGATCAAGGACAAAAGGTCAGACTCAGAAATGCTTCATTCGTCAGTTATAAACATTCAGAGGAATGTGATCACATCACGAGGGGGAGGGGACACAGCTGAGTCTCTAGGTGAAGGCATGTGTGTGGGTGTGTGTGTGTGTGCGTGTGTGTGTAAGGGTGCGGGGGGATGCTTGGTAAATGATGCTGCTGCTTAGGAAAAGAAATTTTAAAAAGAGGAGTCTGTGGGGAAGAATCAGGGGCTGGCTGAGTAGCTTCACTGACACCGTCGACTGCCAGAAACACGTTTTATTCATCACTGTTTTTACTGTAATAAATCAGCTCAGCTCAGATTATACACAATGCATTCTCTGCCTCCCCGTTTCCGCTGCACATTCCTGAATAAATTACGTTTGCAGTCAGGAAGTTGTAACCATGGCAACCACATCTTCCTCCACAGCAACAGAGGAGGAGGGGTGAAAACTGCAGGGATGTACAGTCAGGAAAGGAGACAGATTATAGTAAGAAGAACTGTATGCTAAAGCTCTCCGTCTCCACGGTAATATCAACAATACCGTTTTCCATCAACAGTCAACGAACTTGAACGTGCCATTCAAAGTCATATGTTAAGACACTATCCTGTCTTTCTCTCCTGTTGATAGGTATGGAATTAATATGCACCAGAAATCAGCCAATAACTCTTTGAAGAATTTTGAATTAACATGAATTACAACAATATTTAATTTCCCTCTGGGATCAGTAAAATATTTTTGAATTTATAATTGTACTTTCCGCATTTTAAAGGCTGTCTGAATACATAATAATCGTGCGTCTGCATTTACTCTGACTTTGCTCATCAGTCCAACCATCTCCACCACAGATCGACGGCTCAGAGAGAAGAACATGTTCAGCTGACAGGAAGTGAGCAGGTCTCACAGAGGCTCAATCTAAGTCCAGACAGGAAGAAAGAGTGCAGCTTGGAGACTTTGTGCGACAGAATCGCTGAGCCAGCAAACTGAAAACCATCACATTAGACACCTCACCAACCAATCACATGACAGCTGAACTGAAGCCAGGTTTTGATATTACGTGTTGAGTTTCAGAGGGAAATGCCTTGCTGCATCACCGCCACAGACCAGAGGAGCCTGGAGCCTCAATTCTTCACTAAACTGCAACAGGATCAGTGATACTGGAGTACAGCAGCTATCTATCCTGTCAGAATAACAGCGGCAGGCCTGGCTGTGCTGCTTCCAGCTGCATTGCGGATCTTTCTTTCTGAGCAACAATTCACCTGAACTGTGTGTAGCAACTGATAGTTAAGGTGCCCTTGGCTCAGTGCTTCAGCTCATAGCCTGCATGCTAATGCGCATGCACCGAGTCGTGTGAGAAATGTTTTAATATTCCTGGGAAGAACCCTTCCAGAGATTTATTTGTACGGATGCTTCAGTGTACAGCAGAGTCCTGCTGTAAAAAAAATATTTTTTTTCATTACCTTAAATATCTTTATAACAAGCAAGATAATTATTGATGAATGTAGAAGTACAGATGAATAACAGACTGTTGCATAGCTTTTCTGCAGCTTTAAACTATTTTTATACTAATGATTGTTCTATAACAGTGACCGTTCTGCATGATTATGTCTCTTCAAGAAAAAAACAAAACAAAAAAAACATGTACTCTTAAAAACTGTTTCTCCAGCTGTAGGATGTAAACTTGGGCTCTGTACTCTGGAAATGTTAAAATCATCATCTGAAAATTTTAAGTTTGTATTTACGGAAGTTATCTTTGCTTGATAGTATTTCCTTTTTCGTCAGGAACATCAAAGTGTGACAAGAAAAGCAAAAACCAACAGAAATCAGAGAGGGGATAAATACTATTTCATAGCACTTTCGATTCCTTCTCATCATATCTGTGTGTTTTCTTAGGAGGTTTCAAGTCAACCCATTGCTGTTCCACCATTTCAAAACCAACCAAGGTAGGAACAGCTCCATATCAGTCAAGGATTAGCTGGCTTCCCAGCTCAGCGGTGGGACACAGCAGGGACTGCTTGTCAGTGGAAATAACTGTGAGGAAGTTATTTCCACCAACACGTTTTAGTCTTAAAACCTGTTGGGAGGTCATTGTGTTACATAATGCACAGCATTTCCTGCCATTAACACAGACTTGCAAAAGTGAGTATGCAAAGCCAGAACTGGACTTCAGCAACCAAGAATCATTCTAAATGCTTTCAATCAAGATGTTCAGTTTCCTTCTTACTATTATTTTGTCTGAATACCTGTTCACCTCTCTTCTTTATGTTTCCTATTGTAGAATTTGTGTTTACAGAGGCTACAATAGTCTGTAAAATATCTGCGGTATATTTTTACATGTTGGTATTCATTGTAAATGTTAATACAAATTCATGTGACAAAAAAAAAAAAGATAATATGGAGGTGTCTGACAAAAATTTCAGCCATAATGTGGAACTCAACAGAATTGAGTTCTGCTCCCCACCTCCTTTGGTCCCTTGATTTTTAAAAGCTCTTGTATGTGGGAAAGTCTCAGCTTGATTGGTGACCCAGTTGAGTAATCAACAGCTCAGAGGGGGCTTTGTATTTATGTGGCTATAGAAGAAACAGTGTGGTGAAAGAATAAAATGATTCAATGGATAACACCCATTTGTGAAATTGGTCCTTCAGTATTTTAACATATTGAATCTTATCAAAATTCCTTTTGTAACTGTGCAAGAAATTCAATTCATTTCAATTCAAAAATACATTAAACCCAAAGGGAAATTAAAAAGAAAGCGCAGAAAAATGTATAATGCTACTTGTAACTAAACTGGTCAATAAAAACCTGTTGTGTGTACCGCCTCAGTGAAAACCTTAGAGTGTTTCCAATGAGTGGCAGGTTGAAAGACAAAAACTATTTAAAGCTCAGAGGCTCTTCAGACTCTGAATGATAGAACATCAAAAGGAAAAGATGCATTTCAATGAAAACTTTACTCCAATGGAATTTATTAGAACTCACTCAGCCCCAAGGCACATTACAATATCAAATGTGTTAGTTTCATCATATGTATGCATCACGACAGAATAGGGCATAACAAAAAGACACAGTCCGTAATACAGAACAGATTCCCAAATGTACAAAACTGTTTTAAGACCAACTGAAAACATACTAAAATGACTAACCAGTCGGAATAAAAAGTTGAATGAAATCATTAAGCTTATAGACAGCCCCTTATGATGTGATGAAGTCTGTCTAGCTCTCCAAAAACATCACTGATAACACTTCCCCATAAAACACAACCACTTTCTTCTTTTTTTTTCTTTTTTTTTTACTTTGTTAGATGAGTTTTTATGAGACATTAGCATGTGGAACATTTATGTTTAACTGTGCCTCTGCTACAACCTCAGCTCTGGGGGTGGAGAGGAATCCTGGACAATTTCATTCCAATGTGTCAGCTAAGGAAAAGGAAGACTGACTGTACCGTACGGATAAATCCACCCAAAACTGGTCATTTATAACCTATCCAAACTCTTCATTTACCTATAAAGACAGTATTTCGATGTACACATTTATTTTTTAATTAAATTATGAATCTGCGATAACCCCTTTTAATATTTTCTTAGTGAAAAATTCTTCCTTTAAACAGCGGATTTGGATAAAGGTTCAAGACAAACTTACATTTGTTAAATTATTTACACATGCAGTCTTTAAAAATGACCCGGCTCTTTATGTCATAAATTTTGAAACTCATCAACATCAATATTAGTTTTCCATTCGAATTCATAAAGTATGACAATACTTGTTATGATGCTAATACATTTCTGTTTTTTAAGTTCAAAATCTGGTGAATAGACAATATAAATAATGTACAGTTTAAAATTAATTAACTCACTTTAGAAATTCAGCAGAAAAAATGTCAAATATTCTCTCAACTTCCTTTTTTATACTAATACCACGGACAGACTGCAGTGATTTACATTTTGCTTTAATTGCACCTGTTTTAACCCTTAAATAATATAAATTAAAAATCTTTTCCTTAATTATTTCACAATAAAATTGCAACTAGTAAAATTAATAAAGAAAAATCTTTAAAATGAGCTTTAAGGATTTTAAGGTGCATTTCACTATAAAATCTGGAACTATCTTTTCACTATAAAGTCCAAAACAAGGTTATTGACAGCAGTAGCCCCTCCCACTGCATACATGGCTCCTCCTACTGTAGGGGTGTCAGCCCAACTCTTGCTCTTCATAGAGTGGGAGAATGAATCCTCTAACAGGGATTTAAAACAGATGATTTTAGCAATAAAACTATAAACATTTTTTTTACAGTAACTATGCTTTATACTTTATGTAGAGTCACAAAAACCTCCACGGAAACCTCAAACGTATTTCACCAATGCAGACATTGGTGTTCCATTGCTTCAGAGGTAAGGGAAGGAGACGAGCAGCCATGACTGGGACGAAGTCCCGGGGTTCTAGTAATATCTCGTAGGAGCATGAACCACAGACACACAGCAGCAACAAATGGTTTCTTTAAAAATCTGTCACTGATGCTAAGGTGTTGCGGTGGTTTGTGCAACAGAACATAAACCACTCAGAACCCTAAAATATTCTTCAGAGCAAAGAAAATACTTCCTCTTTTACCACGGATTGGCAGTAAATGAAGGAAGATGATTTAGGATATTTTTCAGCTAATGTTAAAAAAAAAGTAGGAGGTAACCAGTGCAAAATACTCAGCAGTCTTCCCTCACAGCGCTGCACTCAAAACTGTTACTTCTTAACCAGGTTCTTTTCTGGAGTCATTTTCTACTCTGGTCATTTGTTTTTGCCTTGATAAATGCTGTGGAAATGCAGAAGGGAATAATTCCCCCACAAAACTACTGTGGTTCCAAGAAAATGTTCCCTGCAGTGGAACTACACCTTTAAATACCAACCATCTTTAAATTTTGTTAGGGCTCCAGCAGAGACAGTCAGACATCAACACATCACCACCCAGTAAGTTTGGAGCAGCGCTACCTTTTTCAAGACCAGACAAGAACATTAGAGCTTTTCTGATCCATTAAAATACTGCAGGATAACAGCAGAACCAACTGGAGAGAAATACTGATATGAAACAGGAAACTGTCTTCACTACCAAACTCTACCTTTATTTTTATACTGTAATCTAAACATCCGAGCACTCTTTATATACTTAATAACATGTATACAAAGTAGTGGAGGAAGAGTTAATAGGTCCTTCACTGCAATATTAGTACTAACACCACATTTTAAACAGGAAATCTGTTGTATATATTTAAAGTGTTGGAAGGTAAAGCACCAATAAACAGATATCCTGCAAATATGACATGGTAAAAGAATTATTACAATTTCATTCATTGGTACATAGTATTTTATCAACTGTTTAGGTGCTTTCTTAAAGAAAGCAAAAAGTAATTGTTTAAGTTTGAAAAAACCTGATGAATATTTTTTTTGTTTCAACAGATTTGGTCAAACAAAATGCGACATAAAAAGCACATTGACGCACAGATTTCATTCAAACAACAAGACAACCTACAAAGTTATTTTAATCATGATAGCAAAAGTAATTTTTGTGTCATCTAATGAAACTATCAGAGAAGCAGCTTCATCAGGTAACTAAAATGCATTGATCTAAAAATTAGGAGCAAACTGATTTTATTATTATTATTATTATTATTTTATACATTTTCCTCTAATCATGTAGAAAAGGGGGGTTTTGAGGCTCAGCAGCAGAACCACTATGTGGTCATGATATGTTACTTTTTTCTCTCTCTCAGTTAGGTTGACATTAAGGGTTCTCTTCAATCTCCTCACGGGTCCCTCTCCTTCTTAACCTTCACATCTCCAGCCAGGATGGTTGCGATTTCCCCCTGCATAAAAGCCCAGGGCACGTTGGAGCCCAACAAGGGACATTTGTCCCCGCTGGGGCAGTACACCTCCCCAGACGCCCCCTGGGCCTTGATGCTCTCTCTGGAGCACGGGAAGCAAAACTTGTGGCTAGGGACGGAGGGACATTGGACAAAATGCGTGTCCTCTAAGCGTTCGTGGCAGATAGTGCAGCACAAAGGTCCGCTGTTGGCCATCGGTGAATCGGGCACGCTCTGAGACGGGAGCTGGTCCATGGCACCGGCGGACTGCGACGCTGCGGACAGCCCGGTGTCTCCAGTCCGTGAGGAGAGGCGCCTCTGGCCGGACACGGAGGGGGGAGATACTGGGCTGCTGCTATTGTGTCTAGACGAGGAAGTGGTGGAGTGAACAGAGTCTCTGTCTTTGTTGGGAGAGTACGCGTTCCCCAGCGTGTCTGCCACTGACAAAAGCGCAGCCATCGGGGACTGCCTGTTCTGAGGTGCCGCGGCATCTGGAGGTGTGGTGCGGCCGGAGGAGACACCGGGGTGCCCCGGGGTCAGCGGGGGTGGAGGCCCAGCAAACGAGCCCGCAGCCATCGAGAGTTTGAGAGCTTCAGCCTGGCTGTTGATCCACTGCTGCCTTTGCTGCTCATCCGTCAACTTCAGGCTGCCCTCAGCAGAGTCCGGCTCCGGGGAGGCTTTTCTCTTCCTCGCCCCGGCCCTGGTGGTGCTACTCCCACTGCCAGAAGCCGAAGCTCGACCTGGAAGAACCAGTGATGTTGGCAGCAGCGGGCAGCTGCCGTCGATGTAAGGCTGCGGCAGCATATCCTCCCCCACTGCCTCTTTAAAAAACCGCAAAGACTCCGGTAATAAGTCTCCGAGAAGGCGCCAGTCCCCGGACCCGTGTTTCTTTTCGTACTCCAGATACTTAAACCCAGAAGACAGGCCTCTGCCGAAGTCCTTCATGCAGTCCTGATACATCTGCTTGGCGACCCCCGAGGCGCTGGAGAACACGTTCCCGGAGCCGCATGGGTACTCAATAAATATTTTAAGCTCATAGTCCATCCCGGTTTTGGACACAGCGTCGAAAGCGAACACCCTGCCGACCAGACCGTGGTCCTTCTTGAAGCGGACATCAAACGGTGTGCACCCGGAGAGGAGGACAAGCGTTTCCCGCACAGGTTTCGGCTTGCTTGCCCAATCTTCTTGTCGGTTCCGCAGGCTCTCGCTAAGCTCAGTCAGAGCCTCCGCGTTCCGCTGCTTCTCCTTCATTTCCCGCTCCTGGTCTGTGCTCGACACGGAGGCGGGTCGCTTTCCACCCAGCTCGGAGTGTCCCACCTGGCCGGGCAGAGAGACGACCACCATGGAGCTGGCAGGGGGTCTGCCCGCCAAGCTATGCGAAGTCGGTCCGTTCATTCCGGTCTGAGGCATGAGGTTCGGCGGTACGGTCATCTGGGCTGGTGCTGACACCAGCCCACCGTTGCTTTTGCACCGGGAGTTTGGACTCTGCCGGTTCAGCTCAGGTGGTCCGTCATCTGTTTTAAAGCCGTTCAGCCCTCCGAATCCATTAGGCGGTCTGCTGCTGCAGCTGTGCACCGAGTAGTCAAACCGAGCCCGGCTGTCCGCTACCTGTGCGTATCGGTCCAAACTGGGCTGCTGAGACTTCCCTTGTCCATCCGCCTGGTAGTGGTTCAGCTGCCCCAGAGGTTCCTTCCCACTCAGTAAAACCGCCTGGCTCTTCGCGGCAGCGGACTGCTGCTGCGCGGGCAGTCCGCTTGCAGAGGACCGGCTGTCCTGGAAGCCCTGAGCCCGCTTCAGATGGCGGGCCGTCTCGATGACGAACTCGATCCGGTCCGCGCCCTCGTAGTTAACGCAGCCCCGACACACGGGCTCGGTGAAGTCCCATATCATGGCCCAGGGCATGCGGGGCAGGTCGCATAAATAGCACGACTGTCTGCGGGATGAGGAGACCTGCGGGGAGGACATCTTCCCTCTGTCGGTCTCCCTCCCTGCCTCCTCCTCTGAGCTGCTTACACCCTCCGCTGCTCCGCAAAAGCCTAAAAAGAATGAATGAGGAGGACAGACTGCGGCGTGTTATTGTTCCTCCCTTGTGATGTTGCAGCAGAGAAGGTGGGGGTGTTATGCGTTTCCTCCCGCATCCTCTCAGGGAGGCTTAGGAATTTGGTTTGCAACACCCCGCCCCTCTGCAACCTCCTAGCCATGCCACCTGGAAAACTAAGGGATTCCTCTTGGCAAGCAGGAGAATACTGCTTGTCCTTTCGCTCTCATCACTGTCAGGAAGAAGCAGCTGCAGTTTGTGGGATGGCGACAAAACAATCCCAACAAAAGATGATGGCGAGAGAAAAAGCAAAGCTGGGCTTGCATGTAAAAAAACAAACAACAAAAACTGCAATGTAGGAAAAAAGGTCCAATATCTAGCAACAAAAGGTTTGTTGAGCAGAAGAGATCAGACGTTGTAATATTTAAATATTAGCTGAATATAAAGTAGCCGCCTTCTAAAACAACTATATCAGCCAATCAGCTCAGCATCCATGTTAAAAACAATGAAGGTTTTGAAACTATGAGCACTCTAAAGTTGATGGTGGTTAGAACAGGGATGCTGCAGATGTGTCGGTGTTGCTAGGCAGTTTTACTGCACTTCATCTGCAGAACTGCAAACACACAAAACCCTGCATGTAGAAACACTCCGATCAGGCTTTTCCTAGCCAGTTCCACTTTCTAGTTGTCTTTGTAATCCTAAGCAGGGTCCACACTGTGTGATTACCAACCTGATAGACAAAGTCTTAAATTCACTGTAGTGAATTGTAAAACTGCTGCTGAGACAGAAGCCTAGTTTATGTCATCTTTTACCTCAAAAATCACCAGCATTCTTTCCTCCCTATTTTCACACTTTGGTTCTTCTACAAATAACTATATTAACAGCCAAAACTTGCTGCCCGTCCACTGATGCTCTGATATCTCTGCCTGATGTGATGCAGATTGTGACTGGAGTTACTGACTTCATTTTTAGGGGTGCACCGATTGCAGTTTTCTGACTGATCACTGATCTGTAAAAAGCCTGACCCGTTGATTCCGATTTTGTCCGTAGATTTTTTCTTTTCTAACTGACACTGTTGCCAAAGTAACACAGAAATGAGTTATTAGATCTTTCAAAAGTTGCTTTTAAAAAAAATTATAGTGATTGGGGTCTGAAAAGTCTCAAAACACAGCAACAAAGTGCTGAGTTTTCAGCAGGGTGACTGTTGTTAACAGCTCACATGCAGAGGTAACCTCATCGTCTGTCTGTCAGTCAGTCTGTCAGTCTCTGTCATGCAAAAGGAGAGTGTTGGATTTTCAGACCTCTGTGGAGGTTTAAGTATCGGCTGATTATCAAAAGTAAAAGAAATCGGGATTGGTTGATCAGTCGGCTGATCGATTGCTGCACCAATAATACTTTTATCATATTTAGCTCACACAATTAGAATCTTTGTCTGCCAAGTTTTACTTCCCAGTTTAGATTTTGTTTCAACATGTAAGATAAACTATGACTTTGTTAGAGTTAGTAGTTTTAGATCCAACAAAAAAAAAAAGAAAGAAAAATTCCAAAATCCTTCCTGTTTTTGCCTCGCAGCATGAGTTCCCGACCTCAAACAGGATTCAGATGTAACAGGTTTTGGCTCATCGATCACTCAGATCGATGGGAAACTGGCTGACTGCCACCTCTGCCAAATCATTGTGCATCCATTTGGAAATCAGTATACCTGCTGAAAAACATTACATAAAATACCTGAAAAAATTTAATTACCACAGGAAGACATGAAAAATATAAGGAAGCTATTTTTTTTTCACCGTTTTTGATTTATTTTTTTTAATCACTGTATTAAGAAAAAATTATTTTTTTTGTCAACATACCAGATTGTGATCTAATGTTATGCTGATGCAATCTGAGGACATCACACCTTCAGCAAGGTAGTGTTTTCTCTCTGCCAGCTCTTCTCTCACACACACACACACACGCACACACCTGCAGGCATCCCTCTGATGGGTACCCTGTGTTGCCCTAGAAACCTGTCTGCTGGCCACAAAGAAAGGGGGAGGAATCTGCTGAACATCATGAGCTGCAGCCTTGTTCGCCCCAACTCTCACTCTCTATGCATAAATATGCAAATCACCTAACACACACACACAAACACACCCATACGAGCAGAGATGGGCTCAGTTAAGACATTCTGGTGCTTTGAATGCAGATTCTCTCCCCTAAATCTACATCCTTTCTTGGTCAAACACAAAGCCCGACATGTACAGGTTTACATCTATGCATAACTATTAATGCTTCACCTGAATATGCACCTTTTCATTTAATAATGGAGTTTTGCTTCATGTGTCTAACACAAAAATAGTGTCTTCTTCCATTTGCTGGAGAAACTGCTGACATGTTTGGATTGAGGACAGCTGTAAGAATGAAGTCTGTAGAACACAAATATTCCTATTTGTGTTTCATTAAAATCCCTTAGCTTGTATTTTCTGGTGTTATGGACAATACAATAATAGAATATTTGTGATATTTATTGTCACAACAATAAAATAGACAAAAGAAACCTATAATATCTTTACAAAGTATTTGGTAATATATCTATCATTACATTCAGCCAAAGCCCCATAAGCACAATTCTAAAAATAAAACATATGGATTATTATATAGATGACATAATTTACATTAATTAGAGCCCCTGTGTTGTCAATCAGCACACAATAACTGCATACAATTATATGTTAAAATGTATATTTATAGGTATCGATGCTCTCATTGAACCAACAATGAAAAACCAGAATTCAAACTTCTAAAGTAATAATTTTTGGGGAGTTACAAACATAGAATCAGAATAAACAATGAACCTGACATGGGTGTTTGGGACATTTGAGGCGCATAAAGCAAACCCACAAAGAAAACAGAGACACCATAAACTAACAAAACATCAGAGCTGTCAGGTGCCAGCCACCACAGCACCGAGCCAACACTGGCTCTGAGAGCCGTTTATTCATGGTGCAAAATGTTTCTTTGATAATAAATATATAAATATATAAACATAGGGGCGTTCACTGAATCTGGCTGCTTTCCAACTGCAGCAAACTGCCTTTTTACAGTGAAGCTGCTGCTGCCTTACACACAAAGCTAAGCTGAACAAATTGAACAAAACAGAAGTGATGAGATACCTTCTGTAAGCGTGTCCAATTTTACCTGGATTGCTCTGGCCTGGAGTCACAGTGGCATGTTTCCATGGCAACTGCATCCGTCGGTATGACAGCGGGGGCAATAGCAGGCCCTCCGGTTCCTGACGAGCTTGGCTTCTGGTCCTTGACTTTGGCTGGTGGAAGACAATGATTGGAAATTCTGAAGGCATCCTGTCATTTTGAATTCAGGATCCGGATTCAGGATTCTGTCAATTTTGCGACAAAACGGACAGCAATGCAGTAATGTGTGCATATTCAGCAAACAAAGGACTGTTAGTCAAATTCACATGCTGCTGAGAGAACTGGTAGATTGTCCAATAGAAAACCATTTACTGTATTTTGACATGGAACAAAACGATGAGCTGACTTCATGTCAGTCTGGTCACATCATCAGAACACCAGGCCGTCTGAAGTCACTTTCAATCCATTTTTTGCCCCTTACAGATTTCTTTTGCTTTTTCTTTTTTGTCAGACTTAAAATATTTCAGATTAGAATTTAATATCAGACAAAGATAACCTGATTAAATACAAAAAATTAGAATTCATTTATTATGGGAACAAGCGGGACCTCTAAACCTGATAACTGACTGTTAACATTCCAAAAAAGAATATTTTATTTAACTGACACCTCAAAGTGACATAAATCTGTCAGTTTAAGTTTTACCCATTTCCATTCACCTTTTCTTATTCTCATCATTGAAATCAAAAACTGAAATAAACCCAGCTGCAGTTAACAAATCCGTTTGGGTGGAGGTGTTTGGGTGTGATAGTGTGTGGTCATTCAGCCACCTGGTGACAGCAGACTGACCTTTGGAGTCTGAGGCGATGGAATCCTGACCCGTCACTATCTTGATGGCTGACTCCAGCAGCTGGCTCTGATTGGACAAGAGGGGAACCAATAACCAGTGAAAAGGCAGAGGGAGGATGCAGCAGCAGCAGCATCTGAGCAGGTGAAGCAGTTTACCTGCAGCTGCAGCTGCTGGCTCTGCAGCGTCTCCAGGCGATGCAGTGTGTGTTGACTCAGACTCCGTCTCTGGCCGTCATCCTCCCTTATATCAGAACACACGGTCAGGCCACACAGCTGTCACAGGCAGTTTGCTTCAGATACGACGAAAGCACAGCAGCTTGTTCACAATCCAATCACAGAGAACAATCCGTCGGGTATGATCCACCAGACCACAATCCACTCCTTAATATTTTTGGGATTTATTACTTTTTTCCTATTCAATCAGTTATTCAAACACACATTTCAAAACATGTGGTAATAATAATAATAGTAATACTTCCTCGTTTTTTCAGGCTACAACAAAAAATTTAATTTCTGTGTTAAGCTACTTTACAGCCATCTACAGGCAAAACACAGTTACTACATGTTCAGAAAAATTGTTGCAACCTTTGTGATTTTTGTTTTTCTCTGCAAGCTGCAGAATGTACATCAGGGTTCTACATCAGCTCATTAGGGCCATTGTAGATAGAAAAAAGAAATAGTACATTTCTGCCAAAAATCTTAGAAATTGATTTAATGCCTTGAAATTGAGTTTTAAAAATTGAAAATTTTTGACTTTTGAAACTCAGAAATTTCCAAGTATTTCTAGAAAATTTCTGAGATTTTATGTGATAGACCAACACAAACTAGGTAATTATTGTGAAATCGAAGGAAAGCCATGCATCATTTTTCAAGTTTTCCATTCAAACCCTGATGTGCAAATCTATTCAACCCCCTTTTTCTCTGATGCCTCCAAATAAAATAAAGACATGGACGTCTACCTACACTGACCTAAACCTAAATTGGTTGGAGTAGATATCTACCATTAAAACCATGCATTGTCCTTCTACTTCACTATTATTCAATACTTTGTGTTGGTATATCATGTAAAATTCCAAATGCATTAGAATTTGTGGCTGTAGAACGAGTGTCAGTTCTTTATTACAAGGTCCTGCAAAAGCAAAAATGGCTACAAAGCGTGTGTGTACCTGTCTGTGTGCAGCAGCTTCTGGATGCCTTCAGACAACTGAGACATTCGAGCTTCAATGTCTGACTGGGCCTGAACACAGAAACACAAGAACAAGCACAGACACTTATTCTAGCTGAAAAATTTGATATTAAGAAGAAATTGTAACAATTCTGAAAAATCCAAGTAATATAAACAAACAATAAAAAGACACAGTGAATTATAATTTAAAAAGCTTTGCGAAGGTAGATAAGATCAGTGGATAAAATCAGTTTGTCATGTACCAGTCGACAGCTGATCCCCCAAAATCAATCGCCCCTAAGCACCTTTAATCGCCTCCAGTTACAATATGTGTAAAATCTTATGTATCAATTTCTTGGGTGTCATTTTTGGTAGTAATTTTCAGTCACCATGCAGTCAAATTCTGCTCACTAATATAATAATATAATTGGCCAGTTGGATGCACTTTGGCCATATTTAATGCATACACCTGAAAGAGACCTTAAAAACCAACAAGAAAAAGAAAAGGAGGAAAGATCTGGGGTGATCCAAAGTCAGTAATCAACGGTGGCATCACAGTTTTGTGTTTTCCAGCCCAGCTAACTACCTTGATGAGAGGAGCGGTTGCAGCCACAGCTGCGGCTGCAGCAGCTGCTGCAGTTTGGCTGATGTCTCCCAGGCGACCAGATGACGCCTCGGTCTGAAAACCCGACACGCTCGCTGCATCGTCAGCGCTCTGATCAGGGCTGTTCCAACCGTTTGATGTGTTCTGAGTCGACCTTGGCCGCAGCAGCTGGACGCTGACTTCCCTCTTGTGGTGGTTGCTGTGGCAACTGGGCAGAGGGACAGATCTATATTAACTATAAAAATGACCAAACTATGATATTGGGCTGTCACTGCAATGCATGTAAGGCAAGATACTCATAAAGCAAGTGTGATTTCCAAGACACCCGAGTTCAAAACTTAAAGGTTTTTGCTGACAGAGCTCAGAATATAAATTGAAGTTCTGGTGAATCTTCTTACCGTTGTCTCAGCGCTCCCAGCACCACTCCTCGCCCCCCGGCCTTGAAGCATGATGTCTGAAGCTCCTGACCCGAGGAGGATGACGGAGCCAGGGGTCCTGGAAGAAACATGTCACCATTATCTCAGAGACACTTCCTGTGGTAGTTTGACCAGCATCTTTACAACATCTCAAAGATCTTTGGAAACCACGTCCATTATAAAATGTGTGTAGTGCATGGCTTCACCTGGTTCAAATTTCTGGAAAAAAAATTTTAACAGGCACCTTTTGCTATTCAATTATTAATTATCTTAATCCCCCAAAAATATTTTTTTTTCTTTTTAGGAATTATATTCTTATTTAAAAGATTATTTAAATCATTTGCATTTTATTAATATATATAGTTTAAATCAGGCTTATACGAAAATTCTGCAATCTGCCCATTTTTTATCCGATTCATCGTTAGAATAATCAATAGGTGAACCCATAACTAAAATAATCGTTAGTTGTGGCCCTATCCGAGTGTTTGTTTCTTGCCTGAATCTCAGTGTTATTGAATGTAACTCGATTCAGTAACAACAAGCTCAGTTGCATGTCGTAAAAGTGGAATTTAATGCATTCTAGGCTGAGGGCGGATCAAGTGAGAAGTGTCACAATCCAACCTCGGAACTCTTACAGTTGTGTTTACATCTCACGTTGCCATGGTGAGCGGTTTGGAAGGTTCGGAGAGTACAGATCCTTAGTTTTATTTTAGCAAATAAAACTTTGACGAACTCGTTTACAACATTTTCGGGACAGAGCCACACTGGCCCCCAGTTTTTGTTTGTTTTTATTATCATTATTATTTCTTACCGGTTTGGGAATCCTTTGCTACCCGAGCTGGGTCAACAGCCTCCGGTTTGTGTCCGGGATTCCGTGGCCTCTGTGTTTCCTTGGCCCGATGGGACTGGACGCGCACAGGCTCCCCCAGCTTCTGGACTGTTATTTGAACGGATTGGGGTATCTCACTGGCTTCCAGCCTGCGCTCCGGGAGAACAATGCGAGTGGAACGGATTAAAACCTCCCCGGTGTCCGAACTGCACGACGACTGACCCGGACTGAAAGCGGTTGAGTCAGAGGGAGCCGGAGATAACATGCAGGCAGCAGCTAATGTATTGAAGCTTTGATGGGATAGTTTAGTTTAAAGTTACAGCAGGTTTAGCAAGTCTCTGCGAACACATTTCAAATTTCCCGCTTGTGGACTTTCTGCTTGGAGAAAGAGCTGGACGGAAACAAACCAGAGAATGGAAGCTAACTGCACAGGAACAGAACGCGAAGAGCGCCTACTAAAAACAGCTGAAGTGTAAAATAATCAAACAAAGTTAGGAGGCGATGCATCCCTCGCTGTTAGGGAAACTCTACTTTTAACTTCCGCTTTCCCCACCTCTTCTTTGTCTACTGAGTATGTAGCAGTCTGCAAACTACCAGGTGCTACACTGCCCCTAATGGACGTTGTTATTGCTTCCTTCTTCTCTGGGCTCCCTTTCGGTCTATACTGCCACCTACTGGAAGAGCAACATCATGTCATCAAGCCGATTTAATCAACTCCGTTTCTGCACCTGGCACTTTATCCGATCATATTTTCCTTACTGCTGATATAGTTTCTTTTCTTTAAATATATTATGTTTTTATGATATTTAGATGTCCCTCTCCTTCACTTTAAATAACAGCTTTACCTCAAGAATTGATCTGTTTCACTGTCATAATTTAAAAATCAAAGTTATGGCAAGTGATGTCGAAAAACTACTCTACATTAGTTGCTTCTGTGTAGAAATACAATTCTTTATTATCAAAAAGAATCTGTCCACTCATAAACATACGTTTTAGACTCATTTATTGATTTTAGTTGGTTCCTTTTTTCTTTTTAGTTTTAAACATTAATGTTCCCTGGTTAAGCTTTTTTTGTTTGCTGCTATTTCTTGTTCACCCTCCCTTTCAATAGGTGGCGATAATGCGCTCATAGTTGATTTGCCATCCACCGTAAAACACAAGAAGACAGAGGTTTTCTCATGGTGTGCTGTCAGAGTTGTAACCTTGTTGTAGTTCAGTGAGTGTGAGGCCTTCATCTGGAGCAAGAGTGTGTTTTCGTTGGAATGAATGTGTTTAAAGCTTTGTAGAGAATCTGTGGCCGTGTTTGTCTTTTCGCCCTTCAAAGATTCTGCATCACACACGGAGAGTCGTCCCCATTACCAGCGTGGGCCCAGCACGGACACACACAGGTAACAGTCATCGCAGCAAACCGAGAATGTCCCCGCGGAAGAATAGAGAATAGAAAATATCATGAAAAAAATACCCAAGTGGAAAACAAATCTAGTATTATTTATATAATATTAGGATTTTTTTTATGTACAGTTTTGAAGAAATTAGGAAACCTGTACTTTTCTACCATATTTTGCATATTGATTTTAATACTGAAAAATCAACTCAGAAGAACTATATTTAAAATTTTGGTAAAATTGTTAAAAAATGCAATTCCTGGGGAGAAATATAATTATAGCACTCTCACTTTTATTACCACTTAAAATGGCTAAAGTGGCGTATTTCATTAGGAGAACTAGGTGTTTGTGTAAATGATGTATGACTATAGCTCACCTAGTAAAGACACTGCATTATTCATAAAGACGTCCTAAGTTTGAACCCAGCCTTTTCTGCTCTATTTATTTATGCTTGACAGTCTTGACCAATATATGTCTGTTTAGAGCCACAACAACACAGCAGAAAGACATTCAGTATTAGATCGAATATATACCAGTTTGACAACAACTTTTGCAACTTCTGGGACTATTCATTGCCCCAGAAGTTAATGCAATAAACAATAATATTGCTGTTTTGAGACCATTTTGAAGTAATGTATTGATAATGGCATAGTGGTGCAAGTTCACCCTCTCAAGAGACCAATAAACTTTAATTTTGTAAAGAACA
The DNA here is from genome assembly GCF_003331165.1 of Xiphophorus hellerii. Taxonomy (NCBI): domain Eukaryota; kingdom Metazoa; phylum Chordata; class Actinopteri; order Cyprinodontiformes; family Poeciliidae; genus Xiphophorus; species Xiphophorus hellerii. The sequence goes on from NC_045690.1 coordinate 26,512,340, forward strand.
TTGCAACTAGAAATGGAAGACATTTGAATAACCAAAATACAACCAAAAACAAGAAATGAAACAAACATAAGCACTATTTACAAACTAAACCATAAATAAAATATATTATGAAGGCTCTGCAAACAAAATTGCCCTTGAAAAAATATTAGTCATAAGAATTGAAATTTTCAATCTCAATTAAATTTATTATGTGATTAATTGATTAATTGCTCATTGTGACTGGCTTACCAATTAGTCTAGATGTTTTTGAACCATTCAGACACTGTAGACCAGCTCACATCTGCACCGGTACAGTTAAGAAAAATCACCCCACTGTTGCCCACTAAGTTTAGTGATTTTTTTTATTGATTTTTTTTTTTTCCTGACAAAATCAGCCAAAATTGGAATCAGCAGGTCAGGCTTTTTAAAAATCAAACAGTAATCGGACAGAAAACTGCAAACAGATCCCTAGATTTGACCTAAAACTGCTCACTGGGATTAGGTTGACGCTGAGCAGTTCATAGAAACCAATGTTTTATTCACTGGACATTTTAAAGAGAAGAAATAATGTGAAATGTGTGAAGACATATGAAAGTGATCAGAATATTATACGTCAGAAAGCTAATGCTCGTGTAAAATGAGGATATTTACAGCATTTCCTCCTGACAGCAGTGGAGCTACTGTGTGTGAATGTACAGGATAATTATTGAATAAGACTGGTGTGACTGTCACATTTTTTTTCTTCAGACTGTGAACTATGGCCGTCCAGGTGACTGAGTCTGACCAGATCAAGCAGGTAAGTTACGATAGTACCACCTCACCATAGAATAGAAAAACAATGTTATTACATCTATAAGTAATGTAATCGTACACAGACTACAGTCCTGTTGTTTTCCACTTGTACTCTTTAACTCCAAGTTTCCAGTTTAGCAAAATAAGGTGTTGTTATTTGGGTCTTGTTCTGCAGACAGTTCAACTAGATGTGAACTGTTGTGTGAGTCTGACTGTATGATGACCTTCAGTCCTTCACTAAAAATTTTGGGTGCACTGATTGATCGGCCCTGATTTCTTTCATTTTGGGTGCTGATACTGACATGATCTTATCCACTGATCTTACCTAACTCTGAAAATGACTGGAAATCAGCAACTGATTGCTTTTGAGGACTGAAAGTCAGACCTGCCCACCAGATCATGTCTGCACGTGCTCAGTTAGTAGTCGCCACACTGTTGCCAACTTATTGACTTTCTTGGTATACCTAGCAACTTTTCAGACAAAAAAAATAGGTATTGGTCAAAATCTGAATGGGCGGGTCAGGCCTTTAAAAATATCTGCGGTCAGCCAGAAAACAGCAATCAGTGCACCCCTAATCTTTCCTGCTCCAGTTAGAGGATTGACATGCCGGGTTTTGAAATTACTCTTAGAAGTTAGAATAGAACGAAATGTTTTTTTAGAAAAAAGAAACCGAAGGAAAGTTCTTAGCTTGTCACACCTCCCGCCCCTTTTTCCACAAAAGAACCAAATCTTCAACTCGTACAGCTGAAGAGCAACTCTTCCCACTAAGAGAACGTTTGGAGAAAAATCACTCAAATGTTCAGTGTCTTTCCTTTTTATATGGCCACTTAGCCCTTCTCAGCATGAGGTAAAAGTTGGGAAAATAATGGTTTGCTTCTGACGAGTGTATTTTCTGCTTAACTTGCAGTTCAAAGAGTTTTTGGGGACTTACAACAAAGTAACGGAGAACTGCTTCATGGACTGTGTCAAAGATTTCACCACCAGAGATGTGAAGCCTGAGGAGGTAAAAAAAACAAACAAAAAAAGCTGACATTTTTTACTTGATTTTTTTTTTTTTGCAAACATTAGCAGACATGTATTAAACCTTTTTTGTGTCAGCTTTAGGAGGAGCAGATATGGGGGTCAAAATATCTCCATATTTTATGTCACTCTTCGTGGACAATGCTAATGGTTAAATATTAGTTTATCTACTCTGTCTGGTCCAGGACTTGACTGGTTTGAGACTTGCCTAATCACACACAGAGTACCCCAGGGTTCACTGCTGGGCCCCTGTTATTCAATGCCTACATGCTCCTGCTAGCTCAGATTATAAAATGAGTTTCTAGTCTGGTTCTGCCAAACATTGAGAAACGGCGTTCATTGTCTTTATGCTCCACTAATCTGGAACAGACTTCCATGAAACTGCAAAACAGCTGAAACACTGAGCTCCTTCAAATCACATCAAACAAACTTAGAGTTGCCCTTGTAATGACTGGAACATTAATTTGAGTCTTTATTCAAATATTTTATAATGATTAATGGGCTGATGATATTCACCCAAATGTAATATTTCTTGCTTGCTTGTTGCTGAAATATTCTGTACAAAGAAACTTTCCTTACCTCTTACCTCCGGTTGTTCCCATCACCACCACTTCATGGCATGCGTTGTTATAGTAACCATTATCACATCCATTTAATATCCTAAAAAACAAAAGAGATGAAAAATACTTCTGTCATTCATTTCAGTGAGTACTTTTTAAGAATTATGGGGGTCACTAGTCATATCAATATTGAAATCTCACATTTCATTTAATTCATAATAATTAAAGGGGCAGTAAAGGATATAATATAAAATGGACTTTTTTGAGCATGACATTAAAAACGTACATGGAGTGTTACCTTGATTCTTTTATTCATCTTTGAGGAAGCTTTTTATCTCTCGTGGCAACCATTCAGCGGTACGAAACGCTTTAGGTTGAACCAAGGCGCAGCTCCTGCTCAGAGCTCCATTTTCTGAGTTTCTGCCTCACAGAGCAGCCTTCCCCACTCAGCTCCTTCAGACTAGCCAGCAGCAATTAGCAAACACCTGTTGGAACTGCAAATCAGCTGAATTTATTATATGAGTTACTTCTCAGTGCAACATTGTTAAAAAAGTCGTTAAAGGGTTAATAGAGGAGCCATGTTGTGATGACTTCCTGAAGGTGGAGTTTCAGAAAGAGCAGGAGATTTTAAAGAGACAGAGACCCAATTTCAATGCGTATCATTTAAAAAAAAATTAAACTAAAGGTAACATAGTTACTTTATTATGCTATAAAATGGGACTATGTGCCTGGAAAATACATAACACTATCCCTTTAAGAGTTGCCGCTTAAAGGCTTCATTCAAATTAAAAATCCTTTATTGATCCCTAAGGAAATTAAATGTTGTTATAACTCATATTAATTCTAATTCTTCAAAGAGATTTAGTACATGGTAATGGCTGTTGGCAGAAAAGATCTCTTGTAGCAGTCTGTGTTACAGTGACTTTGAAGAAACTTCTGACGGAAGATGCTCTGTTTTTGTAAGACAGTCTCATAAAGAGGATGGTCAGGGTTGTCCATAATTTTCTAGATTTTACATAGAATCCTTCTTTGCGTCATCACCTCCAGAGGTTCAGTCAGCCCCAGAACAGAACCAGAACAGAACCAGCCTTCTTGATCAGGTTGTTGAGCCTTTTTAGCTCCCTGGCTCTGAGGCTGCTGTCCCAACAGATGACGGCAGAAGAGATGACACTCCCAGCATCTTGCTGCAAACTTTGAAGGATCTTAGCTTTCTCAAGGAGGACAGTTTGTGAGATTACCAAAGCAATTCAGAAGAATATTTGAACTGTTCATCCCCAGCCCCAGGTAACTTCCTGTCTTCTCTAATTTGTTTCCTTTTTGTCTTCCAGTCCAGCTGCTCTGAGTCCTGCCTGCAGAAGTACCTAAAGATGACTCAGCGGATCTCCATGCGCTTCCAGGAGTATCACATTCAGCAGAACGAAGCTTTGGCTGCTAAGGCAGGACTGCTGGGACAGCCTCGCTGAGCTGCTCTCAGACTGAAGGGCAGCAAGGTCAAACTGATCCTGGTCCAGCAGAACCTCCATCATCACAAGAAAAACTGAAGACACTTCTGATGATGATGATGATGAGGGTGAGGGTGAAACTGAGGCAAAGCTCCCAGTGGAGCCTGAACCATTAGTTCTGAAGCTCAGCAGGACACAGAGTAAAACCCCAGAACATGATTTGAAAGCTGGCTATAAGATTCTGCATCTTGTTTACTGAAACGGAGCTTTTATCCTTTAATGTGCATATGTGGGGTTTATAGCTTGGGACTGGATGTTTTGATGTTTGTCTGAAAACAATAAAGTCCAAGATTTTACAGGTTTGGTCTGTTTATGAAATGTATAACTTTAACCGGGTTTCTACTAGACTGTGTTTGATTTCATTATTTTCTGGGTCTATGTCACTCAATTCCTATTTCCTTCCTTGTAGAATCTCATATTTTCCATATTTCTGAAGTAAGGATTCTAAAACATGGTTGAGGAGAGTGTCATGACACAAGAGACACTTGCATTTCTTTATCGTTACTTCCTGTTCCCACCACTCTGGAGGAGCTGCTGCATCCCAGTCACTAAGTTCAGTGTGTGTGGGCATTAAGTGAAGCCACAGTTCGTTCAACTGGCCAAAAATGGTAAAGATATGCTGCTAGAGGTCCAGCGTGAAGCTTCCCCAGTCAGCATGTAATCTAATTTGAGAAACTGAGTTTGGGTTTTCATTAGCAGTAAGCTAGAATCAACAAATTTTAAAACAAGTGCTTTGCATTACATTCTGTGTATTAAATGTGTAATATGTGAATATTAAATTATTTAAATATGTTCACTTTTTTAAAAAAACATCAGATGGGTCCCAAATAACCATCTATGAAAGCCTACATATCACAAGTTTTTTTTCCCCCACTTATTTTCTTTCAAACGTTCTTCACCTGCTGGAGATGACTTTTTGTCAGATCACTGTGATTCTAATTTGTACATGTACCAAACACAGAATATCTTCAATGTATTGGGGTAAAACCATTGTTGAACTCAATAAGTTCAGGCTGAAATTATGTGGAGAACACCCGCTGTCCAAATAACAATGTTTGACCAACAGAAAGTGTGAAGAACTTGTTTATTGCCGTTTTAAAATGTCCTGGCCGCCAAACGCGCGTTTCAAAATAACACGTCATTCCTAAATGTCTTCAGCTCCTTAGTGAAAATGACACCAGGACCTTTGTTCAGGACCAGGATCAACATTCACATGGAGTCAACGTGCCCCCCTTGGCTGATACTGTTACGATGTCGTATGACGTCAAAGTTCCGCTCTGAGCGCCACGGCGCCTGTCTCGCCACCAATCACAGGGCTCAGATACCGACGGCTAACCGCCGTTCTTCACGGTGATTCTACCATGCTGACTGACTCCAGGTACCATTCATGGGCAACATCCAGACTAAAACCCGATGGGCTCGTTAAAGCGGTGTATACCCCTAATGCTAGCAGCCACTATTCAGTGGGTCACTGACGCGACGTCAGGATCAGACGGTCTTTAAAGGTCGTCTGAAGAAATTCCTAAATATGTTTGGAGAGTGTCGCTATAGACTCATGTGTGTCTTTAATGAAGTGAACTACCTAAGTTCAGACATAAGCCTTGTGAAAAACTAGCTAATACCGATTATCTTAGTATGAAGTATAGTGCGCAGATCTCTAGCACGTAGATGGGATGGGCTTCATACGATGTTGGTACAAACAAGGAAGACCGCGCCGCCAATAATAACCCGCAAGTGCTGGAATGAAAAGTATTTGACCAATTAGCGCTCTTCTATTCTGTATTATTTTGCGTTTTCATTTAACCCCTCCTGTGATTGGACAGTCCTCCAGCAGTTGTCGTCATTTCCCTTGTGGCGCCGCATTCGTATCCACCAATAGGGGTCGCACATGCGGTACGTCCTATGGAAATGGGAGAAATGTTCCACCAATTAGATCTCTCAATTGTGACTACTGCTGTCACTGCAGCCAATCACATCTCGGGAAACAGAGCTCGGGGCTCAACAGCTTGTTGTTCGTGTATCTCTTTTGCAGCCCGAGCTAGAGAGGAAGCAACGGCGTATGATAATGTAAGTAATAAACCTTTATGCTGTAAACCTGAATAACAGTTTACTTCGAACGCTAAATTAATTCATTGAAGGTCTTCGGAGGTGCGAGTTTATGTCAGTAGAGAGGTCGGCTGCCTGTTACAGAACGGGGCTGGCTGTGAAGTGAATGGCAGTGAAGCAATGTGAAGCTCCTGTGCCTTTGTGGAAGAGCCGCTTATTAAATAAATAACTTCCCAGCAGTTTTCGTTCTGGCCGTTGTCATAGCTTATCTGTTCACCGGTGTAAAACTTGGTGTGCATTTAGAAACCAAACGGAGTCCCGTATGCTCTCGTGTCGGGGTTGCCCTTCTTCGGAGCCAGTTTAAATCGCCGTGATGACAAATTGGCTAGTTGAATCGCCTGATAGCCAGCTAGCTAAAATGTCGCTCAGCGCAGGCGGACGGGAGGGGGGGCGAAGCCCGCTCGGCTCTCCTGCTGCTGGGACTTTGTTTGGGTTGGGACTCGGCTCTTTAGCGGGACTTTTCCACCCGGCAACAGTTCACTAGGCGGCTCTGATAGAGACGGACATGGTAAAGATAGCCGAGCTAACTGACATGGCGAGCTGTGATGGCGACGTGACTCAGAGGCGCTGGGAGCGAAGCGGGAAGTGAAAAGCCTTCTCAATGGCCGCGCTGCAGTCACCCTGCGCCCTCACCGAGCCGTCCACGGAGCCCAGCAGCCCACTCGGATCGTCTCTACACGATGGGTTGAAGTAAACGTTTCTGGATAAGTTTTGGGAAGTGATCCGGGTGAAGTGGGGGCGGGGGCAGTTTTGAGAAGGCAAAGAATGCCAGAGCTAACACAAGTGCGTGGCTAGTTGGTTAGCTTAAAATGTTCTTTCGGGACAGTATTTTCCATGGCAGCGCCAGCTTTAATCATCTCGTTGTTCTGTCTTCCAGTGACCCGAAATCCTTCGAGCTGGAACCCCTGGACTAGCCGGAGAGATGAAGGTGAGTGCTCGCCCTGCGCCATGAACTCTTGTCAGTCTTAGCTCCATGTTCCCATTCCGACGAGAGATCCTGCTGGAACCAGCTACTGGCCTGCACACCGGTGTTTATCCAGCTCACACACTCCAGTCCTCGATCAGATTTTTATGATTGACAGTCACAGTGAAGGTCGTGTCTGTTTTCAGCAGTACATCCTTCAGATTTTCTTACCAACATTCAGTGGTGAAAGTTATGACTTATTTCCATCTTTACAGGCGAGTCTCCTCTTTACTGGTGAATAAACCCAAAACAGAAAGATGGCTATGGATAAGTCTTTCATTCTGATAAAAATTCAGTTGTTTGTGTAAGAATCCTCTGAGTCAGGTTTAACCAGTTACAGACATAATAAACTGACATCAGATCTAACCAGGGTTTACATTGTTTACACCGGGGTGTCAAACTCCAGTCCTCAAGCGCCGCTGTCCTGCAACTTTTAGATGTGCCTCTGCTGCACCACACCTGAATAGAATAATTAGGTCATTAGCAAGGCTCTGGAGAACTTATCTACACAAGGAGGAGGTAATTAAGCCATTCCATTCCAGTGTTTTGTACCTGTGGCGCATCTAAAAATTGCAGGACAGCGGTCCTTTAGGACTGGAGTTTGACACCTGTGGTTTACACCATGCTGGGGGGCATATTAAGTACAATTAAGACCAAATACATACCTTAAAACAAGTTCATTCTCCTGGCAAAGGAAGAAGTTACTACATTTGTAACTTCAGATTGCAGGATTTGCAGTCGGGCTTGGTCACATCTGCCTTACATCCCCACACCCAACTGTCATGGTTTCACACATCTGAAACTTTCATTATGCCCATAATACAGATAATAGCTGAAGCTTCTTCATCCAACTTTACCTGGACTGAACGCCAACGCTGCTGCAGCTGTTTCTTCCAGATGTTGTGAGAGAAAATAAGTCACATAGGTTTCAAAAAAACATAAAGAAGCGATCAAAAGTATTTAAAGGTATCCTTTTCAAGCAGACCTGACATATCTGGGATCAAATGAATGCATTCTAACTCGGCACATTGTGTCAAAATGTGACAGATTCTTCTAGTGACGACGCATTTATTAGCAAGTAGTGTAATTCAGCTCTTCATGCGACAAGTAGGACCCAAAAAGTATAATTATGTTACAATAGACAGACAGGACCCTTTTTCAGACTTTGCTAAAGTTGCTCTTATCACTACAGAGAAACTATTCCTGATAGACGACAGAAAAAGTTTTGCTGTCAGACTTTTTCCATCAGGCCCTCCCCCAGCGAGCCGCACTGCTTCAGTTTTCTCACCTTTTTATTTTTGTCTCATCATGGCTTGTTAGTGGAGAGATGTTTAATAATAGGCCATGTATATTTTATTGATTTAACAAGTCTATGTTTCCTCTAACAATATGTTCCTGATATTTTATAAAGATTTTCATACAGATTACAAAATATGTCGCCAGCGCAGGATGAGCGTGTGCAATATTCATATCACAAAAGACTGTTTGGAGTGCAGTAAGTGATATGAACTTGCATTTTAAGTATCAGACTGACGACTCAGGAAAATTAAGCATAGACAGTAGTAAAAAAAAGTATTTATTAGTAACAAAATATACTAATATCAACTATATCTTCTATTGAATCTCTGCATCTGATTTCGGTACCATAACTATATTATAATTACACCATGTTCCAGCCCCACTGTGACTTTTAGCATGTTATTTAACATACACATCAGATGTTGGCATCATGGCCAGTTAGAGTCCATCCAACTGACCAAACATACCCATAACTGCATCTAAGCAGTCCTTTGCAATTGTGATTTTGCACACATTGATATTGCAATGTCAATTGCTATTTGGTACATTGTGCAGCTCTACTTTTAACCAGCAGAGCAATAGAACCAGAACCACAGAGCACATTTAAACCACAGTGAAAATAGGTTGGCACCAGCTGCTGTGAAAACTGCTGTAAACACACACACACTTCACATCTCCAAGAATGTTCAGCTGTTTGCAAGGTTAGAAAGAGATTTTTGACTTTATTGTTTTTCACTTTTATGTAAAACGAACTGATAGAAAATAATTCAAGCTCTATCTTGGAATGGATTAATCTTATCTTGTAATAACAAGTATGTTTATAGTTGAGCAAAATTTTTCTCACCCCTTTTAAAAACGAAACAAAAATAAAAACAATGTCCTCACTGGTTTTAGTGAGCTCGAGCCACTTAGTAGTGAAACGTTTGTTTGAACTATGGTTATCAAAGGCAGTGAAAGTGCATGCAATAGTTAGGGCTCTCATAATAAGTAATTAAGCAATTGATTACATAATAAATTAAAACAAACTCAATATTTTCTATTTTCATGATTTATCGTTTTTCTCTCTTTCTACCAAAACCTAGCCCATTAAAGTCTTCAGTCTGGTGCTTTGCTCTCAACTGGCTCATTTTCTGAGGGACGGTTTTATTTACAGAAACTTCATGAGTCATTTTATTTGTTGTTTTTATTTGCCTTGGCTATTTAAAATATTTCCCAGTTTCACTGTTAAATGTTCATTAGAATTGAAAGTTTATCGATCTTTGAGAATGTGTTCTTGTATTATTATGCCATTACCGTAATATTACAATATTATTGTTTATTGTAGTAACTCCTGGGACAATTTATGGTCCAGAAAAATGTGTTATGACAGGCCTAGAAACAGACCAGATATGTATAGTATGCAGAATTTGCGTACAGGGTGCTTGAAAATATAATCTTACCAAATAATGCAAACACACCGTCTATTGCAGTTGTGATACTGTTTACATTGGTATTGCAGTGAGGATGGTGATCTATGGTGCAGCTTAGTTTATGTGAAATAGTTACTTAAAAAACAATAATTAAATTAATTGTGGATGGGTGGGGGTTAAAAGCAGCAACATGACTGTATATTAAAAGGTTGATGTCAATACAGCATCACTATTAATAGAATATATCTGTAAAACCACTGAGTTGTCACAGGAACTGCTGCACTACATACTTAACACATTAGCGTGTATGCTAATTAGCCTGTGTGTTTCAGGCAGCAGATGAGCCTGCCTACCTGACAGTGGGGACAGATGTCAGTGCCAAGTACAGAGGAGCCTTCTGCGAAGCCAAAATCAAGACTGTTAAACGCATGGTCAAGGTCAAGGTAAGAGCTAGAACTGCAGGATCACACACCACCACATCACCACCTGGCATCCACCTCCTCAGGAGCCAGCAGAGCTTCTAGAGCGCCATGCTCTGCTCTGAGCTGTGTGTGATCCATCACAGGACTCTGAACTTCACACCAAACCTCCCTCATGTCTGGACTCACAACTTTATTCCTGTTTCTTTTCCCTCAAGATGTTTTGCAGTGAAACGCTCCCATATTTATGAAATATGTAGAAAAGTAAACCTCTTCCTTTATCATTCGTGGGTTTCTTAGTTTCATCTTCAGATGTCGGTGGGAGCAGCCGTATGAAATCTGTTTCTTTCCATTTGATATTTATTTTCTAATTATTCTTTCACTGAATAAAATAGAAATAACCTCTATTGTCTCTCAGTGGGGAAATTCAGGTCTAGCTAAGCGACAGCAGGCAAGTTTAAGCATGTAGATTTACATAGAAATATTAAAATAGAACTAAAAATAACATGCTATCCAGTAAGGGCAGATTTAAAACTTAAGAAAATACTGTGCAGGTATTAACAAAAGCTTACTTGGATTTAAAGAAATGTACTGCACAGTTGTTGAAATAATTCTGCTTTCAAAATCAAATACAATTTTTTAATATTTCGTTGTAGTTGTGAATAATCAGTACATTTTTGGTAGTTTATGTGCAAAACTATTTAACAAAGTTTTTACTCACTCTTGATAACTCTGGAAAGTGATTTCATAATTTTCCAAGTCTGCATATGTATGGAAACATTGCAATCTAGAGTAGAAAACAGTTTCCCAACTGTTTATATCTTATATCCTTTAGTAAAAATATAAACATAAAAATGTATTGAAATACAAAGTTATTGAGGTTTGTCTTTGGTTCGGTGCCATAAACCGTGATATTTTTTATTTTTTTCCCAACTAGTTGATCATTTGGGTTTCTGAATTTCTAACAGATAAAACACTTACTCGCTAAAAAATGACAGTTTGCGTTTTTTGGTTTCAGATCAGACCCAAGATTCTTCACCAAGCATTGGTGAAATAATTCTTTTATTTTTATTCAGCATAATTGTAAGTCAGCTTTGGTTAATAAAACCCAAACTGGAAAATGTTTTCCACTCAACTGCTTATCAAATCAATAGAAAATGATGGAAAAAAATCTAGAAAATTTGGCCTGGAAATGTAGAATAGTTAAATAGAAATATCATATTGTTGAGTTTAAATTTTGTATAAGTCCTTATTTTCTCACTATCAGAACAGCTGCAGAACATCTGCACCTGGCTGTGTGTGAGGAGTGATGATGCTGAGAAATGGTTTCGCTTTTTGAGCTGATGACATCATGTGATGTCACATTTTCTCTTGGCTGTCTGACCAATCCGCTGCCAGATACAGTGACGAAACACAACGCACAATATCTTCACAATATCTTCTTTGATTAGAGTCACCAATTGGATGTCTAAAGCTGCAGCTCTAGGGAGAAACTACTGGAGCAGGAACAAAGTGAAAATGTTAGACCATAATTTCAGTTTGTGTTGTAATAAAAGAATGAGTGAGTGTTTTTATCTGTCAGCAATTCAAAAACATGAAATGATCAGGCTGTGATACAGCAAACTAGATCTAAACCAAAAGACTATGATAGATTGGTTTGTGTCAAATGTTTACCTTCTCATAGCTCTGTAGTTACAGTCCAGTCACAGCTGCTGGTGTGGTTAAAACCAGTTCTTAGCTGGTTCAGCTGGTTGAATTCTCCCAAATTAGAAAGCCACCATAGATCGACTCACCTGAAAGATACAGGGACGAGGATTTGTGTCCGAATGCTTTGAAACGAATATTATCAACATGGTAATGAGCCACATGGCAAATATGCTAATCATTTTGTAGTATTACTTGTATTTCTAACAGTTTGTAGTGCATTTGGTCAGTGTTTAGACAGGAAGGTTGGAAAAACCCTTTGGTTAATATTTAATTCATGTTCATTTACAAGTTGAAAAACAGTTCGCTGCAGGTCAACAAATGGACCGTTTCAAGTATTTTTAGTATCCCTCTAATGAGTTTGAACTGTTTTCTGTTTTCTAACTTCATATTTTAGGGGCTGTGGCTGGTGTGTTTGGGATTAGAACAGGCAGTAAATATAATTAATTTGAACGTCTCTCTTCAAAGTGGATGTCACAGAAACTTTCTTTATTGAGACTATTCCAATTTTGTCCAAAATTCTTAACTAAGCTGGTTCCGAGTTGGACACCAGCTCTAAACCTGTATGAAAACCTTTTGTGGAAAATGCAGCAATGATCAGGCATTCTGGACTCAGGGACAACATTTAGACTGAAAGCAGGCAGAGACTCACGTGTCTTGATTTCTTTGTCATAGAAGATGTTAATCATCTGCAGGGAAAAGTTAAACAATCTCACATGTTTCTTCACTAAAATGAAATAATAAAAGAAACGCATGAATTCTTCTCAGCTTTTCATTTTTCAGTTCAAAAATGTTTTCCAGTGAACTTTGATCACTTCCTATTTCTTGTCTAAGTGAAGGAGAGCGGAAAATGTTGACCTCCTGTCCTCCGTTCATCTCTGTCCCCAGGTGACTCTGAAAGGTGAAAGCACGTCCCAGGTAGTGCAGGACGACCAGGTCAAAGGTCCTCTGAGGGTAAGCTGCTTTAATGCATCAGACAGAGGTTTTATTTTCTGTCTGCATCAGACTTTCACACAGAAGCTATTTAAAGAATCAAAGCCGCATACATCACATGAACATTATTTTCTGATCATGCAAAGATAAAAATGGCCGTGTTGATTTCCTTCAGCCTCACAAAAGTATTCCTACCATGTGAGCCTTTTTAATGCTCACATGGTAGGAACACTTTCCTACCATGAAAGGTAGAAAATTGAAGAAAACTTCAATGTTTTCTGGTATCATGTGATAGTAGGGGTGAATATTTATCGTATTGTTTTTTGTTTTTTTTTAATTATAAGAATTTTGATTTGTCATCCTGATAAATTTGAGTTCTTGATGGTAAATAAGAAAGTAAACTGACAGTATTATTGGAAATATTATTTTTACTATTCACATTCTATGAGAGCATCAACAAATATCAGTAAATTCAGAAATATGATGCCGTTATTGTGTGCAGTTTAGTGATATAAATCTGACTCATTTGAGTTATTCCTTAAGTAGCTTGCTGAAGAATCTTATTGTAAATGGAAATATTTTTCACAATTGGTATTTGTTTGTGCGACTGTAATTGTTGTCATGCAGTCACAGCTGTACAGTTACCTAAAAAGTGTGTAATAAATAGTTTTTCATCATCATTTTTATTGTTCTCGGAATACTACCACAAAATATTCTTATGAGAGTTTAAGTCCATATCGCCCACCCCTTTGTAATAGACCGGGGGTCGCGGCTCTTTAGCGCTGCCCTAGTGGCTCCCTGGAGCTTTTACAAAAATGTTTGAAAATTGAAAAAGATGTGGGTGTTAAATATATATTTTTTGTTTTAATATGGTTTCTGTTGGAGGACAAACATGACACAAACATTCTCAACGTTTTCCAAATTCTATAAAAATGTCTAGAATGAATATAAAATTTCAACATTTCCATCAACAAAGATTTGCATCATAGCCTGTGACCCGTTTCTTTCAGCTGGGCGGGGTGCCAGGCAGGTGACTGTTGTAAACAAACCGACAAGTGTGTGGTGGGCCATGGATAGCAAAGGGGAAAAGAGGAAAATAGCCGAGAAGAGATTCTACAATTCTTGGACCGAATCATTTGCATTCATTGCCAATGTGGAAGGATTACCTGAACGTTTGTCAAATAACAAACCGTGCTTTCAGGACTATAGAACTCACCTTACTATAAGCCACACGAATAAAAAGGAAACGTACATGTATAAGCTGCATCGGGCTACAAGCCGCATGGTGCAAAGCGTGGGGGAAAAGTAGCGGCTTATAGTCTGAAAAATACGGTAATGTGGAAAGACATTTCCAGGGAAGGCGCTGCATTAGCTGCCAAGATTGAAGTTGCATCTTACAAGCTCGATGTTGAGAAACTGTCCAGTGATGTCCGTAAACAGAAGTCACATTAAACACGTAAGAACACAATCCTGCCATAGGCAAATATATTTAGTAACAAAGTGGTTGTTTTTATAAATTGATTAGTGATTTTTGTCAGTATATATTTAAAATGACACTTAGCAATATTGCGTTTTGTTGCTCAAGTCCGAGGATGGCTGCGTTGGTTGTGTGTCAAAAGAGAAGAGGATGCTGCTATGTCTTACCGTTGCACTGACTTGCTTGGCATTTGCACAGGAATCAAACTTAAGCTGTGTTAATTTAATTTTATGTACTTCTCAAAAGGCTGCTGTTTTATTTGTATAACTGCAGGTTGCGTTTTATTGCTCTCCGTTTGCCCCAGATAAGGGGCACGTTATGCACGTTCCGTTTTGTTGTTTTTTCGATCACACACTTTACGGTGATTATTTCCAAGGAGTGATTGTTGTTATGCAAACTGCATTTGAGAGCAGATTTTCCGAGGTTCAAAAGGAAAGATATCTGTCCCTGTCGAATCTTCATAATAAAAATGACATAAAAAAATCAGATTTCTTTATTGCATTTACTTAATTTTATCAATGCAACGATAGATAATACATTCATATTGTAACGGGAGGTGAACTCAAAGCACTATTGTACAACAGAGTAGTCACATGGTGTGTCATTCCTTCCAGGACGCACAGCAGGGAAAATAAACATTTAAACATGAATGTATGCACTTAGTCGTTTTGATAATAGGCTAAAATACCTAATATAAACACTTAAAACCTGTGTTGCCTTCATTATTAACCGTATATAAGGCTTTTACTTATTTGCAGCGCCAGACAGATTTGTTTTTTGTTTTTTTTGGTCCAATATGGCTCTTTCAACATTTTGGGTTGCCGACCCCTGTAATAGACTAACAGATAAATGTAAAGGAGGAACATGATACACGGTTTTATACACGAGAATCTGAGAAGTGTGAAGCATTCACTTTTTTCCTCTTCATCATTATACACAACTCTGTTGGTCTTCCATATAAAATCGCAATAAAAAAGAACTTTGAACCTTGTAGATGATTCTGCTGTTCAGGTTAAATAAAATGATCTGCCATGTGTCCTTCAGGTGGGCTCCACTGTGGAGGTGAAGACCAGTGAGGGTCTGAGCAGTGAGGCCGTCATCAGTAAGCTGACAGATGCCAGCCTCTACACTGTTGGTGAGTGTTGACAAGTTATCTACAGAGGACTGCTGTCAGCATGCTGGTCTGAGGGGTGGACAGACGAGCTGCTTAAATTTAACAGTTTATTCCAACAAATTACTGCTAATACACATAAAAACATAGTAAGAGGGGTGACTGTTAGCCGTGCACCTGCAGGCTGAAAGTATCAGCCTCAGAGTTGAGGAAATGTGAGGCGGCTTATCGGTGATTCCCTAGCAATGGGACATTATTTTCTGACTAACAGAACAGCTGCAGAACATCTGGACCTGGCTGTGTGTGAGGAGTGATGATGCTGAGAAATGGTTTCGCTTTTTGAGCTGATGACATCATCATGTGATGTCACATTTTCTCTTGGCTGTCTGACCAATCCACTGCCAGATACAACGATGAAACACAACGCACAATATCTTCTTTGATCCAAATCACCAATCGGATGTCTAAAGCTGCAGCTCTAGGGAGAAACTACTGGAGCAGCAAGTGAAAGTGTTAGACCATAAATGGATGTATTGTGATAAATTCAGATTTCTTACATTTATTTGTTTGTTTGTTTGTTTGTTTTGTTTCTACTGCTTCTAAAAACACACTCAGACGGTTTTTGGCGTCTGGAAGACGAGCCATTTCAAAAACCTTTGGAGTAATGTCACAAATCAGCAGGCACTGCCCCTCACCTAGCAATCCCAGCAAAGCCCAGCCCATTACCTAACAAACATAGTAAAACACAGCCTGTTCCCTAGCAACCTAAGCAGAACACAAGCATGTTTGGTCAGCTGGTTTTATGGCTGTATGCACTGCTGTTTGTGGTTGACGTAAAACCCAGAAACCACTTGCTGAATTCTAGATGGTTGTGCAGGAGGCTCCACTTCTGCTTTTTAAAGATATACGACTATATAATTGCGTGTCTGTTTGCAGCCATTTATGTGTGAGCATCAATGTTGACATGGGGGGCGTGGCCAGCAGCAGCTTACTTGGATTTAAGGTTTCTGAAAGGAGCTCAAAATAGTCAGGACTAAGAAGATGTAAATCTCATTACCTAAAAATGATTTTGTTCAAAAAATGTGGTGATCTTATTTTGTGCAGCCCTAGAGCCACCCTAGCCTATTCAACAAAGCATAATCATCTGTAAATCAAGTTTGTGTTGCAGTAATAGAACAACCATGTTCTTCTAAAGTGGTCTTCTTAGGGCCTTAGCACTAGCTAAAAGTCATCTGTTCTTTGCTAGATTCTAAAATGGTCCAAGTCTAACCTGAACTGGACAAAGACACCACAGAATCCACAAACGTACTGCTCATTAAACACAGATGAAGCCGACATGGACGAGCTGTGTGTGAAAAAAGACCCACCCTCAGCAGCAATCAGTCTCAGAAGCTTTCTGTCCGATTGAGTCTCGGTCTCCTCTCCAGCGCTGCTTTATGTTTCTGAGGTTTGCAGACATCTTTTCATCTGCACGGCTCTGTTAAGAGCTTGATGTACCTGTCTGCCTGGACTTCAGAACCAGCACGTGTCGTTAGTCACAGTATTTATAGCTCACTCAGAAGAACCGCCCTCCTCTCAGAAGTAAACAGTCTTCACTGCAGGCGCTGAGGGTAATGATGCACAGGTTTACAGACAGCCTGATCAGAGATGGAAAAGAGGCAAAGCAGTGGAAAAACTATTTCTCCCTAGAATATCAATATAGTTTTGGTATCTTCATTGTTCCTTAGTGATAAATGATCCACTGTGAGAAAACGCAGATTCCTCCTCTCTGTGGGGATCTGAAGATCCCATGGAGCAGATCCCTGCTCCTGGCCATTACCCTAGATCTCATCCTTCAGTAGATGGCTTCTGATGATGTGTTGACTGCTCTGTCTCTTTCAGTCTTTGATGACGGCGATGAAAAAACTCTGCGTCGATCATCCCTGTGTCTGAAGGGAGAGAGGCATTTTGCAGAGAGCGAGGTGAGTTTTCTGACAGATGACTGTCACTTCCTAAAAGAAAAAGTTCAGAACGATTGAGATGTTCTAAATTTCTCCCACGCAGACGTTGGACCAGCTGCCGCTAACTAACCCAGAGCATTTCGGCACCCCGGTCATCGGGAAAAAGTCAAACAGAGGCGGTAGACGCTCGTCCCAGGCTGTGTGAGTTCTTGCTCTTGGTTTGCTTTGAGCAGCCGCACACAAGCAGGCGAGATGACAACAGCCACAGCGAGGTCAGAGACATGTTTGTAGCTGCTGTTCATCTCTCCAAGTTTCTTTTGAAAAGGGTCAGCAGAATGAGTTCTGAGCTGTTTGTCAACATACATTTGTGATGTTTAACTCTACAAAAGCACAAAGAAAGACAGTCAGCTGTTTAATATTGAGGTTTCTCGCAGATTTGTAAAAGCACTCACTTTTCATGTTAGAAAACGACTACAGCGGGTGCTGTGGTGGCGCAGGGGTAGAACACGACCCACGTACTGAGGCCTTAGTCCTCGTGGCGGTGGTCGCAGGTTCGATTCCTGGCCTGGCAACATTTGCCACGTCTTCCCCCTCTCTCTTTACCCTGTTTCCTGTCGAACTACTTTCAAATAAAGGCCACTAGAGCCAACAAAACCTTTAAAAAAAGAAAATGACTACAGCTTCTCACTGTGACTGGACCTGGGGAAGGAGTGATGATACTTGAGAAATGGTTTCGCTTTATGTGCTGATGATGTCATGTGATGTCACAATTTCTCTTGGCTGTCTGACCAATCTGCTGCCAGTTACAGTGATGATATTAAAAATGGCCACTCTGAGAAAATGCTTCATGGCGCCACATTTTTGTTTTAATAAAGCACCAAGCCTGGGTAAACGTCTTCTCACTTCTGTGTTCCAACAGAAGAGGGCAAAATAAAATCGGGCTGCAGCTTGACTGATTGAATAAAACCACTGCAGTCTGTCAGTTTCATTCAGTTCAGTACAAATGCCGGATACCAGGTGTGTCCAGAGACCGGCTGGTCAGCTGCAGGTTTTAGATGTGAAAAGGTTCAATATTATAGCTGACAGATAACCAATGCCAAATTCAGTCATTTTTCTAATGTCATGTTAAAAATTTTGTGTGTTCATAATTTGTAAGCCATAATCATTAAAATGACAAGAAATAAAACTTGGAAGTATTTTAAAGCTGTGAATCTTTATAATCCAAGTTTCACTTTTTGAAATGAGCGACAGAAAAAAAAAGATCTTTTCCTGTGAACTTATTTGTTTCTGAGATGGTCATGTAGTTCAGCACTCATACAATAGGAGTTCCTTTCAGGATTTGAAATTCCAAAATGCTTTATTGATCCCAAAGAGAAATTAAATATCAGAAATGAAATAAAATGTAACTAAAGTAAGTTTTCAGATTGTTTAATTTCTATTAGAGTTGAATTTCTCTTTTGAGACATTTAGTCTTTGGTTCACTTCCTGTCAGCTAACCCTGAGGTTCAACTTACTCTTATGTATTTCAGAGCTGATGAGGAGAACGAGACTTCATCGAGCGAAGAAGAGGAGGACGACAAGAAGAGACTGACTGATGGGCTGCTGGGTCAGATCTGCAGCATAGAGAACACAGAGGAGTCCACTGATTGGTTCATGGCTCTGGTAAATACATGAAAACAGTTTTCTGATTTCTGATGTGTAACAGCGTGTTTAATAATTTCTATACAGTCTTAAGAAGGTGATTGGTCCTCGCAACATCTTCTAGAATATGTTGCTGTGTCTCACTGCAAAGGATCAGGAGAATGAGCTCTGAGCTGTTTGTCAATCCACAAAGAAAGACAGTCAGCTGTTTAATATTGACGTTTCTCGCAGATTTATAAAAGCACTCGTTACTTTTCATGTTAGAAAACAACTACAGCTGCTCACTGTGACTGGACCTGGGGAAGGAGTGATGATACTTGAGAAATGGTTTCGCTTTATGTGCTGATGATGTCATGTGATGTCACAATTTCTCTTGGCTGTCTGACCAATCTGCTGCCAGTTACAGTGATGATATTAAAAATGGCCACTCTGAGAAAATGCTTCATAGGCCCACATTTTTGTTTTAATAAAGCACCAAACCTGGGTAAACGTCTTCTTGGGCTGCAGCTTGACTGATTGAATAAAACCACTGCAGTCTGTCAATTAGACTACAGTGGTTATACGAAGACCTTCTTCACATAACTAGTTTAGTTTTTGTTATATTTCTGGTTCTTGCTAGGGATGCACGATCCACTTTTTTCTCTTCTGATACCGATATGTGAGGTTTAGTACCAGCCAATATGATCCGTTACAGAAAAATAATGCAGAACTGACTTTTCTTTATTAAACACAGGTTTATTTGCTAACTCTGCACATGTACAGCACACTAAAATACACCAATACAAGCTTAGTCAAACATGTAAAAACAACTACCATGAATAATACAGAAACTGAAACTGACTAACCAAAGTAGTCAACTTGTCATTTTAAACATGTAAAAATGAACTCCGACAAACCTTTTTTCAAATGGTTCAGAAAGTGCATTTAGGAATTATTACTAAACATAAAATAAAAGAGCATGATGTCACTCAGATCACAAAGTATAGAATTAGACTGAGTAGATCTGCCCTTACGGATTGAGCACATTGTCACAATACCTGATTCATGTATTTTTTTTTTTCTTCCAACATCAGAACCGATACAGATATTAATATCAGCTCGGTGGATCTCTAATTCCTGCTCCATGTGTAAAATCTGCAGCTGACTAGCAGAGGTTAAGCTGTGTTGCTTCTGCAGGTGGTGTCTCCCAGCTGCAGTGATGAGCTGCTGGTGAAGAAGGATCAGTGTCTGGTCAGGTCCTTCTGTGATGGCAAATTGTGAGTTTACTTTTTATTAACTTTGTATACAGAAATCTGCTCCTCATCACTTAAGCAGTCATACTGATTTATTTATTTATTTAATTTCTTCTAACGTGTCATTAAAGCCACAAAAAAGTCAATGTACTTTAATGTGATTGATCAGCATGACTTGGATAGAAAATTTCTCTCTTTTGCCTTAATGATGCAGCTACACGGTGGGGAGGAGACATGCTCACCTGGTCAACGCCATCAGCATTACCAAGCCGGATTTTTCCAACAGAAGAGGTGAAACGCCCTTCCTTCCTGCTGTTCTCACTTTTTCCACATCTGCCTCACGCTTTGCTTTGTCTCCATGCCCTGCAGGTATTGAAGGAGCCCAGATGTTTCTGAGGAGCAGAGAGGTTCCAGAAGCGTGGAAGATGGACATGAGTCAGATTCTAGACTCCTCCTCCAGTGAAGATGACAAAGATGACAAGGAGAGTGAGGCAGAGGAGGAGGAAGAAGAGAATGAGGATGAAAAGAGAAAGAAACACATCAAGGAAGAGGCAAGTGTCTTTTTTTTTTTTTTTTTTTTTACATGATTCTTTGGAAACAAATAAGCAACAGAGCATGGTTCTGCTGTGATCCTATAGAGAAGACAGAACATAATGAATGTCAGTGTGTAAAAGAAGGAGGTTGTGACGATCTGGAGAGATTTTCATTTTAAGTCCATTCTAAGATGCTTCACCATAGAAATTTGTTTTTTTCTAGGCCTTCATTAAAGACTAAACCAGCTGGTAGTGATTTGCACTTAATGCACTTCTTGCCTCTCTATGGATTGTTTTGCAGCTTCCTTTTTTCCTGTTTTCAATACATCTAGAGGTTTCCAATGTGGACTTGTAATTCTATCAGTAGAAGTAGACTGCTTTTGGAAACCAGTTACCGGTACATAAAAAAGTGGAGAAAATAAAAGTAATAACCCTGACAATATTTTTAGTTTTGGGGGCTTTTCCGACATTATTACTGAGAATTTATTATTGTCGTAATAAATCCAGTTTCTCATTGTGATAAATAATTTTTCACTATAAATGATTAACAATACGATAGATGCTCACCCAAACTGTCTTATTCTACTTTATACTTTTTGTTTGTGATGACTGCTTTTTACTGACATCTGGTGTGAATTCCATATTAATTAACCTTTTTATAAATAAATTACATCTTCCATACATTTTTTGCTGATAAATCTTTTTTTTTTCTTTGTATATCCTGACGCTTCACAGTTAGGCAGATACTGATTTTGTTCTTCTTTTTTGTCTCAAAAGTTGCAAAAAATAGCAACAAAGTTGCTATGTTGGCAACAGTTGGTGACAGTAGTTGTAACCTGGTGGTCATCCTCACTCAGTCTCACTCTCATGGCAGAGCTCTCTCTCTCTCAGACTCAGGTCTTTGTCAGTTGATTAGGTTAGTTTCTCCAAAGACTAAGGAAATCGAGACACCCATACAAGCCATTACAGGTGTATGTAGTAATTGATTGTAGTTGCATCCCAGCTAGCAGTTAACAACCAGGTGAAAGTCTGTCTAATGAGCTGCCTCTCTCTCATCCTCTGTGTGTTTAGCCGGAGGAGGAGGCAGACCCTGAGGAGAAGGAGAACTTCCTCCAGCAGCTCTACAAATTCATGGATGACAGAGGTAAGACTTGAACATCTGTGGTTTCATTTAAGAAAAGATATAAAAGCTCCTAAGTGAAGAAAACAGTAATAATGTCATGCATTAGTGGCTTTTCTGGCATTTTAACTGAAGGTCAGTAGGAATGAACTCTTATATTTTTCTGTGGAAATGACCGATTTATTTGTCCTTGTGATAAACATGGTTTGATTGAAACAAACATTTCGACTCTTAAATCACGGATGTAATTTGCATTTCATTGACACTTCCAACCTGACTTGGTTTTAACTAGATTGTTTCCTGATGAATGAAAGGAGTGACGTCTGATCCATGTTCTCTGTCAGGCACTCCCATCAACAAGCCCCCAGTGCTGGGCTACAAAGACCTGAACCTCTTCAAGCTCTTCAGACTGGTCTACCACTTGGGAGGCTGTCGCAAGGTGAGGAGGTCACTGTAGAGCTACAGACTAATTATAGTGCCGGGCTGTGTGAGTGATGATCCTGAGAGAAGTTTCGCATGTTGGACTGAAGTCCTGATGATCCTCTTGGCTGTCTGACAGAACCCATCAGTATTGTCCAGATTCAGGAGTCCCAGAGCAGCTGGCTGACGCTCCGCTTTTCTGCCTGTTTCAGATCGAGTCTGGCACAGTGTGGAAGCAGGTCTACATGGATCTGGGGATCCCTGTTCTCAACTCAGCTGCATCCTACAATGTCAAGACAGCCTACAAAAAGTAAGAAGTGCCATGATCAAGCTGCAGATGCGGCTTAGCGCAAGTGTAGCTTTACAGACGAAGCAGAAAAAGAATTTTCTATCAGCCTGACGCAACAAATACGTCTCTGATTATGACAAAGATCCCATCGCTCACATGCACACAAAAGCTATAAAAAGCTGTGCAAAGCGACAGCTCATCTATTACCTTTATTGAAGATGAATATGTGCTGCCTTATTATTTTTAATTTCAGTATTAACATTTATATAATTTCAGATTTTTGTGCAGGGTGACTTAGAAAATAAGCTTTTATTGTTACAGGTTTTTTTTTTCTAAGCTACTTCAAGTAATTGTTAGGAATGCAGGGATATGCTGCTGTTATAGAAGAATTTAATTTAGCAAAA
Source organism: Xiphophorus hellerii (assembly GCF_003331165.1). Classification (NCBI taxonomy): domain Eukaryota; kingdom Metazoa; phylum Chordata; class Actinopteri; order Cyprinodontiformes; family Poeciliidae; genus Xiphophorus; species Xiphophorus hellerii. The sequence continues at coordinate 26,535,195 of NC_045690.1, forward strand.
GAATTGTATTTGATTACTAAAATAATTGTTTACCATAGCCCTGCTCATGTGCACAAACTTTGTGCAAGTTGAATGTGTAAGCTAACTCCATAAAGCTAAGATTCATAGGGTTGGTTTGACATGAGGTCTTCAGGGTCTGACCACAGTGAAGAAACTCAGTGTCAACAAACATGAAGTTATTCTTTTCAAGTTTTACTGGTGGGGTATTGTGAGTAAGCCTGTTGCAGTAAGTAATCCATCAATTAATCACATGATGAATTAAAATGAGCTCAATAAATTCCACTATTTTTTATTTCTGCTTTCAGTGTTTTTTTAAAAATTATTTTTATTTTATTTCTGTTTTATTTATTGATTTTGCTTGTCTTGTTTTGGATATTTTAAATGTCTTCCAGTTCCACTGTAAGACATTGGAACAGTGGAGACATTTAAAATATTGGATATTTTAAATGTCTTCCAGTTCCACTGTGGAGCCTTCTGTACAAAGTTAAAGTTTATTAGTCTTTCAGAGGAAATTACTATGCCATTATCAATATATAAATTGAAAATCGACTCAAAACAACAAAAGTATTGTTTCTGGGATAATTTATCAGCCAGTAAAATTAGTTATTATGACTGGCCTAATTGTGATCACTTGGTGTCAGTAAAATGGTAAACTTGTGTACTGCTAACAGAGATATGCTGATCAAATAACTTGTGGTAAAGTTCAGATCCTCCCTGCTAATAATGCTGAGAAAAAAGTTATCTTTCCGTTAATGGCAAATACATTTTCTTGTGCTTTATGAATCAATTGACAGTTGAGCTGTTTTATAATGTTTTAGAAAATGTTTCCAGTAAAAGTTTTTAGTTAAGTAATGAAGTGATTCTAAAAAAATAAAATAAAAAATACACTGTGTTTTTAGTATTCTTAATCTGTAATGGGAAATATCCAAGAGCTCTTTAACTTTGGACATTGTCTTTAAGGATGTAGTAAGGATGTATGGCAGTTCTTCTATCTGTCTTTGATCAGTTTGACCAAAGCTGAATGTTTCCAGGCTTCATAAGTTTGGATGTGTTGTACTTATTGTGAAGAGATGGCTGGCTGCAGCCTGGATGAGCATGTATTTGTGATGTGTGCTGTCAGGTATCTGTCTGGGTTTGAGGAGTACTGCTGTTCTGCCGGCATCACCTTCAGAACCATCCACCACAACAACCCCCCTCCCAATCACAAGAAAGTTAAAGTTGAGCTTAAAGAGGCCTTCACAACACCCATCAAGTCAGAGTCTGCTGATGACAAGAGGGAGGAGGCCGACTCGGAGAGTGAGAGCGAAAAGGAGGTGAAGGAGAGACATTCGTCACCCAGGGTAAGAACTTCTCTTCTTTTTACATCAGGAAGTTTGAAAAACGAATCATCTGAATCTGAAAGCAGACATCTGATTGGTCTGACTGTAGGGGAGAAGAGGTGTGGGCAGTCGGGGCAAACTGCCCCCCAAGCCAGAGAACAGTGAGGAGCAGCAGAGGGAGGTGAGGAGGCGCAGCAACAGACGACTGGACGACTCTGAGAAAGGCTCCGACGAGGAGGAAGAGGACGACGATGACGAGGAGGAAGAAGGGGAGGAGGAGAGAAGACGACATGGGTAAGATTTCTTTTCTTGTTTTAATTATTTAATTTTATTCATGACAACATTCAGTTTAACCCTGTAAGTCACAACAATGTCATCTGAAGACACTTTGCTAGACAAACAGCCCAGAAATAATAATAATAATAATATAATCAAGTAAAATACCATGACATAGAGAAAGGTTGGTGGCATCAACTAACTAACTCACTCTTTGGTTACTTAGCAACAACCTGTTGAGTAACTTACAGCAGTTTCAGGTTTCACCATTGTGCCCCATAACTGCTTAACAATAAAAAACAATATGAAGTGAAAACCGTGGATTAAATAGAGAAGGTCTTGTCACCAGTTTGGCAGTATTTAAAACAAAAAACAGACCAATAATCGACTAATATGAAACGCTTCAGTTTTTCAGCCATATCGTCCAGCCCCCAAAATAATTGTTTTAGGTCAATACAGAGCACAACAAGAGACCTTGGCTGCCATCACTATCTACAACAACTCCTTGAAGACTTTGAATTAATGACTTACAACGTTTAATGTCCCTTTGGGATTAATAAAGTACTTTTGAATTGAGTTAAATTGAAAATAAGGGGTGCGTGCCGTGGTGGCGTAGGGCGTAGCGCGACCCGTATTTGGAGGCCTTGAGTCCTCGACGCGGCCGTCGCGGGTTCGACTCCCGGACCCGACGACATTTGCCACATGTCTTCCCCCCTCTCCTTCCCTGTTTCCTGTCAGCCTACTATTACATAAGGGACACTAGAGCCCACAAAATGACCCCCTGGAAGGGTAAAAAAAAAAAAAAAAAATTGAAAATAAGGAAACCATTGTGTTTCCTTGTGGAGATTACAAGAACATCATTGTAATCTCCATTTCCAAAACAAACACCAGGGAATATTTATGCAAATGAGTCAGATTGATCAGAAATAAAATCCAGATTTTTACTCTAGAAAAGGGTGGATTATTCAAAGTGAGAGTTAGCTTAGAGAAGTTAAACGTACTGTTTACAAATATGATTAAGATAACGATGCTAAATGTGTCAGAACTGATATGCCTTGTGCTATTTGTTTGTCTTTTTGTTTAGAAGTGAAGATGAAGAGGATGGAGACTCTTTGGCAGGAACCAAGGTCAGGGTGAAGTACGGCAGAGGAAAAACTCAGAAGATCTATGAGGCCCACATCAAGAAGACAGACATAGACAACGGAGAGCAGTTCTACCTGGTTCACTACTACGGCTGGAACGTTAGGTCAGTGTCACCATCTCTGTTATATCAGCCTCTGTGAGAACAGGTCTGGTTCTGCTTTTAGAAGTGTGTGAAATTAGTGTCAGGTGGGCACAAAACTGATTAAAAACACTGAACGTGTGTGTGTGATCCACAGGTATGATGAATGGGTGAAGGCTGACCGCATCATCTGGCCTGCAGAGAAAGGAACCAAGAAGAGACAGAGAAAAAAAGTCAAGGTAGGACTGATGATGCACCTCTTTGCTCACTGTATGCTTTACTGCCACCTTGTGGTTCATCAGCACATTATTAGTAGCTCATAACTGCTTAACAATAAAAAACAATATTAGCTTTGTTCTTAAAGGGGCATTATGTAAAGTCAACTTTTATGAATTTGACATCATATCATGTTTTTCCCTCATCAAAAACATACTTGGAGTGTCACCTTGATTTTGTCATGCATGTTTGAGAAATCCTTTAATCTCCATGGCAACCATTGCAAACACCGGAGTGGACCTAGCTCCACCTTCGAGACACATCTAGTCCTCAGAGCTGCAGTTTCCAAGTTTCTGGACTTTTGCATTACAGAGCAGCGCCTCCCCCACTCAGCCCCTTCAGACTAGCTAGCAGCAATTAGCAAACACCTGGTGGAACTGAGCATCTGCTGAGCTCATCATACAAACTACTTTTCAGCACAATGCTGGTAAAAACATTGCACTGAGCAATGTTGTGATGAGTTTATGAAGGTGGAGTTCCAGAAAGAGCAGAAGTGTTTAACGAGACAGAGGCCCAATTTCAAAGGGTTAAATTAAAAAATCTAATTTCTTTCAAGTCATATTTTAAAAAAAGTCATTAGCTCAGATAGTTTTGTGTGTGTGTGTTTTTAAACATGCCTTTCCTTAGCATATCAGGTCTAAAATGTAAGCAAACTAATAAAATGGTTGAATTCACAGAATTGAATACAGAATTGAAATTAATATAGTGACTTGATTGTGCTGTGAAATAGTGCTATATGCCTGGAAAATACATGGTACTTCCCACTTAAGCAAAAGGTTTTGGGTTCAAATCCCAGCCTGAGGTCTCTTCATGGAGAGACTTTGAGTTCACACATCAGGTCAACTTAAGTTGCCCTTAGGATTGAGTGTGTGTGCTTCGTAGTTGGTGTAGTTTCCCTGATTTTTGCTCTCAGGGTCTAAACTCTGTGCCCGTATGAACTCTCTTCCTCAAATTTTCTTCTGACAGAACAAAGACAAGGAAGACCCAGAGAAGGGAGAAAAGGATGACGAGAAGCCAGCTTCCATAACGCCTCTGAAGCCAACAGGCTTGAAGCGTGGCCGCCCTCAGACCAGGCTCACTCCCAGCAGCCCGGCAGGACGCAGTGTGTCCAAAACCCCCAGCAGCGAGGGCCAGGCCAATGGGAAGAGCTCTCGACCCGACACCATGCCCAGCCTGGCCAATGGGAACGGTAGGAGGCCGGGATCATCCTACACTCTGAAGTTTGCTAGGTTGTGTGCTGAATGGTGTTGTTGTTTGTGCAGACACGCCTCGCAGGAGAACCAGGAGGACCTCTGGCCTGTATGAGTCCGACCCGCCGTCTAACGGTAAGAAGACCGCCGCTCTCTGCTTCCTGCTGCAGAGTCGGCCCACCCTGCTAAAACCACTGCTGTCTGACCCTACAGAGGATTCTGGGAACTCCTCTGATGACAGCGACGCAGACGACACCCTCGAGAAAACTGACAAAGCGTCGCCGTGGCGAGGGAGATCGGAACCTCCAGCTTGTGAGCCAGATGAGGAACCAGCCATGCCGGAAGAAGAGGAAGAGGAGGAGGCGAGGGAGCAGTCTGTGGCTGAGGCTGCTGCTGCCGACGGCAACATGGCGTCCTCAGGAGCTGTGCTGATGGATGTCCCCACCTCCCCATGTCCAAGCATGCCTCAGGAGAAAGCAGAGGAGCCTCTGAACCAATCAGAGAAGCAGCAGGGGGCGGAGCCTGCGGAGGAGCCCCAGGAGTCAGCGGTTCACCTGGAGAAGGAGATTAAGCTGTGTCCCGGGACGAGAACGTTACCTGGACATGAAGTGGTTCTGGACACGCCCCTCAGCAGGACGTCAGCCACGCCTTCGTCCCCCCCCTCCACAGCAGAGGACGACAGCCGCGTCACACCCCTGCTGACCCCCAGGGGCAAAGGTCGCAGGGTTAGCCTCAGGGATTCTGAGACTCCTCCCATAATCCCTCACTGCAATGCTGGCCCCGCCCCGGCCCCCTCGCCCCTGCAGGCCACGCTGCTGTCCACTCTGAAGAGACAGGAGGAGCCCATGGTGGTCCTGCACTGCCTGCCCTCCCAGCACCTGCTGCCCAAACCCCCCTCTATTAACTCCGACACAGACTCCGCCACCGAGGAAGAGGAGGAGGAGGCGGAGCCTAAAGAGAGGGGCAGCACGCAGCTGAAGCGCAAGGCAGCCGACCAGAGAACAACAGAGAAGAAGCTCTGCACTGGCAGCAGGCAGGACCACCCGCCTGCCCCTCCTGCTGCCCAGCAGCCGGAGCGGGCACCAGAGAACGCAGAGGACAAGCTGAGCTCTGTGGCCGAGGAGAAGCTGACGCCTCATCAGGACACAGAGGTGCATGCTGGGACAGCCGTCCCTGCCTCAGAGCCCCCAGGCACCCCCACAGAACCCCCCCAAGTCGAAGAGCTAGAGCCTCAGATGGGCCCTGAAGCTCTGGTGTGCCATGAGGTCGACCTGGACGACCCAGACGAGAAGGACAAGCCCCCCCTCTCTTCAGGGCCCCTCCTCATGATGCAGAGACAGGCTCCTCCCACTCTGCCTCTCGCCGTCCACCCCCCCCACCCTGCCCAGCCTCAGGTCAGGCCCTTCTTGATGACTGCCACTCCCCTCGCCTGTCCAGAGGAGCTCCACCCTGCGAAGGACCTGAATGAGACTGAGGAGGAGCGGGGGCCCGTCCGGGGTGAGCAAGGGGGCGACTCCAGCCCCGGCTTCGAGGGCAGCACCTCCTCCTCCTCCTCCCTGCTGTTCATGCAGGAACCCAAGGACAGAGGTAAGACCGCAACACCTCAGCACCGCTGAGTCCTCAGTGGAGCCTCTGTGTTTCATTTGTGACCTTTGACCCCTCAGGTCAAAAAAGGGTGAATGAAGTAAATTCCAGCCCAACTGCCAAGAAACACAAACGGAACCAGAAACGGACCCTGACCCCGGCCAAGGCTGACAAGAACGGAGCAGGTAGCGTGATGTCATGATCTCACCTTCATCTCTGGCTCCATTCATTTCCTATGGAACTTGTGTGATGAGGCGACTGTCGCTTGTCCTCATCCACCCAAACAACCAGCAACATTTGTGCATGTGAAATTTGAGCTCATAAACATAGACATAGATATGCTGGCAGCATATCTATGTCTATATCTATATCTACACCTATGCTAGCAACACAACAGACAGTTGAATAATGTTCAACTTTAGTTGCTTTTGGTGCTTTCACCTCCTGTGTTAGTTCACCAAGAACAGAGGAAAACTGTTGCTCATCACTCTGTGTGTTGAGCCCAATGTTTTAGAAGCAGAGTCCACATCACACTGTGTGTGTGGGTGGGTGGGTGTGTGTGTGTAACAGCAGTTGCCAGCATCTGTTCAGATTGATTGAACTAAACATTAACCAGTTCAGTTCTTCTGACTCTTGGTGTGTCTTTGCTTCTCTCCGTCTCTCATGTTGGAAGCTAATGTCCCCTCCTCTCCCCAGGACACAGCAGTGACAGTGAGGACCAGTCTCGTCTCTCATCCTTGTCTAAATCCCAGAAATCTCGTTGTCCTGGTCTGTCGTCTCCATCTGCTCACAGTAAAGACAAACACAGCTCCCCCTCCCCCCAGCGCTCCTACAAGTGGACCCTGCAGCTTGGTAAATACACACACACACACACACAGTTTCATTACAGTTAGCTGTGGTTGGACACATCCGCTGCTTTCAGACAGCAAACAGGTTTTGTTGATAGCCTGTATGACCTGATAAACAGTCAGTGATCTCCTCAGCCCGAGTTATATGAACTGTTTGTGTATCAAGTTGCTGATTTTTGTCTCCTGTTCCTCAGACGAGCTGGACAGCATGTCGAGCACAGAGAGGATCTCCTTCCTGCAGGAGAAGCTGCAGGAGATCAGGAAGTACTACATGAGCCTCAAGTCTGAGGTGGCCTCCATCGACAGACGCAGGAAGAGACTAAAAAAGAAGGAGAGAGAAGGTGAGAGCAGCACAGCAGTATCCTGAACGAGATTCCACTCTGTTTCTGTCCTGATCAATATGTTATCAGTTAACACTAGGGATGCAAACTGTTAATTGTTGACTAATGGTTCATTAGATGAAAATTAATTCCAATTAGATTAGATTAAGGATCTTAGCATGCAGACAGCGGAGCCATACCAGAACAAGAGTGTGAAACGATCCAAATGGAGTCCAATGTGGGATGCAAAACGTTCTTTATGTTTCTGTTTATGAATATAAACATTCAACAAGCTCCTTAAGTTTCACCTAAACATCACTCATTAAGCCGAGCTGCATGACGGGGCAGAGGCAGCTTCTTATTCACAAGTTACTGATGTGCTACAAAGGCAAGGGGTGTGACGGCTCACTGTGTCAGGGCCACTGTAGGCAGAAAAATAAGACAGGAGTGAATTTTTGCCAAAAAGTCAGTCAAGAAAATTTCTGAATTTGAAAAGTTGAAAATTTGCTGGGAGAAAAAAATCAGAAAGTTTGAGATTAATCTAAAAAAGTAAAAATAAAAAATCACATTTTTTCCCCCTAAAAAGTTTAGTTTCAAAAATCCAAAATTTTCTAGTTTCAGAGAACAATTGCAACATGGGGAATAAGCACAGTTGATTCTGAGAGCTGTTGTGAGTTAATACACTTCATAAAGCAAAGTTTTAATAATCCTCATAGATCAACAATAAGCACCTGCAACAGCAGGAAGCTGAGCAGGAAACACAACATGTCTCTTAATGCTGTTGCTACACTGAACTGACCACAGAGAGCCACATCACTTCCTGTCCATTTCTTTGACAGAGTGGACCATAGTCTGCACTCATTTATATACACAGCATATCTCTGTTCATGGGGAGTTGAGGTTTTTACATACTTAATTATTTTAGACTATTCAGCAATCTTTTAGGTTCCTGTTTTGTTATATTTTATAAATATGTCTGTGTTTAATAATGTGAGAAAACCAGATATTTCTGTTTGTTCAATATTGAATACAGCTCACACAAAATGTTCAAATTTAATGTTTCTTTTAAAACTAAGCATATTATGAAAACTGTACCCCTTTGATCTACTTGAAATACTTGAAACAAGAGAAAACTCCAGTTTTTAAGGAAATGGTCACCTATCAATTAACCGCTAGTGGATCGATGAGATCAAATCAACTTTATATGAAGTCATTAATCAATAACTTGTGTTCCTGGTTCAGCAAACAGAGACTGACTGTGCTGTCTTTTGTCCTCAGTGTCCCACACGACGGCGTCCACCTCCTCAGGGTCCTCAGACACAGGCATGAGTCCGTCCTCAGCCTCGCCCGCTCAGAACACCGTGGCTGTGGAGTGCAGGTGATGACACGCCCACTCCCACCCCCTGACCCTTCACCCCACAGACTTTCCTCACTTAAGTCAGTTGTGAGGACACTGCAGAGAGAGGACGGCATGTCGCTGTGATGTGGGACCCCGCCCTTCTTCCCAGCTGTGGAGGAGGGGCCGCACAAGGAGGCCCCACCCACTTCACCTGACGGCTGACTTTGTTTGAGGAGCCGGCCTTTTGCTGCACTGGTGCAGAACTCTTCCTGTCCCCCCTCCCTCCCCTGCAGCGTGCCAATACTTGTCCTGGTTCCAGAACCATCTCTCCTGTCCTCTTTGTTTTCAGGGTCAGCAGTCAGTAAAGAACTGACGGCTGGCCGCCATTTTTAACCTTAACTGAGAAATGTAGATGAGGAAGAAGACGGGCTTCCAGTTTCAGTTTTATCTTCTCTCCAATCAAAGTTTTTATTTTAATAAGACGGTGAGAAAAAAGTATTTGATCTTTTAGTTCTTATGTAAATTAAATGCAATATTCTGAAGCTCTTTTTTTATTTATTGGCTTTGTGGACAGAATTTCTTATATTCAGGGTTTTTTTCCCCCTCTTTTTATTTAGATACATTTTTTGACAAAATTTCTTACCAAGTCATAATTTAAGTTGAAACTCTTATGTATTTCTTTTAAAAAGCCTTTTATGCATTTCTGAGGTACAATTATATTTCTTGAAATGAAATCTCATAAAAAAAGCCCAACATCAGTTCACAAAATTTCAAACGGTGTAAATGAAATGTGACCATAAGCACCTAGAATGCATAAAATGAGAAGTTAGGAATCTTCCTGATTCTGGACCCCAGCTTGGCACTGACCCGCTCCTCTCCTGTTCGGTTCTGCATCAGGCTCAGACAGACGGCTGCTAGCAGCTCCTCAACAATTGCTTGTTTTGTACATACAATGTTCAAGAAACGAATAAAACCACACCTGTATTTGAGAACTACATTTTACACACCCCAAAAGAATAATTTCTAATATTTTCTAAGAGACTGTTTGTACTGTAGTTATTGTTTACTCCTTGGTTGTCTTTTTGTTTGTTTTTGGTTCTTATGTGTTTTGCTGGCGGAGATTTGAGAGCAAAAATGTAAATACAGAAACGCACACAAGCCATGCTACAAGTGTGTGTGTGTGTGTGTGTGTGCAACAAGCAGCGCTCTCTGTTTCTAATAAAGTTTTTAACCAGGTCTCTTGTGCTGCTGCATCGTCTCATTTTCCAGATACTTCATGATGTGACGTGTGAAAACAGCGTCATGGACGCCATGTTTCCACTGCCTTCCAGTCCTCTGCTTGGTTCAGATCTCACTCACTGATCACTCACTGCTTTCTCCCGTTAACTTTGATTCCCTCACAAACTGGTTTGTGTGTGAGGTGGTCATAGATCCAGGTGATTGTTGAGGCCTCCACCTGTGTCTGACAAAGCAGATCAGACTGAATGGTGTTAAATGAACATGATCCTCACAGAGCTGCCTGCCTTGTTCAGATGGCAGTGGGTTTGTTGAAGGTGTATGATGGCATCTTCAACTCCCATCTCCATGGTGATAAGCAAACTGCAGGGGGTCCTGATATGAGCTTGTCTACTTATTCAGGTGGCCCACTCCAGGACCTTCAGGGCAACATGGAGGTCCTGGAGTCATTAATAACCGATGGCTGAGTTTTATTTGGTACTGGAACCAGCCAAGATGTCTGGTTGCAGTACCTCAGGTACCTGGAACCTACTCTTGGGTCAGGCTAAGGTTGAAGAGATGTTAGAGAATCTCACAGATCCCTTCAGGACTCTGGGGCTGACACCAGCTGGACCTGCAGCCTTGTTCTGGTTCAGTCTCTCCAGCTGCCTCTTCACTTCTAGATCCAGAAAAGTAAAAGCAGCAGCAGCTCCTAATTTGGTTGAAGACAAACTTGTAGAAGCAGAAAAATTCATTGAAACTAGAACATCTGAGGTTTGACAGCTGTAGGTTAGAGCAGGGGTGGGCAATCCTGGTCCTCGAGGGTCGGTGTCCTGCAACTCTTAGATGTCTCCCTGGTCCAACACACTTGAATCCAACAGCGGAATCACCTCCTAAGTGCAGTCAAGTTCTCCAGAGTCCTGCTAATGACCTCATTATTTGACTCAGGTGTGTTGAAGTAGAGATGCATCTAAAAGTTGCAGGAGACCGGCCCTCGAGGCCTGGAGTTGCCCACCCCTGGGTTAGAGGAAGGTGGGATGTGTGTTTGGCTGTGGACAGAAGAGGATGATGACGATGAGCTTGTTCCTGAACTGAATCTGATGAATGTGTTCAGCTCAGGCTCCCATCTATCGGACCCTTTCTGTGTGAAACCTGGACAGTCACTTGGAAGCTGCTTAAATTTCACCAGCTGCTTTATGTCAAACTGAACAGAACATTTTAAAAGTTTACATGATGATTTACCTTTGGTTTAAAACAAAATGAAAGCAGTGCAGTTCCTCTGTGTGTGTGATGTTCCTGTTATTGCTGATTTCACTTTCTATAACCCCATCAGAAACAAGTTTAGTTTTATTTATTTAAGCTCAAAATCAAGAAGAATGCAAAAACCAGACATGAAAAGTCAAACAATATAAAAATAGCTCAGATGAGTCTGAGTAGCAGGATGTGATGAAGAGGAAGAGCGCCGGTGCTGATTTACATGTTGTCTTCATCAGAGTCATCCTCCTCCTCTAGAGAATCCTGAAACAGAAAACATGTCCATGTTGAGCGTCTGCAGCAACGTTTCCCACAAACCACCTGGAGGACAGACCGGACCCCCAACATGGAGGCAGGGGGTCCTGCCGTTTCACATGAATTATAGAATTCAGAACATTCTGTCTCATAAAGCCTCACCTTTGCATATTTCTCTGCTTCCTCTTTGACATCTTTGGGAACCAACTCATGTCGTCCATTCGTCACTGAAGGAAAAAAAAAAAAAAGAATCAGCTGTGTTACTATGGTAACCATGTATACTGAACATGATGTGCACATTAATTCAGGCTCATGTGTTGAAGGAATTTAATGGAACAAGTATTTTTCTCCCCCAGACGCACCAATCAGGTTTTTACTGGTCAATTCTCAGTATCCCAGTCTGACCTGAACACTTTTCTACGCTTTTTTTCCCCTGTCTGTCTCACACACAGCTTCACACACTCATCACAATGTAGTAAACAATAACACTACAATAAACTGACTGTACAGACAGTTTGTATCAGCTCAAAGTTTTTGTAAAATAAAAACATTTCTGTTGCATTGTAAACATTTTTTCTCACAGATTGATAGATATGTCCTTTAAAAATGTTTTTCTTTCAATAAAATAAAATGGTAGGACCATCATCAACTCCTAAACTTCTGGTTGTCATTCAATTCCAAACAGTTTTTCTGAAGCGTTTACCGACTGAACCCAGAGCAGCTTGAATGTGATTGGCTCTTACCGTCTCCCACCCAGCTGAGCTCCAGCTCAAACGCTTTATCCTTCACCTCGTCGTGTACGATGTAGATTCTGGTGAATGAAAAAACAAACAAACAGTTGAACTGGGAACCATTTGTCTGGACTGGACGTGGAAAATCCATCTCCAGCTAAAAACTCTAACCAGGACGATTCCTGACAACCTCGTCTGGCTTTTACTCACATTTTGGCGACTTCTTTAACCAGTTCTCTGCACGTCATTTCTTTCATCTGATGGGTGATAAAAACAAAACGCTGTAAACATGTAACTCTTCTTTCTGTGTGATGTGACAAAGCACTGATGTTTGGTCAGAAGATGGTCCTGGACTGTCCTACAAACTGACCAGCAGTTCATCCTTCAGGTTCACTTCTAGACATGCAGTAGAAACCGGAGCTGGATCACATGCAGCCCATAATTATTCTACCCATTAATTTGGCACATTCTGCCAAACACTCAGGTTTATTTCACACAGTATTGGAAATACATGAAAATATATAAAACAAATAATTCAACTCCTTTTTTAAATAGCATTAAATTTCCTAATTATGTTCAACAGCTTCAGTTTCTGTTTTTGTCTGCTGTAGAGGCGTCTCACCTGCAGCTTCTCAATCTCTGTCTTGGCAGCTTGTTTTGCTTTTCCAATGGCACATCCCCAGTAACCCTGAACACACAAACACACACACACAAACACACACCACATGGTTAGTCGTGCTATCAGCTGCGCTCCCTCCCTGCTGTAGCTCTGACAGACTCACGTATGAGATGCCTGACGGGTCGACCATGTAGAGCTGCGCCCCGTCGTCTTTGTCGTATGAGCCCAGGATGAAACTGAAACGACACAGAGCTGTTAGAGAGCCGCTGACCGCAGCAAACAATCACCTTCCTGCTCAAAACACACAGAAGCTGGGCCGTATCCAAGGAGATCATCGTTTCCTCTCATCATCACAGCCCAACGTTACAAATATGACTGAAAGTTGTGCATCTTAAAGCTGCACATTTGTTCACACTGTCACCATGTTGTGTCAGAATGATATGAGAGAATCTGGGAAAAAAGAAAAAGAACCTTCTCTCAGTGCCAATCATCCATCAATCAATCAATCAATCGGGTCTGTCAATCATCCTCTTTGTATCCTCCTCTTGGTCTCTTCTTCACTGCAACTAGCACAGCATGAATGCTAATCTAGTTAGCATGGCCACAGCAGATAGATGGTGTTCCTGTAACAGTAAATTGTTTCTCCACCATTTGCACGTTGACCAGCGAATACATGAGGATGATTGACAGCGCTAAGCCCCTCCTCCTGGCTCTGATTAGTTGTTTCTGATCAGGAGTGGAGAATTTCTTCAGACTGCAACAGCAGCTCAGAGAGAAGGTGGAGGAGATGACCTTTTCACAGGTCATCTGTCTCATATCACAGTCAGGACAGCGATGGTTTTAACAAATATCTCAAACTTGGGCTTGTTGCTGCAGCAGAATCCCCTCAGGTCTGATATTAACCAGTCAGTGGAGAGCAGGTTGTGGGGTAAACCTGCTAATTGTTGGTGGGTCTGTCATGATAAACAATAACTCTATTAATCGCATGATAAATGATAATTATCTACCTCATTTTAATTTGTCAGCTTTATTGTTTCTTCCTGCCTTTTTCTCTTCCTACTGATGACACTGGATGAAAAAAGGCTCAACTCCGGTGCTCTGACCGCTCCGGTGCTCTGACCGCTCCCGTTCTCATTTCCTTATAAGGGAGGAGTGAACTATTGAATCAGGTAGTTGGATATGCCCATCTTCTCTATCTAAATCTAATGGTTATTAAAGGGCAATATAGTATACAGACTTCATAATCTGTTCTCTTTTGGTTGAATGTAGTTTTTATTTCCACTTTGGTTTCATGTTCTTTAGTTTTTATTCATTTTATTTATTTTTCGGGTTGTTTTGTTTATTTGTTTACCAGTTCCAGTGTTAAGTGTTCTTTTGAAAATAAAGACCAATAAAGCCAGGATGTTGCCTGCATTATTATATCATTACCATCAGTTTAAAATGGTCTTCAAACTATTTTATCGTTTATCACAATCATTTTTTGAGACAATCGCTCAGCAAAACTTGTTATTGTGACAGGCCTAACTGTTGGGCTCAGACGTAGAGAAAAAGGAGAAGTGAAGCAGACAGCAGCAGTCAGTATTTTCACAGTGTGGACAGAAACAGCATTGGCTGCCATCGCTGGCTCACCTGCAGCCGAACGGCCTCACGGCGCTGTACAGCGTGTAAGCGTGGACGTACATGGCCACTCTGTCCGACAGGTGCTGCAACGACACGGCATGTTCTTAAACTGAGCCCGAGACATGGAGACATCATGCTTCGCTCTGCAGAGAGGCTACCTTCAGAGGAATGTCGTGCCCGTAGTTGGATCTAAAGTTGGAAGCTTCTTCTCTGGCTACCTCAGCCAGGGAGCGAGCGTCAGCCAGCAGGCCGGCCACCGCCTGGAGGAGGAAGGCAGAACAACACCTCTACCTTATAGAGCCAGGCTGGTTCGTTACACAACCGGATCCAGTCTGATCCAGTCCCAAACTAAAGCCGTATCCACCACATTGCTTAAAAAAATATATCTATCTATCTATATATATATATATATATCGTAAACACGGGATCGGTTTCCGAAACCTTTTCACACCAGTCCAAACGAATCCGCCCAACTGTTGTTTTAAACATACTAAAGCCATAGGGGGCAGTGTAGAGCAAACCTATGACAGCCAACCAGGTTACTTCAAACCAGCCATGACTTAAACATGGCAGCAGGAGGTTCATTTGTGTGGAACAGATATGAAGGTTCAACTGCTTTTGAACAGCGTATTATGATATAAAGATAATAAAGCAAAACAATGTCGACTGGGAATCATGTCAAAGCAAATATTATCTGTCACAGACTGTAATGAGCAGGAGCATAATCTCTGTTTCTTATATACACACGCAAACATAAATATGAACAATTTTTAGTGATACTAATCAGAGTTTTTGTGTGGATAAAAGGCCAAAAACACATAAAAATCTATTTGTTATCCCAGATATCCAGCTATGTGTGGACGAGGACTACATTTTCATTTTTCCCTACAGCCTTCTCTGAACAGCTAAACACTAACATGTGTCACATAGTTCTTCCTCTGATTTATCACAAAAAATAAAGAGCATGTGACCATTAGGTCAGTGATGACCGAGTTAGTTTTGTTTAGGAATTTGTGGACTTACTGAGGCAGAAATCTGCAACGCAAATTATTTCTCTCCTATCTGCTAGCATCTGTATTTATGTACTCTTTAATTGTAATTATGGGACAAAAAGATTAGCTACTGCTGCTGCTTTACAATGACAAGACTTCTTAAGGCAGATGGCTAAAAAAATCAACGATTTTTGTTGATTTTATAACAAATAAAAATAAAATCCTCCGAAGTTTTTTATTGATCCTGACTGTATCCTCTGATTTCACCTCCATCAGTCATAGAAGCAACACTTGATCCCATCACACAGTCAGAAGAATCCCACTAACTTGTATTTATCCTCTCCAGTGTATCATTTGATCTGAAGGATTAGGGCTCTGTCTACGTTACCATGCCGACGTGTCTGTCAATGTTGAAGATGCGTTTATTGGAGCCCTCCTCATACAGTTTGGACAGAACCAACTTCTCCACCCCAAACACAATCCCGTCTTTACAGCGGATCCCAATGGCCGTGCTGCAGACAAAACACACATTCAGAGTTCACCAACAGAAAGCAGCAGCTCATCACCAGAACTCAAACTAGAACCAGAATCCACATGGATGAGTTATTCCTGGGTCAATCAGGACAGATGAGTAAACTGACCTGCTGTTCTCTACAGCCTTCATGGCGTACTCCACCTGAAACACTCGGCCATCTGGAGAGAAGGTGGAGGCCGAAAGGTCGTACTGCAGCCCCCCACCCCACACACACACACACACACACACACACGAGAGTTTACATTAGTGTCCATTAGAGGGCAACAATAAGAAATATCAACTTCTGTGAAGGACGAGTAATTTCTTTTTTTTCTCAAAACTGCAACTGTACAGAAAAATAACATGAACCAAAGTAGACAAAGAAAAAAAGGCAGAATGACAATTAGACAAACTGAAGACCTTTGAAGGTCAGTTTTGATATTTCAATATATAAATTTTAATTTTTGATCTGAATGAAAGCAAACTGTAATTTCAGTGGTATTTTGAGGTGCATCTGAATCTTCCATTATGGCAGTGTGTGTGTGTGTTCAAACTTTCATGTTCAGATGTTAAAGTTTTGGGTAACCTTTAAATAACATTACTGATTCAGTTGTATTTGCTGATGACCATTTTTCTAAAATCAAACACAAATGAGTGAATAAAAATCCATTAAAAGACAGACAACATATACTGGATTTTACCCCAGTGAGGGGTAAAATCGTTGGGGTAATAAGTGAAACCCCGATTGAAGCAAAAATGTTTGAACAGTGAGTTAACATGTTAGAGTGTGCTCTTTAGTGATTGATATTTAACTTTAACTTGACACAACCGCCAAGTTAAAGTAGATTTCTGAAACAGAGTCTGGCTGACAGCGCAGCTAGCTGTTAGCATTAGTAAAGTTACATCTCAATATCAGAAGATTTAAAGTAAACTCATTTAATGAGATCCATAATTACGCTCAGTATTTGTGTTTCAACAAGCAGTAAAAAAATACATATATATAATGAAACAAAGAGGGATTTTACTTTCACTTCGCTGTGCTAATAGGCCTGCCTGTGACTCAGCAGGCTAACATGGCAGACGACAAGCTACATGTTGCTATCAGACAAATGCTTTTTAAAAGTCAAATATAAAAATAGTCAGAAACCTGCCAACAAAGAGAATGTCACATTTACGTAGCAACAAAACCACAGAGTAACACAGACTGTAAACACTCACCCCGGTTCCAATGGAGCTCATTTTTGACAAGAACTATGACTTCAGCACACCTCTCCACCACTCAGCCCGCTTTTCCGGAGAAAAGCTTTGCTCTTCCGGTGTTGGCCTTCACAATAAAAGCGCCCGATAAAAAAAAAAGAAAGCGCCCGATGTCAGCATATTTGATACAAATATTGAGTGTACTTCTTGTTTTTTCTGTTTTTATATTTTTACCGTAGTTTGACTATGCACGTTTCTATTCTCCCGTCACTTGATGCTGGTGGTGGCAGCACAATTCTGCAGCGCCCTCTACAGGAGGAGTGTTCTTTTTGAACACTCGGGAGATGTTTTGGCCTTCTGCACTGCAACTGATCCTCTCATGGAGTTCTTCATGGTCAAGAAAACTTCTTTGAACTGCAGCATGCTCAGCTGTGATTTCCTCCATCTGTTGTTGCTATGCAATGTCGGCTGCACACGTACGTGAGGGAGGATAACACAAGGCACCGACATAAGGAACATCCACCTCTCTTTATAGCAGGCCCGGCGGCCATGCCCCCCCTGGACTGGAAGCTGTTTGATGTTTTTACCTTAAAGTGGCCAACTCTCTGTTATTCCTATGTCGCTCTGATACAGTAGGGGCTTCCGCACTTCCCATATATGGGAATTCTGTCACTTTTTTTCAGCAGTTAAAACTGTTTAATCCGTTTAATTCAAACTAAAAAAGCTCTTTGTGATCAATTAGCCTCTTTCTGATCAGTTTATCTATTACTTCAGAAAAAAAAAATATTGAAGCCATAATGTTTAAAAACAGCATTCATATCACAATCTAGGTTTGCAAACTACGTGGGGTGGGGGGGGGGGGGGAGGAATACACATTTGTATACATACATCACAAACTAGACTGGAAGATTTCGCTACCAAACAGTCGGGTATTATGTGTCTTTAGAAAATCATATAAACCCAGCACTTGTAAGAAAAGTGTCCATAAAGTTTTATTGTATCTCAGGATGACCAGGGTGGATTACAGACCTGCTGAAGATTAAACAATTAAAATAATGTTAATTTCAAAATCATTCAATTAAATCTTTTCTATTTCATCACACCTCCATTTTTAATTGTTCGTTTTTAATCGGCAATGGAAGCTTTGGTCACATAAGAGTGAAAAAACATTCATATACAGTAAAGTTGAAAAAAAAAGGAAAACATTTCTTGTGTAGTTTTCTCTCTCTTTTTGAAAAATAAAGTTAAACTGAACGACTGACATTAAGGCAAAAAGACTGAAGCTCCACCATCGACTGGAATGGAAAACAAACCGAAGCAACAGACGATTAGCATTCATTGGTTAATACAAACAAGTACAAGTAAATTTTTGTAGATTTTTTTTCCTTTTAAATGACACTTAAACTAGAACAGGAACCAAGAGCCGACTTCCACCTGCACACACCAGCAGTAACACACGTTAAAACAGATCCAGACATACGACCGTCACCAGAACAACAGAGGAGGAAGATGTGGACGGTGACATGACGGGTAACAAGCAAACTTCTTGTCTGTCAAATAATGCAAAACAGAAACGTTTCAGGATTGAAGTAGTTTTGTCTTTTTGCTGATTTGCTTCCCAATAATTTAGTAAATGGACAAACCATCCCGGCGTGACACACACATTTATCAGCTAAGATATGTGTTGTCAGTAGGGAGAAAAATCTGGCAGAAGTGGAAGTAGAGTGAGAAACTAAATATAGTTAAGATTTGTGTCCCAATGACGATGTTTGCTGTATTAGTTGATATGTTTTCTTATCAATTATAGTTTTGATTCACTTAAGAACAAAATACTTCCATGTGAAATCTTCACACACTGGTGGGTTAATAAGTTGATGGTTATTTGACAAACTGGAGGCATTTAGTACAGACCAACATGCTGCTTTCACTATCAACCTTCCAGTGGCGTTCATGTAACTTTATATACTGCATCAGGTTGCTTTATAGTGTGGATAATTATGGAACACATCAGCAAATCATATTTGTCATCTCATTGCATTTATCTGTAGATTATATGGTGAATTTATTTCATGTAGAGTATTTAAAAGAGTTCTTAGAGCGGTGCTTAAACTCAGCACAACTACTAATAAATGTCCAACTACAGCTGAGAGCTGAACTACATCCAGACTGCAGAGCCCAGACGGCCCACCAGATTTTTTTCTCTGGGTGATAATAAAGACTTTCAAATGATGAATGTTCAGGAGAAATCAAGTAAATATCTAAACTGATAGACTAGAATGAAAGCACGCTAAAAGTGTTGCTTGCATTCGGCCAAGAGGACCAGTGCCGGTGCTGAGGTTCTGATGATGAACCAGAAGGACAAGCATGGGTGGCTTTAGGGATTGTGAGTAGAGTGGTGAAGACTGTGTTTGGTTACTGATGAAGAAAACAGACTTCGTGTCATTTTTGACCCCCAGCTGTCTGCCTGGTCCGCATGTCTCAGTGTTTTGTCCATTCTTACAGGCTCCGTCCTAACATTGGGCGTGTCCAGCTGGCTGCAGGCAGGATGGGACGGTTAAGTGTTGCCTTTCAGGACACCCACACAGCTCTGCAGTAGCTGCAGGTTACCCTAGAGACACAAGCAGACAAGTAGTCCATGAAAAACACAATTCAGTCTGTTGTAGCAGTGACAAAGGAAGGAAATAGAAATATCTGTCTCATTTAACCATAAAACTTTACTCCACAAAACATCAGGATTTTTTCCCTTAGGGAACCCAAATCCAGACCAATAATGACCCTAACTCTGACCCATGGGCTCTCCTCCCCACTCTCTGCTGGAAGCTGACCCCAGAGTGACATCGGTACCTTGGCATGTTTGAGCTCTAGTTCTGCCAGCTCCACCAGGTTCTTCCTGAACGCTGCCACTCTTCTCGTCTTGAAATCTATCAGCTCTACGTTCAGAAGGAGACGCATCGTTAGACTTTCGAACAAAAGGACTAGTTCAAAATATTCAGGTGTGTTTTAATCAGTTTCATCAACCTTTACAACTGGCATCATGTTGCTTCTAAACTCAGTACATTTCTGATTTAATGTGTGCTCACAGTCTTTAATTTTTTATTTAAAAAAGCAAAACTTTGTTGAACACAAACATTTTTTTTTTACACTTTATACAGTTCTACAAGAAAAAAATATATATATACTGTATATATAATGGATGTAAATTGACAATTTTACAATATGAGCATGTTGTTCAGAGGTCATGAAAAGGTCAGATACAGGTTGCATTAAGGTAAAAATAATAAATAAAAATCTAATTTGGGTCACTTCAGGCTGCAGTGTGAAAGTAGCATAAATGGTTCTCCTGCTGCAGATGTGTTGGAATGTTCTATCATAACGTTTTATAACAACTGTATAGCTGTCATAAAATCAGCATACCAATAACAGGGTTTTGGGGGAGCAGTTTAGTTAGAGGCTTCAACATCTCACACTACAGCAGTGACTGACCTTGCTTGGCAGACTCAGAGATCTTCTCAAACTTGTGGCAGCAAAGCTGCTGGTTTGTCTCTGCCTGTAAAACATCTCTGTTTTTAGCTCGTGCTTTATCCAGAGCTTTATTAGCGTTCTCATAGTCCACCAGACCCCGGCTCCTCCGGTACAGCAGGTCCTGTCCAGGGCGGCACATGAAAAGTCAATATTTTCACTCAGCTAGCTCATTATTGGTGACTCGTCTGTCAGTATGTGT
Source organism: Xiphophorus hellerii (assembly GCF_003331165.1). Lineage (NCBI taxonomy): Eukaryota > Metazoa > Chordata > Actinopteri > Cyprinodontiformes > Poeciliidae > Xiphophorus > Xiphophorus hellerii. The sequence goes on from NC_045690.1 coordinate 26,555,687, forward strand.
TCAGACCTTAGCAGCCTGTGACTCCCTCAGGTAATATTTGAGCAGGTCAGCCAGCTTCAGGTCTTCATCTGCTGCAACTCGAGCCTCAATTTTCTTTAAGTCAAAAACCAAAATAGAAACAATCAGTTTCAGGAAAAAGACTTTCAGGTAAAGGTCCAGCTTATCGCATATTCTGGGTTTAATTATTCGTGGAGTTCTAAGTGGCATTGAAAACTTCCTTCCTAGTAATGTTTCAGAGACTACCTTTACTATTATTCTACATCTGAGTTATAAAAGTAAATTTCTTTGTTATTTGCTTGTCACCTCAAAAACACACACATACATGAGGCGAGTGTCGCGTAATGATCTTAGATAAGCAGGGCTTAAATGGATTCAAATGTTTCACAGGAGTAAAGCTACAAAAATCCATTGCTACATAGGCCTGTCACAATAACACATTTTACCATACGATAAATTGTCCCAGAGCTTGTTTACGATAAACAATAACGTTGTTGTTTTGAGACAACTTTCAACTAATACCATAGTAACAATGGAAGAATAATGCAAGAATGTCAGAGTCTCAAAGATCAATAAACTTTAAATTTTGATGAACATTTAAACATTGGACCTGGAAGACATTTTAAATATCCAAAATAAAGAAACAAAACAACAGAAACAACAAATAAAATGAATTCTGAATTCTCTGTAGACAAAATTGTCTTTCAAAAAAGGGATAATTGAAACCAAAGCACCAGACTGAAGACCAGTTTTGGTGAAAAGAGAGAGAAAAGAGAAAAACGATGAATCAAGCAAATGAAAATGATTGAGTTTGCTTTAGTTTAGCATGCGATTAATTGATTTATTGTTTATTGTGACAGGCCTATTGCTACATACCATTGCCATGCTGATGACACCCAGCCTGTATCTGCCATTCCCACCCAATAACCACCTGGTCTCAGGACGAATCATCTCCAACTAAACCTTTATCAAACTGAACTTCTTGTCAACTGTAATCAGGACTACAAGTAGCCTCATCTAATCAGGATCACAAATGAGAGGACATGAAGACACACTTACTCTAGTTTTCTCAAATAGCTCTGATACCTTCAGGAAAAACCTTAAGGAAAGAAAAACAGAGGGACATTATGCTGGTTACATTCTGACGCCCCCAGAATATAAATGTGAAGGTACATCAGGATGTGATTCCATTGTGGAATTAGAAAATTCATCTTCCATCCAAATGCACACATTTTTCTCTAGCAACAGAAAATGTTGAAAAATCAACTGGGTATGGATGTTTGTGATTTCATTAAAGCAGCTCAAGTTAAAGGAATAAAACATAACTGAACAAACGCCTGTGCAGTAGGAGTTATGTTTAACTGCAAGAAGGCGTGTCATCAAAAACATTTAAAAACATTTTCAAAGTGTTATATTTCTTTTGCATAATGTAAACTGAACACCAAGCTTGAAAACATAATGAAGCTAAGTTTTTGGATCCTTTTTTCATTAGTAGTTTAGGGCTGCAACTAAACTATTTTAGCAATCAATCTATGGATTATTCTGACAATCAGATAAAACCTTTGGCACAGTCGACACACTTATCCACTTAAGTCTTTTTTATACAATATTAGAAATACATTAAAAGATGCAAAATTCCTTTTTTTTAGATAAGAAAAACATTTTATTGCCTGAAATGCACTAACGCAGCATTCCTGTAGTAAATCTGTAGCAGGTGGAGTCAAAACCACGCCACCTCAGGAGTTTTGACTAAAACACATTTACAGACAGAGGTGTTTTTATCTTCAATGCAAAATGTATACCGGTACATGTTTTGTAAAATTTTGACTTAATTACTGTTCTAAATATGTTGGGGGATTTTTTTCACCGAATAGCCACTTTTGATTAATCAATTACTAAATCTGTTGACAATTATTTCAATAATCGATTAATCAGGATTATTCCGCTTAATTGTTTGAGCCCTGAAATAGCTTTGTCCATACTTGCAGAGGTCTGTGGAGTCCTGTGTTCCTAATGTGTACAGAGAGGAGGCGATTCTGTTCATGTCGTCAGCAGCATCTAAACAGGCAGAGATACTCATCAGACAGCGATCACAGCACAAACCGACCGAGAGGAAAACAATGACAGTATTTCAACCTGCTGTCTCTGCCAGGAAAACATCATCAATAAAACACAAATAGGTGTTTTTTGGGGTTTTATGGAGCTTATAGTTTAATTGTAGCTGGTACTAGCTCCTAGCCGTTATAAAGGTCACATTCATTTACTTTTTGATCCTCCTTCAGTTTTATTCTGCGTATTTCTAAAGGTTGTTAGTGCCTGGACAATTTAACTACACAAATAATATTTATATTAATATTTCTTTTAGTTAGATGCCATAAAAAAACACCTCAGTTTTAGTTTAGCTCAATGTTTTCAAGGCTAGGGACAAACAAGAGCTGGTGGAAAAACACATTTCAGCAGAACCAAGGTGAGGTCAAAAGAGTAATATGAAAACATGAAGCATTCATCTAGAAAACTTCTAAATGACTAAATGGTTTTGCATGGCTCGAGCTTACTTTTATGTGAGCGGATCATTCTGTCACATTTGGCCGAAGCGTCTTTGACTCTGTTGTGATATTCTAGTAGAAACGTCTTTTCATGCTCAAAGAAATCATCCACGTCCTGAAAGACAAGCAGGAGACGACACGCTTCGATAAAAAGCCAAACATGAGAGCATGAAAGGCAACTAGAAGGACTGAGCTCTACTTCTGGTTTTACCTTGACTCCAGCCACTAGAACACCATCAGCCGACTTCACAACGTTCTTAAAGAAATCCTCCAGTTTCTCCTTCTTGTTCTTTCCTCGTACACTCAGCTGTCAGGGACAACATGGTGGTGATCACACACACTGCATAGCCATGGATTTCCTCAGCTGTTCCTGACTTGTCCCATTACTGCTTATGAATCAACTCTGAAATATTAGTATCTATTAAGACTCAGAGTATTCACAGTATTCAAGCTGTGCCTGACACTCACATCCTGGTTGTACTCCAAGAAGACGTGGAAATTGAGGTCCTTCCTGAGGATGGGATGAGCAGCCACACGACAGAGGAAGACCTCATGCATGGCAACGGTCTTCTTAAAGATAGCCAAGTACTCTCTGGATGAAAACACACCAGTCAGGTTCACTCTTTAAAGGGCAGTGTTATGTATTTTCCAGGCACATTGTGCCATTTCATAATCACAATCAAGCCACTATGTTATATTCCATTGTTATAAAAATGCTGTATATATCAAATACAACTTAAAAGACATTTGATTTTGATGTTTAACACCTTGAAATTGGGTCTCTGTCTCTTTAAGAAGCTCCTGCTCTTTCTGAAACTCCACCTTCAGGAAGTCATCACACATGGCTGCTTTATTAACCCTTTAACAATGTTTAAACCAGTGTTGTCCTGAGAAGTACCTCATGTAATCACTTTAGCAGATACACAGTTCCACCAGGTGTTTGCCAATTGCTGCTGGCTAGTCTGAAGGAGCTGAGTGAGGGATTCAATGGTTAAGGCTGCTCTGTGGGGCGGAAGCTCAGAAGCTTGGAAACTGCAGGTCGGAGGCGTTTTAGCTGAATGTAATCATGCATGAGAAAACATGCATAATTTCTCAAACATGCATGAAAGAATAAAGGTGACACTCCAGATATGTTTTTATGGGGGAATAACATTATAACATTATGTCAAGTTCAGAAAAGTTGATTTTACATAACACTGCCCCTTTAATGCGTATGACTGCAGAGAAGGTGTGTGACTTACGCCTCCAGCTCTTGCTTCATCTTGGTGAACTCCTCCTTGGTCATGGATCCTTCTCCTTCCCCCAGTTTCTGCAGCTTCTCTCTGGATGCATCAAAGTCGGGTCTGGGAGGGGCTGGAGGGATCTGCCAAACACAAGACACTGACACTGATAAATAGCTCTATTTGCTACAATCAGTTAAACTGGATGTTCAAACACTTTTTGAACAAAGTCAGCGCCTCCATTTGAATGTGTGTGGTTCTTACGATGTATCCTGCATAGTCTTCATTTTCAACAAATGAGTCGTGTAGCCAGATGAACTCTTCATGTTGTCGGACCACAGAGAACTCGTTCTGTTTGAAATTGGGGAGCGTACTCTGTGGAAACATGGAGCTCATGACTTAACATCCTGACACAACCAAGCAGCCACTGCAGGGGAGTGAGGGTGAGAGAATAAACTGATGTGCGTCTCACCTTGGTGTGGACGGTAAACTTCACCTTGTCCCTCTCACTGAGCGCGTCAGAAATGTCCACCTGTAGCGTGGCGTCCATCTCCAGATCCACGTTTACCGCTCGCGGCTGCAGGACGACACAAAGCATACATCCCATAAGCCACCACTGTCAGAGATCAACATGAAGGCTGAGAGTCATGGAGCCCTGCGATCCACCTGCATCAAACTGGGAGTTTGTGGCTACAACCCACATGCCATCTTTTACTGCTGATGTTTCTTGATTAAAATATGAAAAAACTAATTACAAACACTTTTTGGTGAAGATAAACTAAAAAAAAAAACAGTATTAGATATTTCATCAAGTCTAGGCCTGTTCCCGATACCACATTTTGCTGGACGATAAATTGTCCCAGAAGTTATTACGATAAATGATAATATTGTTATTTTGTGACCATTTCGAAGCAATGTATTGACAATGGCACAATAATTCAAGTCCCCCCTGTCAAAGACCAATAAACTTTAATTTTGTAAAGAAAACTTCACACTGGATCTGGAAGACAAGTTAAATATCCAAAGTAGAACATGACACCAAAACACAAATACACACTACTTACAAACTAGTCTCTAAAGTCTCTAAATAAAAATTCCCTTCAAAAAAATGGGTTAGGGTTAGATGATGTTCAGTGTGACATTGAACATTTTTTCAATGTCTATGAAAAAATGTTCAGTGACATTTTTTTCATTTTTTCTTGTTAGATCTCATAGCAAGTACATCTGACTCCATCTATTCTAAACTGCTCAAAACGCTGAGACAGAATGAAAGACATCCAGTAACATGTCAGTAAAAGTCTGTTTTAAAGTTGGAATAAAGAAAAAATGAACATTCACAATCTTCACACTAGGAGATTACATTAAATCTCTCTTCTAGCAAATTTAGACTTCAGGTAATCTGTTCAGTTTAACTGAATGTGTCTTTTGACTCCACATAACAGAATTACTAGTAACAGCAGCTGTTAGTCCTCCAATCAGTTGGTTGGTGATTACGACTGACTGGGCCAGCCCATCAAAAACAGCTATTTTACTAATTACTGGAGATAACAGTTTTGAGAATTCTTGTAGATAAAGTTGATCATACAAAAATATTATGGATTATTTTTGTTTTATTGCCGTTTGTGATATTGACGGATAGTATTTTTAAAGTTTTGTTTGGATAAAAGTGTGTTTAATTTACCTAGAGACATGTAGATTCTCTTAAATCAACCAAATAATAATGTCTTCATCCACATTATCTGTCAAAATTATGTTTATGATGCTACAAAAACATAAACTATGCAAAAAAAAAACCCTAATTTGTTTCAAAAACTGTCAAGAGCTTTTATCTCAGTTTCAGCATTTAAGTGCATTGCTTAAACAGATAAAAGAGTGTCTGAGCAAATAATTATTTTAGTGGTGAAAATAAACTCTTCAGCAAACAGCAGGACTTTCTAATCAAATAAAATGACTATTGCACCTCAATTAACTCACGTTAATTTAACATATATATTGTTAATTTTTTTAGTTATAATAATTACTATGCTGTTGGAAATTAAGCATTCTTTTCACGTGTTTTAATGTAAATTCTGGAATATTAATTACTCTAGTACAGTTGTACTACTACAAGCTACTTGTAGTGTTATATCTTCTGTTTATTTTATTACTGTATTGTATATCCATTTTGGGACCTTTCAAGAGACTCCATATGCAAATCAGCTTCTGCTAAAAATCTGGAACAGTGCGGTGACATTTATATCTGAGCTGTACATGGTCCCTATTTAACTTCTAAATAAAGTTTATTGCCAAAGATAACATATTAAGCAATATGTTATTTTTATTTATTCAAGTTTGTTGTTATTTTTGACTTGATGCTGATTGTGTAATCAATATACCACTTTTTAAATGACTCAAAATGCCTGCAGTCTCAACTAAGAGTCAGGGCCAAGAGCCTCTTACATTTTTATTTTGTGGGTCAGAAGTTGAAACATTTGGAACTTCTGAAAGTTAAGATAGCGGCCAAACCCCACGTCTGTAGATCTACTTCACTAGAAAATGAATCCGTTCCCACACTAGGTAATGTGACTGGTGCACATTTTCCACTGTGTTGGACAATGATGATTAAAAGTAAACCAGTGATAACACATTAGGGTCTTCTTTTAAGTAAAAAAACAAACAAACAGAAGAAACACAAAGAGGAGAGGTGTGTCAAGTCATGTGACAGCCTGCTTGTGAACAGGACATCACAAACCGATAATGTCAGTTCAAAATAAAAGAACTGAACACTCCAGCGAACTGTTAGCCATCTCTGTAGCTGTGTTAGCATGTAAAGCTAGAGGCCCATCAGCCACTGTCGTTATTTTGACTCTCGGCAGTGGTAACCAGTCTGACCACAACTGACAGACGGTAAACCAGTTAGCATGAAGCTAATATTAGCCTGGACGGCTAACAAGCCTAAAATGTATTAATTAAAATTCAGTGGTTAAGCTGAATGGAACAAGAACAATAACTCTACCAAAGGGCATACTGGAACATATAGTTGGGCAGGCGAACAGATTCATTGGTATAAAGACAGACAGGCAGAAGGAGGGCACTCACTCCCCGGTCCTCTTCGGAGAGGAAGTCGGGTCCGTCGTCCAGCCCTTCCTGCTGCAGAGACACAAACACACAGTTATTTTAACCGCAGCTCGAGCTGAAAGGAATTACTGCAAGTGTATATCACGGTGCGGGCCACCACCACGCTGAAAAAACTACACAAAAACAAGAAAGAGGGCGAGGAAAAGAAGAAACCCACCATCATGGCTGCGAACGGCTGGTGACAGGAAGTGGACACAGTTGCCAAATCTCGTGAGAAGAAAAAAAATTATGGAAACGTTCGGAAACATAGGGGTCGGTAATTATTTTTAAAAAGAGGAACAGTGAACTCCTAAACACTATGACACTAAAAACTGTATAATTTTTAATTTAATTATCTTAAGACTAAAGACAGGGATTGTTGAAGAAGTGTGGAAATTGTGACTTCATGAAGGAGCTGCCATCTGTTTTCTTAAACTATTTCGTAATAACCACCTTTGTTGTCGAACATTCAAAATATTTACACATAATACAGGCTTACGTATTTTTTCCTCTCTTTATTGGGTTCCCAACTTTGGTGGCTCTTATTTCTCACATACAGTATTAGTATAAAAAAAACATAGAAGCTGGATAAACTTGCTCTTGGAGAGGGACTTATTTTTTCCCTCTCGTTTTTTCATTCTGCCTAGATAAATCTCACTCTAACCAAAAAAGGTAGCTCCAAAAAAAAAAAAAAAGAGAGAAAAAAGCACCTTGTCCCGAATTACATAATACTACTTTTCACATTGCTGTTAGGGATTTTGTTAAAATTGTGGTTTTTGAAGAGTTCCCTCATAGGCCTTTGGGGGCCATACATTTGCCATGGATGTTGCCAGGTCTGTCCAGATCAGCCTATGGTTGCTTATTGAGTCACTTGTTCAAGCTGCAAGACAGGGGCCATGTTTACAAACCATAACAATAAGGAGCTCAGAAGAAAACATATGCCTCTATGCCGATGATGTACTGGTAAGTCTGAGGGATCCAGAGTCAGGAGTGTTGCAAACATACAGTGACGTGTTGTTATAAAATTGTTTATTTATTTATTTACTTATTTCTTCTACCATATCAACAAAAATACACTGTGTACTACGAATACCAAAAAGACTACACTGGACTCTTTTCTTTATTTTCACATTTTACTTTGTTTCTGTGTTTGTTCATTTAATTTTGACACCTGTTTTTATTTATATCACTAAAAAGGAAATGCAAACCCCATTTATCAGTTGTTTTTAATGGTTTTGTTGTTGTGTTATTTTTGTTTTGTTTTCTTTACTTAGCTACATTTTTTGCTTCTCTTTCTTATTTTGAAATATAAGAAGTTTTTTTAGCAGTAAATCAAAAATGATCTATCATGGTTTATTGGTTTTAAAGTGGATCCAAATGCAGAGAGACAGAGGCAGCAAGCAGATGAAAGTTTAATAAAAAACTATGAACAAAAATCACAGGGAACTCAGGGACCTGAGTGAAGTTGGCCCCCAAGCTTTCTTCAAATCAGACAAAATTGGTGTCAAACATTTGTGCAGCAAAACTTTTCGTTTGTGCCGTTATCATTTTAAAGATATTAAGAAATGTTATCAGAGGTAACAAAAGGTCAACCCCCTCCCACACACACCTTCTTGAAATCAGACAAAATTGGTGTCAATCACCTCGACTACATTCGTGCAGCAAAAAAATGTGTTTGTGCTGCTTCGGCTTTGAAGATATTAATGAAAGTTTAAAAGTCATTTTGATTTTGTAAAAGTGAGCGGGTGCTGGTTGACCTTTTGACTCTTAAACTGTCATTAATATCTTCAGAGCCGAAGCAGCACAAACACATTTTGCTGCACAAACATAGTCTAGTCGATTGACACAAATGTTGCCGGATTTGAAGAAGAAGACAAACAAACAAACAAACAAAACAACAACAGGGTGATCCGGGGATGTAATGTGATACAAGAGGAGGAACCTTGAGAGCAGGAGATGTGTTTAAATACTGCGAGGGTAAAACTGGAGCAATAGACCTGGGCTGGTCAGCAGGTGTGAGGGGAGAGAGAGAGCAAATAAGGGAACTAAGAGAATAAATCTAAACGTAACAATGAATAACTAGAAACAAAGAATAATAAACTAGAATCACTAAGAATAACAGAACTAAGGCAAAACAGAAACAAGGCTGATTCAATCAAAGAGAGTAAGGAACACAGAATAATAATAAAACTAGCATCAACAAATCAAACCCTGACAAAATCACTTTTTTCATCAGTTCAAACAGGGTTGTTTTTTGCTATTTAATTAATAACAATGTGTGTGTTGTTGTTCTTTTATATTAGTTTTTCTTTTATTTCCAGGAAAAGAAGCCGCATACTTTGAAACCGTTTTTTTGTTTTGAGAAATAAACTTTTTTTTTTTTCCAAGAAATTAATGAAACAAAATAAAACATGAGCACGTTCACACCCAACGGCAATAAAGAGTGGCAAATTAACCTAACAGTCGTGCTTTTGAACTGTGGGAGGAAGCCGGAGTACCCGGAGAGAACCCACGCATGCACGGGAGAACATGCAAACTTAGTAAGGCCCTAGCTGAGACTCAGACGGGGCCTTACTGCACCACCATGGAGCCCCAATAACCTTTATTTGTTAGCTTTTTTTATTTTTTTTTATTTATTCATTTATTGTAGAAATAATTAGCGTCATCTTGTAATTCATTCACAGAACAGACACTAAGATCATCCAGTGTGATCATTACAATGGTCCTTATAGGATTCATGGCTGATTTGTTCATCCTCGCTGTCAATTTCAACCTCATTGACAATTTCATTCTGAACAAGATCTGGGTGGACCACAAGACTTTTATCTCCAGAACTATTAATATCCATTATGTTTTCTGTCTTTCTGACATTGTTTTTATCACCTATAGTGCCCTTTTTATCCTCCATTGTACTTCTGTCCTCCATTGTACTTCTGTCCTTAGCACTAATGTTATTGGTGCAACAATACGTCTCATTCAGCACTCCGGGACTTGTAATATTTGCTGCAGTTTCCATGTTTATTTCTTCCTCTTCAAAACAGGCACTCAGTTTGTTCTTTGTGACTGTTTCATCTATTTGAGAGTTGGGATAGGTCAAAGCTTTTAGGTCCTTTCCAAGTTCTGTCATTGTTGGTGTGGTCACCTTAAGCCCAACACTAAATTCATCATGTCCTTCTGTGTACTTCTCATAGATGTAGATAAACCCGTTATGGTAAATGTCAGGTGCACAATCTACATCTGAAATTGTTATCTGGTCATCCTCAGCCTTATACACCAGTTCTCCACACATCAGATATGTGTAAAAGTGGTCAACCAGACAACTTGTAGATTGGTGGCAAATGACCGAGGACAGACGGTACAACAGTGTTCCAGTATTTACAGGAATGTCAATAGTCGGACTAGGAATCACAGGAAGTCTTAGATCCTCCTGGCTGTCTAGCCGTTTCAGATACAGGGCTATCACATCAGTGTGGTTGAGGAAGTATTTTCTCTTTAAGTTGGAGTAGCAGACATCACAACATTTTGCATAGGTCTCAGAAGCCCAACGGTTAAGGAGAGAAGTGGTACTGTCATATGGTAGAGCAACTGGCAGACGAACAATGGGACCGAGCTCCCAGGTGTCCTGATAAGTCTTCTGACATCCTTCACAAGCAGCAACTGCGTACACCACACAATGTGTGTTAATGCCACATGGGTTAAGCCAGTTTAAAATAGTTAACAAAAAGTTTGTTAGGTCGTTGTGTTGTATCAAGTATTCTGAATCTATAATTTCAGTTACTTCCAACAGAACTTGGATCATTTCTTCTGGGGAAAAATATTTTCCCGGCTGGTGCATGGCTGTGAGGAAAAGGCTGGCACACAGTGGAGCTCCTGACAAAGCTCCAAAAATCTCTTCAGGACTCTGAGCCATGAACCTTCTGGTAATACTCAGGTTTGAAATACTCTGCAATGTGGTGTTTATCCAACAGTTATTGAAGTTGTTGGAAAACCTGCAAAAGTACATGGTTGGATCAAGAAGAGTATTTGTTGGACTTCCACCGTCTTCTGCTGTGTAGAAAGAATCTGTGTCATTTTGTAATTCATCCACAGAACAGACACTAAGATCATCCAGTGAGCTCATCAAATCTAGAAGAGAGTCTGGATAGGATTCATCACTGAGTTGTTCATCCTCACTCTCAGTGAGGTACTGAAGTAAATCCTCTTGAGCTAAATAGTTAGTAAAATCATCAAGAATTTCTTCAAAACTTGTCAACATATTTTCTGTTTTTGTGGTTTCTCGCTCAACCACTAAGCTAGCCTGCACCCCTGCGCTCATCTTGAGACCAGGAACACTGAGTTCGTCAAAAGCAACCTCCTCATCCTCTGGGAAAGTTTCCATTTCCAGGTTCGTTTGGTTTTTGGGACCACTGGCAAGAGCACAGTTATCTGAAGTCTGCATTACCAAAGCATTAGTAGAGGCTTCAGAGTTAACATTCTTGTCCTCAGAGCTAACTGCAAGCAAATCATCCTTTTTGCAGATCTTTTTAGTAGATAGGGCACCGACAACAGATTGAGCAAAAGCCATGTTGACTAGATGCTCAATTTGAAATGTTTGTCAAATAAAATCACTGTATTTCGTCTCACTCCCTGCAAGCAGTCTCTTTCAACAAAGTTGAGAAGCACAGTAAAACAGAATTCTAGTCTCTCAAATACAACCTCTTTGAACCTCTGTGACATCATCAATTAAAACACTTTATGATAATGTCACGCACTGTATAAAATGTCAAGTATTCGGAAGCAAGTTCTTGTTAATTTTTTTAGTTGCTATGGAATCTCGAGGAATTATGGAAGTGGTGCAAGGTTTTAAAGGTTCAGTGTATGCAAAGAAGAACCCAGGTTTAAACAACAGTAAAGGCCATGATTCTTAAGCAACTATATTCACTGTTTAGACACCAAGTTATTGTCATTATTAACTCATAAATTTTTTCTTTAAAGGTTTTATCGGTTCTAGCGGCCTTTATTCGAGAGTGGTCAGACAGGAAAGTGGGTTGAGTTAGAGGGAAGACATGCAGTAAAGGTCATCAGGGCGGAATTCGAACCTGTCACCACCACATCAGGTATACGGATCGCGTCCTCTATAAAATAGTCAGTTTGTTGAAGCTGGGAGTAACCTCAAAGATTTAAAGTACAAAAAATATTTTCAGAAATGTAATTTGTGATTGGTAGAAAAAAGAAAAAAAAATACCAGGAGACATTTTGTCTGCCACAGGCTTTTATTGCAAAGTGGCTTCCTGTGATCTCAGAAACAATGTTTCACTTTAAGGCTCCCGATGATGATGATGATGTTGATGTTGTTGTGGGGGGAGTCATCTCTCACTGTTTGGGAAGGTAGAGGATGGGGAGTGGGCTAAAACCTGCTTCCTGTAGTGCTTTCTTTACAAAACAAAAGTGCACTCCGACTCTGGTGTGACGGTTACATTCAAACTGAAATAAGGCGACAAGCAAACAGCTAATGATGGTCAGTCATACAAGAATGAGAACTGAGGTAAACAAATCTTCACTTGGAAACAAAAAAAAACAAACAAAACAAAAAAACAACAAAAAAAAACAAAACAGAATTTAACACCAGGAACTTCAGTCTCAACCTGTAGTGTTCAAATGAAAAGTGCTGGACAATAATCTTATGCATAGTCTAACACGACGTGTCAGCCCGGTTGAATGAAATGGAGAGGACACAAAAGATTACAATAATAAATATTCATGTAAAAAGCTTCATGAGTGCAACCCGTGTACAGCAGGAGGCAGTGCTTTGTGGCGCTCTCGTCACACAACAGTGGCTGCTTCCTTCATATCAACTTTTTTGGCAAAACTCTGGCTGTGTGTGAGGGAGGGGGAGAGAGAGAGGGATGGAGGGAGAGAGAGAGAAAGAGAGAGAGAACCTTGGTGGGGTTTGGTAGTGTTGTTTTATTTCCGCCATGTAAGCAAAGGTCACATGACAAACTGGGAGGTGTTTGCATATCATTATGTTAATGAGATCTCCATGTTTAGGAAAAAAAAAAGAAAAAAGAAAGCAACAAGAACCAAGACAAAAAAATAAAATAAAATAGAAACAAAGAAGCCTAAAGACGCTAACACCTTCAGGACATGGATACAGACAGCAAGCTTCTGGGTGAAGTGACGGTGTTCAGGTGGGGTTGGTTGCTTCGGTCCTGATGGCACGGCGGTTGGCTTGACTCCGCTCGGCTTGCCGCCGCCGCATCACAGCGGCTTGCCCTCCAGAGACACCACCACGTTACCGCCCAGCTTCTCGGCCAGCGTCCGGCGGTCCTGAATGTCGTCCAGGCCGTTCACCTGCCACTCGTGCTTGATACCTGAGAAGACGTTCCCAGAGTCAACGCAGGTGTGGACGAACACGCCCGAGCATTCACTGACTCACGCCAAACCAACACACACACAAAAGCTGGGCAGGTCTGACCAATCATGGAAACTCCTTTTCTAACCAAACAGTCATGAATGAGCCTAAAACCCAGACAAGAACAATGCTACCACAGGACTAACAGGAAGCCGTCTAGATCAATCCTCTGCTTCAACAAAGCCATTAAGAAAACAAGAACACTTCACCCTGAGATGAAGGGAGTTTGTCATAAGCTGAGTGTTTATGGCTCTTCTGTCACTGAGCTGACTGGTTTTCTCCAGAAACAGCAAAGTTAAACACCAGGCTTTATGATCAATCTCTTCCTAACCTGATTAACCTTTAATGTTGCACAACTAGTAATATCTACGTGAACAACGCATTGTTAGGCATGAAATGTAAAAGAAAAAAAGGGGCAACAACATGATTACACACCTCATGCAAACTTATGTCTAACTGAGTTCCTGCTATCAGTTCCAACCTGAAATCAAGGTCAGATTTCTAGGTGATTTCCAGACTTATGGTTTATAGGTAAAACCATAAGTCACAGTGAAGTCCCAAAGGACGACAATGAAGGTATCAGTCAGGAGAAAGGGACCCCTCCCCCCACAAAACAACATATTGAAAACATGAGGTATCAAAACTAAAATTGGACAATTCTCCAATATTTTTAAATGTGGCCAACATGGATTTAACGGCTTCGTTAACTTCCTCTGCTGACATGGCTAAAACTGTAGGATGACTACAATATTAAAACAGAGCAGAAAATCTCACTTCTTCACCTTCTGTTCCCTGATTGGGCCGGTAGAAAATCTACCAGAGGGAATCAAAGTGAACTGCAGAAAGCAAAAAACTGAGCTGTGAAGCCAGATTTGATTGAGGTAATGGCCAGGCTAGCTGTGTTCTACAGTTTCCTGTTTTTTTCATGTCTAAGGATTTGGGTTTTAGACTTTATTGTCCCCAAGGGGAAATTATTTCCCACAGACCAGACCCTGCACTCCCATCACCAATTACACAGCAACAACAAACAACTAGGTAGCCAATAACACACAACATGAAACAAAACACAACAACACTGTCACACAAGGTTCAACCTAAATGCTATCCTGAGTGGGGCCTGGGGTCATATCTGGTGGTGTGCTCCTGTAGTGCAGTGGTTCCCAAAGTGTGGGGCGCGCTCCTAGGTGGGGCGCAGTGCCATTTGCAGGGGGAGCGCAGGAAGCGGTCTGGATGAATGCAGGGGCTGGGAGGCAGAATATGACTTCAGGGATTATCAAGCCTTTATCACATCAGATGAGAGCTGGAGAATATTCCTGTTGAATATGGTGTTTGTAGGATTAAATGATATGTTGCGCCAGTCATTGTTGGCTCATGGTTGCTAAAAAACTTTACAAGACCGACTGATTTTAGTGACATCATAGTGGGTGTAAAATATTGAATAAAGTGTTGTGCTACATGATTGGCTTTATTTTCACTCTTACATTGGATCGTCCATATTGTCTCCAAGTGTCTTCTGGGTAAATCCTTTCACCAGCCGTCCACCAACGTCATCATCAGTCACTTGGAAACAGATGGCAAACTAGCTAGAGCATTTCTACAGACTAAGTTAACAAGAGTGGAGCTCCATGGAGCGGCAAAGTGAAAAGGATGGAAAAAAGAGAGCAAGGAAAAGCCAAAAACTGGAGGCATATTTTGTTCCTCGTCTTGGAGATGAACCGGACTTTTTTGTTGGCAGCGATTCAAACCCGCCAAAACTGCCAGCCCAACAAAGGAGCCGGACTAGTAACAGGTAGCAACTCTGACATTATTCACAAAGTGTGAGTTAACTGTAGACTGTATCAGCCCAGCCGCCGAGCTTACATCCCTTTTTCTCTCTCAGTGGTACAGCGGTGATGTCAGGGACTGAAGGCTGAGTTATGGTTGCTTTCAACAGTTCGGGTTGAGCACGTTTTTGAGCCAAGGCAGCAGTATGGTGTTTATAGTTAAGGTTTACATTTGAGCCGCCTGGAAGAGCATCTTCCAGATTGTCCAGTTTGTGTGAACTGCGGTGTGTGTGATCTGCGCCGAGTTACAAACATCCAGAGGTGCACGAGGTGCTGCGACACGCTGCGCATGCGCCGCGTGCCTCTGCTTACCTGCTTCAACGCGCGCTGCTGCGTGCTCGGTTCAACGAGTCAACAATAAACCTAGCTTCTGCAGTTGCTAGCTGCTCCAGGTTCTGAGCTGAAATTGATAAAGTGTCAAAATGATCCGATCGCCATCCGCGGTCCTGAACTGATTTGAATTTGTGTCGTTTCATCTTTAGTGACCAGTAGCCTGATGTTTCTGTTGGAAATCGAATTGAAAATCGATTTATTTTTTACTGTATGTTTATGTCTGTTAAGGCTAAGATGGAGCGGCACTGAAAGCAGCTCTTTAAACCATTCAGACTAGAACACAACAGAGACACAATCAAAACTGTCAGATGATTTATTACCCGCGATAATAACTCAGAAATAGTCCAAATTATAATGTGTTTTTATTTCTTTCCTACTTACGGAAGGTTTCTGTTTATATCGTAGGTTTGTGGTGCCTTTCTATCCTAAAGAAAGATATAAAACTTCAGATATTTCACAAAAAGATACTAACATTCATGGAAAAACGTCACATAACCTTATATTAAAGCATAAAGTACGGCGCCCACCGTAAGAAAGGGTTGCAGTGTTCAATTATGCTGCATAACTGACCAGTACAGTTTTGCGAGGGAACGCAAAAGTTTTGCGAGGGAACGCAAAAGAAAAAAATCCCCCATGTCCCCTAGGGGGCTCCGTACGCTTCAGCCTTCCGCAGCAGCTCCGAAACGGCCTTTTTTCTCTCCTCTCCCTCGGGATATTTTTTAGCAAAGACAGAGTGTTTGTTCTTGAAATGTCTTTCAACATTTGACTTCTTGTTGTTTGCCAGTCTTTCGCCACATATTAAGCAGAAGGTGAACCAGTTTCATCAGCAGTGAAAGCAAAATGATCTGTCCACGTAGCATTAAATGTTCTGCCATCTTCAGAATGTTTCCTTTTCTTGGATTTATTCATGATGTATCTTCCAGGCAAGGGTAAAAAAAGTCAATAAATCAGTGCTCTAAAAAAATGCGGTCTGACATGTGGGGTTCGCCAGGAATGGCTGTCGCACATCGGCGGACATGACGTATATTTTGGGTGCTAAAAATGTTCAAAACTTTTGTTTTAATGTTACAAGTTTACCATAATCTACAGATTTAGAAATTTATTTTAAAATGATTTTAATTTATAATTTTTTAATGATTTAATTTTAATAAAATATTCTATTTCCCAAAGTCACTGGGAGCCACAACAGAAGGATGAAAGAGCCACACGTGGCTCCGGAGCCATTGGTTGCCGACCCCTGCACTAGTGGATGGAAAAAAAAAAAAGTTACATAAAAGTGTTTCACTGTACAGATGGTTTGTAGTGCGTTTTGTTTCAACCTGAAGTGTGAAATAAACTTCAGTGGAGTTATACAAAATATGTGTATAAGTTTATGTCTGGCTGAACGATGTGTGTGCCCAGTTGATATTTTTTTCTTTTTTGGGGGGGATTTTATTGTAACCCATGGGGTGGGGGGGGGCAGAAAATCTTTGGGAACCACTGCTGTAGTGGGTCAGAAAAGTCCTGTGTTATTGATAACACAATGCGTTTGATGGCCTTATTATCAAGTTCAGAAAGATTGGATGTAATTCACAAACAGTACAACTGGCCGGCTAAAGGGACAGAATGTTTTTAATACTTTCTACAGCCTAAAATTACAATAACATCTGATCTGGAGATCATTCATGTTGCTGCAGGAACTCTATAACCAAGTCCTCACCTGTAAACTTCTTTTTGATGGCATCTTTAGAGCTGGCGTAGATCATCTTGCTCTTCAGCGGAGCGCTCTCTGGGGCCCTGAGGAGGAAAAGAAGTTCAAGTGATAATTAAAAGCTCAAGGCTTTTAATACTTTTTATTTAATTTACCCTAATGAGTCAACTGTTACAGCGCTTTATATCAGTTCAATGATTACACATAGAAACATGAATGCAGAGGATTTTTTCGCAGTGTATTTATTACCAGTTAGTCATTTTTAGGGCTGTACTGATTGCAGTTTTCAGGCCAATCGCCAATCTGTGAAAACTCTGACCTATTGATTCTGGCCAAAACCAATTTATATATATATATAAAACACCTCCCAAGAAATTTACATGTGCTTAAAAGTCAAGCTGCTGTTTTTATTTTATGTTTTAATGTTTGAACATGCAATGAATTGCATGTTATATTGCATATATATATATATATATATATATATATATTCTCGTGCTCCTTTTTCCTGATGTTGTAGTCGCTTGGTATTGCTACATCTATCACAACGGCTTTCCTCTGTTGTTTATCCACTACGACAATGTCTGGTTGGTTCGCCATTACCATTTTGTCTGTCTGGATCTGGAAGTCCCACAGGATCTTAGCTCTGGCGTTCTCCGCCACCTTTGGGGGTGTTTCCCACTTTGATCTCGGGGTTTCCAGTCCATATTCTGCACAGATGTTTCTGTACACTATGCCTGTAACTTGGTTATGTCGTTCCATGTACGCTTTCCCTGCCAGTATCTTGCACCCTGCTGTTATGTGCTGGACTGTCTCAGGGGCCTCCTTGCACAACCTACACCTTGGGTCTTGTCTGGTGTGGTATATCTGGGCCTCTATTGCTCTGGTGTTTAGGGCCTGTTCCTGGGCGGCCAGGATGAGGGCCTCTGTGCTGTCCTTGAGTCCAGCTTTTTCCAGCCATTGGTAGGATTTACTGATATCAGCCACTTGGGTTATTTGCTGGTGGTACATCCCATGTAGGGGCTTGTCCTGCCATGATGGTATCTCTGGCACCTCAACCTCCGTTCCCTGTTGTCTGAGATATTCACTGAGCACATTGTCTGTTGGGGCTTTGTCCCTGATGTATTTATGGATCTTAGTTGTTTCGTCCTGGACTGTGGTTCTCACACTCACTAGTCCTCTGCCTCCTTCCTTGCGGCTCGTGTACAGTCTCAGGGTGCTGGATTTGGGATGGAATCCTCCATGCATTGTTAGTAGTTTTCTAGTCTTAATATCAGTGGCTTTTATCTCCTCCTTTGGCCAGCTAATTATTCCAGCAGGGTATCTGATTACTGGCAGGGCATAGCTGTTTATTGCGCGGATTTTGTTCTTGCCATTGAGCTGGCTTCTCAGGACTTGCCTTATTCGTTGGAGGTATTTAGCTGTGGCTCCTTTCCTTGTGACCTCATCGAGGTTGCCATTTGCTTGTGGTATACCTAGGTACTTGTAACTGTCCTCTATGTCTGCTATTGTTCCTTCTGGGAGTGAGATGGTGGGACCACCTTGAAGGTGAAGACCACAGTGGTGCCTGTGGTCATCGGGGCCCTCGGGGCAGTCACCCCCAAACTGGACCAATGGCTACAACAGATCCCAGGAACAACATCAGACATCTCAGTCCAGAAATGTGCAATCCTTGGCACAGCCAAGATACTGCGCAGAACCCTCAAGCTCCCAGGCCTCTGGTAGAGGACCCGAGCTCAGAGGATAAGAACCACCCGCGGTGGGTGAGAAGGGAATTTTTATTTATTTTTTTTATATATATATATATATATATATATATGCTGGCAACACAGCATGACCACACCACTGACTTCACTACTTCAGTTAAGCTCCCCACAATGCATCACTGGAACATGACCAGCCATCAGACGACCAACAGGATGGGAGACAAAAAAATGATTGGATGTTAATATGGGCCCAGTTTTACTTATCGGACTGAAACAGATGTGTTAAAAATACAGATATTGGTGCCGATATTTCGTACATCCACAGATTTACAGACCTTTGCAGAGTCAGATAAGATCAGTTTCACTTAAATATCATTAGATTCAAACTGAAAGAAAGCTGGTCTGACGCACCACGGCAACCTTAGTAAATTTAATAATTATTACATTTCCAACCAATATATTTAATGTGCAGTCTGAGAATCCTAACGGTAAGTTAAATTATTTTATGCCATATTGTACTTAATTTTTATTAGATATACAGTGAACCCTCGCTATATTGCGGTTCACCTTTCACGGTCTCGCTGCTTCACGGATTTGCATCGTGCATTGTGTTCTGCATTCTGATTGGCTAAACAGTCTCTCTGCTTCTCTGTGTGTCAACAACGTTGCGGTTTAATATGTACATGTACGTAAAACAGCTTGCCAGATTTAACATAATCGATGGTGGCATGTAGATTTATAAGAATCTTTTTGCCCAGAAGAAAAAAGAGCGACAACAGCTACCAATAACTATGTTCTTCTCTCGAAAAAACACACCTGCACCGCGGGCTTTAGAAGAAAAAAAAAAAACTGCTACAGAGCGGAGTCAGGATGCAGCGGCTCAGTCAAAAAAGCAGTGAAATACACGTGAGTCATTATTTGTCCTACTGTACTTTGTTTTTCATAATCATTTTTTATTTTCTCCCGTTCTAATCCAATGACTCGGGTCGCAGTGGGGCGGCGCTGATCTCCGCAATTCGGGCACGAGAATCCGCCTTCAGTTCATATTGATGATTAAAATTATTATTTTACAGTACAGTAGTTATTTGTAAAAAAAAAAAAGTTTATACAGTACTTTCATTTGTTAAACAAATGTTTGGGCCTGTAAAAAGGTTTTGTTCTTTGGTCTATGGAGTATTTCATTGTATAATAATTGTAAAAAAAAAAAAGGTTATTACTTCGAGGATTTCGCCTATCATGGGTTCTTTTTGGAACGTAACCCCTGCGAAAAACGAGGGTTCACTGTGTTAGAATGAATACATCACACTTCATAACACTGAGCTGCTACAACTTTTGAGTAAAGGAATGGCTGCCAGACAGAACACATCTGTAGAGCTGACATGTTTTTATTTTTAATCGACAGATTCAGTCTTTAATTTTGGCATCGGTGAGGAATTTAGGTAAATAATTATGACATTGTGCTTGAGATGAGTCGTCACAGCTGGAAACTTAAAATACAACATGGGGCAGAAAAATGAAAGCAGCACAGTATAATTTTAGACCGAGACAAAGGCTGAACCAACGTCTGAAAAATGCTAAAAATGTATTGCTGCTCCGAGAGAAATCTAAAAGTTGACGTGAATTAGGCGAGCCGAAAAAAAGTCAAAGCAAGTCTGAAAGCAGCCTGACAGAGCCAGCAGAAAAAAAAGAGGATTTGTTAATGTAGTGCTCTAAAAACAGGCCATTTAAAGACATCACTGTGTGATCATGTTCTGCTGCCAGCGACTATCAAATAATCCCTGAAACAAAAATAATGTCTGAATTATTATCCACAGCTGTGCAATAACTGCTTCTCAATGGAGGCGTCTCTGCTGCTGCTAAACTTGCAGCACACATTTCATACTAGACATGAAATGTGTCTAGTATTCATAGAAAGCCATTCACAGAGCATTCTATGAATATTAGCATCAGTAAACCTGCAGCTAACACAGCAGAACTGAGCAATGAGAACAAATCTTCCAGAAGAAGAGGATTTGCTCCAGGTGAGTCTCTGGTGGTCGTTCCTGTGAGCCAATCAGAACAGCAGCCATGCAGAGCAGGTGTGGCTTTCCTCTGAACCGATGGCACAGAATGTAATCCCAACCAGGCTGAGGATTACGTTCCTCTTAACGCGCCGCAGGGCTGTGATGAGTGGAAACATGGACGCCGGGTTAACCTGCTGCCTGTCACTTCGCTTTGATTGGCATTTTCTTCCAGCGTGCGAGTAAGCAAGCGGCATGACCCAACCGTGATCTCAAACAATGAAAAATTATTACATAAGCCTATCGCAACAATCAAGAAATCAAGAAATGAAAACAAGCTGGACAATTTCCATTTGCAGGATTTTTTCTACTAAAGAGAAACGATCTTCTGAAGATGATAAAGGTCTGCAGTCTGGTGCTGTGGCCTCAACCAAACCCTTCTTTGAAGGACAATTTGGTTTACAGGCATTTCTTTCATAATTCATTTATTTGTTATGTCTATTTTGTTTATTTTGGATATTTAGAATGTCTTCCAGTTCCAGTGTTAAATGTTCTTTCGAATTTAAAGTTTATTGATGTTTAAGAGTGTGTTCTAACATCATTATGCCATTCTCTTTGCATCACTTGAAAATTGTTCCAAAACAACAATATTATCGTTTATCGCAATAACTTCTGGCACAATTTATTGTCCAGCAAAATGTTATAGTGACAGGCAGGAATACTATGGTGTGCTGTTTCTAAAGAATTGATAGTAAGTTTTCTCAAAAGGCTCAATAAGAAAAAAAACAACAAAAGAAAATGATTTCAGTCAGTTAAAAGTTCAGCCTGGGAATTAATAACCTTGTTTAAAACATATCATGTTCCCCCATCACCACGCCACCAGTATCGTACCAGAAGATGAAGACCAGGTCCTCCTTCTTGGACTCCCTGGTTTCGTAGGTGGCGTCGTACAGCGCGTATCTACAGTCATTGGGGGGGAGGAGCTTGACGAAGCAGCCGTAGGGGTCTTCCACGGTTTCGCCGATGTCTCCCACCAGGATCTGCTTCCCCTCTTCCACAATGATCTTCTTCCTGTCCTCGCTCAGACAGAACAGCACGGCCTTCTTCCTCTTCCTCACCTCTTCCTGAGTTGAAGACTTCCTCACCTTCATGTCGTTGAAAACCCTGATGACTTCATCGTTTACTGTCACACCTGATGCCTGCGGGGGGAGATGGGAGGGGGAGGCATTCAGGGATCGTACCGACACGTTCATGGCTCTGCTGTGGTCAGCACTGTTTTTTTCCTGTTTAAACAGTCGGCATTTTACAGCAACACTTAGCTCTGAAGTCCTAAATCATCTGATGAGTCTTTAGTTCTCTCACATTATATCTAGTGTGGTGCAGACAGAAACCAAACACCAAGACCCAGAGAATTACAGGAGCACCAAGAGGCTGAAGTCTGGAGCTACCCATTATTTTTAGGAAGCAATTACTCTATTGATTAATCAGATGAAAAATAATGGCACATTCTAGACATTTTTTTATTTAACCACTGAAGTTTTTTTTACACAATATTAGTAATACAATAAAATGTGCAAATAAATAATTAAATTCTTTCTTTATTGCCTAAAATGCAATATCAGCATTCCTTTAGTGAACACTTGATCCGTTGTAGGAAAGGAAAAAAATACCCAAAAGAAAATCATTCTAACATCTACATGTGAACAGGACTTAGTATCAATACAGTGTAGAGCTGATCTTGCTCTTGATTAACCGATTAATAATAATTGGGCATATATATATATAGTGGTTGTTTTGGTTGCCAAGCAATAAGGGATTAATAACCAGACTAGGGCAACAGGAGAAAAAACTGTTTTCAATAAAATACTCTTACTCTCATCCATCAGCATAATTACACAACAAGGCCAATGGATTTTCTCAATATGCATTTTCTCAAACAAACCTTCCATAAATGAATGAATGAATGAATGAACTAAAAAACAAACAAACAATAAAACAACAATCTGTTTCATCTAGATTTCTGGTCTGGGTGGACTGGCTGTGTAACTACTGCTTGCTAAAGGCAAGATTGTGCAATAAAAGTTTTTAAAAAATGGTACAGTGTGTTGCTAGCTTAAAAGTTGCTTAAAAGAAACTTCCAGATCACCGTTTTATTCTCAGCCATGAATGTTCAGGTGAGTCATTGACAGGAAGAGAGGGGCTGAGTGTGTGTTTGCTGCGTTGCTGTCCAAAGAAGGACAATAAGTCGAGACGGAAATGGGTCAGATTGGATTGTTACGCAAATCAGCATTTTGAATAATTAATTTATTAATCCTATCCAAATATTAAGTACAACCCTATTAGTTCATTTGATTTTTTTCTTTAAAATTTTAGAAAATGTTCATTTTGGCTAGAATGGTAACAACACCCAATCATAGCATCTTGACTTACAGTAATATTTTAGTTGGAACAACATACAATGGTGTTATTAGCATACTAAAAGCAAAAAAAAAAAAAATTAACCACCAAGTTTGCTTTAGCTTTTAGGCTAATTTCAGCAATTTAGTTTCTAAATTGAGTAAGTTCAATGTTAGCCAGAATTAGCATTTTAACTGGCATTAACATTTCACCAACTTGTTGCATGTAACCAGAGTAGCAGTATCCATACTAGTAGAAATAAATCAATATTACTCAACAAGATAGCCTTAACAAGCTAATACTAGCGTCTTAACTCATTTATAGCTACTAAGCTGGTAGGAAGCTAACATTTGCCAACCTGCTAGTGGCAGTATTTCAGCTAATTCTTCCTAAATGGCTCTTAGCACAGCAGATGGTGCAAGCTAAGATTAACCAACCAACATGCTAGAGTTAGCCAACATGGCCATTTAAATGCTTAACATTACGCTGTTGATTTTGACATATTTTTTAATTGCTATGCTAAGTTGAATAAATTAATGTTAGCCAACTAGCATGTTGGCTAACCAGTACCATGTCATCTAACAGTATTTTTGCTAATTGCAGCATATATCCTATTCCAGGTGTTCTTGATAAGGTTCAGCTCAGGACCCCACTGACAGCTCAGATTGTTTTGGTAGATGGTTTGACAGTCAACCATACGTAACGTGTCTGAGCACAGCTTAGCTCGTTTAACAGTTCTGCTTCAGTTCAGCTTTTTGAGCAGTTTTTACCAAACAGTTCAACTTCCATCACAATTCAGCAGACAGTTTCTTGTTTTTAGTCATGTTCATCTACTTTTGCAAATACAATGACATCCTTTACTGCAGCAGAACAGCTGTTTGCCAAGACTCTGTAATAAGTCTTTGGCAATTTTAACCAAGAGGACTTACAGCATGCACAGATTTTTGTTTTGTTGACAATTCTATTTTTTAAATACTAAATCAAATTTAACATCTTGTGATGTTTTGTGCAAAGGAGAACATTCTGAGCTATTCTCCTGTCTTGTGAAGGAGTCATTTAAATTTGCTGCAATTCTTTTTTTTAATCTGGGTTCATTTGTATTGATACCTCTGTTCAATAACTGCTGAGGAAGAGAGACTGTTCAGTAACCCACGACTGTTCCAGAGAAATCAGCGTATTTTTAAATATGCCTTTTCAAGATGGTTCAACACGTCAATATGTGAAAAAGAATTGTGTTATAGTTTTATAATAAGTAAATCACAGGTCACAACTTTACAAATGGTGATGGGAAATCACGGTGCACCTGTAGTTTGAAGACATTTATGGTCATAGGAGTTATACCTTTTAAGGTGAGACTTTTAATCTGATAAAATTGATTCCTGACAAATAACCATTTATGTTTGAAGGTGTGGCTAACTTAGGTCAGAGCGATTAACTGGACAAGATAAGAAGACAGGCAGAGGTTTTCTAGAACCGTACAGACTTGAATCAACGCCTTCATTCAACTCTTATGTGAAACTTCAATAATAAAGTTATCACTACTGTGTTTCCAAATCACTTAAACCTCCTGCTTTTAAAGTAAACCACCTAAATATCAATGTATGCTTTACAACTAAGTCTCTGAATTATAGCTTTTAACAGATGATTCAGTAGTTTCATGTCTCATTATGTTTTCAAGAAAATAAAAGGTGTGTCAGAAAAACTAGATTAGCTGGATTAGATTAAAATACTTTACAACAATAAGCCTTGTGATTAAAATGCCCCACCCTCCTCCTCCTCCTCCTCCTCCTCCTCACATAGTGTAACTAACTGAAACCAACTTTAAAATGACCAGATTAACTGACAACTTGTAAAGGAATTAACCATAAATTAATTCCAATCGTTTCTGTGTCCATTAAATTACTCTCTTTGATTAAATGTTCTGTTCCTACGAGGAGTGGAACTCTCCCAGGCCTCCACACGGTCTGCACAGTCACTGTGTGACTCAGCCTGGCAGAGAGTCGGCCTCACAGCCACGGTTCGATCGGTTCGGCGGGCCTGGATCAGCCCGGGACAGCTGGGTGCGGGTTGGTCGGCCGAGCAGCACCACAGCAGATAAGATGGCCGCCCGAAGCTCCACGCCACGGCCACAGGGCAGGGCCGGCCCAGATTGTTACAATGGGTACCGGCTTCGACGCCATATCTTTGAATTAATATGAAAAGTATGTAATTCCATTAAGAACCGAAGGAAGAGTCTTGGTACCAGAACCGTTTCTTGGCGACGTACACACCCGAACAGAGGCAGAATTTTGCGGACTAAGAGCAGCGGCAGCCATGCTAGCTAACAACACGCTACCCACCGACTCGCTCCACCGTCTGCGGGAGACCCGCAGGATTGATGCGGCGACTGGACCTATTTCACAAGCCTTTGTACATCAGGCGGAAAATCTCCAAATAGTACTTACCATTTTATTCCGGGATTTGTCCGCACTGCGTCGGAATCAGACTGAGGTTTCTCGGGGTGAAAGGTAGCAGGGAATGTAGCCGACTGACCGGAGGAGGAGGAAGGAGCAGGGATCTGAGAGGCGGGGCTACAACTGGTCTGCTCCTTTCTTCTTGGACTTTATTCCTACTTCTTTTTTTTTTTTTAAATGGAAACTTCCTCTTATGGAGAGACTGGTTAAATTGCGGTCTTGTTGGATATACATACACATTTACTTCCAAATGTATGGAATTCAGTCTCTTATGCTGGTAATTTGGAATACCGTTGCCTCTTAAATTAGAAATCAACTCAAAAGGCGTTTTGTATACAGGTACACCGTGTGGTTATCAGTATGAAAATAAACCGATGTTTGAAAAGTTATAACCTTGAAACATATTCCAAAGCTGTTCCGGTTGATTAACGAGTGTTGGGAGTCACCAGACTTTTTGTCAGTTTTAAACAGAAAAGAACAACTCAGCCCCCTCTGCTATTCATCTGAAAAAAAAAAAAAAAAAAAAAAAAAAAAATCACTGATCAGGGTTGTTTTTTGGCCGATATCAATTTCAGGTGTTTAGGTCCCACCTGCTACTTCTAAATTTGACCAATTCCGATTTTTTAATTATAAAGTTCATAAAAACTGCAAGACAAAAAATGTGCTGCCAGTTTCTAGATGCATGTAGAATTTTTAACACCAATACAAAAAATAGAGGTGTTGCGTAATTACATATGCAGCTAAGCATATGGCTATCAGATTTCATTCAAGTTTAAACAGTGGGAAAAATGATTGCCTTTGTGGCATAAATAAAACCAATGGATTAAATTGTAGAGTTCTGTTTAAAATCTTTTTGCAAATAGTATTAAATTGTGATACTTTTAGTAAAGGATATCCTTCTGTAGGAATCTCCTGTCTACTGGAACACATGGCAATAAGAAAGAACACTTTCTATCCATCCTAGGGTCTAAAATGATTTAAATCCAACAAAACCATACAGCAAGCCAACCGCTCAATATTATTTCTAAGTTATTACTATGCCAAGAGGTGAAGAATTTTTAGGGGTTTTTTTTAGAAACCAATATCAAGGCAATAGTTTGGTTTTCCATACATTGTTTTTTTTTTTTACAATTCTTCAAAAACACACCATTGAGGACTGCACACAAATTTTCCATGAAACAGATCTGGGTTTTGTGATGGTCACTCCAAAACATTAGCTTTGTTTTCTTATCTGCTTAAAAGACCAATTTATGTCCAAGCTACAACTTCCCATCTTAGGAATTCTGATACCGCTTCAATATCTCTACATAATCTTACCTTAAGATGCATGTATTTTTTGCATTGGATTTCATCTAAGTCATATTATATATATATATATATATATATATATAGCATTTTTATAACTGAATGTAACATTTACTTGATTATGCTACAAAACGGCACTGCACGTCTGGAAAATATATAATACTGCTCAACAAAAAGACTTATAAACATTGAGGGTTCAGGAGTAGCAGTCTCAGTAAAAACTCACTTTATTTTTTTTACATCAGAACAACATCAGAAGTTGAGGGCAACTAGCAGTCATAAATAAAGACAGTGAAATGAATGCTTCAACTAAATAAATACAGATACAGAGCAGTGAGAGATGGCTGCAGTAGCTCCAGTGTAGTGTCCACAGCTGACACACCACCATCAGCATCAGGGAGTGGGAATGTAAATGTAGCAGAACATCAAAGACAGGAAATGGTGCAGTAGTAAAAAAAACAACAAAAAAAACGACTAAAACTACAAGCCCACTGCAGCAACTGGAGGTCTTAAAGGAACAATTCACAATTTTAGAACGAAATTGCCTTCTCTCTCAGGAAGAGACGCCCAACTTTACACTCAAATTTTAAAAAGGAATGTGAACAACACAAATTTAAAATGTGTGAAGATGGAAATCAACAGACATGTTTTTGAGACCTATATATCTGCAGAAACTAAAGTCATCAGTAGAACCGCTCTTCTTCCAGATTTTATTTTCTGCCTGTAAGGTCAGCTTGGTGTTCCTCTCCTCTCTCAACCTTAAGTCTTTCATTTTGTTTTAAAGCAGCAGCCATTACTGCAAACAGATTGTGACTGCAGAGTGGAACGGGCTTCCACTCATATCTTATAGTTGTATAAAGTGTTAAAACAAAGAGTCTAACTTATAAGAAGACTTCAGACTGCTAAACATTCCAGTTCCATGTGAAACTCTGAGCCAATAACAGAACACCAATCCCTGAGAGGCGGGGTCAGCTGCCAGGAACTAAATCCATGTCCAACCTTTCCAGGACAGGTGTTTTCCTGACATTCAGACACTCCTCTCCTAACCTCAAAAAGTGAATTGTGGTTTCCTCACTTTAAAAATCAGTTGTTGCTTATGGTTGACATAACTATTTTTAAATGTCTAGTATAAATCACTTTTTAAATGTCAGACGGGGAAAAAGAACTTTAAAGTCTGAATGTTTAGAAGGATCTGCATGTTAATGCCCCATAAAAAAAACTGTTAGTCTAACAGCCAAATCAAAATGTTTTACCAACGCAATGTCTTTAAAATGTATCACATTTATTAATTTATTAGTAATTTTTTATTTATTTGCAAAAGAAAAAGATTTAGGATCTGATCTTTAAGGCATTTTAACAGACATCTTTCCATAATGTATGGCTTTCATTTTAATTTTCTTTATGTACACTTGAAAATGCTACATTGCTGCCAAAATAAAAAATAAAAACTTTGATCAAAGTATGAAAAAAAACTACTCTTTCTTTTTTTTTTTTACACTGCAAACTGGCTCTGTATATTTATATATATAGTGGTTTTCAATAGCTGACCTCAGAGCATCGAGGAAACCATGATAATATATGATCATGGTTCTGTATGCTGGGAGAGAGGAACACAAATGACAGAAAAAAATACTGTCAGATTTTTTTGTTTTTAAGTACTAAATATTTCCACAATTCCTTTTTTTTTGTGGTTGTATGAATGTCCACTAGATTTTAGTTTAACAGTGAGTATTTATTGAAGTATGAAAGAATTGTTTCAATGCAAACAATGCCATCTCTCATACCCAATTAGGCCAGTTCACACCTATGTACATTTGATCATTTTGATTTTGGCAGCACCAGACTTCCATATATTTGAACGCTGAGCACCAGTGGCATAACAAGAGTGAAAATCTGCTGCTTGATACAAACACGTTTTCATTTATAACAAAGATTCTGTCCCTGAGCAAAACATAGGAAACCTCGTCCGAGTCTTACCGGTCAGTGCAAATGTTCCTCAGTGGTTTTTGCTTTTCAAAAGGTGGGAACTAGCAGGGACTCTACTGGCTCTACTGTCCTACAGCACCAAGTCTGTGTGTTCAACACGTCTGCTGATACGGTCAGAGAAATTCCCCGTAGACCCAACTGCCTCAGGAAGGAGCCCACAGCTTTTCTACTACGTTGTCGTCTCACAGCAGACGTAACAGAAGTAACACACCAGGTGAGCCAACGTAACCGAGGATAAACTCTGAGATAACTCCACCTTTGTGGAACATCTGCTCATCAACTTTTACATTTGCACCATTTTGAATGCCCTCTTTCATTTATTTCAACTCTTGGCTGCATCCGCCAGCTGATTAGGGTCAAAGGTCACCAAGGAATAATCTGGAAACAACAGCAATACTTTGTGAGAGTCGGTCTGTACATGTGGGGCCCCGGAGCCAGCAGCAGGACGTACGGTGGCGAGGTCACTGTCGGGAGCGTTTGGCAGGTGGAGCGGAGCATCGCTCTCTGAGGCCCAGACGGTTGAGCGCCGAGTGGAAAAACTGCTGCAGGCGCACGCCGGCCTTCGCCTCGTTAGTGTGGCGAGGATTGTACTGAAGGCAGTTGGAGAACATCAACTCTACGTCGGAGATGTAGTCGCCTGCAGAAACCCAGAGGGAAAAAGGCTTGATAATCTTCAGAACGCATTCACACTCAGAATTTACCTTCACGGGCTTTGTTCACTTTAATAACAAATGCAGATCTAGGGATAATAAACACTACGGCTGGATTTATTAACAATCAGTTTGAATTGATTTTTCTTCAAATGGCCCAATATTAATTTATAAAACCCTTAAATTGACCCTTTTAATATAATATGTCTTTTCCTTATCCTTCATGCCTTGTGACATCTCATGAGTATCATAACAAAACATGGCGGCAGCATTGAATGTAGGGGTGAACTGATTGCAGTTTTCTGACCGATCACCGATCATTAAAAGGCATCCACTCATCACGGGCAACAACAACATTAATTTGGGGATTTTATAATGTTTTTCAATCATTTTTTAAAACAAATAATAACAAACCTGTTCAATAAACTTAAGTAAAAAGTAATTTGTTCAACAGGGATGAGTTCAAGGCCAATCCAGAACCTTAATGTCAGTTCTATCCTTTCCAAAACGCGACTGAATGTGTTTGGAAAATCCAATATTTCCTCATCTGAACACTTCAATGACAGGAAAAGAGAAGTGTTCACACCAAAAGTGGAACCTTCAGACACGTCTGAAATTTGGACCTACACCCACAGACAACAGCGCCTAATGGAGAAACGTTTCAGAAAAACAAGAGACAAAGACTGGGCTGTTTGATCATGACGGGGAGAAAGTTGACGTTTTGATATGAGTGCTCTGTTATTGTCAATGATAGTGGTGGTAGCATAATGCTAAGAGTCTGTTTCACTGTTAGTACAGCAGAGAGTGAAGGAAACCATAAAAGCGGCTTCAGTCTTTAGCTTTTCCTCTACTCAGCAGGGAAATTGTTGAAACCAAGTAAGAAAGGGGAATTACTGTTTTATCTATCATCACATTCCATGGTCAGCCACACACACAGACAGAGAAGGGTGATACAAAGAGCTAAATTAATCAGCCAATTGTTTTGGGCCATGGAAGGAAGCCAGAGTACCCAGAGAAAACCTAGGTGTGTACAGAGAGAACATAGTCTTAATTCACTCTGTCATAGTGAGTACACTTTCTCTGAGTGTTTCTGTTTTTACAGTAGGGGTGGCTATATAAAACGTAGGTAAGAAATAGTTCTTATTGTCACTTTTATCATTATTACAATAGTACTACGAAACATTGTGATAAAACGTTAAATCTATATCGCCCACCCCTAGTTTACAACATTTAGGAATGTTCTAAACAGAAATAGCATGTGTGATTCATGACAATGCTGGACAGCATTAATAAATGTCTGATTTTTCCAAGTAAAATATTAGTAGTCACAGAGTCTGTTTAACAATTACCAGCATCTCCAACTGATTTCTGACCATGCAGCCAGCAGGGCCTCATGTGTAAGACTGATTTACATTTATTTGAATGTGTAAATGTTGGCCTCTACACACACCCAGTAAGTGGTCTCATGTCTCCTGTTAGACTCCCATGGAGGTGACTGAATGCTACAGACAGCTGTTTGGAGCAGAGTTTTCTCAGTACCAATGATGTTTACCTTTAGCTTGACATCATTTGAGATGAAGTTATTAAGTTCAGTGTAGAGCAGGGGTCTCAAACTCCAGGCCTCGAGGGCCGCAGTCCTGCAGTTTTTAGATGTGCCACAGGTACAAAACACTGGAATGAAATGACTTAATGACCTCATCCTTGTGTAGATCAGTTCTCCAGAGCCTTAATGACCTAATTATTCTGTTCAGGTATGGTGCAGCAGAGGCACATCTAAAAGTTGCAGGACTGCGGCCCTCGAGGACTGGAGTTTGAGACCCCTGGTGTAGAGCAACCTAACTACCTTCTTGGTGTTGAAAACACGCTGACAGTTTGCCCACCTGATGGGGATCAAAATTGCAACATTTGTTGAACCACACCATTTTCACATGGTGTGGTTCACACTGCACTGTGTCAAACCCTTTGGAAAACCTTCCCCCACCTCGCCTGTGGGAGAACCACTTAAAGAAACAACATGAAAACCTCCAAAGAAGACAAAGAGCGCAACTTCCTTCTTCACAAAACGTAAACAAAAATGGAGCAGAGTCACATTTTATTTAGCAGTTGGAGGACTTCTTTTTTGTCTTTGGCAAAATACCATGAGTCAATTCTCACACTAGTGCTAGACTCACATATTTGTTTTGGTGTATAAATGCTTCAAATTAATTGAACATTCTTGACCCACAGAATACAGTAGAAAAATCTTGTGCACAAACGTTTAGAAAGGCTTCACATGATTGCTCACTGAGCTCCTCTGCATCATTCATACATAACTAGCTCTAGCTCACAGGTGTCAAACTCCAGTCCTCGAGGGCCGCTGTCCTGCAGTTTTTAGATGTGCCACAAGTACAAAACACTGGAATGAAATTGCTTAATTACCTCCTCCTTGTGTAGATCAGTTCTCCAGAGCCTTAATGACCTAATTATTCTATTCAGGTGTGGTGCAGCAGAGGCACATCTAAAAGTTGCAGGACACCGGCCCTTGAGGACTGGAGTTCGACACCCCTGCTCTAGCTGGTGCCATCAAAGGGTCAGTAGTCGTATTTAGGTTCTCCATTGATCAGATTTTTATTTTCCTTTATTAAACTGAATCATCATTTGAAAACTGATTTTTGTACTCAAGTTACCTTTCTCTGATACCAACATCTGGTTGATAATCTGGAACAATTAAAGTACATTTGGGGTAAATACAGCACTGTACATAACAGGGCTGGACAATATGGCAGAAAATTTTATCACAATATAAGCATTTCAAGTGAGTTCATGCCCATAATTATTGATATTGATAGTTGTTGATTAGATTATTGTTTTAAATATTTGAAATACTCGTGATGCGACCTTTCCTGTTTTATCCACAGTTTTCTCTCCACACCGTTGCTTTTTATCCTTAAGCATTTGTGAGGCACGGTGGTGAAACCTGAAACTGCTGCAAGTTATTCCACAGGTTGTTGAATAACTGTAACAATCCTTGTTTAGCTCGCTGTGAGAGGTTGAGTAGCTAAAGCTTTTCCTCTGCCTACATCCCCCAGAATGCTTTGCGGTTCTGGATTGAAGTTCAGTGACTTTTCTATATACTGAATATTCTACCAGACGTATTACCTATCAATACTGATCACGTGTCTACCATGATATACAGTATATTGTTCTTGATTTTTTGTCCAGCCTTACATATCAAGTCAAAAAAGCAAACTTAGTTCTGATACGCTCTGAATACATTCATACCTTGCTAAATAGTTTAGATGGAACTTAATAAAGGTACTTAAACTCTGTAGTCTGAGGTTAACACAACTTCACATGTGCTGTGATGAGCAGCTGGTCCCACCTACTTTGAGAAGCAGTGGAAAAATAAGGACATGATCCCCATGCAAAGTGAAACCATATATTAACATAGAATGGAAAACTGCCATTAGATGAGTCTGTGATCAGCTGCGTCTATTTCTATTGGCTGGCAAAGTTTAGAAGGGATAACCTTTGGTCTGTCTGAGTAAGACAAACAGCATTATGTCATTGTGTACAGCAGTGACAACACTTTGGTTTTTAATCACAAACCAAAACTATTTCTGAACTGACTGCAAGCCAAGAAGATTCAAGGTCTAATGGTCCATAGTTTTGTTTCTCACCTGCTGTCTGATATTCACAGTTGTTGACCTTCTCTCTGATGGTGCTCAGAGCGATGGGCTTCGTAATGATATCATAGTAGTCAGGAACCTGGAATCACACAAACATGGAGGAAACTTGGAACCACTACAGCTGTTATTTTATCACTCCACATCAAAGTTCTCACTTCTCACTAGGAAATAGCCAATGCTGGAGAAATTGTGGTGTCAGAATGCCAATCACTGTTATATTTTTTGGGAATGACATATTCTCCAAAAATAATGGGTTGATATAAACAATAAAATTAACTATATCTTTCACATCTGTATTCTGACAAATTTCAAAAACTGTTTGTGGACTGCAAAAGCCTGTGTTTTTATGTCATGAATATGTTGATTTTCATGTCCAGAGGTTTTTTTTTGCAGGGATGATTTTTTCCCCCTAGTCTGCCTTAATGTTTTTCTCGTCTAACAAAAGCGCAGCGCCTCCCAGGGTTGCAGCTTCAGACACCTGTCTACCCATGTCCTATGTTTGTTTTATCCACAGTTTTCTCTCCAACTATGCTGTGCTGAAATGTCAATTTCCTCCCTGGGGATTAAAAAAATATATTCATTCATCCATTAATTTATTCATTACGCAGTCAATAGATGAACAGCTTTGGGATGCACTTATAGCAACTGGAAAAAATACAAAGAACTGGATGGTACAGAGAGAACTAACTGCACAAGAATGGGCTCAGGTACTAATAGACATTTACAAAATGGAAAAAGTAGCCTTCACTGTCAATTTAAAGATACTTATCTTTCAAACATTGGAATAAATGGGAAACATATATCAAAGATGTCAGAAATAATTTAGAATGCTTATGAATAATGAGTAATAACATTTTGAAAGGATGCCACTTTACTTAAAGCTGCAGTATGGAACAACTATTAAAAAAACATTGTTTGAACCTGTCACTATGTCGTGACAGTATGAGACAGATAATTTGAAAAAAATCTACTCCTTTTTCCAGGGCTATCTAGAAACAACCAATCAGAGCCAGGAGGAGGGTCTTAGTGCGGTCAATCACTCCTCTATGTGGCACTGCTCAGTCCCCTTTTCTCTCTGCTGCGCTACACATAGCATAGACCGTCATGAATGCTAAGGCTAGTGAGAAACACTCAGAGAAGCCTGATGTCTGGGTTTCAGAACTGAACTACAATAGTGCTGCTCAGCACCAATCAGGACTTCATATTTGTTCAGGAGTAAATGAAGAATCGTTTTAACTATGGTTTGCCTCTTATGGCTCACTGCAGTCCCAGAACATAACTCCATCCTACTCAGGAGTTGGTGGGAGGTTGTGGGGATACATCTGTGGCTGAATGCCTCATTATCTGCCTCCATACCCAGCCAGCTAAAAATCCTCCATAGTGAAGGTTTGTATACCTGAGTCTTGGACACCAGCTTCATGAAAGGCCAGCTGTCTTCATGCCTGACCAGCTCCACAGTCAGCTGCTCACAGGCTGACAGCTCGTGGACACCCTGATTCCTCCCAGAGGAGCGTCGGCTGGAGGACAAAGACGTTGCTGGGAGAACTGGGAGGACGGTTTTTGATGGTTTGGGAGGTGTAGCTTCTGTGGGAGGAAACGGGACACAACATTTCAGAAGGATTAGCTGCATGGATCATATGATCATGTGTTGCAGTGACATGGAGGCTGCTTGTCGTTTTGTAACAGGAAATCTCAAGAACACAGTTTGACCTTGGAGCCCATTATTGGTTTAAACGGAAATGTAGGCACATGCTAGCAAAAGTCTCTCAGTATTAGAAACCTCTGTGTGTGTGTGTGTGCTTGGGTCTTTAGTCACAGCTCAGAAATGTGTTTCTAAGCGACAGACATTGCTGTGGAACGTCCAGGGTTACTGTCCAGTTCTCATAACAAACTTAAATTACTTCATCAGATGCTAAATCAGGAAAGAAATTTAATTCCAGACTTTCGTTGAAAAGATTTGAAAGCTGCAGACAGATAGGAAGGAAGTGGCACACAAATAACCTCAACATCCTCTGCAGACTGAGCCCTCTGACTAGATTAAGCACTAAAAATACAATAAAACATTCTTGTGAATAAATTCTACGTCTAAACATAAAACTAATTCACCTACTTTATGTGTCAGACAAAAATACACTTCAGTCTCAATACTAGGTCAGTACAAACAAATGCTGCAGGTCATTTTTAGGACTGCTACTAACAATTATTTGGGAAGAAATTATTCTGACAGAAAATAATTGGCACAATCTGCAGATTTTTTTATTTAACCACTTGAGCATATTCCATACAATATTAGAAATTAATTAAATATGCAAATAAATAATTCAATACTTTTTTAAATCAGAAAACTAACATGCATCTACAGCTAAAAACATGAAACTTCTAAAATTGGAAAAGCTTTACAACACAGTTGATCTGTCCATTATTTTTTGGGGAGCACAGCACTGCTCTGGTCCACAGAGTAAACAAAGCTGTAGTACGACTTCATACTTTGACAGTTTTAGTCCTTAAAAGGGGCCGTGCTATGTATTTTACAGGCACACATTGCCATTTTATAGCACAATCAGGTAACCATGTTACCTTCAGGTATCATAAAAATGTTATTTATATCAAATATGACTTAAATGAAATTGGACTTTAAATTTAATGCCTCCTTCTGAAATCCATCTTCAGAAAGTCATCACAACATGGCTCTTCTATTAACCCTTTATCAACGCTTTTACCAGCACTGCTTTGAGAAGTAGCTCCTATAATGAACTCAGCTGGTGGAATGTGCAGTTCCAGAAGGTGTTTGCTAATCGCAGCTGGCTAGTTTGAAGGAGCTGAGTGCTGGAGGGAGGGAGGGAGGGAGGGAGGGAGGGAGGGAGGGAGGGAGGGAGGGAGGGAGGGAGGGAGGGTTGCCCTGTGAGGCAGAAGCTGGGAAACTGCAGCTCTGAGAAGCTGCGCCTCGAAGGTGGAGCTAGGTCCACTCAGACATTTTGCACAGCTGAATGGTTGCCGTGGGAGATTCAAGGATTTCTCAAACATGCATGAAAAAAATCAAATAAAAAAATCAAGGGAACACTCCTAGTATGTTTTTGATGAGGGAATAACATAACATGATGCATAGCTCAAAAAAGCAGTTTTTTTTAACTTTCCTGGTTAGATGCCTTATGGCTGCTGGTGTTTACATGTGCTGAGGTCATCTGTTGCTCTACCTGCTGAGGGCTTCTTGCTGACCTCCCTCTGACCAGGTGAGGTTTTCACGTTGCTCTTTGGGGCAGGAATCTCGTTACTCAGGCGGGTGCTGGCTCGCTGTCCTGAGCGAGACGGCGCTCTATCGCTCGGTGTCGTGTTTGCTTTGGATGAGGATGCAGAAGCTTTCTTCCCTGAGGTTCTGTTAGGGGACAGATGTTACTGAGCGAAAAACAACTGTAAACAAGAGAAGGCATTTTTACAAAACAAACAACAACAAAAAAACAATACACACTTGGAGGCTGAAGAGTTTTTCCCTGATGAAGTAGTGCTGCTCTTAGGCGGAGCTTGTTGACCTTTGGGCGTGGCGGTTTGACCTTTGGGTGTGGTTTGTTGTGTTTTGGGCGTGGTTTGTTGTGGTTTGCCTTTGGGAGGTGCAGCCTGGTTCTTTTTGGAACTGCAGAGTGGAAAGTGTTACTTTGGGTTGACTACTCTAAAAACTGAACAAACGTGAACCGTTCCATGCTCACCTCACAGCTACCACCTCCTCCTCCTCCTCTTCATCTTCCTCCTCCTCATCATCTTCCTCCTCTTCCGACTCTTCTTCCTCTTCAGAGTCATCTTCTTCCCCATTCTCTTCTTCCTCTTCCTCCTCCTCCTCGTCTATGGAGGAGCGTTGTCTGGACGGAAGGCGGCTGGATCTCTGTTTGGGTCGGCAGTCTGGACAGAACCAGCTGCCCTCTGGAACATGCTGAAGGAGAGTTGGATCATTTTCCCTCATTACTTAATAAATATGTTTGGTGGAAGGACAGCTACGTCAGTCATGGATGACGGTGGCTTGCCTTGAGGCGGGGCCTCAGACAGTGGGTGTGGTGTCCTCGGTCACAGCCATCACACAGCAGCATGCTGTCTGCGTCTCCTTTGCGTCTGCAGACGCGACAGCGGGCGTTGAGGACCGAGCGGGACCAGAGGACGCTTCGCTCCAGACTGGACAGGTGAACAAACACCTGAATAGATTCAACACAAAGGACAGCAATGTGTTCACACAACCAGTCTGGATGTCTAGACGTTGGCAACGGTGACGTTGAGTTAGAGAAAGTGACCTGAGACGAGCTTGAACAGGCCTGTAGCGACTCCCTCCATCGGTCCAGCACTGTCCTACCGACCCGACCGCCGTCACTGCTGCCATCTAGCAAAGAAACAAGAGGCAGTAGTAGCATCTTACTTGAAAGTAGCTGTAAAGAAACAGACCTCTGTTCAGTTGTCTAGAGTTCTCTTTTCAGGTGAAGGTAAAGTTTGCATTTTAATTGGAAATCAAGGTGCTAGAGTCTGGAGGAAGAGAAGAGAGGGACAAAATCCATGTTGCTTTAAAACTCTTTAACTGTTATGATGACACTGATGTCTAGTCCTTAACACTAGACATGGACTAGTTTTAAGGTTAGTCCATGTCCTCATGGACTAACATGGAAGTGATTTGAGGAGGACAGTTAATGCGGTTTAGAATCCAGAGAGAAGTTTCCACAGTCTATGATGCTTTGGAAGCTGCTTCAATGACTGGTGTTCCTGGTCCTGATGGGCAAGCAAAGTCTCTGACCTTTAACCCCATAGAAAATCTGTGGGCTGTTGGCAAGAGGAAGATGAGATGCACCAGACCCAACAAGGCAGACAACCTGAGGGCAGCTGTAAGAGATTGTAAATCCCACGAGCCACTGATGCAGTAATTCATGCAAAAGGAGCCCCAACCAAGTACTGAGTAAATAGAAACATACTTTACAGAATCCCGTCATTTCTGTTTAAAATATCCCTTTTAATGAGTTGAAGTCCTACCATCAGATGCCTGGTCTTCATCTTTTTTCTTGTTCTTCTTAACTTTCTGGTCCTTTTTTGAGTCTTCGTCACCTGGAAAGTGTGTCATTAACAAACAGTGAAAGCAAAACTCAGACGACCACACAGAGTTTGTTACAGTTAGAGATGCAGAGAGAAATGCAAATGATTGAAACGATTCAAATTGTATCAGTGAAAACAGTGACTGAAAAGACAATACACATAACCTGAAGGTTTTTGCTGTCTCATCACTTTTTAACAGAGAGAAAACTCACCGCAATATTTGGTCAGTTCACATGTGTTTTCCAGGCACATAGTGCCGTTTTATAGCATATTCAAGTAACTATGTTACCTTCGATTACACAACTTAAAAGGAAATTTGACATTGTAATTTAATGCCTTGAAATAGAGCCTCTGTTGCCTTAAACTCCTGCTCTTTCTGAAACTCCACCTCCAGGAAGTCATCACAACATGGCTCCTCTACTAACCCTTTAGAATAGAATAGAATAGAATAGACTTTATTGATCCCCAAGGAGAAATTGCCTATTCGCTACCAAGCTACTGAGGTATTAAATATCAATAATACAAATATAACCATATGAGACAAAGTTTATAAAATATATACATATATTCTTATACCTAAGAGTGATAACATAGTTCAATATGACTAAATATAAATAAATAAATAACAAGCATGCACAACGTTTTTACCAGCATTACTCTGATAAGTAGCTCCTATAATGTGCTCAGCTGATAACCAGTGCCACCAGATGTTTGCCAATTGCTGCTGACTAGTGTGAAGGAGTTGAGTTGCAGAGATGTGGGGGAGGGCTGCTCTGTGTGTTTGGAAACTGCAGAAGTCAGCATATTACCACCGAACAAGGCTTGCAGACTCACCCAGTGGAGGTTTGAGGAAGCGTCTCTCGATCCCTTGCTCAATATGACCAAGGGCCTGAGCCAGAACTCGAACCGAGCTGCTGATCACCTGAGGAGTCTCACTGCCGCTGGTCCTCCCAGTGGCTTCGGACTTCAGCTCCTGCAGCCTGACACACACACACACCCCATCAGGAAAAACTGAGGTCCTTCCATCACATAAGCGTGCAGCAAGCCATGCTGAGTACATAGACTACCTGTCACTGCCTCTGTCTCTGGTTTTTATGTGGCCAGAGTCCACCTCCATGGGCTCCACCTGTCCGTTTATCACGCCGTTTTCTTTGCCCTCAGACGCAAGAAGCTCGTAGTTTCCCTCTTCCAGCGCAGAGCGCCAAACATGTCTGTCCATCACCTTAGCAACACCAAAATGAAAGCTGAGCACGTCATCTCTTAGAGGCTACGGGTCATTTGTCATTGTAAGCAGCTGAGCCTACTTTCAGGGTTCCCAGGGACCCCTGGTGGATGCGGTCCTCCAGGTCCAGCAGCAGGTCTCTTAACCTGACCTCCATCCGGGACTCAGCTGATGCAGAGCAGGGTGAGCGCTCCGCTTCAAAAATTGTAGATTGGTTATCAGTGATAACGTTCCAAATCCATAGGGCAGATCTATTCAGTCTAATTCTATGCTTTGAGCTTTGAGCGACATCATGTTTTATTATTCATTGTACATTATATCTAGAATTCCTAATTGCACTTCATGAACCATTTGAAATATGGCTTGCTAAAGTTTATATTTACATGTTTGACCAAAATAGTCAGCCTATTGTTTTTGTCTGAAAGTTGGTTTTACATGTTTTACCAGCTGGTGAAACTGACGGTGTGTTTCAGTGAGCTGTACTGATGAAGAGTTGGCAATGAATTTATAATTCAGTACATTTATGTCTGTGTTTTAAAAAAGTTCTTTTTAGCCATGCAAATTAGAGCGGTAAGTATTTTATTAAAATATTTGTATTCCATTCGTTTTATCTTTTTTAATTTGTGCCTGTTTTTGAATTGTATTGTACATGATAGTGCTATGCAAATACATTTGTCTTGCCTAAGTCAATTCAGCACTGTTTTTCTGTATCGGACCGGTATCGGCCAATGCTACACCTCAGATATTGGTATCGGTAGTGAAAAAGTGGATCAGTGCTTCCCTAGAGATAACAGTGCTGATTTATATAGCTAGTCTCATCATATGTGGACAGAAAGGTCGACTCACTGTTGCCCGGCTGCGTGGTGAGGAGCCTGTATTTGCTCTGGTCACAGCTCTGCAGCAGCAGCTGGAGCTTGTCTCTGTCCTGCAGCAGCGCCTCCCGCAGGCCACTCTCTCTGTGACCTCGAGGGTTTAGAGCCTCGATCAGCTGATCCACCTCCTCTATGGAGCTGTAGAAGTACCACTGGTTGGGACGGTTCACCGGTACTCCATGCGCACTGAGACTGGAACCAGCACTGTTGGGTTATGATAGCAGAAAAATCACAATTAGGACGCTCTTTAAGCTTTAAGCTCTCCGAGATCTTTGATGAACACCCACTTTTCTCCAGGTTGTTCAGTCTCAGCTTTTGTGTCCTCCATATTAGCTGCAGCGTCTTCAGAAGGTTTGGGGCATGGCAGCAGCATGTCCTCCGTCAGGCCAAAGAAGTCCTCTTCCACAAACAGAGCGCAGGCTGAGGGGATGAGCCAGTACCTGCGGAACAGCCGGTCTTTACCCAGAGGGAGCAGGCAGGTGCAGGCGGCCGCCTTCTGGATTCGCTGCAGCAACTCTTGAACCTGCCAGGAAGACACAGACCTCATAAGCACAACATACACACTAGCAGACTTTCCATTACATGTGTGCGTAAAACTTTGTTGATATTCAAATAATGTCGAGAGAAGTAAATTTTGCAATTAATTTAGAAATTTAGTTCATGTGAAACTTATTCGCATATGATTAGGTCATTAAAAGAGGCAATAAGTCATTAAAAACATTCTGCACCTTGCTTCTCCTACCACTTCCTGTCATCTTTTCTGCCAGTAACAGCCGTTGTTGATCACATGACTTGTGATGTGAAAAGTGTCTCCATTGCAGTTTTGCAAAATGCACTAATTTAGATGCAGTAGGAAAAAAAATCCCCCCAACCTATCGAAAAACATTTTATCAAGAAACACAAGTTCTCTCAAAAATGCCGTGTTTCCAATAAGTGTATTTGTTTTTATAACACCCACTTGGCTAAGTTTTAAGGTAAATGGACACGCAGCTAGCAGAAGCCATCATCATGCTCGTCATTTCTCCTTAAAAAAAAAAAAGGACCATGTGACCTTTTCGTGCTCTTTCTCCAGCTCCTCTGGGCTCAGGTTGGAGGAAAGGCCGCAGGGTTTGGAATCAGAAGGCATTTGCTGCTGTTGCCCGTCTTCATCTTGGCCCGCTTTACCTGGAGAACAACAGGACAAACTAAACTAGAAAAACAAAATTTCTGAAGAAATTTAGCCGGGGCCTGCCAAGGCGCGCCCGTCGGGCTTGGGCCCGGCGTCGTCACGCCACAAATTGGCGTCGACGCCAAAGGACGCCGCAACGTAATCAGTGGCACGCGGAGAACCGCAAGAACGTTAAGCGAGGCGGACGTGCACCATTCGGTACGATTTAAAATGTTGTCAAGGCTTTTATTTTGGAAGTTTTGTTAAACTTCATTTCAAAGGGCCAAACTAATCCCATGCGTAATAGTCCTTGGGTTAAAATAGTTATATAATGCTCAAAACACAAGTAGCTGATGTAAAAATATTCAAGGCTTTTATTTTGAAATTTTCAGTATGCTTCATTTTAAAGTTCCGAACTAATACCACGTGTAAGAGTGCTTTGGATGAAAAAGTCAAATAAAGCCAAAAAGAGCAATTACATGATGTAAAAATATTCAAGGCTTTTATTTTGAAATTTTTGTTAAGCTTCATTTCAAAGGGCCAAACTAATACCATGTGTAACAGTGCTTTGGATGAAAAAGTCAAATAAAGCCAAAAAGAGCAATTACATGATGTAAAAATATTCAAGGCTTTTATTTTGAAATTATTATTATGCTCCATTTTAAAGTTCCGAACTAATCCCATGTGTAACAGTGCTTTGGATGAAAAAGTCATATACGGCCAAAAAGAGCAATTACATGACGTAAAAATATTCAAGGCTTTTATTTTGAAATTTTCAGTATGCTTCATTTCAGAGGGCCAAACTATTCCATTGTGTAACAGTGCTTTGGTTAAAAAAGTCACATAAAGCCAAAAAGCGCAATTACCTGATGTAAAAATATTCAAGGCTTTTATTTTGAAATTATTCTTATGCTCCATTTTAAAGTTCCGAACTAATCCCATGTGTAACAGTGCTTTGGATGAAAAAGTCAAATAAAGCCAAAAAGAGCAATTACATGATGTAAAAATATTCAAAGCTTTTATTTTGAAATTTTTGTTAAGCTTCATTTTAAAGTTCCGAACTAATCCCATGTGTAACAGTGCTTTGGATGAAAAAGTCAAATAAAGCCAAAAAGAGCAATTACATGATGTAAACATATTCAAAGCTTTTATTTTGAAATTTTTGTTAAGCTTCATTTCAAAGGGCCAAACTAATACCATGTGTAACAGTGCTTTGGATGAAAAAGTCAAATAAAGCCAAAAACGGCAATTACCTGATGTAAAAATATTCAAGGCTTTTATTTTGAAATTATTATTATGCTTAATTTTAAATTCCAAACTAATCCCATGTGTAACAGTTCCTGAGTTAAATCAGTTATATACAGCCCATAGCAGCAAAGCAGTTCTAAAGGCCAGTTCAGTCCTGATCTGTTTCAACTGAGCGGTCCACTATAGATAGAACTACAATGATGCGTATCTGTAGTCCTAATCAGCAGCCAATAGCCTCTTGAGTTCCGTTGCTATGGTAAATAATGGTCTCAGCAGGGTGTGAGCTCTGAGCTGTGAGCTCTCAAACACACAATTGTGTGTTTGAGCAAACACGTTTTACTGAAAAAAAGCATTGGAAACAAATCCTTGTTGTTCGGGAACCGTAATACATATTCGAAAAGCGTTTCGAGCGTATGAGAGGCCTATGTGTCTTCTGCGATAGTCCCGAGATTCATATCTGTACCTCACTCAGAGCATTTACAGTGATGAGAGAAAGAAATGTTGTGCCCAGATCTGAAATTCTATTCAAATACATGGGAGAGAGCCTCAGACAGCCTCAGAAAATCCTGTCGCATGACTTTGCTCTGAAGCACCGTGACAGAAAACCGTACGGTCTAGATAAATTTCGAAAACATTTTACCGGAGCAGACAGGCGTATCAATGTCAGGACCGATTGTGATACTAATCGTGCGATATTTGTGGGCGTGATGGCGATTTCAAAAATGATTTGGGCTGAAAAAGTTGTCTTCATCTCTCACTCTAAGCAGCCAGAGACGCACTCTAACTTTAGGAAAAATGAGAAACTTTGGGTCGCTTAGAGGCAAATTGTGGACAAACCGTAACTGGTATCGACGAGCCGTCTTCACTTTCGAAGAGATCACAGACGTATCTACAAAATGAAATTTGAATGGCATTTCTAGGTGAATTTGTGACGACACAGAAAATCCTCAAAAATAGGGTATTTCTAGGATTTTTCCCATTGACTTATAATGGGGTTTTTTTCGTAGTTTTTTGCGAATTATGTCGCCACGTTAAGCCCAAATCCCACCAGAAGTAATAGCTGGAATGGCGTGAATTTTCTGCAGGTTTTGATACCTCATTTGTAGGTGTGCACCAAGCGGTATGAGCCGCATTAATGGTTACGGAAGAAAAATAAAGAAGAATAAAGAAACACTTTCTCCGACAATAACAATAGGTTCCTGCCATTGCTTTGCATGGCAGGCCCCAATGAACACACATTTTATCTTGGGACAAATCAAATTATATCTTT
Source organism: Xiphophorus hellerii (assembly GCF_003331165.1). Taxonomy (NCBI): domain Eukaryota; kingdom Metazoa; phylum Chordata; class Actinopteri; order Cyprinodontiformes; family Poeciliidae; genus Xiphophorus; species Xiphophorus hellerii. The sequence goes on from NC_045690.1 coordinate 26,599,762, forward strand.
TCAGCTTTAGGTCAATAATTATAATAATTGTTATAATAATTATTGTCCTGTTTGCTTGAGCTGAAAACCTCTACCAATAAGTGCAGTATGTTGACTCAAAGTGCCCTGCTGGGGATCAGATGTTACCTGTTTTCAGGGTGCTGGACAGACCATTTTCTTTAGCGTTCTTATCGTGCTGTTCTCCTTCAGCATCAGCAGCCGTCTCACTGAGGACAGAGGAAACAGGACTTCAGAATACCACTCACATCCACTGTTTAGAGCTTTAATGCTACAAGCCCTTCTCCAGGAGTGATTCAATTCCCAGCCAGCTGAAAGCATTGAGTGTCATTCCCAGAAGCAGTTTTCAGTGTTTACTTTAATATAATCACCAGGAGAAGAAAAAGGTGACATGCTGTATTCTGTAACCACATCTAGTTTTAAAAACAATTCCATAGAAGCAGACAGAAAATCCACACACAAAGAGAAGGGAATGCTTATCCAACAACAGGACATGAAGCAGCTCTGTGAGGATTGTGTAGAGAAGCAATGCAGCTTCCTCATTCTGAGTGAAGACTTCCTTCCATACCCATTAGCTTGCAGTCTTTCCTTCAGTCGCTCCTTTTTCTCCCTCAGTCTCAGCTCCTGCTCCCTCAGCTTTTCCTCTTTTCGAACACGAGCCCTAAAAACAAAAATGCCAAGCACATCAGATGGGAAACTTAAAACATGATCAGTAAAAAAAACACAAAACATTAATGTACCCCTTTTTTTAAAACATTAAACCCAGAGTGAAGCATCTTGATTTAGGACATCAGTGTTTCAAAGCAGAGGTCAGAGATCAACTGATACTTAAAACCAGCGTGTGTGTTCCCTACCGTAGAGCGATCTCCTCCCTCTTTCGGCGGTGTTGTTCTGCTCTGATCTCTCTCAGCTCTTGTCTGGCTGCCTTTTGTTCATCCACACAGTCCTCTATCAGATCTCTGCTGGAAGCCAAAGTCAAAAGCTTCCCCACCAGAGCAAGAAGGATCTTCAGTTTTTCCGCTGCAAACAAAAATATAATCCATTTTTCTTTGATTTTTTAAAAAAAAAATTCACTTTGAATTATATTTGAATTATCTCTATAAACTGAAGGGTGGACTGATTACTGCAAGGAACATAAAGGGATGACTAGTTTATAAGGAATTGATTGCTGCCATTAATAAAAACTGATTTAAGGCGTGTTTAATATTGACACATATAAACATAGAGGAGAGAGGAACGTTAGCATCAGTGATAATTTGCAACAAGCGTCAGATCTTCAGAGGCAAAGACTTTTCTTTCGGTCTGTCTGTGTTTCGTCTTTACTGATCTTCCGCCCTGTGAAATCGCCTCATCTATTCTGCCTAAAGACTTCCTGCCGAGTTACTGACCTGGTGTGAGGTCATACACTGGAGTGCAGGACAACCTCTTCAGCAGCGCTGGGTCAGACAATCGCAGCTCCACGCATGGGTCGTCCATGACAGTGAAACCACCTTGTTTCTGGTAGCGGAACTTTGCGTTGCTATGGTTACAATCAGCGCCAGAGGCTAGGATGTAGAGGCGCAGGATTTCGGAGAGCGTGCAGCTGTCCAGGTCCAGCTGTTTGAGCCCTGAGCCCTGATGCAGCTGAGGCCAGGCTGCAGCCAATGAGGCGACAGCAGTCAGAGCCGACTGAGTGGGATCACAGTCGTCATCCAAAGCCTCCCACAGGTCTGCAGAGAGGAAGTAGAGAAACATCAGGTGTACTGGCAGAATCCAGCCACAGGGGGTCAAAGATTTGACAGCTTTATGACCTATTAAAGTAAAGGTCAATAGGCTACAAAAGATGTTCATCACATTTTTTTTATACAAAATCATTCTGAGAGTGACATGTCAGTCTGCTTAGTTCTGACTACGTTGAGCTCTTTTTAGAATGAACTGTTTTAGGGCTTCCATCAATTTCAATTCAAATAAGCTGCTGTTGGCCACGCCCCCATATCAAAGCTAACATTCACATGAAAAAATGGCTGCAAACAGATGCGCAATTATACAACCGTACATCTTTGAAAAGCAGTAGTGGAACCTCCTGCACAACCAACAAGAATGCAGCAAGTTGTTCCAGGATGGTAAATGCACAACAAAACACTTGTGAATACAGTGGAATACCAGCTGACCAAATGGGCCGAAGCTCAGTTCGGGTTGCTAAGTGACGGGCCGGACTTCGCTGGGGTTGCCAGGTGAGCGGCAGGGCATTCCAGACATTGTGATGTTACATTGTGAAAATTTCGTAAAGTGCTTTCTTTCCAGACATAAATTATAAATTAAACATTTAATTATTGCCAAAAACCAGCTTGGTGATTGGTTAAAGCATTTTTTTTTTTTTTTAAAGCAATAGAGATCCAAATGAAAACACAGAAACATGCAAAGGAGACCTATTATGAATTTTGCATAACAGGACCCCTTGAATTTAATACAAAACACAAGAAAGGATGGCATCAAGAACCGGTACTAATGTAGGAGTCATGGTGGACTGGTCAGTGTGTGTCCCACCCTCAGCCTGATCTTTGGCCACCTCCTCCTGCTCCTCATCCAGAGCTTGAAAGATGGCAGTCAGGAAGAAGAAAAGCAGCTCACACAAAGGACCTTCTGGGTCAGTGCCGACCAGAGCCTCCTCCAGAACCTCTGTGGGAAGACAAAAATCTGCTTAGACAGACCACTTTATCTGGAAATAAACACTTACAGCTTGGATCAAAACTCCATTTCATGAAAGAAATTATTTTTGTTATTAATGCAAAACGCCCCATCGGGCGACTCAATACACAGGCAATATACTGTAATGTATAGCAATAGTGAAAAGAAAGTGCACCCTTTAAGGTTTTTACACATGAACAAATTTAAAAAGATGATTGTGAGACCAAAAAAAACATCATTCCAAAATGGAACAACCTGCATGTGTAGGTTTGAATTCATAAACATTTCCAGAGCAATACTTAAGAAATACTCACCCAGAGTAATTCCCTCAGGGAACTCATCTTTCAGGTCAAAGGCCTCACCAAAAGCTCGCAGGAACTCCAGCACCATCAGAGCTTCTCCAAAAAGCTTGGAAGGAAGACGGGTTCTCACCGGCATTGGGCTGGGTAACTCCTGTTAGAACAAACAGATATTCTACATTTGTATAAAGGGAATTCCAGAAATTAAGCCTTTCTTCAACTTTCATGTCCCTTACTCAGAGGTGAGGGTTTGGGTTACAATTTTATTCTTAGTTTTTATTATGTTCAACTGCCTAGATGAATGTGTTAGACTCAGAAAGAGAGATTATAAAAAGTGACTCTGAAAACGTGTTTGGTAAAACTGAACTATGAGTGTATAATATGGACTTGAAGTTTCATTATGATATTTTGTGGTACTATTGTGATAGTAAAAGTGATGATATGAACTATCTTTTACTCATTTTTTAAAACTGTGACTGCATGGCACAGCATTCACTTCTATTTAAAAACATTCCAATTTTTAATACGTTTCTTTAGAACATCAGTTACATAAACTAGTACCATTTGTATCACTAAACTCCACACATCGTTTTAAATTCATTGGTATCTATTTATACTCTCATTGAAAAAACAGAGGAATGCTTTTAACATATTTTGTATTATCAGAGCTGATCAACATTCAGCAACAATCTGCCTACTAATTAATTATTTTCCTTCTGTGCTAGAAATGATAAAGTATTAATATTTAAATTACATTTTTCTTAAAGTGAAGTGAAGAACAACCATACATCTGGTTGTTTTTTTGTCTTTGGTTGGCTGATATTTCTACATTTAGAAGTAGTTCAATGAGCATGTTGACTAATATCTGTTGGCCTAACCTCCACTCTGACGCTCCTGCATTCACTGACCTTTAAGTCTTCACACTCCATGTCCTCTCTGGGTTTGTTCCACAGCTTCAGTCGCTGAGCATATTTCTTCTTCTCTTCCTTCAGCTTCTCTCGTTCCTGTCAATCAGTTGGTAAAATTGTGGATCAAAGTTTTCCTCCCAAACTGGAAAGGTGACTTTGATGTTTCCAGTTACTCACTCTGTCTTTCTCCAGTTTCCTGCGCTCCCTCTCTTCCCTCTTCCTCTGCTTCTCCTCCTCAAACCTTTGTCTCTGCTCCTCTCTCAGCCTGTCCTTGCCCTCTCGCTCCCTCCTTCTGGCCTCCTGCGCCTCCTCCTTCTCCCTCTTCAGCCGGGCCTTCTCATAGCCTGCAGCAGCCATCTCTTCCCGCCTCTGCAGCAGCATCAGCTTCTCCTCCAGCACATTTATTGACGACGCCTGGAAAGCAAGTTCACTCAATAAGGCCTTAAATAGACTGGAAATATTCCACCTTAATATTTCGGACTGAATGAATGACAAAATATCCTCCATCAGCTTTTTTTCTGATGACTAACAACGTTTAGATAACCTCAAGCTTTGGAAAGTTCTCGTCAACAATCTGAACAGGTGTTAAACAGTTATAGCCCACTTACTCAGACCTTTGGTTATGTGAGCAGAAGAGTTCATTATCGTCTGCTGGTCATAACTATGAACTGCATGCAGTCTTCAATAAATTAGTTTTTGCTTTCTGAAGGAGCTCATTTGACAGATTTAATTTACCTTTTCAAAATAAACTTTCAGCAGGTATTGAGCATATTTTTTTATGTTACCATGTTTTTTTTTATTGGTCTGATGTAATATTCTAATTTTAAATGTCATATTTTCATTAGCTGCAAGCAGAAAATTCTAATTAAAGGGGCAATATTATGAGCTGAAGCTCATAATATTGAACTTCAGCTCAATATAATGAGGCTGGAGAACAATCAAGTAACTATGCTACCTCCAGTTATTATAAAAACACTATTCCAAATATGACTTCAAATAAATTAGACTTTGTAATTTAACAACCTGAAATTGGGCCTCTGTCTCTTTAAAAACTCCTGCTCTTTCTGAAACTCCTCCTTCAGGAAGTCGTCACAACATGGCTCTATTAGCCCTTAACGACAGTTTTACAAGCGGTGCACTGAGAAGTAGCTCATAATGAACTCAGCAGGTGTTTGCTAATTTCTGTGGGCTAGTTTGAAGGAGCTAAGTGGGGGAGTCACAGGGCGGGGTTTCTCTGGGTGTTTAGAAACTTGAAGGCGGTGATAGGTCCACCAGGCGTTTTGCATAGCTGAATGGTGCCATGGAGATTAAATGATTTCTCAAACATACATGACAGAATCAATGCGACACTCCAGGTATGTTTTTGATGAGGGAATAACATTATAACATTATGCAATGCTCAAAAAAGTTGAATTTAGATAATACTAACCCTTTAACAGAAGCTGAGTAACACCAGTTGGTGTGTAATTAATATATATATGTATGCAACGTGTTTCACTTACTGGTAAAGTTCCTGACAAATTGACTTTTCATAACATTCTATTTTATTAAATAGGTCTGTGTGTTGGTCTTTTATTGCATATAATCCTGAGATTTAAGAAATCACATATCATGAATACTTCTCTTAGATCTCATTACTATCCTTAATGTTAGCCTCCAAAACATTTGGCAAGACTAAATCCCAGCCATAGTATTGTGTGCCTAACATAGTTCTGGTAATTAAATGCATTTATGACTTTATAGAAACATTAGCCAACGTTCTGAAGTTCTTGCTGACAGCACACTGACATTATTTGCCTGTAGAGCAAGATAACAGATGTGATCATCTGACCCAGATTTTAACATCAGATGTAAACCGCTAAAGCCGTCCACTAATATCTGAGTAAGTCAGGGCATGTTGATGCAAGCTCCGGACAGGGAAGATTAAACCAAGACTTGATAGCCTCATGTTCAGCATGAACACAGAAACAATGTCTGAAAAAGAGTTAGTGTTTTATCAAGCAGTAATAACTGCTAAATTATTTTAAAAATTTATCAACAAGAAAAGATAGACATAATATTCAGCTTTGTCTTGCCAATAAGAGTTCCAGATTTCTTTGAGGTCTTATTATTATTAGAAATTAGCGTTGCCTCTCATCATCCTGCGTGGTCCACATACCTGTCCAGGGGAGCCATTAGAGTGGAGGCTGAAGGGAAAAATGGGGGGATCATCAGGGAAGAACTGAGAGAAGGTCTGTTCGGACAGTCTGTACTTCTTCACTGTAGAAGGCTAAAAAACAAACGGACACCGCTGTGAGTTAACAGGATCTACAGTCATTTCCTGCAGAGCAGGTAACACTAATGGAGCTCCTACCTTTAGAACAATGCATCCCCTCTGAGGCTCACAGTGCTGCTTGAAGAGGAGTTTCAGTCTCTCTCTGGATAGGATCGTTTTCTTTCGACTGAGAAAAACAACAAACCGAGTAACAGCTAGTTTAGCTGTGACTCTAGATGGTTCCTTTTTAGGTCCAAAGATAATAACAAACTCCAGTCCTCCAGAGTCTCCTGCAACCTTCTGTCTGCTTCCAATATCCAATTTCAGCTCATTAGCACAGCTCTGTAGAGCTGTACTGCATGCAAGTGAGGCAGTTAACCACCACTGCTCAGAAGTAATGATGATGTTTAAGATTTGTGCAAAAAAACCTCCCAGAGATCAGTTTGAAAATTATTCCAGCAAACTCTGCTCCTTCAGGTTAACCAGCTAAACCATGGTAACTCCGAACAGAAACGTGGACGCTATTCAGCTGAACAAAACAGCATCCAAAGAGATTCTTGCTGTCCACCGTCATAACATTATGACTCACTAATAAACATGTGCAGTTTGAGTCGTATCAGTTGCTAAAGTTATCTAAAAACTGATTGCTTGAAGCTAATTCTAATTTTACAGAACCTTACTTCAAGAAGTCCAAGATAACCTTTAAGTAAAATAAACAGGTCAAATAAAACCCAGCTACTTAAAAGGGAACTGCCTTTCCTCCGGCATGTGGAGACATTCATGAGGTAGAAGGCTGATTGGTGTACATCATGTTCGATCCTTTGTTATGGAACAGGCTGGATTTGGAAATGTGTCCCTTTTGGAATTCTCAGAGTAAGCATCTTCAATTAGATTACAAAAACAAATTATGAGATTAGACTCTTACCTGATTTGACTGGCTTTGACTGTGAAAGGTTCGCCGCTTTCATCCTTGACAATCCTCACTCTGTAATTAAACGCTGATGGACTCAAGGGCTTCTTTCCACTAAAACACAAAAACAAACAGTTTATGAGAAAGGGAAGTTTATTGTGTCTACACAACCTGCCTTGGTCCAATGCCATTCTATATTATTTGACCTTTTATGTCCTAAATTAAAAATCTTCGCCTGGATATCTTTGTTTATTTTTATTGTACGCAGTTCTTTAAATGTCCTGTCAGTAAATATATGTTTCCATTTATCCATTTTAAAAGAGTAACCCTCAGATTAATTTCAATCAATCAAATTTTATTTGTATAGCACATTTCAGCAACAAGGCATTTCAAAGTGCTTTACATAACAAAAACACAAAGTCATGCAACATAGAATCAACAATCAAAACATTACATTAAGTCAAGTGCCATTGTTAAGTTCTTAATTGATTATGCTTCAAAAGCAACTCTAAACAGGTGGGTTTTTAGTCTAGATTTAAAGGATCTCAGTGTTTCAGCAGTTTTGCAGTTTTCTGGAAGTTTGTTCCAGATTTATGGTGCGTAGAAGCTGAATGCTGCTTCTCCTCATTTGGTTATGGTTCTGGAGATGCAAACCAGTCCAGAATCAGAAGATCTGAGAGGTCTGGAAGGTTGATACTACCACTGCAGATCTTTAATGTTTTCTGGTACTAAGCCGTTCAGTGATTTATAACTAACAGTGTTTTAAAATCTATTCTCTGAGCTGCAGGGAGCCAGTGTATGGACTTTAGAACTGGTGTGATGTGCTCTATCTTTCTGGTTTTAGTGAGAACGCAAGCAGCAGCATTCTGGATCAGCTGCAGCTGTTTGATTGATTTGTTAGGCAGAACTGTAAAGACACTGTTGCAGTAATCAATGCGACTAACGATAAACTCATGGATGAGTTTATCTAGATCTCGCTGAGACATTAGTCCACCTTCTGTAGATGACAGAAGGCCGACTTTGTAACTGTCTTTATGTGACTCTGAAGGTTCAGGTCAGAGTTCATCACTACTCAGGCCTGATTGCTGGTTTTTAATTGTAATAAATGAAGCTGTGACTCTAGATGGTTCCTCTTTAGGTCCAAAGACAATAACTTCAGTTGTGTTTATTTTCAGCTGGAGAATGTTTTGGCACATCCACACATTTATCTGTTCTAGGCATCTATCTAATTTCACTCCCTTTATGTTTTCTCCAAGTGTTTCTCTGGCCTGGCGTTCTGTTTGGCTGTGAGTAGTTCCTGGAGGAGGCCATTGTGTGACATAATGATGCAATCACCTAATCGTTCTCCCTCTCCTGCTATTAACTTTTTACTAACACAGAAGGTTAGTAAAAAGTTTTTTTTGTGTCTCTGCTCTGTCTTCTCAAACCTCCAGTCAGTCGTGGTAGATGGCTGCTTATACTGACCCAGGTTCTGGTTATTTGGAGGTTTCTTCCTGTTAAATAGGAGTTTATCCTCTCCACTGTCACTACATGCATGCTCAGTATGAGGGACTACTGTAAAATCAACAACTCCATGCCAGTGGTTGTCTGCTGTTGCCCCCTGCTGGTCCAGGTGGAGTGAATGCTGCAGGTCAATGACTGGATGCAATCTACTGGGTTTACTTAGATAGAAACTTTTCAAACTAATTAAAATAATGAACTAAACTTCTTACACTGTTTGATAACTAGAATCTGTATGTATAATTGAATGTATGTATAATTAATTGTTTATAAATTGCCTCGAGATGACATTTGTTCTTAATTTTCATTATATAAATAAACTGAATTGAACTAATTGGCATAAGTACACAAATGTGGGATTTTTTTTTTACATTTTAGAAGCAGGAAATCTCCACAGATCTACTAAGCAACAGAAATAACACCAGAAGAGCGACACAGGAAGCACATCATACACAAAGCTCTTGCTGCACTGAAAACAAAGCCAACCTCCTGTTTCAACTGGATGGAGCCTGAATCTGCCGTCGGCTACATGGTTCTACTGCACATCTGGATCAAATCCGCTAACCCTGTCCTGCCTATCTATAACTCCAATAACCCCAGCTCAATTTTTGCATTCATCAAACAATTTAAGGAATTGTGTTCCAGAGTGGTTTGTGATCTACTAACCCGTTGAGATGTGCTGTGGGGCTTTGGAAGACGTCGCTCTCATCGTCGCTGTCACTAATCACAATGGTGTCGCTGTCCGCTGCCTTGCTTTGCCGGTTAGTGAGTGGCGCTCCGTTAGCACAAGCGTAAAGTGACAGCACCTGCACGATCTCGCACACACGCCTGAAATACAAACAGTATTTACACTTGGGAAAGCTGAGAATAGTCCAATAGGACTCACCTACGGACTCTTTTGAAATGTTACTAAAAGTCAACAAGTCAGGCATAAACTGAACACTGAAAAATTTCATATGTAAGGTGATGGGACATAGCTATTAAGCATGAAGACTGATAACAACCTGACATAAAATATCACTACTGAAACTCTTCGATAATTAGCTTCTACTACAGGACAGCGGGCAGCTGTAAGCTAAGGCTATGTGAACAGGACTAACAGGAGGAGCTCAGAGTTCAGAACTGCAACCCAAACCAAAAGTAGAGAAGAACATTGCCTCTAACGATCGAAAGCTTTCCATAACAAATGTGCACAACATTTTTTTGAAATTCCACTAAAGTAAAAAAACATAAATAAAAAAAAAATCACAATTGCAGTGTTTCCATTAAATAAGAAATTAAATTAAAGTCACACGTGAATAAGATTGTTCATGGGTCAACTCATTAAAAAACATGCAGTGCTAATCCTAATACCACTTCCTGTCATTTTCTTTGTGATTTTCACCAGAAGTAACATCCGGGTGTTGGTCACATGATGTGAAAAAAAAAAGAGTTTATATTGAAGTTTTGTGAAATGCACCAATTCTGAGCGCTGGAGGCTGCTTGTTCTCCACTGGTTTCTGTACAGCTGAAAAACCGTCTCACCCTAGTGCCAAAACTCATCAAGAAACATGAGGTCTTTTTTTTTTATTGGCATGTTTCATGTTTCCATTAAGCAAATTCATTTTCATAAAACCAATTTGCACAGTTTTATGTTCAATGGAAACGTAGCTATAGATGTCCTTGATGGTGACTCCCGGAGCCTGAAGATGAACATTAAAACTAGGTTACTGGTGCCTACCTAGTTCCGTTGCGTCCGCTCACATCCACTATCTCTCCTGGGAAGAAACGATCCTTGACGAAGCCGTAGACGTCCTCGCAGAGCTCCGACAGCCTGCAGTGGCGGCTCAGAGCAGCCAGGTGGAGCATTGGCACCACCAGGGCCTGAGGGAAGCTCTCCAGGCTCTGCTTCGCTCGCCGCTCGCTCTCCACGGCCTCCAGGTAGGTGAGGCCGGCTCGGCCCGTCAGAGCACAGCTCCACACCAAACTGTTGCAAAGGATGGTCCTCTCAAAGAACTCACTGTGGGAGGAAGGGACAGAAAAACAGAGAATTCACATCTTCACACAAACTTCATGCAGCATGTTGCAATTTTTGCATACAAATAGCACACAGGCTAATGGGAATTTTGACTCAGAGAAATGTTCAGAACCTTGGTGAGCTGACGATTAAGTCAAAGGATGGGCAACACAAACCTAAATTGTTAAAAATAACTTAGAAAATAACTATAAAAATAGCTACTGTAAAACATAGTTTTGCAGGCAACACTCTACAACAGCTTGCAGAGTGTTGCCCATCTTGATCTTTTCTCTTTTATATCATCTGAGATCTAATGGGAAAAAAAAAAAACCTCCTGTCATTGGGATTATTTTTTTCTCCATTAATACCAACAACATGTATGTAAATATTGGTTCTTTGAAACAGTTGAAGCCTGCATATCAATTTGGATGCTGAATGACTTAAAAAAAAATAAAAATAAAAAAACAATCAAAGGATCAAATTTGAGCATTTCTGTAGGTAATTTTTATACTTATTCCAAGAAACAATCAAAAACTTGAGCTTGCAGAAATAAACCATTGGCCCCACTGGTTAAGCTGCCCTTTACTTTAGTCTCCATGTATAGTTTTGTCACTTGATATTTACGAAAGCTGTCAATAACCATACATTTAACATGTCAATTTCGCAATGCACATTTTGAAGATGAATATGACTTGTAATTGTGTAATATGTCATAATTTTTTTAGGGAATTATATAAAACAGTGATTTTCAAATGTTTTATAATCTGTGGCACTTCAGTGAATAATTGACTTTCCCAACCACCATTTTTTTTCAGGCATTTTACATACCATTACCACACAAGTTTCAGTTTCTTATGGTACCATGTAAGAGCAAAACAAAAATAAAAAAAAATTTGATCCTCAGCATGTTTACTTAATGATGCAAACTGATTATGCACTGGATTTTAATTCAGAAGTTGAAGTTTTTAAGATTGTAACTGGAGAAATTAACAGAAAGGTCCCTGAGAATCAAACCTGTCAGCAGGAAAGTTGTAGGTTTCTCACAAGGACTTTACCCAACATCCAATATGGCTGCCTTGTGACAGTAACAGTTAAAAACTGTTTATTTGCACTTTTAACAAAGTTGATCCTCATTAAATCGTTTCCACAAACTGTACCATATAGCCTAATCGACTGAAAATTAGCGACAATGTCTGATAGAACAAAACATATTAGACGATGTGATTATGTTTAATGATAGAGGTGGTTAGCCTGATCACAATTATTAGGAAATCCTACTAGTTCCCGAATTTCATGACTAAATTAGGTTTTATGTCATTCCTACATCCAACTTATGACTTCAGAAGTTAACGGGTCACCACATGAGTCAAATTTTTTCGTATTTATAGGTTTTTGTTTGTATAATAACCCTCCTAGAAGATGTGAATGAGTGGACTGTTTATATGGGCTAAACTCTCAAAGCTAAGCTCTGGTAGCTACCAAGCTAACAGTCACTTTAGCTAGCCAACCGTACACCTGTCCCGCTCCTACTGACCTTTTACTACCCGCTTTAACCTGCTTCCTACTATCCTTGGGGCTCTCGCACCTTGGTAAAAAAAATAACCTATATATATAATTTTTATTTTAATTTACAATAAAGTTAACTTTTATGTTTTGTGTGGAAGTTTTTCTCAATGATAGAACATCCCAAACTAACTTTAAGCGTTTTTTTAGAGTTGAGGCAGCTACTTACTCATAGGTCCTGAAGATTTCATGAGTGATTTTACAGAGAAACACTTCTTCGTCCGGTCGAAGATCAGCCGGAGGTTTCTGTCGGGTAAAGGGCTTTCTGTGGAGTAGCGGCATCTCTTCGCTCCGCTTCCACTCTGAAAGAAAGAGGAGCGAAACCGGGTCACTCGTCTTCACCGAATAAAACACGAAAACTCAAGTGCAACGCCTCAACTAAAAGCCCAAAGCTGAAGCAGAGCCCCGGTTAGAATGGGGCAGGAGCTCGACAGAACAGCAGGAGTGAGGAGGAGGAGGTGAGCGGGTCTTTTGTTACACGCGCCGATAATCCAGCCCGCATGGAAGTGCTCCTCTTCATTATCTCCCAGCCGACACGCTAAACTCAGAGCCAATTCAGCTCAAAGCTCACAACTTCAGTCCTCCGACACTCGGTACGCTAAACAAAAAGAAACCGATAAAAACGGCCGGTCTTTACCAAGTTGTGAAACGATGAAGCGATAACAAGCGGTCCGAAATGAGGAGGAAGAACTCCGGGCTAAGCCGTCTCACTAGCGGCTTGTTGACGAAGTTTTCATCCACTTCACGGCCAGCTGGGAAATTTCATTACTTCGCCTACGTTTGTTTCTTGAGTGTAAGAAAATGAATATGTCAGTGACCTCTCAGGGTGCATTTTTTTAAGAATAACGCGTTGGGAAGATCTTCTAAACATATTAGAATACCTTTGTCAAAAATTTACACACCCAAAAAATATTTGCACACTTTTATTGACAGGTTATCTCCTTTAGTTAGGTTCAAATTCAGTCATCGTGACAAAGTAACTGAGAGATGGAGGAAAAAAAAATAAATAAAGAAACTGAATCCCGCCTAAGATAGTAATGATCGAGAGGGCCTACTCAAAGTTAAATGAAGCCATAAGCAGAATGGAATTTTGGGGCACACTTCCATTTAGCCCATTACCCACCACTGACCATTATTTGTCCACTGTTGTAAATTTTTCCAATTTGCATTTAAAGCTATTTGTTTTGCAGTTTTCTTGTAAGCTTCCTTTAAATCAAAATGGAACATAATTTTTTGGTCACATTGCATTATTTATCAAACAAATAGTACATCAGGTAAAGATTTTAAATAGTAATAATATAAAACAATTCTCAACTACGAAGTTGAGCTTAAACAGAATGAAATAAGACAGGAAAGTCCCTAATTTCCTTTCTTTTAAGCAATTTTATAGGCAATTCAAATATTTTTGACCTTTCGGATTTTTCTTTAGCTTGTTCAGATAATTTGAAGTGGGTAAAGATGACATTTGATAACTTTCTTCAAGTATTTCCAGAATGAGAAGCCATTTTAGAAAAGGACTCTTCACTTTGTGTGAAATGTGGACCTTGAAAACATTAAATAAAAATGTAATTGTGACCCCATTAGCATAACTTATTAAGGATAACTATGACATTTGTCAGCCTACACTGTGTCTTCTCTCTCTCCCTACACCGTGTCCCAAATTATTATGCAAGTGATATTTTCTCAGATTTTCCTAAATGGTCAATACAAATGATGGTCAGTATAATTTTCAAGTCATGAACTATTACAGTAATAATCAAATTTTACTGAACAAAGCTCCCCATGAGAACAATATTTTTTTCAAAAATAAAAAACTCAAAAATGCACTGTTCCAAATTATTATGCACAGCAGATTTTCTAAACATTTTATGGATTATAAAGAACTGCAAACGGTCATTCTTCCAGAGGCACCAGCAGCTTCAAATAACGGTTTGCTGCTTTGTAAGGGCATTTTATAACAGCTGCTCTCTTAATCCGATGAATTTGTCTAACAGAAACCTTCCTGTTAAACCTTCCATGGGTTTATCTGTACAAACCCATCTTTATTCTGAATCAGCCACAAATCTCTTCACAGTACGATAACGCTTCAGTTTTCGTTAAATATCAAATTTTTTCATATCTTGTCTTATGGCACTACACTATCTGATGATTTTGGTCAGCAGAGATTCTTTCTCTTTCCCATATTGCCTGAAACCTGTGGCCTGCTTAATAATGTGGAACATCCTCCTTAAGTAGATTTCCTTTAATTAAGCTCACCAGACAAACTAATCAACCCAGCTTTCTGAATTTAATTATAGTGTTTCAAAGAGCCCTGACACACAATACCATCTATAAATTTAATAGCACAACAAAAATGTTTATCTTTATGACACTTAAATCCAATTTGCATAATAACTTGGAACACGGTGTAAGTTCTTTTGGGGACCCCCAGCGAGAACTTCCGGTCAGCAGGGGGCTCTAGTCAATCACAAAAAGGTGGGCCTATGCTGATCATAACTCAGCATAAAATCAGAATCAAAGCAAACATCTTGAAATTGAGATGCATCGGGCAGCTGCATTGAGGATTTCTCTGATGAATGCCTATTCTTTTCAGTGTTATCATTAAGCAAACTCACAGAAAGCCTGAAAAAAAATTGAAACTAAAAAAAATATATAAATTGTAAATGTCACTGGTGACATTTGGTTTCTGGAATTTTCTAAGCAGTTGGTAAAGATGTGATACAAGTTTCAGCAGTGAAGAGACGCCAGGTGAAGATCCAGAACTCACTGGATGTCTGGGTTTTCCTCCTGGATCTCCTTAACCCAATCTCAGATAAACAGAGGACAATGAATGCTGGATATTGTCAGATGCCCAAATCCCCATGGTAACCTGTTGTCTTATTTGTTGTCTTATGTTTCTCCAGCTGCTTTTTGAGACACACAACAGCTTCTGAGTGGATTTAAGATCTGGGCAGTTTTCTGCTCGCTGCTTCAAAATGAAACGTTCCAACCTTTCAAGCACTCTCTCACTTGAATGTTATGATACAGTGCTCCAATAGTGCTGAAAAATAATAATATGTATTTTCCACATCATGGAAAATACATATTACTCATGCTGGATGGTTGGTCCCACTCTTTACATTTAGTTTTAAGGTACAGCCATTCTGTGACATGCATCAAGAAGCTGCACAAAAGTCAAGCTTGCCTGATGCAGCTAACACATACCATCTTAATCTGAGGTCTGATGTATTCAAATTTTTTATGAAAATTGAAAATTTACAAAGGTGATTCGACTTTGTTCAATGCCCCATCTCTTTTCCTCTCTCTCCGTCTGTAGGTGGCTTTTCTGACTGTTTCTATGGTAGAAGCAATGATGGATAAACACTACACTTACACAAAATGCTGTGAAAAAGTATTCATACCCTTTGAACTCTGAGTTTTTATCTAATTACAACCTAAATAAATTTTATTAGGACTTCATTTGATGGAGAAAAATTATTACTTGGAAGCAAAATAACACAAGTCTAAAAAACACCGAGAACTGAAGTGTGTATTCAACCCCCTTTAGTTTTATGCCTCTAATAAAAAGCCAGAGCTAATCGCCTGTGTATGAATAAAGTTCAGCTGTGTGTAAACGCAGCTGTTCTGTTTCTGGACTCAGAAGTTTGTTACAGAAAGTTAGAAAACACAGCAGGCAGGACTGGGAGGATGAAGAATAAATAAATCATTAAAAAAAATGTAAAAAAGACTTTTTTGCTTAATATCATGTTGTCATGTTATTCACATTGATTCTTTTATGCATGTTTGAGGAATGCTTAAATTTCCCATGGCAACCATTCGGGGGAACCCAAACACTTGCTCTCACAAAGCTTCGCCTATTTTCACAAAGCTCCTTCTTTGAGTTGCAGTCCCCAGCCGAGCTTCATCTCACAGACCAGCCCTCTGCCGCTCAGCTCCTCCAGACTAGCGGCAGCAGCAATTAGCAAACACCTGGTGGAACTGCGCATCTGCCGACCTCATCATAGGAACTACTTCTCAGTGAAGTAGTGAATGCTGAAGATGGAGTTCCATAAAAAGCCATAGTATCTTAAAGGCACAGAAGCCAATTTAAAGGCGGTAAATTGCAAAGTCAAACTTTTTTTAGATTATTTTTGATGTGCACCAAATTTCTACAACTGCTATCTAATTTATGAAATAGTACTTGATTGTGCTATAAAATAATACTATGTACTTGGAAAATAAATAATACTGCCTCTTTAAAACTTAGAGTACAAGGAACTCTATGTTGCCTCTGTTCAGTTCTGGTCCTGAAATCACTATGTGAACAGTTCACTATAAGGATTTAGTAACAGACCATGTGGGTGATCAAATTTAGGTCCTAGCCTGGTTTCTGATATGTTCTGTAGTTTTCTTAACATCCAGCCTAGTTGAGTTTGATTTTTAAAGTCTCCTGTTTGTGCACACCTTCAGTGAGATTCCCCAGGATAAGACTGTTAAAGGACCCAGGACCTAACATGTCATGCAACATGTCATAATACACAACTTAAAACACAAAAAATATAATTAGGGAGACAAAAATCAACCCCTGTCTATAGGATCAAGTAAACAAATACTAGACAATGCTGGTATCTTTTGTATTTTGTAATGTATCAGATTTTACCAAACAGAAACTTGGAAAGATAATAACATAAAAATATTATTCTCAATGATGGTTTACACAAGCTGTAAAGTAAATATACAAGTGAAGCATAATTAACAGTTTGATTTATTATTAACACCAATGTGCAATAATCTATTCTATGCCTCTGGTTCTGCAAGATTTGGACCCATGGTAGTTTGGAAGCCATGTTGAAGTTTAGTGATTGAGGAGGTAAAGAACCTCTGACTTGTGAAGTTCACATTCTGACTTAAGTTGATCTTGTAAACTCTGAGTACAAATGAAGGCTTTTGGTAAAGCAGATGCAGTCCAGCATAATTTCCCACCTTTTCAAACCACTTCCAGTAAGATGTGGAACCACCTGGATCACAGAGCTGCACCACCTCCTGACAGGTGGAGAAATGTGCTTGGATGATTGAGAACAGCCGCTTCATTCTGCAGTCACCTGATCCACTACAGGGCACTTTGTCTCCAGTCACATGACCTTGTCCAGCTGGATCTGTTTGTAGTCATAGGTTCCGTTCCAAGGAGCTCCGTTTGCAGTCACATGACTCAGTAGGGTGGATTTTGTCTGCAGTCACACATGACCTCATCCTGGTGGAGCCGCCAGCATCAGACGACCCGGTACAGATGAATCTGTCTGAGCTCCTCAGGGTCTGCATCTCGGCCCAGGTAGACGTTGTAGTCTACAGGAAGCTCCTCCACCCAGCCTGGTGGCAGTGGCACCTGAAGGATGTGAACCGTGATATATATGGATGGAGATAGGTTGCAATAAACAGAAATCAATAGATAATAACATGCGATACATATTCCAATTTCATTACACTGCTTACTGCACCACTGCTTAAGTTAAACTCCCCATAATGCTGCATCACTATCACTAGCTGCACTTCCATTGACCATATAATTGCACAATTTAGCATTTCAAAACTAAATGTACTTAATGGAAACATGGCGATAAAAAAAAAAAAAACTATATAGTTTTTCAATAAAAAGTTTTGGTTTATTTAGCAAAACTGAAATGGAAAGACTTTTTCCCCTCATATCAGTCACATGATTAACAACGTGATGCTACCACTGCTGCAAACCATGAAGAAGAAATTAGTTTTTAAATGACTTATTGCATGGACAAACTTATCCAGATGTGATTTTAATCGAGCTTCTTATTTAATGGGAACCCCAGAATTGCAAAAATATGTTGTTTTTTTTGACATTATCAGAAAATTGACATGGTTGTGCCCACATTTGTAACGGAAATGCAGCTACTGTCACATGAGCAAACTAACACCACAGGGCCAACCTCCTTCTCTCCCCTCCAGAAACAAATAGCAACAAGATGGAAATATCGGTTGTCAATATCAATCCAGGTTTATTTATCGGACTGATTTGATATGCTAAAAAATGACAAATATCGCCTGATACCGATGCTAGTGCTGATATATTGTGGTTCCCTAAAATAAAGCGATATGAGTTGGTTAAAAACATGAGTACAGAAAGAGCTCCAGGTGTGTAAAGGAAGCAGGAAAATGGACAAACTGACCCAAAACTTTTCAAACACTCGGCTATTACCGTAATTTCCAAACTTTTGAGCACAGCTGCATATAAGCCACACCCACCAACTTTGAAAAGAAAAAAAGTTTACATATTGAGTGTTGCACTTGTCAAAAGGTGCAGGTGTCCATGTAGGAACATGGCATATTTACACAGAAAGATAATTGAAACTTTTAATGGAATACATACACTAAATGCTTTCTTCCAAACATTTCCCTTTTAAAGCAGCCTGCAAACGGCTGCTTTAAGAAAACAGTCTACCAGGAAAAGTCACTGATTGCTATCTTCATCTTCCTTCTGCACACTTAAACCACTAAAGTTGTCTTCGTCAGTGTCAGAGTTGAACAGCTTCACACACATTTCCTCAGTTTCCTTCGCTGTTGCTCATGATGTCACATCAGTCCTGCTGTCCTCACACAGAATCCAGCCACTCCAAACCCGTTGCTAAAAAGCAGTACATTAGCCGAATGGCAGCTTTCAAAGCGTGTGAACAGTAACGACTTATAGTCAGGAAAACATAGTTAATGTCACTAGCTGGTGTTTAGAAATTTGCTTAGCAACAGGCAACGAATCAGCACTTAGAAATAGTGATCAGGATCATAAAGGGTTTCCACAGGTTGTTAAACCTGTCGCAATAAGCAATAAATCAATTAATCACATGATAAATTAGAATAAGCTCAATATTTCCCACTAGCATGATTTATTGTTTTCTCTTTTCTCTCTCTTTTTCTACCAAAACCTTGATGATAAAGTCTTCAGTCTGGAGAAACAATATTATCTTTATTGCAATAATTTCTGGGACAATTTCTCCCCTGGTAAAATGTATTACCATAACAGGCCTACGTGTTGGGTATAAGAATGTCTAAACACAATAAAATTAAGTCTGTTCACAGGAATCAGAAACATTTGAAAGACACACAACCTGGTGTGGCTCCAGGCTGCGCAAAACGAAACTAGTTCTCTTTTCTGTGTTGAAATGATCTGATGTTTTCCAGGTACCTGCAGAGCATCCAGACTCTCTTGCAAACTGGGAACAGTAACCAGCAGGGCTCCTCTCCTCCTGAAGGCCTGCATGATGAACTTCCAGGCTCTGAACACACAGAGCAAACGTTCCTTTAGAGCACGCAAGTCACAGTTGGTGTTTTCTCAATATTTCCTGCACAGTCTTAGAGGAACTACCCAATTTGTTTGGTGGGCTCCATGAAGTACTCAAAGACATTGTTCATGACCAGAACATCCGCGCCCTGCAGCAGAACCTCCTGAGTGCAGACGTTTGCATGGAGAACCTGGGCGGGTGTGGAGGGGGAGTTTTTATTAAAGGTGTGTGAGTGTGTGTGTGAGAAGGGATGCGGGACGATCAGAGACACGAACCTGAACTCGATCAGACAGGCCGTATTTGTGGAGCGTGTCGTTCTGCAGCCTGACAAAGTCCTCACTGAGCTCCAGTCCAATGAGGCGAGAGGCTGAACTGTACACATAACCCTGAACACATGATATGTTCATCACAATATGATACAACAATGATTAACATGGTTTTCAAGTCTCTCCCAATGATTTCAATAGCATGTATCTAAAACAGAGTTGAAACATTTCAAGATTTGAAAGAAAAGGGTTTCACGTTAAAGGGGCAGTGTTATGTGTTTTCTAGCCACTTATTTTAAAGCACAATCAAGTCACTATGTTCTCTTCTGTTAGAAAAATGCTATCTATGCATAACATATTTCTGTATACAAATTAGATTAGTTTGTGTTGAAAGGTGTTGGATCGATAACAGTCAGAGTGACGGAGAACCTGTAATGTGCCAACAGGGTGAATGTTACGTTAATAACACTGGCAGTAAGCTTGTCTCTGTTTCTTGTGTTTTTATTCCAGGCCTTATTATCAGAACGCCTGTATCTGCTTGTAGTTTGGGTAACTGGCTGTACTGTCAATAATGGTCCGTATCTTTTAAATGTATTTCTTGATTTGCTGATATTCACTGAAAACAAACAAACTGATCTACACACAAAATCTACTAAACAGGATTTAACTCAGCTGACCTTGTTTTGGACATTATGACCTTTTTTTTTTAGACTAAAACAAGATATAAGTAGTAGCCTGTATGATATGCTAACTAATTTACACCAAACATACATTGAAATTCCTCCCCTGAAATCAAAAACCTTGACACACAGACATGTCCCTGAACTCATCAAAACATCCACTAAGAACCGTATACAGTAAATATTCACTTACAGAGGCATGCTGATTAATTTTAGGGAAGAACAGTCCCACCACATGACTGAGCAACATGTTCTGATCATTTCGGTCATACTTCACCTTGCACCATCTGAAACAAGGTTTCTATGACAACCATCACGGGCATTGACACGTTTCTGAATCTGTGGGGGTTTCACAAAGGTTAAGACAAACTCTGACCCCATAAAGAACTGCTCCCAGTCGGGAACCAACATCCACCACAGTCCGACCACTGAGGTCCGGAAGAACGTTCTGGAACAGGAACTGAAGTTCTGACACTGAGAACGAGTGCGAGATGAAATCTGCAGGAGAAGAAGAGAACAGGAGGAAACATCCAGGTTTACATGCAAGTTCATAAGTACACTACTTATGACACTCGGTCTGTGTGGGCCTGTCACAATAACCAACAAATCAACTATGATAAATTAAGATGAACTCAATAATTTCAATTTGTATAATTTATTGTTTTTCTCTGTTCTCTCTCTCTCTCTACCAAGGATGATAAAAGTCTTGCTTTGGTCTCAACTGGCTCCTTTTTTAAAAGGACGATTTCATTTAGAGAAACTTCATGATTCATTTTATTTGTTGTTTTGTTTATTTTGGATATTTAAAATGTCTTCCAGTTCCAGTGTCAAATGTTTATGAGAATTTAAAGTTTATTAATCTTTGAGAATGTGTTGTTGTATTATTATGACATTACCATCATGTTACTTGAAAATGGTCTCAAAGCAGCAATGTTATCATTTATCATAATGAATTCTGGGACGATTCATTGTGATAAATGAATCAGTTGGATCAATTCATTTATTGTTTCAAATAGAAGGAATAACTAGCTGAGCCTCTTTTTCCACCTCTTCATCTTTACCTACTGTTTCAGTTTAATAAGTGACTTTAAGAATGGAAAGCAAAGATGTTTGGTTTATGCTTTGATTAACAATAATTTAAAGTCATTTTTTATGATTTGGTTCTGGTCTACTGTAAGGAAACATGGCTGTGTTAATCCATAAGGATCTATGAGCAGGCAGGCCATCACAGTCATTTGGTTTGAGTTGGGATGACCATCTGTTGGACAGCAAAAGAGTTGGATGGTCTAGCAGGGATCAGAGCCACAACATTCAGAAAATAACATCAGAACAAAATTAGAACTGCAGCAGGTAACTTTTATAAGCAACATGTTTTTCATGTAATTATTAAAACTGTGACCATGTCATAATAGTTCATCTGAAACAAATAATCAGTGAAAAAAACACAAAAAACTCCTCTGTCATCTGCAGAAATACACCACATGGTCAGAGACAACCAATCAGAACCAGGAGGATGGTCTTAGAGCTGTCAATCGCATTGGAGTACACGCTGCTCCATCATCGTGTGTGTGGAGGCAGAAGGCAGAGCCACGTTCCTACCGAGGGGGGCGGTCCTGAAGGATCCACAGCTGAGACAGTAGTTCCTGCTCATGGCCCCCTCCTCACACAGAGCGTCAACCTGGTCCTCACTGTACAGGAAGCTGTCCACATGAACCGTGGGCCGCTGCCGCTGCTGCATCTACAAGACAGAACGACATCAGCAGTGTAATGAGCTCAGCTGATGTGCAGTTCCACCAGGTGTTTGCTAATTGCTGCTGGATAGTCTTGAGGAGCTGAGCTGGGGAGTCATGGGGGAAGGCTGCTCTGTGAGGCAGAAGCTCGGTGGCAGGGGTGTCAAACTCCAGTCCTCAAGGGCCGAAATCCTGCAACTTTTAGATGTGCCTCTGCTGCACCACACCTGAACAGAATAATTAGGTCATTAAGGCTCTGGAGAACTGATCTACTCAAGGAGGAGGCAATTAAGTCATTTCATTCCAGTGTTTTGTACCTGTGGCACATCTAAAAACTGCAGGACAGCGACACTTCAGGACTGGAGTTTGACACCTTAGGGCTTAGAAACTGCAGTTCTGAGGAGGAGCTGCACATCAAAGGCGGGGCTAGGTCCACCCAGGTGTTTTGCACAGCTCAATAGTTACTATGGAGATTAAAGGATTTCTCAAGAAGTGAATAAAAGAGTCAAAGCAACACTGCCGGTAAGTTTTTGATGAGAGGATAACATTGCAACATAATGTGAAGCTCAAAAGTTGATTTTACATAATACTGCCAGGCTAAGACTGTGTCTTCTCTACATCATTTGTGTGCAGATTACTGGAGAACATGACATCATGTAATCACATCACACCACAATGACACCCTGAGCCAGACAGGGTCAGACAGGCCAATGAAAACGCCTCATTCATTCATGCACGCACCATTTAAATCCGTGCAGATGAATGCGAGCACGGTCATGTTAAAGTCTGCATGCAGACTGCACCCTTTTCAGGATTATTGTGGTTGTTTATCCACATCAGAAACAGACAACTGTGGCTCAGTAATGAGACGCTGTGAGATGGCAGCAGATGAAACCGTGGAGGAACCTTGTGTTGTGCAGCAGTCTCAGACGGCAGCATGGCATCGACCGGCAGTCTGGCTCTCAAGTCTTCTGCAATGCTCTGCAGGATCACCTTGTTGTTGTCAAGCAGCAGCTGATCCAGCTCATCTACAGAAGGACACACACACACCCACACACACACACACAGAGACATTAGGAACTCACACATTACCGAGATTTTGGTTCTTTAGGAAACAACATCAGAGCCTCTAGCAGAAACCTGGATAACTGTGTCAGATAAATGATGAGCTGAGGTGGCTGTTTCTACCTACGAATGATAGCAAAGGTGAAGTACAGAAGACAGTACTGAACTGACTTAAAATGTTTCTTTAAAAAAAACCAAAAAAAAAACAACCAAGGCATAAATGTACTGAATTACAAATTCATTTGCTAAGTCAGCACCGATTTCTGCTCCTAAAATGTGGCAGATTGTATTTAATAATAATACAATAGATGTTATTAAAATGCCCTTTTTATCTTGAGATTTCAAAGGGCTACAAAGGTCTAAAAAATACAAAGAAAATTTAAAAAAAGCTATTACAATGGATAAAATGAGACCAATAAATAGAGATTAAAACATGTCTAGGAACATGAAACAAAAATTTTTGCTGAAAAAAAAGACCATTTTAAAAACAGACAGTGGCCTCAGAGTATTAGTTTTAGAATACTTTATGCTTCCTTGTGCTGACAGGTTGCATGGAGGTCCTGACTTCATTTTCCAGCGGGACTTGGAACCAGCCCCACAGCTGGACCAGCACCTGCTTTCATCGCCATGGTTTCAGCAGCAAACTGTCCTAATCTAAACCTTACATGCCAAGTCCTCTCAGAACTCCTACTACTTGCAAAACATTTTCATTAAACTGTTTCACTTTCTGTCACATAACAACAACAAACGATAATGTATTTTATCTGACAGACCAAAACAAAATAGCACATATTTGAAAACAATGTACATTTTAATATATTTTAGATTGGATGAAGAGCATCTATGAATGTCAATTCAAATCTTGCCCCAGATTTTTTTTTTTTAACTTAAATTAGATCTAGACTTTGACTAGGCCCATCAAATACATGAAGTTGTGGAAAAGTAATATTTCTGTAAAGACTGTGCGCAGTGTTCTAAAGTACTAAACTGAGACTTGTAGTGTGCCCGTCACTAGTCACAGACTAGTTCTGTTGTCAGAACCACGCTTAACCTCAAAGTCAGGCTGGCCAGAATGAAGTATCGCGAGAAATAGGGAGGGAGGACAGGCGTGCAGGTGTTCACCTGAGTTTTTCATCCAGTCCAGTAACTTTGGGAGCTCAGAGGGATTCACCTGGCCCAGCAGCTCCCGCAGCTTCAGCCTGGCCTCATCGGCGTTCATGATGACCCAGTAGAAGCTTCGAGAACAGGCCGAGTATCCCGCCTCTCTCCGGGTCCCGGTCCGAAAAACACGTGCTAGAACTTTGGAGGGGAACCGGGGGAACTTACTTCATCATCACTACTATTATTTCTCCTCCTTCCCGTTTTTTCTCTTCTTCACCGCTCCAAACTGTATCGGTAGAAGTGACTTACTGACACCTTGTGGAAAAATATAATTACTGCAGGATCGATGAGAGTTGGAGCATTTACACTTACAGGACAAAAATACAGAATCATTATGGAATATCCCATATAATCATTTAGTTGTTTTGTTCATAACCGATCAAACTAAATCATAAGTGTGACACAGTTATTTTATATAACAGATGGACACTGTAAAACGTTCATTAAACTCACCCTTTTTTAGATGGGGTAAGATGATAAATTATCAAATGTTGAGAAACAAAATCATGGTAGCAATAAAAAATGACACTGGAGATACTTTGTATTTTGTTGCAGCTCTTCTGTTTTTTCTATCTTGAATTCTGTGATGTCACAAATGAAAACTGATGTTTTTAAGCAATGTTCCAACTACGCAGTACACCAGCAGACAGATCAGCAAGGTGAAGTGCTGTCAGGCATACTTTTTTTTTTTTTTTTTTTTACTTTATCATGAAATTACAAATTTTTTTCAGGTCTTTTTTTTTTTTAGCTGATTTCCTGAAGGAAAGTTCGAAGTCTTTTTTCTTTTCCTGTGGACAGATCCATTGTTATGTGAACACAACTTCATCATCACCAGACGCACTGTGGACAGACAGAAGAAAACAAAAGTGGATTGTGTTTATCTTCCAGCCTCTACTACGACTTTTCTGGATGAAAATCTAATGAGCTCATTTCTTACAGTTGACAAACAAATGCTGACTCCTGTTTTATGTTTTTTTTTTGTTGTTGTTTTTTTTTATGTTACAGATGATATATGATTTATTCCCCAAAATATTTTTTCGGATCCCAACTGATTTGGACTTTACTTAGCAGCAACTTAAATCAGATGAAACTTAAAACTGAAGTTTAGTGTAAAGAATAATGAGTAAACATTTAGCCATAAAATTGTGAGAAATTCGTAACAAAACATCTAGTTACTGCTGCTAAAGTGGTACATGCAATTTTTATTTCACACCTTTATATGTTGAAGATGCTGTGCTTTCTGAATAAAATCTATTTTCCTCATTATGAATACTAGGCATCAGAAATGTCTTTGCTTGCTTGGAAACAGTGTATGTTTTTAATTTATTATTTTTCACAGAATGCAATACATAAGTGCACAGTGTATTACAGATACAGACGAGAGTCACGTTCACCTCTTACACTCCTGCTAAAACAAGACCAAAGAAGAAGAGAATGAATCTTATTGGTTAGTTTATCAGTTTCAGTAACAGAACACAGCTGGAGGGATTTCCATGTTTCCTGCCCAGCCTTGTGTTAGCCACTCACTTCTGACGTAAGGCTGATTGTTTTGAACAAGGCGCATAAAAATGAGAGCAGCTTCTGTTTATAGCTGAGCCAACGTTCACAGATCTTTTTAGAAGCAAAACTTTTAGCCCCAAAGTGTCTCCTCCTCTGGAGAAATCATGATCTAACATTGTTTGTTTTTTGTTTAAACTCAAAAAATTTGCTTTACTCCTCAAGTAACTGTAGGATGGCCAACTATAAGATCAAGAGGTGTGAGGCAGCATTTATGCTAATTGAACAATTGAGAATAGAGAATGTAAGTGAGAGAATCATTCTAAAAGTTGCTGTTCCTGTATATATTTGGCGAGTTTTTCAAAGGGGGCCCCTGCCCAGAAGCTGATGCAGTCTGGGGGACCGCGGCATGGAAAAGTTTGGGAATCCCTGCAGACAACAGAAGTCACAATGTGTCACAACAATAACTGCTCTGATTTGGTGCTCCGCTCTCCACCAACATCCTCTGCAGGTTGACACAATACATACGGACATAAAGGAAATGCAAACACTAAACGTTTTCCTCTATCCGGAGTGAGGAAGCTTGATGAGTGCGGCCTGCCCCGGGCCGAGCCGCAGCTCCGTCAGGTCCACGCTGCTGCCTTCAGGGAGGGCGCTGCTGTTGGTGCTGAGGGCGACCGCAGCATGCCGAGGCAGCGCCGCTTCGCTCATCTGCAGCACCGCCTCCTCCTCCGGCCCCCAGTTGAAGGCAGCCAGGTAGCGATCGTTCTGATCCCAGACCCGCAGGTACGCCAGAGACGAGGAGGAGTTGGAGAGGAGGAGGAAGTCCCCGTGAAGGAGGGAGCGCTGTTTGGCCCGCAGCTCGCTCACAGAGCGGAAGAAGTTGCGGAGGGACAGCCTGTCAGTCTGATCCTCCTGGAGACAGAGAAACACAGAGAGGAGATGTCAGGATTTAGATCGTAACCAGAGGGCCATTTTAGGGGCCTAAAATATTCACAAGGCCCCCTACATAATTTAAGGGGTTTTGTTGATTTTTTTTCTACAAAAATAAAGAAAAACTACCAACAAATTCAATTTACTGTGGCCAGAATATGAATAGAATATTTTTAAAGTGTAAAAGCAATTTTTCTGCATTTACTGCTGTTTGAGAAGTGTATTCGCCTGTCATGTTTTCTCAAATCCTGTGCCTTTTTTGGGGGCTATGGCCCCCTTGTCCTCAAAAGCTAGTGACACCCCTGGATGTGTTTGCTGGATATTCCCTATAATCTATGAAAAATTGTGCCGCAACCTTCCTTAATCACAAACAAGCCTTTAGTAAGTTAAGTTTAAAACTACAAAAGATGCATGAAATTTATCAGCAACAAATTCCCAGAAGATTTGAGTGACTACACTGATGTGTGTGTATTTTTTATTTTTATTACAGGTACATTATGTCCCAGAGTTTTTCACCTGCAGTTCCTAGACAGACGCTAAAGTCACCCTAAAGGGATAAGAGTAAAACTACATAGTTATATAAACACTGTGAAGCATGTGAGCATTAGAACCTGCTGACAGATTACCTGCAGAGTTCCATTCAGTTCCTCTTCATAGTCCCAAAGCATCGTGGGAAACTTGGTTTCCTAATGCAAACATGAAAATATTAGAAAAAAACAAACAGCTGAACAGTGTCTAATTCAAAACTAGTCAGAAATTAATCAGAGACGCAAATTTTACTAAAAGAACTTCAGGATTTATTTCCTGTTGAGCAAGATCTCAGAGCAGGTCTGTTTGTCAGCTGAGCGGCTCTCACCCCGTCCATCAGGCCGATCTCGTCTCCGTAGCTGAAGACAGGCGTCCCAGGCAGCGTCAGCAGCAGCAGCTGGTACAGTTTGACATGAGCTGGGGGGACTAATGAGGCCAGGTGACCGTCGTCTCGCCCCCCAAGATTCCAGGCCAGCTTGGTCTGCGTGTGGTTGGAGTAGAGCCTCTGGATGGTGCGGGCGTAGCGGGCGGGCTCCGGGCCGCCTGTGGTCAGAACTTTGGATATGAGGAGGTCCACTCCAATGGAGGACAGAAGAGCAGACACACCGTCAGCAGAGGAGCTTTCTGTGACGCCGAGCAGGAGTCTGAAAAACGCAGACACGGATTAAATCCACAACTCACAGGAAGCTGCTCATTTCTGCTACCAGAGGTATTTTCAAAACCCAGACATTAAGCCAGTTTTTAAAATTGTTCATTTTTAGAAACATTTAGCATATGTTTCTAAAAACATATGCTAAGATAATAAAAAAAGTTCATCTAGACAAAGACAAGAACAAGGAAATGACACATCAATCATTCTCTAAAGCTTTAAGGAGTTTTAAGTTTTTGCCTGATAAAATATTTCAGTTTGAAAAAGCAAAGTTAGAAGGGGCAGCAGAAAGGGGACAGAGTATTCTTTAAAGACGAAATTATTCCTGTTCTTGTTGGATTTTTTCCTATTGAAATAATTGAATCAAAATGTGTTAAAATGTACATTTACTGATAATAAAAGCAGAGCTTAATGTGTGACATTTTTGATCCTCTCTTTAACATGCGATCTGGGAAGCAGGAACCATCATGTGAAGAAGGTGTTTGGCTTTTGGAACAAAAAGAAAAAGCCTGTTGCTATCAGATGTCAGAGGTTACAGATGAACCCCGCACCTTTCTGACCCGCCTCTCAGATCCTGGTCTGTCCCGTTCTGGACTATGGCCCGGATGTCGTCCCAGAGAGCTGGGACCGTGCTGGCCAGCTGCTCCACTCCAGACAGCTGGACTCCGTCCACTCCTTCGTTCAGCCAGAACACCAGGGCAGACTGGAACCACAGGGACACCTGTCACTCATTGTTCATCTTATTAAACACTTCAAGTTTCTCTTCACAATTCTCTATGCTGAACCTAA
The DNA here is from genome assembly GCF_003331165.1 of Xiphophorus hellerii. NCBI lineage: Eukaryota > Metazoa > Chordata > Actinopteri > Cyprinodontiformes > Poeciliidae > Xiphophorus > Xiphophorus hellerii. The sequence goes on from NC_045690.1 coordinate 26,628,437, forward strand.
AAAAATCTGCAGGTGACACTGAATGACTTAAATGTACAATTTAATTTTCATTTTGATCCTGCAGCCCATATATAGAGACCTATAAAAAAATAGATATATTATTCATATCTCTCGACTTCAGTCACAGGGTGATTTTATCACAAATTTCCCTTTTTAAACATTGCAATTATAAAATATACTGTAACTTCTGGCTGTACCTTGACTAAATATGACAAAGTTCAAGCTAAGTAAAACTTAAAACTTGTCATTTCTTACAGGGACCAGTAAAAAGTTTAAGTCCATTTCATTCATTTCATCATGTATAATGTGTTTCTATATTTACAAGCAGCTGTGGCACATCATTATTTTGGTGGATTGTCTTAGCTCACTTCTGCCTCATGTTGATGACTTCCCGTACATTTAGCTCATGTCGGTTTCCAGCTCAGAAGAAGTCGGCCATTACCTTCAGTCTCTCTGCTACGTTTGTTACGCTGCTTCTGGAGAACCAGGGTCCAGATGAACCCTGGTAGTTTGGAGTCAAATCCAAAACCACAGAAATACCTATGAAAGAGGGGGGGGAAAAAAGAAAGAAGATATTTACATATTGTGAATAAAAGTCACATCATTTCTTCCTCCCAGCCTGACATTAAATCAGGCCAAACATTTTCTGTTTTAGATCAGTTAGTGTTACTGAGAGGAGTTTTAATGGGCTAAATGCCACAATAATGAGAGCAAGAATTCTTTGAAGATTTATTTAGTGATACTTTCTCAGGGTTTAGTTTAGTTTAGTTTATTTCAGACAAACCTTTCACCGACAGTGTAAACGACACAAAGTACATAATATATTTCTTTTTAAAAAAAAAAAAAACAATAAAAAAAAACAAAACACATCACATCGGTGATTATGAGTCTGAAAAGGAGTATGCTGAAGTATAACTTATGTGGTCATACCCCTTTTCCAGCTGTAATTTATCACAGTATTTTCAATGTCCGATATCCTTTCTGACAAAGGAGGTTTACCAAGTATTTTTGCTTAGCTAAATACAACATTATTTGTGAATGTTTAAAGTCTACATTTGAGATTTTGAGTACATAATAAACAGATGAGCCAAAGAAAAACTGGACCTTGTGAATGTTTTTATTAAGGATGCACCGATTTGGACCAATATCAATATCCAGTATTAATTCTGCTTTATGGCTGTTAACCAGTGTTTACAGATATATCAATAAGATATACAGTATGCTTCGCTTCACTTCTGATATCTTGTAAAAGTGACCACTGCCCACTCTGCTTCTCTCCTTCAGTTAAGCATCCCACAATCCTTTGCTGCATCACTATCACATGACTGAACAGATACCACCTGACCGACCTGCTCCCCTCCTGAAACACAAATGGCAACAAGATGAACATAAACATCAGTTCTTATCAGCCCAGTTTAACTTACTGGCCCGATACCGATATGTTACGATGCATAATATAATCTGATATATTGTGCATTCCTGGGCTTCGTAGTCGAAGTATGGCTCTGAAAAAGCATTTTCCAGTGTTTGCTCACCTTTTCGGCGAGCCGCCTGGATGACACCTTTAAACTGCTCCAGGTTTCCGGCTTCAGGCGAAACTTCCTCAAACCTCAAGCTCATGGCTTCATCAGGTGGAGCAACGTGAATCGGTCCGACCACCAAACCTTTCACCTTCAGCTGGGACAAACTGGTCATCTTCTGCTCCACACCTTCCAGGATGGAAAGTCAGGGAGGATTCTTTAATTGTTCATCCTTTTAAAGATCAACTATCAGCAAAACTGAGAAACAGGAGCAAGCAGAATGTTTTGGTAGCTCTCACATGGAGCAGGAAAAAAAACCTATGAAATTATTCATCTGATTTACATCACATGATGGTGTATTAGGGCCATTGTAGATATAAAATCAAAGGAAGACATTCCCGGCAAAAAAAATTCATAAAATTTTAGATTAATCTCAGAAATTTTCTAGAATTGACGGGGAATTTTCTGAGCTTTAGGAGTCAAAAACATTTTGACTTTATGAACTCAGAAATTTCCCAGATTTTTATTTTAGAAAATTTCTGAGTTCAATCTAAAAATTTCTGGGTTTTTTTTTTGCAGAAATCTACTCACTTTTTTTCTAAGATCTACAAAGCTTCTGATGATTTGCTTTAGTTCAACACACCTTTACATTTGTAGCAGATAATTGCTCTGTCCAGATGTCACTAACACGTTCTGTTTAGCACTGTGCCTTTCACTTTCATCAGCTCTGCAACACAGCGTGTGTGTGTATGTGTGTGGGGGTAGGCGTGTGCGCGTGCGTGTCGGCGTGTGTGTGTGTGTGTGTGTGTGTGTGCAGATGGGTGGACAGCCGGAGAGCAGCTCACCCTTCAGGTTGTGTGTGTCGGTGAAGGCGTGGATGTTTCCGATCTGGTACAGTGGGCCTTCGTTCCACCAGCTGGTGGCCGGCAGCTCTCTGCAGCGAGGAGCCTGCAGCAGGATGAGGACAGCTCCCACCAACATCCCCAACCAGCCGAGCCAGAACACCAGCAGGAGCGCCCAGCGGGTTCTTACCCAACTAGGGAAAGAACGAAACGTATTCAGAGGACCCTTAACAACCAGAAACCTCCAAAATCTTCCAGTTTAAATGATCACTATTGAGTCTACAGAAGTAAGACGCTACCAACTCATCTCACACTGCTTGATGCCTGATGTTTGGTGACATGATGCTCCAATAACACCATTCTAGTGCACCGTCATCTTATTAAACGTCACTTTAATAAAATGATGCTTGGAGTATTTCAGCAGCTTTGTTCACATCTTCTTGTACTAATAAATTTACTAGCTTCAGCTGTGTTGATGATGTGATTATTACCCTGAGGTGAAGATAGCTGATCATTTTGAACAAAACTGTTTTGCTGCTAAGCTAACCAAGCTCTATGAATGCATTAATCTGCCCCTATAGCACAGAGGTCTGAAACACAGTGTTGTATAAAGTACTGAAATCTCAGAGTCAAGTAAAAGTACAAGTACCTCTCCAAAATATGACTTTGGTAAAAGTCGAAGTCACTGACTGAAATGTTACTTGAGTAAAAGTCTTTAAGTATTTGAAACTTCTTGTACTTAAGTATGGAAATTACTGTAAAAATGGATGTACTCAAGTAATGTAATGAAAAGTACAAGTAAAAAGTAAAACAAAGCAAATGCAGTTTGAATGACATTTTTTATATTTTGGTAAACTTGTCAAATACACTTAAAATAATGTACCCAACCAAGTGCAGGCAAAATTAAACCTGCTAATAGATATACCTGCAGGCATCATTTAGTTAAGAAAATTAGGTGCTTTACCTATAGCACAAGGTTAACTTAACCTGCTTTACAACTGAACCAGCTTCTTAGTATACCCTCCAGGACAGAAAATACAAAGTTTTTGTAAGCCTTAAGTTTTCCCTTCAAGTAAGGTCAGTGCTGAAAATGAGAAAAATAAATAGTACAGAAAATGCGGCCAACATGAAGAAAAAGAGCTGTTACGATTACTCTACTTCACAAATCAGTGAATCAGTCAATCCTACAGTCAGTAGGTGGTGCACACAACTGGTCATTATGCAAAAGAAAAAAAGAATTGGGAGGGAAATGCAGCTTATTGGCATCTGTAAACCTGGTTTTGAACTTGCATTCCTTTCCTATATTCGTTAAATTTAGTCTAAATTGCTATCGCTTCTGTCCCCCTTGAACAGAGGAGTCTAGGTAGCCTGCTACAGTCAACATTAGGCCTAAGCTAAATACACCACGTGTGGAACTGAAACAATGCCAAACAAAGTTCATTTATGGTCAACGTTTCACAATACAGTAGTGCCTAGTGACCAAGCTATAGTTACTGAAACAGGAGGATTATAACCATTTCATAAGAAGTTACCTCGATGTGTTTCTTCAAGTTGAACGGGGAGTTTTTGTAAGATAGAATTTCCATGTGACTGTTACTGATTGCGAGACTTGCTTTGTGTTTAATGGGAGAAGCGAAACAGGTGTATCCTAATTAAAAGTAAAGAAATCAAGAAATGGCAAAAAATGTGGAATGAAGATAAGAAAGGAAGAAGATTATATGAAGTACAAAAGTCAGTTTGAATTCGAAGCATTAATGAACGAAACAGAAGAGAAGAAATAATAATTAGTAGATTAAGAGTAGGTCATACCTACTTAAATGACATGCTTTATAAAATAGGGAGGAAAAATAATGATAAATGTGAGAGATGTGGAGAGAAAGAAAATGTAGAACACATATTGATGAACTGTAAGTCAAATGAACTCGAAAGGGAAGAATTAAAGAGAATAGTTAGAAATATGGGGCATGAATGGAATCTTAAAGGTATATTAGGAAATGAAGGAAACATAACAGATATTCACAAATTAAGGAAAGCATTGTTTATTTATCTTAAGAATACAAAATTAAAAAGTAGAATTTAATAGATATGAAGTAATGCTTCTACACACTCATGTACAGTAGGTGGCGGTATGCACCTTAAAGTTGCTTGTGATCCGCCATAATAGAAAAGAAGAAGAAGAAGAAGTATCCTATTGGTGGTGATGAACCAACCCAGGCAAGCAGGCTACGGACTTTGTTCGGTAGCCTACTTGCTACTTGCTAATCAGTAGGTGGGGTCAAAACACTTGCGTTTCTCTCTCTCGCTTTTTTGTAACGAGTAACTAAACCACACATTGAAAATGTATCGGAGTAAAAGTACGCAATTAAGTTCGGAAATATAGTGAAGTAAAAGTGAAAGTCATCAAAAATTTTCATACTCCAGGAAAGTATGAAGTACTCCAAAATATACTTAAGTAAAGTAGTGAAGTATTTTTACTTCGTTACTATACAACACTGCTGAAACATGTGGCTCCGGAGGCACAAGTGGGTCTTTGGACCTTCCAAAAGGACTCTTAAAAGAATTTGACTAAAAATGATTTTAAAAATGTTTTAAAATAAAACTAGATATAACAAATGCAGGTTTTTTCATGGACTAATTTCATTTCATGTTTACAACAGAATGACACTAAAAGTATCAGTCGTTTTTATTTAGATCTATTTTTCTTGTTAGCCTTGGTGAAAATAACAACATACGACAGGGGTGTCCAAACTTTTTGCAAAGAGGGCCAGATTTGATCAAGTGAAGATGCCCGGGGGCCAATAGTTTGTTCGGACATTTTTTGATTTTTTTTTTTTTTACCCCTCCAGGGGGTCTTTTGTGGGCTCTAGTGTCCCTTATGTGACAGTAGGCTGACAGGAAACAGGGAAGGAGAGGGGGGAAGACATGCGGCAAATGTCATCGGGTCCAGGAATCGAACCCGCGACGGCCGCGTCGAGGACTCAAGGCCTCCAAATACGGGTCGCCCTACGCCACCACGGCACGCCCTGGACATTTTTTAACTGCAAAAGTTTCATGCAAATACACAATTTTCATTGTCACAATTATATTTATTTTTCAAATGACAAAATAACCAAATATAAGCCACTCAGGCAGATGAGAACAACTCTAAAAACCCAAATTCTGCTTTTCTTTCATATCTGGAGAGTCAGATAACATTGAACAAACTGTATGAAATACCTTAAATTTACATGAGTTTAAAAATATCTTTGCCTCAAGAACATTCTAAACAGGAGTTATAAGTAATGCAAAGTTGTCTGTTATTATTAAATCTTAAAACAAGTTAATTTTGCTCTTGTCATTTACAATATCTTTCAGAAAGTAATAGTTTGTCACATCTACAGGTTCATAACCAAATCTTACTCAAGAGTTTAATAAAAATAAGTGCCATAAATCCAGGTGCATAAATGTTTTTTTGGCTCTTCATTACTGATAGTGACAGACGTTACCGTTCAAAACACTCAGTTTCATGTCCTCAACTCTCAGAGCCACACTGTTACGTGCCAGGCAAACATTTTTCTCAAATTCTTGCTTCTTCTCAGGGCAAAATGTTCTCCACCATTTTCATAACACAGTCTTTGATAAATGTACCTTCAGTAAAAGGTTTGCCATGTTTCGCTATTAACATTAACATCGTAACTTGCTTTGGTGGTATTTTCTTTTGACTCACAGGTCCGCGTGAAGAATCGCTGTTGTGATGCCAGTGCAGCTTGGAGCTGCTTCAGTTTTTCAGCACGGTCACTCCCTGTTAGCTTGTTGTATGAGTTAGCATGTTTAGTCTGGTAGTGTCTCTTTACGTTGAAATCCTTAAACAAGGCAACCGTCTCACAAATTAGATAAGCACAATTGCCTTGATTTTCAGTGAAGAAGTATTATAATTCCCATCTCTCTTGAAAGCGGCGGCCCTCACTGTAAGCTTTCCTCGTTTTTTTTGCAGTGGCAGAAATGAGTGGAGAGGGGTTCGCTGCACGGACGCAGACTGATAGTATTAAAGTGGTGCTGCCACCATTTGGTGAAAGGAGGAATTACAGTTTCAAGTTTTATGATTTATTTATTCTGTTTCACAGTGCAGGCGGGCCATAAATAATACATTATAAAACTGAAGCTGCGGGCCGTATGAAATCTGACCGCGGGCCGTGATTGGCCCCCGGGCCGGACTTTGGACATGCCTGACATACGATATACAAAAATATAGCCATCTTCTTTTTTAAAAATGTTTTCCTTTATACTAAAACATAAAAACAGGAATAAAATAGTAGCTTTTTAATAATTACAACAGATTTCCTGTAGTTAATCAATTAAATAATAAATAATCAAAAAATTATACTGTGTCTTTTGTTCTTGAGGTCATGTGATAAATGATCAGCATAAAAACTGAAGCTGCAACATTACAAAACACAGTGTGGTCCTGTACAGCAACCTAGAAATAGATCAGTACTGCAGGATATTTTCTGAATAATACATCTCTAGTTTTTAATGTGATATCTCACATTAAAAAATAAATCCATTTTATATTCCACAAGTTGTCAAAGAATAATTACCAGCATCTAACCCCATTCGAAAGCGGTTCCCCTGCTCCTACAAACAGGACAGTGTGTCTGTGTGAACAGCGTCTCCTCACCCAGGAGTCCCCGCCACCCGCAGCAGCTCCTCCTTGTTCAGGCCGGTGAACGTCTCCTCCTCATCCAGGATCTTCAGTTTCACGGAGCCATTTTTCTCCGCGTCCACCTCCTCCCTGCCCTCAGGAGGAGCCTCCGGGGGCCGGTCTCCATCGGCGGTCATCGGCTGTTTCTCCTGCTCCTCCTGGTCCAGGTCGGCCTCGCTCACATCAGCCTCGGTAGCGTCAGCATCTATAGCGGCCCGAGCCGCGTCCGGGGCCGCGTCCGGGCCGCCCTTCTGCTCCGCGCTGATGCTCTGAGCATCCTTCATCTCCACATTAGTCTCCTCCGTGTTCATCCCGACTCCACCTCACTGTCAATCTGTCCCCGAGCTTTTTTTATTTTTTTAAATTTAATTAAATTTTTTATTTTTAAGAATGAGGTTTGCTGTTAACGGTATGTCTGCTGGTGAGCTTGTAAAAATCAGTCAGCGTCTGCCAGGCTTGCTCTATCTGCTGCCTTCAAGTGCAGTAGGAAACACTCAGCTCCACTCAATAGCTGACGATATGAAAAGATACAGTAGATTTCCTTCTAGCAGAGGCGGCCCAAAGCATATGCGAGTTAAGTGGCTGCTGGGGGACCCCTAAGAATACCACCTATATATCTATATATGCCAAATAACATTGAAAAAAAAAGAAAGGCTATTACACACCAAAAAACTATATACAATTTTTTACAGTTGTAAAAAAAATTGTTGGATTTGTTTCCTGCTGCCACTGCTAACCCTAACCCTAACCCTAACCCCTGTAAGCTAACAAACTTAACTTGTTTACTGTAAATTTAATGTTTATTACTTTCAACTAATTAAAATAATATGACCCACTTAAATACCGATCTGCATTTCAAAATTAAATTTTTCTTTAGTTTGCTACTCATGTAAGGTTAAAACCAACAGCCATAATAACACTGGTATGATGTAAGCTAATTAAAGATGATGCTAATTATGCTAATAATGGATCAGAATAGCTATGTAACACACATAGCTACTCTATGTTACACACATAGAGCAGCTTAGCAACGATAAACAATATGGTTGTCATGTTGGTTTGGGGGGCCCCATTGAAGATCTGCTTAGGGCCCCAAAAAGGCTTGGGCTGGCCCTGCCTCCTTGTAGTTATTCAATTCCGAATAAATAAATTCAGATTTATGTGTCATGTATAATCAATGGACACATTTGTAAATATGCCAATAGTGAACATCGTCCAATATTGAGTAATAAAATGGCGCATTTATTCAGGGCCTCTCCAAGGTTGACTGGGGCCCAAAGCAGAGTTAGACTCTGAGGGATCCACCAGCCACAGCAGCCTCACCCTGTTTGTTTGTTTGTTTGTATATTATGCAGACATGGCAAGATATTTAAGGGTGAAGGAAGAATGAATTCCCTGAATTACACTTTCAGCAGTCACATTGGTTGGTAGAGGTGGTTGGCTGCAGACTTGGTTTGAGCCTTTCCCCCTACCGTAGAGTCAGGAAGGGAATCCGGTGTGAAACTTGGCTGCTGTGGCATTAGTGCCTAGAGGACTGTTAATTTGGCCTGATAACCTTATCCAATATTAATATTGCTGTTATGGCTAATAACTGATACTTAACAATATATTGGTAAGTATCAGTTATATAAGTATATAAAAGTATATATTTCACAACCTTTTCAACAACCTTTTAAAAAGCAACAACCATACTGGTGACTTCATCAGTTTAACGCCCCATAATCCTTTGCTGCATCCCTATCACTGTCACATGACTAAACAAATATCATCTTCCATGACCATGACTCTGTGACAGTACACACAGGGTGGGTTGGTGGTGTGATAACCATGTAGATGTGGAACATTCCATCTCATCTGAAGCTTATTTTGATGCATTAGAGTCAATCAGAAAAACCCATGATGTAGATCCAGACGTCTGGCTTCATTCTCTTCATCTTCTGAACTTTTCATCCGATGATTATTAAAACACTTTGAGTTAGCTGTAGATGATTTTACAGCCTCAGACAATTTTATATCAGTAAAGATTCTGTTCTATCATTATTATCACTTGTTTCACATGTGGTCAAGGCAAAGGGATGGAACCTAAGCTCGACTTCCACATAAACCCTGTGGTTGACGGTGTTTCTACTTCATTGCATTGGGAAGTGACAGGGTTCACACTCTAAAAAAAGATGGTATTTTGTCAGAGGATTTCTGCTTATTCAGAGAAATCAAATGGAAATTGGGAACAAAAAATGGCATTCCACTAATGTGGTAGAACAAAAATTACCCTGGACACTTTCTACAAATATTTGAAAAATAATTGTTAGATGTTATTGTTTTATATTGGAGAACAACAATAATTCCAAGTTTCTTTTTTTTTTTTTTACACAGACTAACAGAGTGTAACAGAGTCATACCTCTGCTGTGACTGCCTTCTCAGTAGAGATGACAAAGATTCTTTATAAATAAAATCTTATTGACAAAAAAAAGTCCCATGACATATTTATATATATATAAAACTGAAATATACAAAAATCTGGTCCATCCAGGTATTGATTTGGGATTTTCTACAAGAAAGTTTCTTCTAAGTATCACCATGCTTGTAATTTGTATTTTGGTAGAAAATGTAAAAAATAAAAACTATTTTAGTATCAGTCTACTTCATCTTTGGTATATTTCTAAAATGCAATTAAGAAACAAAAAGAAGTATCCTAGAAAATATTGATAAAGCACTCAAAGTAAACACCAGGAGGTATAAGTTTGAATAAAAACATGTTGTGTACAACTCCTTACAATATTAAAACAGTTCTTTAATTTGTCAGAAAAAAAATCCCAGTTTTTCACATCAACATACTGCAGGTGATAAAGTGGAAATAAACTGAATTTTTAATACATCACAAACAGAAGACAGAAATCCAAAATAGTTAAGGCAAGAAGTAGGTTAGAGAAGTTAAGGAGAACTTTATTGGTTTTTACAACAAAGTTCTCAGTTTACAATTGAAACCAGATTTTTCCTCTCAGGAGTCTTTGAGCTGAAATGTTCAAACTCTAACATTAAAAGTTATTTGATTGTTTGATGTTGATCTGTTGTGGTTTCTCCACATTAGGACCTTCTTCCATCACAGTCTCTCTCTTTGGTGGCTTGTTTGGCATGTTGTGAGCTCTCTAGTCCTCCGTGTGGTTGTACAGTGCATCTGCGGTGGGGTTCTTACGATGGGCCGGAGGGACCAGGTGATTGGGCAGCTCGTTGGGCAGCTCATATCCCTCCAGCTTGATCTGAATGAGATGCTGAGCGAGGGCAAACTCCTCATCGTCAAGCATGCCATCCTGATCGCAGTCAGCCAGTTTCCAGATCTTTCCTAGCACAGTGTTGGGTAGCCGGGAATTCATCATCTCCTTCTTCGCGTTGACGCCGGTGATCTTACCGTTGACGGGCATCAGTGTGTAGAAAATCTCATCGTAGCGATGTTTGTCACGGCTGACGATCCAGTCGTCCGCATCTGCGCCGGCGCAAATACCCTCACCATAACCCCGACCGAAAGGCCCGTCCTCAGAGCCCTCAAACGCCCCACCGGACACCATGGCCGGAGGCAGCTTGGACTCCTCCTCTCGGATCATTGCCATCAGAACTGCAATCTTGGTGGCCAGCATCTTATCCACTGATTCAATCAGTTTTATTTTCAGAGACGGAAATTTACTGAAATCGTAGTGCTGCAGCATGTCCTGCAGGAGAGTAAGAGGCACAAGGTCAACAGAACTAATTTGTCATTGTATGCAAGACATGTTTACATCTGCCTTTAACATTCTATGGCTTGAATGATGTATTGATCCCAGCGGGACTGCTAACTAAAAAGTTAGTTGCGCTAACCCTTAAGCGCTACATCAACATGATATTTAACAAAAACTAATGATAAAGCGGCTGCACAGTGGCGCAGTTGGTACCACTGTTGCCTTGCAGCAAGAAGGTCCTGGGTTTGATTCCCGGCCCGGGGTCTTTCTGCACGGAGTTAGCATGTTCTCCTTAGGTGAGTGTGTGTGTGTATGGTTGTTTGTCCTGTCAGTTTCTGTGTTGCCCTGTGACAGACTGGCGACCTGTCCAAGGTGACCCCGCCTCTCTCCTGGAACATTAGCTGGAGATAGACACCAGCACCTCCTGACCCCACTAAGGACAAGGGTGTAAGAAAATGGATGGATGGATAATGATAAAGCGCTAACTTTAATTCAAATTATATCTGCCCTTGAAAGACTACAACCCTTGATTAACAATTTAATTTTGACCTGATAATTTACATGTTCTGTAATGCCTACGTATAATGTATTTATGTTCCTATCCTGTTCTGTACTGTCCATGTTTCTTTGTTCCTGTATAATTCTTGTTTGAAATAAAGTTAATGTTAAAGAGAGAACATGAAGACAGGAAACAGAACTGCTCTGTAAACAGTCTTCACCCACTTCAAAATAAGAGCATGAAAATAAATGTCTAACCACTTGACAATCTCAAATATATGTTTTAGTGTTGGGCAAGTTTGAAAGCAGTGAAAATTGTGATGAGCAGTTTGACTGTGAGTATTCGAAGTTATCTGCATCTGTAATGTAAAATTTAAGGAAAACAAAAAACGTGTTTGGCTGTAGGGTTTTTAACCTGACATCTGTGTGGATTTGCAACATTAAGGAGAGTTTTGTTTTGTATCACAGTAATAGAGCTGAACATCACACTGCCAGCTGTTTGCAGCTGGACACAGCATCCCTTCTGACCACTGTGCAAAACCAAATCCTGTGTGTCAGTGTTGTATGTTCAGGACCACAGGCTTCAAGAAGGCTTTCAAAATGAAGGGAGGAAGATTTATAAAGAGGAAGAGCATTTCAAAAAGCTACAGACCATAGTTGTGTCTGTTGTTGTCCCGAGGGACAGAAAACAGGGGACAGAAAACTCTCAAACATCCACCAACAGCCAACTATTTAAGTGCAACTTGGGAAATCACACACCCACTATCAGTGTCTCCCTACAGGAATCAGAGACCAGCTGCAGCCGAGTTCATTCTGTCCTAAGTGTCAAAAACATCTTTAGCATTGATCACACACACGCACGCACACACACAGTTATACTTCAAAATGAAGCTTCAGGCTTCTCCATTTTTCTTGTCATTATGGAATAACAACATCTCAACAGTTTTCATCAACAGTTAGACAAACTGACTTAGCAGCAGTGAACTGTCAGGATCTAGTTTGTTTTTATTTCCTTACTAACCAGATGTAGGGCCTGTATTGTAGAAGAGCAGCCTGCCGTATGATGAGCAGTGTTTGAATCAGCCACGATTCATGTGCATATTGGTTGGTTATAAATGGAGGAGGACTTCTGCTTCTACCTGCATCTTGGTGACGTTGGGAAAGTCTCCAGGGCTGATGTGATGCTCTCTCTGCAGGGTGACGTAGATCTCTGGTAGCCTCATGATCAGCTCTTCCTTCTTCTTTTCACGCCCAAAAAGAGAAGGCATCTCCTTCTTCAGGTAGCTGATGATGTAAGCATGCACCTAAGGGACAAGACCAGGAGATTTTAGAGGGTGTTGTTGGTGAATTCAGATACTTACACACATTGCAACAAACATAACTGTAAAATCAGACTACTGTTCTAATTTAGGCTAATTAGGGTTACCAAAGTCATTTCTATTTGCTGAAAGATGAAAAAAAAAGAGTGGCCTCATTTGTTTTCCTTTCTTTAAATTTAGGAATGTTGAAAAAAGTTTCCTTATATTTGGTATAAGCCCAAGATATAGCAAGCCCCATATCCATTCTTCCTGACAGAACTGGGTCGGTTCTGCAGGCTACTTTGCTCACACACCTTGTCAGCTCTGCTCACACATTTTCTAGGAGTCTGAGAACAAGACTTTGTGATGACCACACCAAAATACTGACTTTCCTGTCAAAACATCAACTTTCTTGTAATTTTATTCAGGCCACACACTTAGGCTCATTGTCCACTTGGAAGACCCACTTCAACTTCCCGGCTGATGTCTTGAAATATTGCTTCCATATTTTCACATAATAATCTTTCCAAGGACGAACCAGACTTGTTGAGGTCCAGAGTTCTCTTCCTGAGATCTCGGCTGATTTCTTACATTTTATCCATGATGCCACACAAGGAAGCGGTGTGTTTGAGCTGTTCCTCCATCTACAGGTGTGCCTACCTGCACTCAACTCCAATGTTGCAGATTAAATTATGAGAAGCTAACAACACCATCACATCGTCATCTGGGGTTACTCTAGTTGCCTAAAGGTGTGCACGCTCCTGAATGTTAAAGAACGTAATACAAAAAAAATTTAACTGGTATTTAGGAAAATTAAATAACTTTGTTAATCCCAGCAGAACTAAAACAAGAAAGGTTTAGTCTAATTTCATTTCAATTAGTCAGAAAAAAATTATTCTATCTCTTCATGCAGTATATGTAAGTAGATGGTCTCTACGATATGCGTCGGTTTTTCATGAGAAATTTACTCCAGTCTGATTTTCAAATGTGGCTCATTTTACACAAAATTCTGACTTCTTAATACTTTATCATTAACTTTTACAATGTTTTCAGACATTCTATTGAGAAAATATTTAAACGTTTTAATGTAACATTTTCAAAATTTACATGCATGTATAACACTATTCTCTTGAAAAAAGAACAACAAAAAAAACAGTTAGAAAACTAAATACTAATGCATTGGCTTAACCCCACCCACCACAACCATTTATGTTTTTACAGCCAGCTATGTTTTTTTTTTAAAACACTAAAAGTGCAAAATTTTCTCTTTGTCTTGGATTCCGAGCAACATTTCTTAGTACTCCCATGATTCTCAAAGCATCAGAACATGCAGATTCTTTTGTCACCTTGGCCAGCCTCGCTCTCTTAATGAGGTCGTTGAGTTTACGGAGAGCAGCATTCCTTGGAAGACTCTGAATGTCCCGAAAGAGATCCTGAGACTCTGCCTCGAACAGACGCCTGAAGATGAGCAGAAATGAATGAATGAGGTGACATTTTACGGGAAAAACAACAACATATATACTGTCCAAACATAAATAAATGCGTGGGAACGCCATCAGCTCTACCCAGGTTTGAATGAGTGAATGAATGGATTTTTGAGTGAGACCTGTTTTCTGTGTTCTGCAGTGGTTTGGCCCAGAAGGAACCCAGATACACTCTCACCACCTCTGGGGTGTTAATCACCTTCCCCAGTGACCACATGAGGGCGCCGTACACCCGCATCAGCTGCTGGGTGTCCACCTAAACACAGAGGGGAAAGGCAGGTGTTCAGCATGACTAGATGAACACATGAACTCCGGTCTCTAGAATCCCTCTGTCCGTCCCACCTGGTCGGCCTTGTTGAGGACCACCCGGATCTTGTCGTCTTGTCCCTTAAAGGCTTTTATGGCGTCAGAAAACTCGTCAGAAATATCCAGCTTGTGGGCATCGAACAGCAGGATGATCCTGTCCACCCGCTCCCCAAACCAGCGCAGAACCTCTGCAAAGTCATAACCTGAAGGCGAGAGGAAGAGGAGAGAAAGAGAGTTATTAGAACAGTTCATTTAAAACTGCAGTGTGTAACTTTTATATTAAAAAAATATATCTTTTTACATATTTGTTGAAACTGTCAGCATGTTGTGACAAAATAGTATGAGACAGATAATAGAAATTGAAAAACATAGAGTTCCTCAGCATTCTCCCAGTGCTAACAACCAATCAGAGCCAGGAGGCGGGTTTTAGCGCTGTCAATCACTTCTTTGTGTGCCTTGCTTCCCCGGATGGTGAGTTGTTTCTCCGCCATTATCATATGAGCAGCACATTCACAAGAGTGATTAACAGTACTAAGCTCCTCCTCCTAGTTCTGATTGGTTGTCTTTAGACAGCAATAGTAGCTCAGAGAGGAAGTGGAGGAGGTTGATCATTTTACAGATAATCTGTCTCAATCTGTCTCATACATGGTGATAAATGTTTTTAAAAACACATTAAGTAATAGTTACATACTGCAGATTTAAGAGCCGTCTGGGAGCTCTGTTGTATAGATGTGTCTATAAGGCATGCTTACTGAGCTACCATGGCAACGGCTCATTTTTTAAAATTTGTCAAACACGAAGAAAAAGAGTCCACACTCCACTGCAGACCAGCAAACAAAAGCTTATCCAAAAACTGTCCAAGATAGCAGAAAGCTATTGACTTATTGGCCTGGGAGACACGGCAGCCTTTCAGGCTCAGCACACACATCTGCTGCAGCTATTCTCTGGCAGAACACACAGTTTTAGAGGTGACGTACAAACTGTGAGGGCACACTTGTTGAACTTTTGTGCCTTTTAATTGTGCGAGAGTATGTGTGTAAAGTGAGCTGTGGCAATGAGGGTGTGGCAGCTTCGATAACAGTGAGCTCAGACCTGGAGACTCAATCCATACAAAGATTTTCAACATAAAACGGAAATTTACAGCAATAGCTCCTAGGTGATCGTGCTCCGGCTGGAAATACTCCCAACTGGACACCAAATAGGTCTAGAATTGCAGGTTTTAAGAGAATTTTGGGTCTAACATTTATATTTTAAGTTAAAGATTGGTTACAGAGAATAACTCAAACTATTTTCAAATGTCTACAAGTACATGAAGTACCTCTACTGTCCTTTACTGTACAGTCACTCTGGATCTCTGCTGGGAGTATAAATACAGATTTATCCAGTTCTTTCCAAGATAAATTTTGTCTAATTAATGGGGTTGATTTATACATCCATGTTGAGATTGGTGGAATATTCCCAGGCTGGAGGTTCTCATGAATAAGTGAGGGTGTTGCCACTGGCAACAGAACGACGTCCCCATCCGTCTCCTCCATCAGGGCTCAGGTTACACCGGAGGCTTCAGGTGTTGGCTCAGGACCAACCCAGGGGACATGATGCCGAACAATAACTACTGTCATCAGCAAGGACACTTCCTGCACCTCTGAGACACATTTCAGCTGACAGCAATCACACAACAGCAACGCAGAGAGGAAGCAAAACTCCAGCAGGTCTAAAAACCAAGGAAATTCCTCTGATATGAGGTCTAGTTAGCCTCTGCTTCTAGAACAGGGTGACTGATTACTTTATATGTTCCACTTCCTCTGAAAAGGGAAACGCCTTCAGCCTAACAATACTACTTCCCCTGCAGTGCTTTCACATATTTAGAGCACAACATTGAGATGAAACAGTGGAGAGTTCTGAAATATGTTCCACACACGGATTTCACCACTTTAGGCATCGAGAGCAGGAAGGAGGCCAGCAACAAACCGCCCTGCTCCCAAATAACACACTGATGCTACTGACTTCTAGAACTTTTATAGTCAGTCAGTGAAAGGTTGGACACCAGTCCCTGAAGGGGAAGAGCTCAGGGAACCAGCAGGTCAGGTCGGCTGACCGGTTTGTACGGTCAGTATCAGCTAATGATCAGCTCCATCTCTTGAGAGAACTCTCATTGTTTGCTTGGTGAGTTCCTGCTCCTCCAGTCTGGACTGAAATTCCTGAGTGTAAACAGCAAGCACCACCGGAACAGTTTACTCCTGGCTGCTGTTCTCTGTTTAAACACCTCAGTTATATCTTTGAATTACTTTGTCCAACGAGTAAACCTGTCACATGATAAATTAAAACGAACTCAATCATTTTCTCTTTCTACCAAAACCTGGACGACCAAAGTCTGCAGCCTGATGCTTTGGTCTCAACTAGCCCTCTTTTTCAAGGAGAATCTTGTTTTCAAAAACTTCAGTTTCCATTTTAGATTTTGTTGTTTTGTTTATTTTGGATATTTAAAATATCTTCAAATTCCAGTGTTAAATGTTCATTAGAATTTAAAGTTTGATGATCTTTGAGAATGTGTTCGGGCATTATTATGCGCTTACCGTTATATTAACGTGAAAATGGTCTCAAAACAATATTATCGTTGATCACAATAACTTTTGGAACAATTTATCGTCCAACAAAATGTATCATCATGACAGGCCTTTGAACAAATTCTTTAGTTTACTTATTTATATTTCTTTTAAAGGTTAAATTTATTTTAAGTCATATTTGACAGCATTTTAAAAATAACTGAAGGTAATTAAGGTTACTTGATGGTGTCATTTATAGCACTATGTAATCAGAAATACTAAATAAACATGTTGGAAAAATTTATTTTTACTTAGGATGTTACTTACAGTATGTAATTTGTAAATAGCACACTCCAAAAAAGATTATTATACTAAAGAGACAAACATATCTATTGAAACAACAGACTGTCCTGTAGACTGTGTGTCATTTGCATGTACAAGAAGCAAATATAAGAAGAATGGTGTATAGAATGTCACTTATAACTCACAATGTAGTTTTTGTTTTGGAGACAAATCACTTCTCCAAAAGTGATAGGAGAAGTGATTCACTGATTCACTGATTGCTTGGTGAGTTCCTGCTCCAGTTATCCAAAATTACATTTTATCAAAAAAGGACATTGTAGATTTTAGAAATAATTTTTCAAGAAGAAAACACTCATTTTATTACTAGTAGTGCGCATTATTAAAATTATCTTCAAAAATACAACATTAAAAAAAAGTCTCAGACATCTCTAAATTAACAGTAATTGTGGAAAAATCTAAAATAAGGAGTTCCACGGTGGAAACCTTGCCCGGTTGTTAACAGAGTGCGACTCCACCCTCTGATGATGACAGAGTGGCAGGAGATGTTGTGTGAGGATTTGGAGCAGAGCCCAGTGGGCAAACCGAGGCCCCACCCTGCAGACGAGCCGCAGCCCAACATGCAACTGGAATTTTCCACGCAGCTTTAAATCCCTCACAGCAAAACTAACACTGAGTGGGACAGAATACACAATTCATGGTTACACTACAAACAACGTGGACGTAACACACTCAGTGTTTTGCACAGCTCTGCCTGCTCAGATACTGTTTCCATTACAGGATCCTGAGCAGAAAATTACCATACAGAAAATCTCAAAGGACTGGAAGCATCTGTGCTGCATAAGAGGAAAGACATTCCTAGTCACCAGCTAAAACCTTTTGGGCCCCTTTATAGTCTCATTTATATCCAGTTATTAAAACCCAGCCCAGTGGAATCCATTAATCACAATAGAACAGTAATATCAAATCTATTTCAGCACACCAGGTGCTGATGAGATGCAATAACCTCTCAAACCAGCAGTAAGTCCCACAGATTCAGATCCAAAGCATCTTGTTACTGATTGCTGACGATGAACCAGGATTTCACCTGCACACACACCCAGAGAAATGACCTCGTTCCCACTGCTAAGTTATCATGGACTGCCAAGGGTCTTGCAAAACTGTTACCGCCTGATCTTTGTATTAAGCTTTCCTGAGGCAATACTTCATTAAATCACATTTCACTGCACGTCCAGCAGCAGATCTTCTGGGGTGTGTCTTAGAACATCTACCAACGGAACTTTTGCCCATTGGACCTTGAAAAAAAAAAGCTCAAGCTTGGTCAGACTCCATCAACAGCAGGTTATTAGTTTCACCATGAGGATAGTGTGTTCAGAGGGACATTCAGTGTATATATATATATATATATATATACAGTATATATATACACATATATATATATATATATATATATACAGTACAGACCAAAAGTTTGGACACACCTTTTAATTCAATGAGTTTCCTTTATTTTCATGACTATTGACATTGTAGATTCACACTGAAGGCATCAAAGCTATGAATAACACATGTGGAAATATGCACTAAACAAAAAAGTGTAAAACAACTGAAAATACCCCTTATATTCTAGTTTCTTCAAAGTAGCAACCTTTTGCTGTGATTACTGCTTTGCACACACTCTGCATTTTCTTGATGAGCTTCAAGAGGTCGTCACCTGAAATGGTTTTCACTTCATAGGTGCCCTGTCAGGTTAATAAGTGGGATTTCTTGCCTTATAAATAGTCATGAAAATAAAGAAAACCCATTGAATTAGAAGGTGTGTCCAAACATTTGGTCTGTACTGTATATGTATACTGTGTATATATATATATATATAAATATATATATATTCGGAAAAACACATAATTTTCCGTGTTTTAATTTCAAATTATTGAATAAATAACACAAAACTGCAAATCATGTACAAATATTAACTAATTGATGCCTGTTACCAAGCTGAAACAATCTGGTACTTTTTTTCTGGCCAAACATGTGACATCACTTTGATTATTTACTTCATAATTATCCAAAATAAGAACAGTCAGAGACATATGTAAAGATATTATTTTTTTTTTGTCTGTTGGTGAACACAGTTTTCATTATAAATAACTCTTTGCTGCCGAGCCAGTTCCTCATATTTGTGCTTTCTGCTCATATTTCCTTAATGCTAAAACAAAAATATACAACAAGGAGTGTCTTTTGAGTCAAACTCATAGTCATTTTAATAATCGTTTTAATTTTAATAATTAAATTTAATAATTGTATTTCCTTCAAACCCGACCTCTCCTGGAGCTCATCAAAAACTGCTCTTGTAGTATAATTACATATATAATTTTAAATAGATATATTTTTGTATCTGGATTAAGGGCCATATTGCATTATATTTTTGACATGAAGTCTAGGACTGAAGGTGAGGAGCACACGGGTCACTTCCAGCCAGGAGTTTGAGACCCCTGCTATAAGGCTTTATTTCAACAATGGCTTTTTTTGGCACCATTATGTAAAGGATATATTTGTTAGACATTTTCCTGATCCAGATTTCTGCATTCATCCTCTTTGATGAAATATTTGTAAGCAATAGTCTCAAAATTTTTAATGCAACACTACAAACTGGATAAACTTAACAAAATAACAGAAAAAAATTGAACAAGGAAAAAAACTGAACAAGGTAACATCCAGTAAGTTCCTGCTACTCCTTCCAGTCATTGAAAAAAAGATCAAACAAAAATATGCTAAAAAGCACACTTTTACTATTATTCTGGTTTATCTCTACAGCTTGGATGGAACGGGAGGCAAAATCTCCTACTTCTACTGTGGCTCCATTGAAATGTAAAATGAGCATGAAAAAATTCTCAAGTCTAGCACAGTTGCTTTACATATATATTTTTTTAAAAATCCAACAAGACCCTTGACAAAACACTGAAAAACAACATTGACCTCAGTGAGATCTTAACCTCTGGGTGGTGGAATCATATCTGTCAGTAATGTTGAATTAGTTTGAATTGGTGCTGCATAGCAGCTGGCTTGTCAAACGTCTCCAGGAGGAATTTTACATCAGCTGAAAGCTCTAAATATTTCCAGATGGAGGGAGAGCCCACACTTCCTACAGCTCTCGGTCCCTCCCCCTCCTCGTCCCGCCCTCCATGTTCTGTCCTTCGCCCAGCAAGCCGGGGCCTTTAGCCTGATGCTGTCATTCGCCCAGGCTGACTTAATGCAGGGGCAACAGAGTTCAGCAACCAGAAACAGAAGATGGTCCTGGAGCGAAAAGCAAAACGACAGCAAAAACACATCAGCTTCTGTCAAGTGTTTCTTTTTTTAATATCTGATAATATTTCATTAAATGCACCACTCAGAGAAAAGTTGCAAATAACCCATATTTCATCACTACCACTTCTAATATCTGCAGGAGATTTGTGTCTTATAATCTGAACTGTTTGTGGGAAGTAATATGCTGCACTGCCTATAAACATGAAGTATTCATACCTCTTGAACCTTTCATGTAGTCATGCCATAAACAAAAACTGTCATTCACAACATTTGGCTTTTTTGTTATAGACCAAGACAAAGCAGAGGATAATTGTAAAGTGGAAGAAAATGACATTGTTTTCAATATTTTACAACAAAACTACAAAGTGTGGTGTGAATTTATGTGCAGCTCCTTTGAGACAATGCTTAGGTCACTAATTATTGCAATGAGAGATGCAGATTTTTTGTGGCATCTCAGATTTGCATATTTATAGATGGAACATTTTTTGCCTGTTCTTGGTAAAACAGCTCATGCTCAGTCAGACTGTATGGAAAGTGTCTGTTAACAACAATGTCCAAGTGACGCCACAGACACTAGGACTGGACTCTGAGCCATTCTTAGAATCAATACAAATTGTGACGGCAATAGGAAGTAAAGATCTGCTGCAGTCAGAATTAGAGTGAAGAGACTCTGTTATTGTGAAGAGGATGTTCTGGGTTGCTCAAAAAAGTAACACAATACCTTTAAATTATGCTTATAGATTCCATTTTATGATGAGGAGAAACTTTACTTTATTTTGGCATATTCTAGTAAAGGGAGCAGAATGCCACACTTTTCAGATTTTCCTAGCAAACTTTTTTTTTAAACCATACATCTTTTTCGCTTCAAATTAAACTGTTGATTAAATTTAATTAAACATTAAAATGTTGAGTTTGTAACTTAAAATCTCAAGAGACTACCATCATTGCAATATGTAATATCAGACTGCAACAAAGTAGCACCACGTGACAAAGTTCAGGAAGTAGGAATATATTTATTGTACTGTAAGTTTGCCAGTTCAACTCAACCTGTTGAACCAGCTGGAACAACAGACCCAGAAGCTATCCACAGTGCTGACGTGATCCGCTCTGAAAACCCAACAGGGACAGCTTTTCAGCATCGGCTGCGTTTTACATCTACACTCACTGAGTTACTCACGGATAGGATTTGGACGTAAATAATGTCCACATGCAGACCAGAGATGAGCAATTAAATTATTTGATTTGCAAGTAGCTAGTACATGTGCGCAAGATCATAAAGTCATTTCTAACTTCATAGCTGAGTCTATATACAGATTCTCATAAATAACATTAAGTCGAGTCCTGGAGGCTCCCAAGAGAAACCACGTTAGCATCTGGGATGCAAAAACACTGACAGATGACTGGATTCAATTTCTGTTCATTAGCAAGTCAAATGAACCAGAACAACCGTGCAAAGCAGCAGTTACTGCACGTCAATACAGGAGCTACAAATATTGACACTGGACACACCTGTTGCTGCAGCTGGCACTGCGGCTGCTGGGTTTGATCATCTTCTTACTGTCATCACAAGCCCCGATTTTGGAGCCTGGCAAGATTTGGTGTCTCACAAATGTGATTTAAGACATGTAGATAAGTAAAAATCAAACGATCCAGTTGTTTTGCAGTTTAAACTGATGAAATCAGCAGCTGCTACAACATTTTTTGATGGTGTCATAAAAAAAAAAAAAAAAATTTAAATTGAAGTTTAATTAATCAAAATTACCTGTATACATGAAACTGTTTCTCACTACTAGGGCTGCAACTAGCAATTATTTTAGGTATTGATTATTCTGATGATTAATTGTATAAAGTAATTGGTACGTTCTGCAGATTTTTTACTTAACCACTAAAGCTTGTTTTATACCATATTACAAATACAGTACAGACCAAAAGTTTGGACACACCTTTTAATTCAATGAGTTTCCTTTATTTTCATGACTATTGACATTGTAGATTCACACTGAAGGCATCAAAACTATGAATAACACATGTGGAAATATGCACTAAACAAAAAAGCGTAAAACAACTGAAAATACCCCTTATATTCTAGTTTCTTCAAAGTAGCAACCTTTTGCTGTGATTACTGCTTTGCACACACTCTGCATTTTCTTGATGAGCTTCAAGAGGTAGTCACCTGAAATGGTTTTCACTTCATAGGTGAGCCCTGTCAGGTTAATAAGTGGGATTTCTTGCCTTATAAATAGTCATGAAAATAAAGAAAACCCATTGAATTAGAAGGTGTGTCCAAACATTTGGTCTGTACTGTACATTAAAAGATACAAATAAATAATTCAGTTTTATTCTTGTTAAAGTGAACATTTCATTACCTAAAATGCCATAACAGCATTTCTTTATTTAATGCATAAAAAATACTCCTAAAATGTGAAAACCTCAATGTAAAACTCATCTGTTCATTACATTTGGATTAAACTAATAATAATAGGATAGTACAAATTGGCACATTTGTACAATATAATATCACATTAGAATGTAATAGTGTTCGGAAATGTGTTGTGCTAAGTGACAGCAATACACTTCTGTAAGATAGCAAAAGGTGCTTAATAGCTTTAAAAAAAAACCCAGAAAATGAACCAGATGAAGCTAAAACTATGCAACTGGAGGAGTTCTGGATAGAATATATCTACAAATGAAGCTTTTGTTTGTATCCTAAATGCAAACAGTTGTACAGTTTTGTCTCAATTACTGCACTGAATGAGCTGTTCTTTCAGCAAACAGCCTTTATTCAAGTCTGTACTTCAGTTAGCATTAATCATTAACTAAATTAGTTGACAATTATTTTATTAAGCAATTCCTCGTGATTAACTTGACTAGTATGTTTCAGCCCTACTTAGTACAAGTGGAGAAAAAAGGACTATCAATTACAGGACTATTTATCCCATTAATGAATTTCTGCATTTTGTAGAACGAATTACCAAGAATAGTAAAACATGCTCTGTAAACTGTATTCTCTATAATATACAGTAAAAGTCTATTCAAATCTCCCATGGCTCAGAGACCTCAGCGTAACTCTGGGCCTTCTCGACTACTTCTCGGTTGTATTTTCCTACCACTCACTTTCTTTTGCCAGATTTGACCTCACAACCTTGTTATGAAATCTGTGTGTGCCAACCGAAGAGCTGTTCTCTCAAATTATCACAAATGGATGGTTTTAACACTACAACACAACTTTACAAATACTTTATGAAAATATACAGCAAACGGATTCAGCTAGTTTGCATAGTTTTCCTATGATCCTAATAAAATGTGTGAGATATGCATATCTAAAAACAGAATTGTTAGAAATATTCATATATTATCTTATGTTTGCTGTGTTTGTTGTGTGAAATTGTTTTGTTGTGCAACAGCTCCCATTGTTCTGTGAGTTCATCAGTTCCTGCATTGTAGCTACAGAAGGAAACAAACAGGAACTGAACTCTGCACTACGTCAGAGTAACTCTGCCCGTAGGTCCAACACACCTGAGACTCAAGAGAACAGAAGAAGCAGCAACGCTATGTAATTAACTCAAGATAACAGAATAAGCTATGTAACTAGGGACCGTCCTAAGGAAATAAAAAGAAAGGGTGCTTCAGAACGTGCTTTAGAACGGTAAGTGTTTGTCACTGATGCACACTCCTGTCCGTTCTCCTTGCAAGTAAATCTAAAAACTCTCTTGTCCTTCTCCTATTTGTGTGGTGTTTGAATGTTTTAGGTTGTTTGAACCTGACAATAATCCTTCTGAAACCTGTGCTGTTCCCATAGCAGAACTGTGCTATTTAGCAAAGCAAAGATCTTTAGAGAGCAACAGCTAAATTATATCCTACCACACAAAGACTGAGCCTTTGTGTGATGATGAATATTTGTCATCATCACAAATATGGGCTGGGCTGGGTCCTCCGTTTACTGGTAATCATGATGGTAATAAATGCTAAGCATAATATTTGTCCCTCTGAGAGATAAATTACCAGTCAAACATTAAATAGACATTTCCCAAACATGTATTATTTGATCCCAATGATATGAAAACCGTGACATTCTTGAATTTCAACACAAGGTAGAGCTGCACTTTATTGAATGTGAATTCACTTGAGTTATGATTAAAATTCATATGTCCTCAGAATCTCTCATCTTCTCTGAGGATTATGTCATAGTTCTCATATACACATTTTCTAAGATTTCAACAGCAGTAACTCAGCTTAACAATTAAAAAAAGAAAAAAGAGCCCCAAAAGGAATAATAATAGAATTTTTTTTCCACAAGCTGTCCTATTTTGGCTCAAGGTAAAAAAAAAAAAAAACAACAAAACAAAACAAAAAAATCAAAGAATGTAAATATTAAACTGCCACAGCATGTAGACATGACAGTTGCTAACAGCGTGAGGGAATCCTTCCTGAGAATCGAATCCTAGCCTGGCGTCCTTTGGTTTCAGATCTGCATTTCTAACCTCTGTGGTTTGAGATCAGCAGTATTGATTCATCACAGGAAACAGATGGTGAGATAAAACAGGATGTAAAAAAGTGAATACAAGAAATCTTCTTCTTGCACTCATTCGGGGAAATGCCTACTAGAAGCAAAAGAGCAGATGTTCTAAATCAGTGGTCCCCAACCACCGGGTCGCGGACCGGTACTGGTCCGCGGACCAATTGGTACCGGGCCGCGCAAGAAATAATGAACTACTTCCAGATCTTTTATTTTGAAAATCCTAAACCGGATTTTACCGGTTACGTCTTGCGGGTCAAAATTGAGCCAACTTCCAGCAGAATGAGTAACAAAACAACATCGGAGTACTGCGGCAATAAGTTGTACAATAATAAAATGATAAAAAGCAGAAAAATCTCACATTCCTCCAAACCCACTCAAAAAAGTGGGTCTACATGGTTTATCAGTTTATAATGAACACGCTGTAAAACATATTGTTTAAGAAGAACATCTTGAGCATGGCTAGAGATCCTCGCATGTTCATGTTTTCTCTCTTTAATTTACTTTTGCCTGTCAGTCCCTTTACATCTTCAACTCAGATTTAAAGCCAGATATTTAAATACGCCATAAAAAGGCAGATAAATATATATATATATATATATATATTTTTTTTTTACTGTCTAACATTAAACCAGACTTAACTTTCTGGTTAAGTCTGGTTTAACCAGACTTTTTTTTTTTTTGGAGAAAAAAAAAAAAATTACAAAAAAATTATTTCTATTTACTAAATTCCTTCGTAAAGCCAAGAGTTAATATGCACTAAGGTTATTATGCGTTTAAATAAACTGGCAAAGCCCACGTAGTGATGCCATAGGTTTGTAAGTTTCAGGTTAATTCAGAACATTTGAGTTAACTGCAGGCATCATAAACACATTGCTTCCTTGTGTGACATCATGAGAAAATCAAATCACATCATGAACAGAATGGCTGACCTCCACAAGTCTGAGTCCTGTGGTCTGAAACTAAAACTGCTGTGCTTGGCCACTGGCAGGGTAAACTGGAACATCCCAACTGGGAAGTATGGGAGTGAGAGCAACATGTTATGGGTCTGTTTTGCTCATGGAAGTAAGTATTCAAATTTGTCGATAATTCCTATTGCAAAATCAGCACCCCTGCTCACTCACAGCAGCTTGTATAGTGACACACACTCATACACACATCCAAGTATCTGCATTTAGGCTTAACCCAGGCATCTTTTCCTAACTCTAACCATAACTAGTCTATTTCTAACATTAACCTTAATCAAAACTTCCCACCATACGTCTACATTTAACTAACAGAGCGCAGTGAAACTGAAAAAAAAAAAAAAAGACCGGGAAAATGTCCTCACTGTCCTCCTTTTGTTGGTAAATACTGTGAAGGTGGTCCTCTACATGCAGAAGATACAAGCACACATGCTTACACACCCCTGCATAAAGAGAAACTACACACCTCTGCTGATTCGCTGTTTCTCTCCAGACAGAATACCAGGCGTGTCGATGATGCTGATGCTCTGAAGAACCTGGTTGGGCATCTGAGAGCAGATAAACCTGTCAAACACACACACAAAGGGCAAAGGTTTAAGTTCATTTTATTCACTGGTTAATTAAAAAATTTGTGATTGTTTTAGTAGTTTGGCTTTTAATTGTCTATCTTATTGATTTTTTTTGTTGACTAGGGCTAAAACTGTGACGATGCTACAAGTTAAAACAGGAATGCATCTTACAATGATTTTCTAATCAACAGTTAAACCTCTTTGAGTACAAGCTAATAGAGAAGGTTGTAGCTCTTTGCAGAAATCTGCACAGTCATCACAAACAGCTGAAGGACAACACTAAAACCTCCAGTCTAAATGACCTAAAGGCTGCTGGAACAGTTCAGCATCCTAATTATGGGATTTTTTTTTTACAAGTGGCATTATGGTCCCACATGAAACTCCACTCCTAGAGTTTATTGCTTGTCCACTGTATATTGCACAAACAGTAAGATACGCTGACAATTTTTAAATAACCACAATTGCCTATTTTCGTGTGAACAGTTAGCAAAACTGTGTTAGTTTGTAAACTTCATCAATTTGAATCACAACTCATTTAGTCCTATGAGTTTCAACAAGTGTTATTTTTGTAACTGGGAAAGAAAACTTTTCCTGTTTGTGTTTTTTAGGGCAGAATTAACAGAAACCACAGTAAAGTTTGGTAAGTGCCAAATCAAGAGAATAAGCATGCTCACTGTAGCCAAGTCCTGAAGTAAACTGTCCACTGCTGCTAAAACAAAAGACTGTAACAACATATGTTGAGTAAAGAGCTAGTTGACATAATGTCCATCCAAAACATTGAGGTAGCTTTTAACCCTTGTTGGAGAAGAAAATAAAGATTCACCTGAAGATTCTATGATTTGGACAGAAATATAAGTTGCCTTTAAAAAAAGGTAAGAATATGGAAAAGTGCAGATCTCAGACATTATTGGTAAGTAAATAAATTCAATAATAATTATTTTACTTCATTATAAAGTTACCTTATCAGCTGGTGGTGGTCAGAAGGCCCAGTGGTGCCAACTGAGTGTAAGCTGTGGTTGCAACACAGCCTATCACCATAGTGTGTGAGTGTGTGTGTGTGTGTGGGTGGGTGTGTGTGTGTGTGGGTGTGGGTGGGTGTGTGTGTGTGTGTGTGTGTGGGTGTGTGTGTGTGTGTGGTGAATGTAGGGGTTTGTGCCAGTGCTTTGGAGTCCTCTGACTTGATAGTGCTATACAAATGCAGGCCATTTACCATGTTCTCCCAAAACAGGGAATTGTTAGTATTTTATTGTGGTTTGTCCCATTAAAATGTGCCACCAGATAGATTACTGGCTGTTCTCCTTCTAATGTTTTCTTCTTTGAAGCTCTTAACTGCGTTTGCTTTTTCCATATCCTTTTCACTGGTGGGTCTGACAGATCACCTAAGATTGCGTTCACAGCTTCCTGAAGAGATAAACTTAACAGCAGGCCATAATAAATTATTTTGCAGGGCTGGAGCCTAAGACTGGCAGCGGGGAAAAAACAAACCTATGCAGCCGGTACGTGGTGACGCAAAACACTTCCCCTCGGGAAACGGTTAATTATTGTGGAGAGGTTCTGTGTCACATCAGGACACGAAGGAATTCCTAAAATAAGGGGTGATTCAGGTATTTATCAACACACACTGCCAAGAGGTCAAGTGTCCTTCCACTTCCTCACTGGACACAGGAAATGTGGCTGAACCAGAATAAGGATTGAGCTAAATTTAAAATGTCGGTACAAACTCTGGTGTGTCTTCGATTCGACAGCTTTCAGTGCATGTCTGTCCAGGATGAGCAGGGGGTCACTTCCCATGATGAAAATGCTATGAGTTCAGCAGTGACAGGATTGGGAGTGGAGTAAGGGCTATTTATGTGGAAAGGAGGCAGAGGTCACCTTTCAGCCTAATGCAATGTGTCATAAAGTTAAACCTTTATTCTTGTTAACCACAACATAACTAGTAAGTACAATAACTGATGTAACTCACTAAAGCTGCAGTAATGGGTGTCTGATGAACTGACTTCACTCTGGGTGAGTTCCACAGTCATTTTCCCTGAATCTCAGAACAAATTTTATTTTTAGCGCTTTAGGTATTAAACACCTAGCAGGAAATATTTGGCAGACTGGAAGTCTGTGGACTGAAAATAGCAGCTACAAAAACACTCAATGCTAGTTTGATTTCCTCTCTAAAATGCTATATGTGAATAGATATGATCAGAGTTCTATTAGTAGTTGAACTTAGTCATACTCTGACAGACTTTCTTTCCAAACTGTTGTTCCAGCAGCTTTTAGTGAATATAATCTGAGTGTTTCTTTACCTGTTGAGGAAGGAATTTCCAAATGCATTGAGTTTCCTGAAGGGTTTCTTCGGGTCCACCACCAGAGCGTTGCCAGGGACAACTCCTTCAGTTTCCCCATGCATTACCGCAATAAAGCCATCAGTGGTTGGTTCTGGACCAATGCGCATCCCAGGAAAATCCTGCTCCAAGAGATATCTGGGAAACAAACGTGGATTATTAAGTTATTTTAGACTTGAAACACTTGAAACTGACAGAAAACAAAGAAAAACTACATCTGTGTTCAAATAACAATGCAATAAACGGATTTGAAGGTTTTAAAAGTCACCGTTTCAAAACTGAAAGCCTTTTCCTCAAGTGTTTGAAGTTTAAATCCGATTGCAGTTTCCTGGCCGATCACCGACTATCAATCTTTAAAAGAAACTTGACCTGCCTATTTCAGTTGTGGACGACATCAATTTTTTTAATAACTAGCTGACACTGGCAGGTGTTGTGAGGTCACAATACACAGGAAGTCACTTCCCTGAGTCAGGCTCACCAAAGCCTGGTTGCTCTTTACAGTAGAAACTAAATTTGATCATGGTATGGCAGTGGGCTTCAAACTTTTTAACTGACAAATTTATAATACACATTAAACTAAATTTGATCATGGTATGGCAGTGGGCTTCAAACTTTTTAACTGACAAATTTATAATACACATGGACCACAACATTCACTAAAATAAAAGTGCAACAGTTAGTTTATTGGGATTTTTTAAAGTTTTACTTGCTCTATAATAAACACATTTTTATCTATAAATTCTTAAAGATCCAAAACATAAAAAAAACCAACTTGTTGCGTCATTAAAAGAAAAACAGGGTCATCAGTTTTCTGTTCAGCCAAAAAACGTAATTTTTTTTTTCAGTTTTTGGCCCATCGCTGATTAATGATCTTTAAAAAATCTGATCTGCCTCTGAACCTTTGCTTTTGACCAATACCAATATTTTTTGTCTGAAATGTCACTAAATATAGAAAGAAAGCTGCTGAGTTGGCAACAGTGGAGTGACTGTTAACATGCAGACATGACCTGGTCTCTCTAAAGGCAGAGCAAGAG
Organism: Xiphophorus hellerii; assembly: GCF_003331165.1. Taxonomy (NCBI): domain Eukaryota; kingdom Metazoa; phylum Chordata; class Actinopteri; order Cyprinodontiformes; family Poeciliidae; genus Xiphophorus; species Xiphophorus hellerii. The sequence continues at coordinate 26,658,340 of NC_045690.1, forward strand.
AGGACAGTGGCTGATTTTCTCAAAATTAAGGAAATCGGCACCAATAAATTGTGTACTCCAAATGACATTATAATAAACTTTCACTTTAATATTCATTGTTGAAATAAACCCAGACCACCAAGTATGAGCTGCTGCCATTATTTGCATGTTTTCTCAGTTAAATTGATCTTATAGAATTTTTTTAAGTTAACCTTGGTTAGGGAAGCAGTTGGCCATGATGTATTTGACTGTAAGGAAAACAGGACTCTGGAACAGTTGAATTCACCAATGAATTAGTTAAGACAAAACGGAGTAGGTTTTCCAAACAGCTGTATCAGAAACTATTAGATTTATACACTTTTAAGTCATGTGATGCTTAAATGGACTAATTACAAACAACAATGTTTTAGCTGAATAACAGCTTGTAGCAGCTGTAGACTGAAAGATAACTAGAAGTCAGCAGTCATGTTACTAAACATCCAAATAAAAGCTGTGTTTGCAAATGTCAAAAAAAGTTTTCCCTTCCACTCATCATTAACCCATCACCCTCTTACACAGTTTTTCTTCTGAAAGGAAAGTGTGACAGGAAGCAACAATGGCTGCTGAGAGTCTGCCCTCTCTCTTCCTGCCATTCATGACAGCCTGAAGATCAAAGAGGATAGCGGAGAGTTCAGATGACTGCCATGAAGAAAATCTAAGTGATCAATGATTCCTAATGCTACTTTTATATTCAAATGGAAGAAACGATATTCAGTGAACTGCATGGATTCAACAATGGTAGCAACATTATTTACGAAGAGGTGGCACAGCAGTATGGAGCCTGGCATTCACACATCTAGAGCTTTTTCAAAATCTTCCAACACTAAGTAGTTAATAACTAAAATGGAAGGAAAATTGTATGTGGTTTTCATTTTTTTCTGATAAACATCTGAGAAGTGCGGCATGCATTTTTGTTTAGCCTCTTTGAGTGGATACTTTATAGATCTTCTTAAAGCAGCAGCTACAGCTGAAAGTCTTTACCAGACTTGAACATTTAGAAACTTTAATTTTGCACTTTCTTCTTTCCACAACAGATGAAGCTCAGTCAGACTGGAGGAGAGGACCTGATCAACAAATTAAGTTTATCCACAGACTTTCAGCTGGATTTAGTTCCTGACTTACTCACTTTGGCTTTTGTTGAGGCAAGTTTAACCGGATTACACCATTTAGACACTTCAGGCATCTTCTTTTACCCATTTCCAACAAGTTTATTTAAAATTTGTCTATTTCAAGGTCAAATGTTAAATTTTTGTCTAAACAGGAAGTGAGGGAGCCTTTTCATTTTGGGAGTAAAAACTACAAATAATATAAAGGTGATGGTTTAAAATATAGGACTGTGGGCGTGCTGTGGTGGCGTAGGGGATAGCAAAACCCACGTTTGGAGGCCTTGAGTCCTTGACGCGGCCGTCGCGGGTTCGATTCCCGGACCCGGCTATATTTGCCGCATGTCTTCCCCCCTCTCCTGTCAGCCTTTTATATAAGGGACACTAGAGCCCACAAAAAGACCCCCTGGAGGGGAGAAAAAATATATATATACTGTATATATACTCTATATATAGGGCTGCACTAATAAATCAGCCGTGATTTCCTTAATTTTGGGAGATAGGCTGAAACTAATCTTATCCACCAATTTTATCTGCCTCTGCAAAAGTCTGAAAATAAGCCACTGCCTCCTTTTGCTGTGCTGTTACAGAGTGCTGACTGACAGACACGTCCAACTGGTTATGTCACTGTTGCCAACTTAATGAATTTTCATAAAAAAGAAAAATGGTATCGGATAAACTGGAATCAGCAGGTCAGGCTTTTTAAAGGCCAGTGATCGACCTTAAAACCGAAATTGGTGCATCTCTATGGAAATACCAGCAGTAAGACGACTAATGCGGAATTCATGGACGTCAGGGTCTCTAAATGAACAAGTTTGATGATGTAATTAGTTGATAAGTCGTTACAATGCGATGTAAAGCAACAATTGTGTAGTGTGTTCAGAATCAGGAGGAAGAAGAAGGAGAAAAGGAGAAGGAGGTGAAGAAGAATACGTTGACTCTGCACTTTTCTGGCAAGATGTTGCAGTGATTCAAAGCATTCCTCAGGACAGGGTGTTGCCTCAGAGTCTTTAACGCTGCACAGATACTCTTACAAAGACCATTTATTAGTTTCCTCTCATTGAATATACCCTAACACAGACCCCAACTCCAATATGCAGCATTTCAAATTCTGCAGCATTGCACCTCCCTGGGGCCTCGGTCCCCTGTAAGACCACCGATCCTGAGAACACAGAGAGCAAAAGAACAGGAACACACACCAGCTCAGCTGACCCTCCACTGTTTGCTGTCAAAACTTTGAATTTTTGTACTCAACAGGTGAATGTTCAGAAACACATACACACACCCTGCAGGCATGATATTTGCATGCTGAACTGGAAATGCACACCATGTGCCTGCAGAGTACAAATACAAGTTTCCATCAACCTCCATATAATGCCTCTTCTCTTTCAACGTTGCTTTCCTGGGTTTAATAAACCATCCATCTTCTTATTAAAAAAAAATTACAGTTGAATAACTTTTAGCTCTGAGAGCTAAAGTTACAGTTTCATTGATTGCACAGACATTACAATCAGTAAAATATGCTCCAGCAATCAATTCAGAATTGCTTTAACCTGGGCCTGACCGAAGCTGACGTAGTGTTCCCAGCTGCAGAGTCATGCAGCCTCACACACACACACACACGTCCACACACACACACACACCCACACACACCCACACACACCTCACACTGCTAGTCACAGCATGCCTTGCTCTCCACTTAGCTCGCAACTGTAGGTTGTCTACCAAATATTGTGGCTTTTGCCAGCTTACACAGTCAGACTGTCAGTGGGTGTGGCAGTCACCAACACTTGCACTTGTTCAGCACTTTGCAGCCACCACTACCAACTTAAAACTATTGGAACAAATGTGACTGGAGCTGTGGAAAACGCCCTGGTTCTGTATGATGTGATGACGGGACATGGTGGAGGAATTATAGAGAGCAACAAGTTAGCTTTAACTTTGTTTCAATGGAGTCAAAACAAAGGAGGCATATATATCTGATTATTGTCCAAATGTTTAAAAAAAAACATATTGTCTGATATTTGATGTATGACGACTATAAAAAAAAAAGAGTCATGAGTGAAGAGTGACGGAATGACAGCACTCCACAGGGAATACACAGAAATAAAACAGTGATTTAATGCGACACCTAAACATACTTTGTACTGTAATCACAAACTTCAAACTACTAATGTCAAGATATATGTTTTTAAAATATTTGTTAAAATGATCATTATGACAGTATAATATGAGACAGATAATCTGTGAAAATAATCTTCCAGTGCTCCCAGTACTAACTGCAGAAATACACAGATTGGTTGTGTCAGTCAGACACACTGAGCAGCACACAGGAGGTTGATTTTTTTTCACAGATTACCTGTCTCATACTGTACTGTCAGGACATGATGACAGTTTTGTAAAATGTACCTACTGCAGCTTTAAGCGACCTAGTATGAAGAAATACTACAAATAGATTGCACAATCCTCAAATCTTTTTTCAAAAGATATTAACGTAAATAGCATTAGTTTAAACAATAAAACCACATCAACATTTTCAACAGTATTGAAATCAGGCCGTCTGCAGATAACCTTGATCTTATTGAACATTTCAGAACACTGTTGACCCAAACCAGTAGAGAACTCACAAATGACAAAATACTGATATTTCTGAAAGGCCTAGACAGTCTCAACTTGAATCGGACAGAAAGTTTGTGGAAGGCACTAAAGAAGATGAAGGGTGACGGCAAAGAAGCCTTCCAAGCATAAAGACTTGGAGCTCATTCCAAAATATGGATGAAGAAAAACAAGACATATGGAAAAAGCTGCTCATCAATAACAACAAGGGCTCCTGGTTCCTGTAATGCAAAAAAAGACTTTTCTATTGATTATTGAGAAGGGCATGAATACAGTAAAGTAAGGTGCCCTAAAGCATCAAACAGCGCACCATTAGAAAATTGTCAATGGAAACCAAAATTAATAATTTTTTAAACTCTTGAGCTCCTAACATGAACATCAGTATTGCAAATATAAACATATCATCTAAACACATGGAACAAATGTTCTATGTGTTTAGATGATATGTTTATATCATCTAAACAATCAGATGATTGTTTAGATTGATCTATCTGTTTAGAATAGATCATCAGTTTTTCTTTCTTGTTTAGAAAGAAAAGAAAAAAATGTTTTTTCTTTTCTTTTCTGCCCAAAGAAAAGAAAAAACATGCAAATCCTCAACCAGGCAATTAAATTAGTCTATTTTTTAAACGATCCTTTATTAGGCCATATGGATTTTTTAATATGGGCTTTGCTTTACTGTTAAATTAGAATCACATAGTCAACATGTTTTTTTCATTATGTCAAACCAAACTAATGTTTGTTGAAATAATGTCAGACAATCAACAAAAATCATCCAGTTGGACTTTAGTTCAAAAGTAACAGCAGTTAAGATGCTCTATGGCAGGGCTGCCCAAAGTGGGTCCTCGAGGGCCGGCATCCTGGACCTTGTAGTTCTCTCCCTGGTGGTACCAACAACCTTTTCAGCAGGTCAATGTTCTTCTTAGACCTTCTGACGAGCCATCATTTGATCCAGGTGAGTTAAACCAGGGAGAGAACGAAAACATGCAGGATGCCGGCCCTCGAGGACCCACTTTGGGCACCCCTGCTCTATGGTCTCAGTGACAATGTCCTCATGAACCCTGTGTGTGTGTGAGTGTATTTCTGTGTGTAAAGTAGGAGAAATGTGTGTTTTGAAATGTTTCCAGTGAACAGGAAATGGGACAATAAAACACAGAGCCTATGCAGACTGCTTATTATTACAGCTCTCCTTTTACCACCTCATCCTCTCATTTCCTCTGACCTCCAACCCTGAATGACGGTTACATCAACATGACACTTCAAAGATGAGTAACACAATACTGAGTAGTGCTTGTTTAGCTACTGATTTGACAAGGAAACTACGGCAGATTATATATATATATATAAATAAAACCGAACTGAATGGATTTCAAAGAAGGTAAGGCTAGCAGTGTTTCTCAATTCCAGTCCTCAGGCCGCCCTGCTCTGCATTTTTAGATGTGCCTATATTTCAGAACAGCTGATCCAAATGATTGCATTACCTCTTCCGCAAGCATCAAGTGCTGCAGAAGCCTGTTAATCACCCACAGATTCAATCCAGGTGTGTGGCAGCAGGGAAACACCTAAAACATGCAGGGCAGGGGGTCCTGAGGACTGGAATTGAGAAGCGCTGCGCTAAAGCAACACCAGTCATTCAGAAGGTGTATTAGAGAGGTTACTGACAGCTTATCTATGCCTTGTGTTATGATGTCTGTCTATGACAGACTGTGTATGGAGTGTCTCCGGCGTAGAGTTTTTCCCCAGAGGCTGTAAGCAAATTCTACAGATGCTGGGCAACTTTCTCAATCAGGAAGACACACACTTCAAGGTCTTCATACACCCGTCTCATTAAAACATACTGTGAGGGCAAATAACACAAATACCTAGAGTACTCTCCTTCACTGGTAATTATACTTGTGGTCAAAAGTAACTGCCCCCATTTTTTCCAGGGTTTTATTTATTAGGATATAATAAAAACATTATCTGCATCGTTTCTCTCCTTCAGTTAATCACCCACAATCCTGCGCTGCTTCTCTACCACTGTCTCATGACCAACTTCGTCCTGCTCCAGAAACACAAATGACAAGATAGAAATCAGTGTCGGTTTTTAATATCGGTACAGTTTTACTTATCGGACTGATGGAGGGATGTTAAAAAATGACCAACATGGGCGTGCCGTGGTGGCGGAGGGGTTAGCGCGACCCACATTCAGGCAAAACGTGGCCTCGACACGGCTGTCGCGGGTTCGACTCCCGGACCCGACGACGTTTACCGCATGTCTTCCCCCCTCTCCTTCCCCCTTTCCTGTCAGCCTACTTTGAAAAAAGGGACACTAGAGCCCACAAAAAGACCCCTTGCGGGGTGAAAAAAAAAAAAAAAGACCAACATCAGCTGATCGCGATACGTTGTGCATCAGTAGTTACATTTATGTACTAAAAATCTGTTTGGCAAACATTTTTCTTCATGTAGATTTTCTCATCAGCAACACCTACTGTCTGGAAGACATAATCACACAGAGTAACCAGTTTTAGCAGTTTGCAGTGCTGATGCTACACCTTGTTCTCTCAGCTTCCAGTATGCAAGTTCCTGCAGTGATACGCCAAACACCAGATAAAATGACATATTTTATGACAAAACAGAAGACAGATCTGCTTCTGGCAGACCTGGCTACAACCTGCTGCTACTTTTATATCCTCACAAATTTTTCAAAATAGCACAACAGTTCAAACCAAGAATCTGGAAAACCAGATCTGAGCAGAGACACACGATCACAAAGGAAAAGAAACCAAAGCTGGTTGGATATTTGGGAGATATGATGAACCATAAAGAATAAATGTAACAATGCATATTTCCTTCCGTAGCTCTTCATCTGTGAAACTCGCAGCCTTCTGATGAAAAGGCCTCAGGGCAAGATAAACCCAGACTGTAAAAAGTTAGAGTGGAAGTTAATATCATAACAAGTCTTAGTTTTACCTTAGAAATGTTGCATTTGACTAGGTGACACTAAAAGTACTAGTTTTATTTTTGAATCTATTTTTCTTCTTATTAAATTGGACACCATGTGCCCCCCTCAAATAACACCCTATGAAATAAAATGTATCCATCCTGTATTTGCAAATGTTATCAATTTTTTATTTGTTCTAAAACCTAAAAATAAAATCAAAATGGTGCTTCCTTTACAATAAATTTTCTACAGCAAGTTTAAAAAAATATATATTTTTTTTTTTCTAAAAAAAATAGTTTTAAAACATTTGCAGCTCTAAACAGGTTTTATCTAGCTATACTGTATACCTCTTACCACTTAAAGGTTTCAGACTTTTTTGTTTTGTATAAATCTGTAACATTTATACAAAACATTTCCAGTCATAATTCTATGAAGATAAGCCATTTTGAGGTCCCATTTTCAGGCCAAACATAAATCACACACGAGACCAAGATTTCCCAGAACATTCTTCTTTTAGAACTGATTCCTGAGTGTTGTTTACACTTTAAAATCCCCTGACTGCCTGCCTGCACAAAACCACACGTCCCTACACCAATCCTTTGACCTAGGAATCCAACTTGCCCCTAAACAGGTCAGCTGATGCAACCCTGTGACTTCCTCACTAGACAGACAGGGGCGAACCAGAGGCCGGGTGACCTCATAACTCCAGGCACCTATAGGTCCTTTTAGAAATAACAGAGATAGCAAAAATGCGCCATATTTCCACCCTGAAGAGTTTGGTGTACGAAATGGAGGAATACATTGGATTGAGTAGATCATAATGAAGCAAAAAATACAGAACTTTTCAGACAGTTTACACTACAGACAAAAGATGTGAAAAGCTTGTTACACTTTTAAACTAAATCCCATAACATCCTGTTGAAGTTTTGCCTTGTGGAACAACTTGCAGACTCACAAAGACTTTACACTCATTCATCTGTTCTGCTCTTCCTGAGTGATCAGGGTTTTAGAACTAGTTCAGGTTTCTTTCACCGTCTTGCTTTTAGGCTATCAGAACACTGGCAGCTGAAGCTGAACTTTTTCTGCCTTTTCTGATCAGATTCCAATAAAACAGATTTCCCAGCCAAACGTTGATGAAGACAATCTCAGATTTTTTTTTTAATCCTATTTTTGAGCAAAAATTAATTTTCACAACTTTGGTGTTCTTACTAAAAATAGTATCTGAGAATGTCATTCTTTCATTGACTTATGTTGTTCAATTTTACAGCATTTTTCATTAAAATAGATTTAAGTAGAAATATGTAATACTTTTGGCACAAAGTTACTTGTATAGTACAAAAACAAACAAAGTTAATTTGAGCACATGAAACAGGCAGCCCCCTCCCTCCCCCCCGGCGGTTAGGCCGCTGACAGAGCGGTCAGTACCTGATGAAGGTGGTCTTCCCGGTGGAATACTGCCCCACCAGCAGCACCATGGGCTTACTCTGGAAGTCGGCCCCCTCAAGGGCCGGAGAGTGGAAGTCATGGAAGAGGTAGGTCTCCTCCAGCGGCAGCAGCTTCTTGGTGTAGAGCGTTTGGAGTCCCTCCGTGACCGTCTGGTACATCTCTCCTTCCTTGTTGCGGCCACCTTGCTCCTGTTTCACCCAGCTGAACATTCTTCTCTCAAATACAAACGATCCAACTTCCCTTTTTCGAGGTTTCCAAACGTTCCGGATGTTTCCGCGTCCCTCCCTGCTCGGTCCACAGCGAGAGAGAAGGCTGGTTTAGCTCCTGGGAGTCTCCTTGACGTCTGGACACAGAGCTGCGTCTGTCTGCAGCTGTTTGTGTTGTGGCCCGAGCTGATGATGTGGGTACCTGTGGGCGCCGCCCTTCACCCGGTGACGCTGCTGTTTCCCCTGGGCGGGGAGGAGGGAAAGAGGAGAGGAGATGTTCGCAGCGGTTACCTCGGAGAAAGTTCTTCAATTTTACTAGCCAATATTACACTATAAAAAATACTCTGACAAATCTAACTAATTTATTCTTGTAGGAATAGTAGATTCAGTCACATGAAGATAATATGAAGGCAGAAACGATGCACCTGTGTTTTCAGGCACCGGTGACCTTCATTCAACAGTAACTTGACAGGAAACAAGGAGGAAAGAGAAGGGGAAGACATGGAGCAAATGGCCCGAATGGAACTCATGACAAGTGCGTCAGCACGAGGCAAATAGTGCGCGCGCTCTACCAACTGACCAATTGAGCTCACAATCTACTTATTTGGGCAAATTCAAAGTCACAGAGAAATATGCGTTTGTAGTTGTATTCTTGTCAAGGTTTTCTGCAGATATGCAAAACAACAGTTATTTTACTCCTTTTAAAGCAATCACTGCAAGAGCACATCCACACACAGAAAAAACAACAATAATAATAAAAATAATAATCCAAAACAATTTGACTTACAAAACACGTTGAAAACAAAACCAAACTAAACAAACGACCCGTCTAATATGTAATGGCAACAGTTCTGAAGCCACAACTGTAAAGACCCGATATCCTCATGAACTTCAGCTGGTCCAGTCAACAGGAGCTGGCCAGCTAATTCAAGCGGACCAGAAAAAAAAATCTTTAACCAACTTTACTTATTAATCCGGTGAATGTGGTACTAAAACATTAACAATTAATTTGTACATAAGATGTTTCACTTGGTCTCCTTGAATTGCAAACTGATTGTGCAGATGAGTTTCAACCAATAATTACATGTTTTTTCATTTGAATAACAAAATATAAATGAACAATGTTGTGTCCAAAATTTTACATAATATAAAGAACAATACCTTAACTAATTAATAAATTTGAATACAATTCACTTAACGATTTGTTTGAATTTCACGAATTTTCTTAAACATTTACAGTTTTTTAGCTATTAAATTCACATGGAGTCTTTTCAGAAATATTGATTTAAATCTAGCAAAAATAAAATGATACTTTTGAAAGTTAGTTTGTTATTTCAATGCAACTTTTATTTTTGCGGACTTTTTGAAGTCAGCAACGAAGAACTCCAATATTTTGATATGAGTAGCAAATTTCAGAATAGCATTTAATGGAACAACTGTCAGAAATGACTCTGTCTTCTGGCTGCTGTGCTCTCTCCTGACGCCAGGGGGAGCAGAATGTTTTCAGTCGGACAGAAATTTTCGGAAACGGAAATGGGTTTCCCTTGTTTTGAAAGAGGGAAATTTAAAAGAGGGCATCGTTAAGAGTAAACAGACTAGCGAGAAAAACGAACTTACAAAAGAAGAGTGAAATATGAATGCAGAATAAAAAAAAAATTCATCTGGGGGTAAGGTAGGCTAAAGCAAGAACATTTCTTCATTTTCAGTGTAGCGGAGGGTTCGGCTCTTCACTATTTCAAGTAGGTCGACAAAGGTGAGAGAGAAAACTTTTCTTACATTTTAGAAAATCTGTTTAATGTGCAGGTCTTTAAGTTTGATTTGACAAAATATAGCTGGAAATTTTGTTTTAATTTTAGCTAGGTTTATATCGCGGCTTTAAGGTAGTATTTTATGGTGCTACACTTTTGTTTAGCAGCTACACGCCTCCCTTCCCCCACCAGTGTTGGTTGATTTAATCACTGAAAAAACGACTATATAAAGTAATGTATGAATGGGGATAATCTTGGAATTCCTTTATTTTCTGCTGAACCACTGTTCATTTAAAGAACTTGCAGCACAGGTCGGATTGGGTCATGAAAAGCCTCATCAGTGGATCTCTGTAACAGTGTCTCAGTTTATTGCCTTACAATTTATGTGCAACAAAATAAGAAGTTCTGTTATACATATTGTAGATTTGCTACACATTAGTCACAATACAATTATAGTTATCAAGGTATATCAAATTTACAACATGTTACTAGATGAAAAGCATCAATAATTTCCATCCTACTGCTCTTCTAATATCTTTGTGGCCCAGTTAACTCTTTACTTGACCACTTGGTAATAGGAAGTTGTTCTAGAAACTAAAGCTTTATGGATCTGGAAATGTTTATGATAGTTCTGCTGCTTCATTTTACACAAATAATTTCAAAGAAACTTTTATTTATTAAATTTAGTTGAGTTGCTCATGTTTTTGCCTGATTTGAGAAACTGCTTGGTGAGTCTATTATTATATAAACCAATCAAGATGCAAAGAGTTTGAGTTTTGTTCACAGTCACTGCTGCTCACGAGTAGCCCTGCTATCCATTTTCATTTTGTTTTTAGAATATCAGCAACCTATCAGCGCCATCTATTGTATGGTCATTGTATAGTGTGGTAATTGTTCACTAAATGTCATCAGTGTCTATTATGTTCCCACAGGTTGGATACCATCATGAGGAAGAAGTTAAGAAGGTTAAGGGACACTGACAAGTCCAGCAAAGGGGAAGAATGTATGTGATGTATAATCATGAAAACCACTGTTTCCACTAACACTGAATTAGCTGTGTATAAATCAGTGTTTCCATGTAAAACTGCAGGTGTAGGAACAGAATATTTGTCATTTATTGTGAGAAATGTCTTATCATTCCAATTAATGATCTCAAAATTTTCCCAAAACTCTCCATATTGTCGGGATTGTTTGTTTTGCTATTTCCTCCACTGTATTTTCACTAAAGATATAAATATCAATACACCTCTTTATGTGACTGGCGTCCTAAAGAAGCAGATTACAAATGGGAATGCTTTTCAAGAGCAATATTTGTGTTTGTGGGGCTGCAATTGCTGTGACACACAATCACAGACATACAGTTACCAAAAAAGTAGTAATAAATAATTCTTAATGTAAGTTTTAGATTAGAAATATTGTGATAAAACTTCAGGTCCACATTGCCCATGGCGGAGAGGAAGGCTGAGGCAAAGTATGACGGAAACGTTTGGTCAAAGATGTACGGTTGTAAAATTGTGTATCTGTCTGCAGCTTTCTTCATGTGTATAATGTGAGTGTAAACATGGTAATCATTGAGATGGCTACAGCTTATTTGCATAAACGTGACAGAGCATTAAAACATCTTTCTGGCCTTTATAGTGGCCACCTGCCACCTGGGAAACACATAACTTTAGTTTTCCAGCGGGAAAATACTTTCTGAATAGATGTCATACAAAAAATGTTTGAAATTTCAATTGTGGTTTGTTTTGTTGTAACTTTTGTCTAAGTTAATGAGACATTCTAGACTGTGTTCAATGTTCAGTATTAACTGGAAATGGATCAAAACTGGAAATGTGTTGTGTGAATTTGTGATTTGAATTTGAGTATGTAGATTTTGAATGATAATTTTGTGTGTTTCTAGGCTGTGCTCTGTGCAAATGCAGTGATGATGACCCGGCCTTATTTGGGGAAAAGGTCAAACTCAAAGAGCACAAATTCTCTGTGCATTACTTCTGTTTGGTGAGTTTTCATCAACTTTATATGTACCTGATTCAATGTTCACAGATACAGCTGAAACCACAAGTTTATATACACCTGTACTTACTGATTGTAGATAAATCAATAAGTTACTATTTGACATTCTTTTTATCAATATTGTGGCTTTCAGCTAGTAGAAATTAGATGGTAATTCTAACTGACCTAAAACAAGATAAGTTTGGTCTTATTTCATTTCAGAAATAAGACCTTGCACCTCACACCATGTTTTGTGAGGAAAGCAATTTGTTTCTTTTTTTTATTCGGTGAATGTAAACTTCTGGTTTCAGATGTCTATGGAATGAAATCCCAGTTGCCCAATCAGAGCAGCAGCATCTGTGGCTTGTCTGTCTTCTGCAGATTCATCTGCTGTTTATTTATTACAGACAAGCATTTTATTCTTCTCTTCAATATATCGGCGCCAACATTAGTGAAGTCAGCTGTGGGGTCGGCTTTTTCAAGGTGTCAAAGCCTAGTGAAATGTATAATATTTACAATATCTGTAATTATTATTCAAATCTTTTTATTTGTTTTAAACATGTCAGAACAACAATGAAACAAACAAAAACAAATTGGCAACAGGTGCTGACATCACATATTTAGGAAGGAGGGGAAGGGGGGGGCTGTATACTCAGGAGGACTCTGTCTCAAAATACAAAAGAAATGGCTGCCAGGTGACATTGTATTGTTGAATTGAGTCGTTGACTGTATGTTTCAGATGCTCAAGCTTCAGATGGATCATAACATCTTCCATCCATTGCTTATGAGACGGAGGAGCAGCTCTCTTCCAATTGAATAATATTAGGCGTCTGGAAAGTAGTGTAACAAATGCTGTGGCATTGGCCTGCTGCGTTGTTATTGGTGTAGTCAGAGGGACAACCCCAAATAAGGCAGTTAGAGCACTTCGATCAATATTCCTCTTACATATAAATGTAATCGTCCTAAAGAATGACTCCCAAAAGGGGAGGAGCCTGGGGCAAAGCCAGAACATACTGTATGACTGAGATCAGCAGGGCTGTGCCCACACCTAACACAAGATGAGTCTACGCCAGGATATATTGTAGATAATTTATTAGGGGACAAGTATAATCTGTGCAGCACCTTAAACTGTAGCAGGCTATGTCTAATGCAAATTGAAGAAGAGTGGATTCTTGAGATTGCGGCCTGCCAGGCTGTATCAGTAAAATGCAATACCTGTAATATCGGTTCATTTTTTCCTGTTGTCAAAGAGTTTTCTCTTGTCTTCTGTAGCTGACGTCTAGTGGAGTTTACCAGCGAGGAGAAGAGAACGAGGGTGTGTTTGGTTTCCTGGTGGATGACATCAAACAGGAGGTCAGGAGGGCAGCTCGAATGGTGAGTGCTAAATAGGGTTGACACATCAGTTGTTTTGTCTGAAAGATTCTAAAAAGTCACGAGATTAAATCCGAGACAGTTGGAAAATTGGTTATTTAACATTTAAAATTGAGTTTGACAGAGAAACCCTTTAATTTGTGTGTCTTTCATGTGCTCCAGACATGCTATGGTTGTAAGAAGAAGGGCGCATGTATTGGCTGCAACGTCAGTAGCTGCAGGAGGGTGGTGCACTTCCCCTGTGGGAGGAAGCTGATGTTCATCACACAGTACAACGAAATATTTCCGTAAGTGGCCACACCAAACACCATTCAGATGTAGAGACGAACACTCAACTATCCATCCAACTCACCACTTAAGAAGAGTGACCTCCGCTGACCTCCTGTTTGATTGCAACACTTAACGTTGCAATCAAAATGACCCCCCACTCTGCACATTACATTTGTTGTTATACTGTAGTAAACAAGTCTAACAAGAATAGTTTAATTAGTTCTATAAAACTAATATTATAGCTGATTTGTCCAGATTCCATGCTTTAAATGACATCTTATTCAGCAGTGAAAATTAAGGCCTTAAAATGATCTTCTATTCATTTAAAAAAAATAAAGTTTGCCTCAAGTACATTAATCTCAGGTCTAAAATTTACTCGTGGCAAGATGTAGTTTAGTATGTAGCTTATTTTTTCGTCTCGCTGGACTTTTCTATCAGACAATAGTTTGAGTCACACACAGACATCTTTATTGCAGTTTGTGACTCGAGGCAGCTGGTAACTAGCTGCTAATATATCCTTGCTAGCTGGCTAGCTTCTTTGAGATTCATCATGAGTTAGTGCAAATGTATCACCAACTCATATACGCCAGCAGAATTCCCCAATCATCCCCTCTATTTATAGGTAGTTTTTTTTTTGGTCTTAAATTTATTTCAAAGTGGCATTAAAAAGATCTTAAAAAGTCTTAAATTTGACTTGCTGAAATCTGAAGGCCTTTCTGACCTGTTTTGGCAGTTCTCTGGTCTTTGGATACATTTTCAGTGTGGAATGACACATCACCAGAAGGCACGACTGGGCAATTTGGCTTAAAAATAAAATCTCCAATTTTTTTCTATTCAAATCAAATTTCTGATTTTAATTGATTTCTCTCCCTAATTGTCCAGATATTAAAGGGTGTCCCATGATGCAACTAATGACGCTCATGATTAATGTATGTGTGTAAGATCACACCTGATTTGCAAGTGTGAGAAGACTTTTGCCAATGACCAGGAAGCGGGGAATAATTCAACATGAATGTAACTTATTTATAAACTGCTGCAGTAATGTGCATAAAGATTGTGCAAACAATATACATATGAATTCTTGCATAAAATATTAGGGTTAAAGTGCCTTTAAAGCAAACTCACATTTAGTCAGATTTGGTCAATTAGGAATGGTGAAAAATAATCCAGATTAAATTAGATTTTTCAGGGTTGGAAAGCTCAGGTGTTGAACAGGAAACACATGGAACTTAAATGGAACAAACAGCTGAATTCAAAATTGAATCTGTTAAGAAAACGCTTGCTTGCAATGTGAAAGACTGTAATAATATTTACCTGAATGTGTGTTTTCATCTGCAGGTCTTACTGTCAGGATCACAGTCCAACCCAGTCTCTCTGCGTAGACTCAGACTTCAGTCTTCCTCAGTCCTGCTCAATATGTTTAGACTCTATTGAGCCTGTCTTGTCCTACTCTGTCCTCAAGTGTCCATCCTGCCATGCCAGCTGGTTCCACAGAGACTGTGTGCAGGTAATATACGGCCCAACGGTCTGACAGTCGCTTTAGCATTGTAGAGTAAACATACATTTGAAAGGCTTTTAATTGGAAATGTGACCTAATTAATAGGAGGGTAGCGATTGCAGTTTTCTGGCTTTTTAAAAAGCCTGACCTGCTGATTCTGAATTAGGCAGACTTTTTCCTTTCTTTTTTTCTGAAAGGTTTTGTAGCACAATACTCAGGAGAAGACAGTCCTCTGGCCTGCTGGACATCCTGATGCTTTATTCTTCTCATCAGCTCGAAACTCTAACCTTTAAGTTCAGAAAGCTGTTCTTTCTGTTTATGTAAACCCAGCATCAGCATTCTGATGCAAAGTGATGACGCCTGTTCAGCTTTCTTTAGACAAAACTATGGCTAACACCATAGCCACATCTGCTCCTCTTGCTTGCTGATTAGATTGACTGTGATTTATTGACTCATTTACAGCTTCACCTGCTCTTACATTATTTTTTGTTATAAAGTAAACATCTGAAGTTAAAAAGCTGTTGCATATGAGCATCCTGCAAAAAAAGCTGAAAACTCTAAATATCAGAACATATAAATAAAGGAAACAGGCAAAATTAGCGGCACTCAGTTAGATTATCTTTCATTTGTTTTATTGTGTTGTACATGCCTCCTTAATGTTACTCCTCTTCTGTTTTCTACCTTCCTAATCCCACTTAAGACATTTTAGACCACTGCTAAATAAATTCCTGCAGGAACCAAACGGGTTTCTGATTGTTTTTCTGTGTAGCATCAGGCCCACAGCGCGGGACTCTTCTTCTTCAGATGTACTCTCTGTAACAACAAGGAGAACTTCCAGCAGGAGATGGTCAGAATGGGGATATACATCCCAGAAAGGTGACACAATTAACTAGATTATATCTGCTGTAAACATGAACCTGTTTTATAGCTTAAAAATTACAGTATTTTACACTTTTTGTTCTGAAAATATGTACATTATTTAATTGACTTTTTAAAAAATAAAATAAAAATTCATGGCAATACTAATGCTTTAAATTGCAATAACAATGTCAGTTATGATTAAAGCACATGTTTTCTGCTTCTTTATTATTCTTTATCGTTTCATAATTTCTCCATTACCCTCTGTGAGTTTAAAGATCTAAGACAGTGGTTCTCAAATGGGGGTACGCGTACCCCTGGGGGTACGTGGAGGTACTGCAGGGGGTACGTGAAGCTTTTCAAAATATCTTTAAAAAATCAGTAGGCTCCTCATAATAAGTCTTGGAGCAGCTGCTACCCTTTGCATCCACATATTTATGTGAGGCCTCCTTCTCAGCAATGATACTGATCAAAACAAAGCAAAGAAACAGACTGTGCCTGGAGAAGAGCTTGACCACTGCAGTTGCCTCCCTGCCACCAAGAATGACAAAGATCCTCAGTGAGGTGCAAGCCCATATTTCTCACTAAAATGTACTAAGTAATTTTTTTCCTGTTCATAAATCACTGCCTGTTACATACTGTTCAAATCAAATCAAATGTTCAATGCAATGTGATTAAAGTGCAATCTTCTTTTTTTTTTTATCCTAAAAGAGGTAACGTTTATTTTTTTTTGTGAGCAAATCTTTATTTATTAAGTTAATTTATTTTGTAAACAAAATATAATTTATTTATAATTAAGTTATAGATTTATTTCTGTGAACAGATTTTAGTTATTTATGTATATATTTAATTTTGTACCATTACAGTGAACAATATAAATTAGCAGCGTTTTGCATATTTCAGTTTTGACTGGTTTTATACCTTCCTGGTGGTCAACGTCTTCTGCTTTTCTTTTTTGTTTAACCATGCAATGTTTGCAATATGGATGTATTTGTCAGGTTCACTGATATAAGTTGTTTGGCTTTAATAAATCAGACAGTGATTTTACAGCACTGTACCTCTTTTTTATTCCAAAAATGTTTTGCCCGTGTCAGGGGGTACTTGACTAAAAATATATTTTTAAGGGGGTACATCACTGAAAAAAGTTTGAGAACCACTGATCTAAGACACTGAAAATGTAGATGAGCTCTGAGCACAGAGGACAGTTTATCTTGTTGGTCAGCTGCATGTGTGCATGACACAGAATATAGAAACCTACAAAATATTGAGTCTAAGCAATCCTTTGTAGCTGCAATTACTGCATTCACTAATCTATCCAGCCTTTAAACGGCAGGTTATGAAACTGTTCAGAGTAAGAATGTACATAGAATTTCTTCTTGCGCTAAATATTTCAAGAGTGTTTAATATTAATTTTCTATTTTATTTTAGTTTTTTGTGATTTCTTTGTCCTTTTTTTTGTTCTGTGCAGAGATGCATCTTGGGAGCTGGAGGCAAATGCATACTCTGAGCTTCTGGAGGTTTACAATCACTGCGACTCCGTTACCTGCGTCTGCAACGAGGGACGCACGTACTCTAAGAAGGGGTACATCATGTTGTGCTTGAGCTGCAGACATAAAAACATTGACACTGAAAATGAAAATGTATATTCCCTAATTATATAAAAATAAAATCACCAGTGTCCTGGTATCCTTGGGACTGAAACAGGAACAGTGTATTTCTGTAGAATTACACCGTTTCTGTTCAGAAACAACCAATCAGAGCCAAGAAGAGGGTCTTGGCACTGTCAATCACTCTTGTGTATGCGCTGCTCACACTCCACACCTTGCTCTTTACTACAGCTAGTTCACAGCATACTCCTCTGTGAATGCTAAGGCTAGTTAGCATGACCACCTATGACGGCAGATAAACAGTTTTCCTGTGACAGTAAGTTGGTTCTCTGTGATTGGCGTAACTGCAGCGTGTACAGGAGAATGATTAACAGCGCTAGGACCGTCCTCCTGCCTCTCATTTGTTGTTTCCAACCAAGTGGTTTATTTCTGCAGATGACAGTAGGACCTTAGGGAGGAGGAGCTCATTTTTTTCACATATTATCTGTCAGTATTATACCGTCATAACGTGGTGAAAGTTTTAGCAAATATGTAAAAAGAAAACCACACATTGTTTATGAAAGTTAATTTCTACAGCTTTATTTAGATTAGTCTTGTTACCAGTTGAGTTCAATGTGCATCTCGAAATATTGCAAAAACATGCCATCAATATTTTTACTGTGCAAGCTGAGCAATTAGACTTAATTTCAGCAGAGACGACTGAGCAGTGTAAACTGGTGAAGGGGACTGATCTCAGATGGAGATCAGAAATGCTGACAGGAACTCTGCAGCTTCAGTGTCCGGTGTGTTTCCAGGTGGTTCGAGGTGATCCGGTGCTGCCTTTGTGGATCCAGAGGAACCCACAGGAAATGTTCAAATCTAAAGCTGGACACCACAGACTGGGCCTGCATCGACTGCATAAATGCAACGGATGGGAAAGGTCGGTTCTCTGTGATTTATGTCTGCATACATCTGCATGTCGTCTCCTCTGCTATGGTTAATGATAGAACATTCCTGCTGCAGCAGTTTTAAACCTCGTGTTTTTGTCTCTCCAGCATCTCTGGTTGCATCACCTCAGAGCGGCCAGAAGAGACGCTTACTGTCCAAGCGCCATCTGACCCCCATGCCATCTCCCCTTGACTGTAAAAGGTACACACATGAAACGCTCCAAAGCTCCGCCTCCACCTGCACGATTCATTATTGTTTTTATTCTTCATTTCTCTCTCCCTCTCTTTTGTTTTTCTTAAGACCGTGTACTCGTGTAAGACCTGAGTCACCTGAGGAGCTCCTAAGGTCTTTACTTCCTCACTCTTGTCCTGTCAGCGCCCAGGTGGAGGTCCATAGAGACCAGGCTCTATTGGCTGGCCTGGACCTGGTCAGAAGGACCGACTTTGACCCCACACACTCACTGTCTGTCAGGTAAACATTCGTTCTTAACCTCAGATGTGTTCTGCCGTTTCTTCTCTTCATCCGCCAGCTCTTTGTCTCCAGGTTCAAAGGTGAGCAGCACCTGACCCTGCCCAGCGCTCACTGCGCTGGAGACGCAACCAGGAAGTATTTCCTGAATCTGCTGATGCAGCAGATCCAGAACTCCGTGGTGTTTGAGGGCCCAATCGGATCCAAAAACCTGGCGCTGGACGCCCAGGGTGAGCAGACGGACTTTATCTGGAATGTGTCATGCAAGATGACTAAAGCTGACAGCCTCCTGGGTGTCTCTCTGTTGCTTTTGTGGACTGTGGAAACAAGTGACAGCCGTAAATGAAAAGTGTGTGTGTGTGTGTGTGTGTTTTATTTAGCTCTGCGTGAGGATCTGTACTTTGACATAGGGTCCCTGCTGGCGCTCTGTCTGGTCCACGGTGGTCCACCTATTGGCTTTTTCTCCCACGGGCTCTACCAATGTCTGTTTAACTACCCAGCCAACTGCCCCCTCAGTTTGAACCACATGACCCCTGAAACACACTTCACCCAGCAAGTCCACCAGGTGAGTGCAGGGCCGAGTCCGCCGCTCTGAGGCATCCCTCACAGAGGCCCCAGAAGGGAAGGCTGACCACCTAGTGTGTGTCCATCTAGATTGCAGCCGCCAAGTCTCTATATGAGCTGAAGAAAGTGATGAAAGCGAACTGGGAGTTCCTGGAGGTGGCGGGCTGTAACAGACCGGTCACCAGTCTGGATGACAGAGAGGCTCTGGTGGAAGATCTGGTCAGCTTCACCATGATCACCAGGATGCAGCTGCCTCTGCAGAGGTGAGCAAAATACACCGAGATGGAGGTGAAGCTGAACAGTCATGAGTACGCCTGAGTACGCCTGTCACAACAACAAATATTTTTAGGCTAATTTTTTTCGTAAATATTGCGATAAACAATAGTATTATTGTTTTGAGACCATTTTCAAGTAAAGTATTGATAATGGCATAAAAATACCAGTTTGTTCTCTCAACGACTAGTAAATTTAAATTTTGTACAAAACAGTTCACGTTGGAACCTGAAGATATTTTAAATATCCAAAATAAAACACAGCAACCAACAACAACAAATAAAAAGAAAATTAAAAACTACATAAAATAAATAAATAAAATGGATTATGAAGTCTCTGTAAACAAAATTGCCCTGCAAAAATTCAAACCTCCTGTAATAACTTTACAGTTTTTTTCCCCTGCAGGTTACGAGACGGCCTGCACACGCTGGGTGTATTTGATCAGGTGACTTAAGGCTGACTTTCATTACAGTAGTACAAACTCTTATGTTAAACAGCACCTGCATTTAACAAAGATGTCACAATCAGGAGTTAGACTGAGAAAATCTGAACTTCTGTTTGATCTGATCCAGGTTCAGCTCTTCCCATCCGTCTTCTTCGGTGTTTACTGTGATGCTAGAGAAGCAATGACGGCCGAGATGCTCGGCCGGCTCTTCGCCATAAACTTCTCCGAGCAGCAGGAGATGCGGAACCTAGAGACGCCAATTGTCTCCTTCTGGAGACACCTCCTGCTGGAGTGTGAGGGTAGGATGTTCATCTAACTTTGCTTCCTGAATCAATATCAATACTCTAGATTCAAAACAAGCTTAAATAAAAATATTTCCAGATTAAATCTGGACAGATATAGTTCATCTTTGTAGATTATTTCAGTAAAAAAAAACCTTTAAAACATGGTGTCCATGTCCTCAGTTGGAAGGAGCTCCATCTCCCTTCAGGACATCCTTTGCTTTGTCACTGGAGCTGAGGAGCTTCCAGCAGTGGGCCTCCGCCCACCTCCCACCATTTCTTTCCTCCACCATGTCAAGCCGGAGGAGCAGACGGACAACGCAGTGGAATGCTGGGGTGACGGGCTTTTCCCTCAAAGCAAACCAGCGACCAACCACCTCCTCCTGCCTGTTACTTCCACCTACAAGGTCTTTAAAAGCTCCATGGAGCAGGCCATCAGCCATCATGTGCACCTGTTCCCTTCAGGCTCTTAGATGTGGGCGAGGCGACGAGACAATCTGTTTTTCATGACAGCTTCTGTGGAGTGGACTTTTCACAGATAAATATATTATATTATTTTCTAAAGTTGGTCATTTTTTCCCCCCCATCAGTGTCCCAGAGACACTGCATATAATCTTTAGCATGTTGATCGTATTTTGGTTCAAAGCAGAGAAATTCCTTTCAGATTTGATCACCTTTAACTCAATTTGATGAGGTTTGAAATCTATGAGTAGGAGTGGTTTATGGCCATGTTTCTCCTCCATCTTCTGTCAGTTCAACTTTCTTTCAACATCAAGAAAACATGACATTGCCATAATTATTTTAAATATTGTGATGACAGTATCAGTTGTGATTAACCTTCTCACTAAGATCTGCACCACATAGGGTGGTTAAAAAAACAAAAAAGTAGCCTGCCAAACGCAGTATCCAAGCAACCTTTTGGGATTGCAAGATTGTACTCACTGATATTGCTATGAATGCTATTTTTAATTTATTATGCATCTCAAGTCAAAACATGGAACTATGTCTCTTAATCCTGTTTGACACTCCCAAAGCTCTCTGGTTTCAGGTTAAACTAGTGTATACAGAAGTAATAGTGCAAACTCATTCAAAGTCTTGTTAATGTGTTATGGGACCAGTTATTGGCTCCAACTGGAAAACCATTTTCTGTCAACAGACAACCCTCATCTGAAAAACAGCTTTAGTTTTGTTTTTATTTTTGTCCAAATTAGAGTAGAATTTGACATCCATAACTCTAGCATGACTGTCAGGAAGCTGTTTAAATGATTGTCTGTGGGGGGAAAAAACTTGATGGATTTAAAAAGAGATACTGTAAAAAAAAACAAAAAACTTCACAAACATCTAGGGATCTATTGAAAAACATTTCTTAGTTGGAACTGGTTTTATATAATGATGTTCCCTCAAACTTAAGATTTGTTCAGAATAAGGTGTTTTCATGGCATTAATTAACTGTTTAAACTTTTATTACTGGCTTTACTGTTTCAGTTGTACTGCCTGAGCAGCAACACTGACCAAAACTGAAGACTGGATTTTCCTTTGGTTTTATCACCATCTCCCACCATCTGTTTTTGGATTTTTGTGCTTCCACCTCTGTATCATTTAATATTACAGATTTTAATTCTGTTAGTTGTTTTCAAAAAAATTTTGCAACACTTTTTTCATGTGCATCTCTTATGATTTGTACAGTGCTTACTTTATATATGCTTTAAAATTAGGTGCTAGTTTCCTAGTGTTTGTTTTTCTGCTTTTCTTAAAATCGAATTCTTGCTCTGCGTTTTATTCTGTTTCTCTGATTTTTGGGAGGATGTTTGAACTTTGAAAAAGATGAGAATTGGAGCTAAAAATGAAAGAATTCATCATCTTTGAGTAAACTTTGTGACATCAAGTGCCATTTTTTTCAACAATTACCTGATAAAAATATTTATCAGTAACAAACATAAAATTACAAAAATGTAGGTATGTTGTGAGAAAATACTTTCTCCCTCAGCCATGAGGAAAGGTAGTAATGAAACTGTCTCTACCAATTCCAATTAAATGCCACATCTTAAGATGCACCATCTACAAGTATATCTTTAAAAAAACTTTCATCAAAATTACAGGAAATAAAGGATTGAAATATAAATGGACAACTTGGCTACATTCACCCTTTTATACTCACAAACGTGAACAAACTAATAATCAAATTAGTAGGAAATTTGGGGTACAGTGCCTTGCTCAGGGGCACATTGTCATGAGACAGGAGGAAGTTGGAATTAAACCTAGCCTAATACTAAAATAAAATTTTGCTAAGTATTTATATAACAAATACACAACGTACTTTGTTAGGGAACTTCATATTGAGTCATATATGATATAATTCATGTTTATTTGATTCAATTAATTTGATTTAGTACATTCCAATTCAGTATAGTCAATAGTCAAAGGAAATGACAGAGTGTAGTTTAGTTATAATACAGTACAGTCAGATACATGGGACCATAAAATTAGTATAATATTGGTTAATGAAAATAGCGGAAATAAACTTTATTGATTTGATGTTTTTTTGTGAGAAACTGAACAGCCTTTTAATCTAATGCAAATTATGCGTTCAACTTGAGAAAAATAAGCACTTTAACAATATTAATATGTTGCTACGTGATATTTGAGTTTCAATATTTAAATTAAATTGGGGAAATAATTTGACATTTCAATGACATTCTAATTTACTGCGATGCAAATTACAACACGTACCAGTGTAGAGCGAGTGATGAATCAGCCAAACACAATGAAGTTTCCAGGAAAAGAACCAGAGTGATACCTCTTCGCAATCCACTAATCTCTAAAGGAGGACTACGTCGGTCCGGGCTGCTGCCACGTCAATGGTTTCGTCATCACTATCAACATAAAACATGGCGACATCTGTCCGAGAAAAGCAAACAGGTGAGCGAAAGTATATATTTTTTCTTCTGGTAGGAACTGCTGTGCGCCAGGAGGGCTGCCACATTACTGGCAGGCTGCTCTGAAAGGCCCGGGTCAGAACCTGGACCTCTGTATATGCCTGTCAGCCTCCTAACCGGCTCACAGCCCGCCTGCTTCACAAGCTAGCCGCCGGCGGAGTCCCTTCCCGTGGCAGCGGCTTCACGGGAGAAACTGCCTTAACTTATCTGCCTCTTACATTAAATTCCTAATAACGAAAGTGTCACCAGCAGTGGCAGTGTGTCAGCTGTTTGCGGTGAATGATTTCAGGCGGAAGAACTAGATGGTCCTAGCCTGCTGCTAACGCTGAAGGCTTCATGTATTTCAAACACAAGTCTTCACGTGAAACTCCTGGATCTACAATGAAATACATCCATGCATATTGTTGCCGAGAATCCCTAAATTATATTTAGGGATAATATAATTTAGGGATATATTATATATAATTATAAATTATATTTCTTTAAGTCGTGGGATGTAAAAGTATAGGTTTAATTCTGATATTTACTTGTGGTCCGACAGTCATCACCACTACCCATAATTTTAAAGGGGACATAAAATGTCCAAACATTTTAGCAGGAATATATCACATTTAATTCATATGGAACATTCTTAGATCTGACACCCAAATATATATACAGCTATCATAGCAGCCAAAGCAATTCAAAATGACTAAAAAGTAAATTCTATAAACTTTCTTTGGTTGCAAATTTAAAACATTTTATTTAAAACAAAAGATGAGAGAGAAGATCACTTACTGTGCACAATTTAGTTCACATTATGCTTATTTCCCCTCACTAGGCTGCTGGTGGGGTAGAGATGATTCAGTTTGCTTAGAACACAGGTCTCAAACTCCAGTCCTCGAGGGCCGCTGTCCTGCAGTTTTTAGATGTGCCACAGGTACAAAACAGTGGAATGAAATGACTTAATTACCTCCTCCTTGTGTAGATCAGTTCTCCAGAGCCTTAATGACCTAATTATTCTATTCAGGTGTGGTGCAGCAGAGGCTCATCTAAAAGTTGCAGGACACCGGCCCTCGAGGACCGGAGTTTGACACCCCTGGCTTAGAACAAACATAATAAAGGGTTCAGGTCCCATAGAGGGCGGCTGGTTGTATCAGAATGTGGTTCTGGATGTCACTGTGGGCCATCAGTACCAGTGTAGCGGAGAGACCTGCCAGCTTTACCCCAGCATCATGGAGTGAGGAACCATACACTGTACTTGATGACCCAGATCTGACAGCTCTACACCAGTCACATCCTGTGTGTCTGAGTGTCTTCCCAACATCCAGACACACAGGATGTGTGTTTTAAACCATAGCAATTATTTGTTTGTCAGGGACGTACGAACTACATTTTTGTTCCTTGACTTTCTACCAAATATTTTCAGCTAATCCCAAAACTATCCATACCTCTATCAGATTTAGTTATTTCTATTCAACCAAGATTTTTAACATACATTTTTATAGATTTTAAAATGGCTTGTTAGAACTATGAAAACTGCCTATGAACTATGAAAAAGTCTTTACATTAATCAAACCTTTATTGTAATTCCAGAATAGCTTTTTGCATATTTTCTCTGGTATTTTGATGATTTATCTCTGGGTTGGAAGGCCTCATTCTCATCACCCTAATCTTTTGATCCCTTCACAGGGAGCTAAAGTCAGACTGATGCTCTCACTCTGGTTGGACCGCTCCAAAACATGAATACTGCCATTCAAAAGAAAGATTTTGGTTAAATGAAAAAATTACTTCCAACCTTACCTGGGATTTGTACAAAGTGGTGCTAATTGTGGTTCTGGAACATTTCGGCTATTTAAATCCGTTCTTAAATTTTGAATTGTTACTTTTTTTAGTTTTTTAAAAAGACACCAAAGTGCTGCTGTTTTTGGTTCCTCTTTGGAATTTCTGTAGGAATAAGATTAGAGAATTACCAGTCCCATGGCAATTACATAAAAGAAATGTAAGGTTCCATATGTCCCAAAGATTTCTCTAAAAACCAAAACCTGTCCTCTATGTACTTTATTTACCAAGAACAGCTTCTGATTTATGTATCTTTTCAGTTCAAGATATTTATGATGAGAAGATGCTCATCTGAGCACTTGTTGAGAGAGTAAATGGTGTCTTTGTGTTTCTGCAGTTGCCTTAAAGCGAATGTTGAACTTCAACACTCCTCCTCTGAAGAACGCAGCAGCTGAGCCAGTATGGAAGGTAACACTTTGGTCACTGGGCAACTCATTTCTCCTTTGCTGGGTCAATTAAAGTCACAGACAAAAAGTTAGTAGGGTGGGATCATTCACACACACATTAAGGGATTGTATGAACACAGAGGCCAAATGAATCTGTCCCTAAATAAATAATGATACAATCCTTCTAGGGGGGCCCTGAGTGCAGTTTTCTGGCCGAACACCAGCCTTTAAAAAGCCTGATCTGCCGATTCCGATTTTGGCTGATGCTGATTTTTTTTTGTCTGAAATGTTAAATACAGCAAGAAAGTTGCAGAGTTGGCAACAGTGGGGTGACTATTATTTACTGCAAATGTGCAGACATGACCTAGGGGGCCTGTCGGTCAGTCAAACGTCTCTCACAGCAGAGGAGAAGAAGACAGTGACTAATATTTAGACCTTTGGCAAGGAAGATAAGAGCGGTGGATAAGATCGGCTTCAGATGGAAGCATCTCAGTCATTCAGGTTAAGGACATGTTTTGTCTAGAAACAGTGTTATGCTTTTTCAGTTTGAAGGGACATGAACAAATCCTCCAAACTAACTTTGTCCAATGATCTAGGATCAAAATGGTGAAGAACAACCCTGTCCCACAGAGCATCTGTGTTCAGGTGACAAAAAGTGAGAAGAGAAAAGAAACAAAGCCAAAAATTGTATCAAAGTTGAGCACTGATAAGCAGAATGGATTGTCATCAATCTAAATGTAACCCCCGAGCTCATATGTAGTATCCCATGGTATAAATGTGGATTTTTTTCAGAATAAAAGTCTTTCATAGATGAGAAATCTATGTTAATCTTCTGTAGGCAGTAGAGTTTTAAAAAAACAAGATGGACGTCAGTTTCAAACCCTTAGCCGCAGTCGTACCGTACAATTGTTTTCTACAAACAAAAGGACACTGTTACTATCAAGCCACCACCACATTTTAGGCTCCCAAGCAGCAGAACAAAGGAGAAACACAACACAGGTCGTCTCATGTCTACATGTCTGATTTTTTTGCAGGTGTTAATATACGACAGATTTGGTCAAGATATCATCTCTCCACTGCTGTCGGTCAAAGAGCTGCGAGACATGGGCATCACCCTTCATCTGTAAGAAACACACGGTTGTATTTTTATTATTTGGACTTGTAACTTCTGACTTGCCTTTATATGGATGCTAACAACTCTAAAATATTTCTGCCTACAGTTATATAAAATTTTTGTCTGATTCTTCTTCATCACTGCTAGGCTTGAGGGAGAGGGCTTTAGAGATGATTAATTTGCATGAGGCAACATGGCTGCTAATAAAGCTGCAGTGATGAGGGTTTTAAAGCCAGGTTCCACCTGCTCAAGGTATTTCAGTCAGTCTTATTGATTTATGTAGACCTGTACAAAACGGTCAGCCAAGTTTTAGCAATATCACCAAAAAAACAAACAAACAAAAAATAAACAAGGAGAAAAAACGTAAAAGTTTGAAATTTGTAATAAAACGTTATAAAGCTACAGAGTATTAAAATCCTTCCTGAATAAATTATTTGTGTTTAATTGCTGCTCTCGTTGTGTTGTTCTTTTAGCATATGGCCTTTTTTGAGTCTGTATGCTCCAGTTAATGATTAATAGATTAGTAAATTAGATTATTTCAATATTCGATTTATCTTATTTAATAGGATTAGTCCTTTTAGGAGTAATTTGGTTAATTCAAATTTTCAACTATCCATTGTTTTGTTTTTTTTTTGCTAATAATTAGTCAAAGACTTAGATCAACTGCAGCTGATGCCCTCTTAATATAAATTAGAAAGGGTTAACTTCATTTTCCACACACAGCTTCTCAATTTGTTTCAGGAAAATAATATCCTGGCAACTATTATGTCTTGAAATTGTACCATTGAAATTAGATGTCTTAAATAGAAAAACATTTTTAATGCTTTTAGGTTTGTTGAAAGGCAAAAATGAAAATTGGTGTTTGGACTAGAAAGGGACAAGAGGTCCCAATCTGCTGGTTAAAATATACTGAGCAGTAATACAAAGTTATGTTTTTTGTAGTATTTATGTAAACAGTGTTCTGCTACACCGTATTTTTGTATGTGTAGGCTTCTTCACTCGGACAGAGATCCTATTCCCGACGTTCCTGCCATCTACTTCCTAATGCCCACAGAGGAGAACATCGACAGGATCTGTCAGGTGCTCCCACATTTTAGCTGTCTGATACCTTGAAACATGACTCAGCTTGATGATTAACTCTAAGTGAAGGCGATGTGTCAGGCTTCATCAGGCCAGATGCTGACTGGGTCTGGGACATATTTGGGAACTATATTTGAGAGAAAGAGGTCTTTTGTGTACATAGAAGATCTTTGAGTTCAGTTCATGCCCAGTGGGGACAAAACAGCTGAAAAATAGTTTTACGTTTAGAATTTTGTTGAGTATATATTCTCAATTTCTGAACCACATTGGATTTAATGGCTAAATAACACTGTGTGACATAGTGTCATTTTGTGTATAACTCTGTGTGTGTGTGTAGGATCTGAGGAGCCAGCTGTATGAGTCGTACTTCCTGAACTTCATCTCTGCCATCAGTCGGAGTAAACTGGAGGACATTGCCAGTGCTGCTCTGGCTGCTAATGCAGTCTGCCAAGTTACCAAGGTAACTGTGCTTAGATCAGCCGTTTTTAGGCTTTGTTAGAGTTCAGTTTGTTTCTGCTGAAAATGTTGTAGACATCTTAATAAAAGTGAACAGATTTTTGAAGGACATTGTGTAACCTAGCAAGCAAATGTCCTGTCTTGTCCTTTCCTTTGATTTACTGTTTGATGTTAGCCATGTGTTAGCTGAATATGTTATGTTTAAACACAGGAGAATCAGATACAAATATGTTCATATCATCAGATGGTATGATATGAATACAGGATGTTAATACAGGATGGTAATAACCTGTATTAACTATATTACAAGTTTTGGATTGACAATGAAAAAATGTAGGGTTGTTTAACCACCACAACAGTCAGTCTGAGTTCTTCTAAAAAACTTTGAGTTATTTAATATAATCCCAGTGGCAGGCCTGCATTTGGTACCTGGGGGTTTATTGACAACATCCAACATCCAGACATTGCAATGTCAGAGTGGTTGATGGGGTAACAGTGACAATGTTCCCAATCCATAAGGGCAGATCTACTCAGTCGAATTCTACACTTTGTGCTCTTACCAAGATCATGCTTTATTATTATTTTTAATATTCTATTTAGATTTCCTAATTGCACGTTCTGAATTATTTGAAAGGTTTGTTGCAGTTTTTTTTTTTTTACATGTTTGACCAAGGAAGCCAACCGTTTGTTTTTGTCAGTTTCTTTATTATTTATTTTACATTGGCTGTTCTACTCCTAATTGCACTGACTGAACAAATGAAAGTTCTAAGTCAATTCAACTAAGATTTTTTTCTATCAGATTGGTATCGACCGATACTTTGCATCAGATGTTGGTATCGATACCTGAAGTGAAGAAATGAATTGGTGCATTCCTGGTTACAAACATATAAGCTACCAATCATTACTATGAGGATGTAATGAGTATGTAATGAACCTGGTATTACATCGGTCCAGTTCAGCCCTGGCATCAGCATCAGTATTGAGGGATCACATGGATCCAGATCTTGATATGAATAGTGTGTATTTTGCAGGTTTTTGATCAGTACCTGAACTTCATCACCCTGGAAGATGACATGTTCATCCTCTGCCACCAAAACAAAGAGCTCATCTCTTATCATGGTAATATATATTAATATACATCTTTTCTTGTTATTTGTCTTTGTGACCTCAGTAATGACACTCCACTTTTCTCACTTGTAACCTGCTTCCAGTCATAGCTCTGAAATAGTTTTTTCCTCTGGGATAGCATGGATTTTTCAGCACTATAACTGGAACTCTGGCTGGAAGCTGTCTGTAGGAGTTGGGGTTTCTAAGTTGTACTGGATGGACCAGACTTTGATCACTCATCCCCTACAATTTCCAGTTTTCTTGGAGTTGCAAATTCTTGTTTTTACCACTTCTGTTTTTTTTCCTCAAAGAATGTAACACATAATAGAGAAAAACATGTGCTGCAGATTCTTTCATTGACTTAGTGGTTTTCTATCCAATAGAAAAGGAAGGAATTTCAAGATTTTTCCCATTTCTACATCAAAGCATCTGCCCCTAACCACTGTCTGATTTTTATTCAAGCTCAAAAGCGAAGTCCAAGTACATTACTTGTAAATTTTGAGGTGTTTTTAAGCAAAAAACAGAAAATAAAAACAAACAAACAATGGGATTCTTATTTTTGATGCATTTATTTAATGAGAAAAACAGTCTTTTATGATGTTCGCCAATCAAAACCAGTCAGGAGAAAATTGGTAAATTCTGATATCTTTTCAATCAATGCTGTTGCATCAATGCTGAACTGAATGTTCGTCTTGGTGAGGTCTCCAGAGAGAGTCAGTGTATAGTCAAGGGATAACAACATCGCATTCTTCATGATGGAGGGCCTGATAAAAACCTGAACAGATGTGATGAGTCTTAAATGTTTTCCAACACTCCGGTCCAGGGATGTAACTGTAGACAGCAACCGTCACTCAGTCATATGAGTGTTTTATTTTGTGTAATTATTTAACCTCAACTTCATGCATAAGGGCTCTGTTGGAATGAAAAGTGAGGTGTTATTTAAACACCATTCAGCTGAGGTCATAAACAACCATTGTGTTGATGTGTGTGCTTTAAAGGAAATGTTGATCTTTCAAACTTCTCATAGCTGCTCCATTATTCCTGAACAACGTTCTAAAAAACATACACAACTGAGTTACAGTTCTGGCTTAGTTAATGTAAACCGTCTCTGCATTTCTTACCTGTGCAGCCATCAACAGAGCAGACATCCAAGACACAGACATGGAGGCCATAATGGACACCATCGTAGACAGTCTCTTTTGTTTCTTTGTTACTCTGGGTGAGTACCATTACATACTGTTAAAGAAGGATCGCTCACACAATGCACACTGATCACCTGCGACTGCAGTTTATTTTGAAAAGGAGATGTAAGAAATTGAAACCATGTCATCAAATTGCATATACATTTAATTTTGCAAATTGAAAGAAAATATAAGGGTTGCACTGATTGCAGTTTTTTTTTTTTTGGCCGATCGAAGATCTTTAAAAAGCGTGATCTTCCAAATCTGATTTTGGCTGATACTGACTTTTTTCAAAGTTGCGAAGTTGGCAATAGATAGGTGACTATTATCATCTGTACAGACATGACCTGGTTGGTCTGTCAGTCAGTTTCTCTCACAGCATTTTGTACGGATAGTGGCTGATTTTCACACCTGTTTGGCGGTAGACATGATCGCTGGATAAGCTCTTGCCCTCACTTTTGTACGACTGGACCAAAGTGCCCTGTTGTTTCATTTATATTGGAACATGTGAACGTTTGCTGTTTTTCAAAGATTTGTCTACTTATTCTTAAGTACTACTAATAAAACTAATTATATATTGTTAAATTGTTTGCGCTGTAGTTATCAGTGATCTCTCAAATCAGTTTCCTGTTTTGCTGTAAATGTTCTTTTCCCTTTGAGATCTAACATGGAAGCTGAGGTTCCTCCGTGTTGCATAATGGTTAGATGTTATGTTCACCTTTACCAAAGCATTTTCCTGTTTAGATGCAGGGTAAAAAATAACTAACTTTATGAAGTTTCTGACACTTAATCAGGGTGTGACACTGTGATTCAGGTGCAGTGCCAATCATCCGATGCCCCAGGGGAAATGCTGCAGAGATGGTGGCTGTGGTAAGTTGTCAGATAAAGCTGGAAACCTGGACTCTTACCTCTGACACTGTTGGAGGAAGTTTTTTAAGTGTTGTGAAGGGAGAAAGTTAAGCATTTCCAATTACATTCCTGATATGCTCCAATATGCCTAATTTATTTTTTTTAATCATATGAGTTTATCAGTTAAACCAAAAATATTCTCAACCCTTTGAATATGAATAGATGGGTTAAAGAGAGATTATTTGGTGTTTCTGTCTGTTTTCTTTCTCTCTAAATGTGTTTCAACAGACCAGGAAGCTTAGAATATTCTGGAATGAAGCATTTGCAGTGAATCTCTTCCACTTTGTTTTCATTTTTATTTTATGCTCTTATCTTTGTCTGCAGTTAAGTTCTCCATTTTCAAAGGATATTATACCCTATTCAACAGGATTTTGTTTAGTAAGGATTTCCAACAGATTGATGTTTTTTCTGTATATTGTGTTGTGTGTACAGAAGCTGGATAAAAAGCTCCGTGAGAACCTGCGGGACGCCAGAAATAGTCTGTTTACCGGAGACAGTATGACTGCCGGACAGTTCAGGTCGGTGAACAGTAGAATGTTTTTTATATTAAACTAGATTTTAATTCATCATTACAATCGTTGAGTTGCTCAAATTAATGACAATGCAGCTAATGTGAATTTTTAACTTTATATTACAGGTTAGCATTTTACATTTCAGTATCGTCACTGTTGTGGTAGCTGATTTGTACCACAGTGTAAATATCAACAGAACCAGCTTTCATCTGTCACTCACTCTGTGTAACATAATTATTAGCAACCACTAGCACATTTAGCTTGGGAAGCATAACTTACTAGATGGATATTTAGGGCTGAACGTGATGGAGGGCTTGTAAAGTGTTAATAAATGCTCCCTGAACTATGAGGAAGAAAGAGAGACAGAACTAACGTACTATCCCAAATTTAATTTCTGATTTTAATTTTTTTTTTTTTAAATTCCCTCAAACTTTTCCCTTAAAAAATTACAGACAATATCTTCAAAAACTTGCTATTATTTAAATCTTTTGTTCTGTGTGCTGACCTGAATGTATAGTTGAAATAAATATGAGCTGTAAAACACACTTGCCAAAATAGATGGTAGTTGCTGTGTGGCCTGACATCACTCTGAGTTATGGAAACTCAGAGAGCATTGATGGAAAAAAATCTGATTTTCCAAAAATGTAATTCTCAAAAACAGAAACATGTATTTATTGCCCAGCACTAGGTTGATTTTAACAACAGCGTAGAGCTAATGAATAAATATTTGAGCAAAAAATACAAGCTGCTGAAAAAAACTTTGGTTGTTTAAATCTGAAACTTGAAAATACAAAAGATGCTTACTAGAAAGAGATGATGTGATGTTCTGTAACAGGTCAGACATGTTGCTCTGTGATCTCCATAACCCATGATCGATTTGGTCCTTACCAGTTTCCAGAGACCCCTTCTGGTTCTAGCAGACCGCAACATGGACATGGCCACGCCCCTTCACCACACCTGGACCTATCAGGCCCTGATCCATGATGTCCTGGTGAGTTATGAGTAAAATGTTTCATGTTACAGTGTACTTGTAATGCAGAAGAAACTGCATTAAAAATTACATTTACAGATAGATCAGTTAATCAGTGATTTCTTTGTTGTTTTTTTTATGCAGGACCGTTTTATACTAAAACCTTTTACAGGGTCTCAGCTCTTGGTAGACATGCAGACAAAACATGACCCGTTTTCTGTGTCCATCAGGACTTCCATCTGAATAGGGTGATGATGGAGGAGGGAGCGGGGACCGATCCATCACAGGCTGGCGCCAGACCAAAGAAAAAGACCAAGAAGACGTATGACCTCACTGCTGCTGATACGTTCTGGCAGAAGCACAAGGGCAGGTCAGTTCCTAAGCTACATGTTTCACAAACATCACCAGGAGCTTTAACTGCCATTTTCTAAATCAAGTTTAGAACAGTTTGACTTTAAACTTCACTTAGCTTGTACCTTAATGTCTAGATGAGAGCTAGATGATTCTGTTCTGTCCTGAAGTTAATAAGTGATTGTTTTTCCAGTATTTCTGAGGTCATTAAAGGGACAGTCCTCCTCCTTCACTCTAGCCAGCAGCAATTAGCAAACATCTGGTGGAACTGCTCATCTGCTGAGTTATAGAAGCTACCTCTCAGTGCAATGCTGATTAAAGATGTTGTTACAGGATTACAACGTAACAGTGTACAATATATATATCAAAAATAACATATACATAATTTTTGATATATATAGAATTTTTTTTAACAGCTGAAGTTAACATAGTTGCTTCATTGTGCTTTAAAATGGCGCCGCCTGCCTGGAGAGCACATAATTCTGCCCCTTTAATTACTGAGGTTTCTGACACTGTTTGGTTTCTATATCTTTTTTTTTTTTTTTAATTAAAAAAAACACATGTTGTCTGTCTGTTGCCATGTTGCTGTTTTTCTAACAGTCCATTCCCAGAGGTGGCGGAGTCGGTCCAGGAAGAGCTTGATGCATACAGAGCCCAGGAAGACGAGGTCAAACGGCTGAAAAGCATTATGGTCAGCTTCACACAAACACACACGCAACACCTGAAAACGACTCTTTATTGAAATTTTTCACGGTCTGACACTGATTGAGGTTTACTAACAACAGATGTGTTGCTTCTCCAGGGTCTGGATGGCGAGGATGAAGGAGCCATCAGCATGTTGTCAGACAACACAGCCAAGCTCACCTCAGCCGTCAGGTGAGAAGAAACAGAGAGTAGGAGAGCGATGCTTTAAACTATCATTTAATCTCCGTCTAGATTCATGTCACTTTGCTTTAATAGAAACATCATAGAATGAGTAGAAACAGGAAGTTAAATTTAGCACATCTGTAACTCTTTAAAATGTTATGTTATCTAAGTCTAATCCAGACCGTCCTGGATTTCCTGATTGTTTTGTGTGATTTATTTTTATTTTTATTTCTTTTGCAATAAAACCACTCATTTTGTGGTGCTACTTCAGAAATATTTGCAAGAAGTTTTTCATTTTTTTCCCTCTCACTTCGAAGTAAAAATTAGAGCAAAGAAACGCAGGAATCTGTTGACATTTTTTTTCTTATTATTTTCTGCAATCGCAGAATCACAAAAATCTTTCTGGATGTCTGATCCTATCAGAGTAATAAGACCAGGCAGGGGCTGAGTAACTGAAAGGTTGAGTTAGTTACAACGTACCTTTCTCCAAATGGATGAAATTCTCTAATTGAACCAAAGGTTTTTAGAGATTACAAGGCATTCCTCATTTTGCTAATATCCTCCTGGAGCTACGTGACTGAGGTTATATCACAGAAAGAATCATGGAAATGTGTATTCTGGATTTCAGCGGCCTTTTTCTTCCTTTTTCCCCCCACTGTTTGATGTCTGCCAACAACTCATAGTCTGTATTTTTAAATCAGTTTGGAAGACGTTCAGTACAATGTCTTTGTCTTTCTAATGCAAAACGTCTTTAGAAAAATGTCCCTTGTGAGAAATTCAATGTCATTTTTAGCATTAATGTATTGTTCCATTGTCCTGTTGCCTCCAGCTCTCTGCCTGAGCTCCTGGAGAAGAAAAGACTGATTGATCTTCACACAAACGTTGCCACTGCCGTCCTCGACCACATTAAGGTACCGCAGGGCTGTTTGAAACCTGAACATACCAACACATTACCTGGTTTTGGGACCTAAAATTTCTAAAGGTTTTTTTGCAAAAACACCAAAATCTTACAAAGTATTTTTTAATCTAGTTTTTAGGTCAAATATCTTGGTACATTTGAAACGAGACAAAACTAACGTACAAGTATCTTTTCTGTAAGCTTGTTTTAAGTAAATAATTCTTGACAGTAGATAAAAAGTACTTGATCCACTGGCTGAATATTTAGCTTGTACAAACAGATTTTTTTCCATGTGATGGGCGAAAAATCTGCTGGCATTTTTTGATCAATATTATAGAATTATTGACTTAAAACAAGCTCCTTTGTCTTTTTTTTTGCTTCATCAGAAAATCTGCCTGGTCATTGCTGTAAACACAGGCATATTCTCTAAAATATCAACAACCAGTGGGTCAGACTGCTGGTGGTGTCAGTTCTTCAGTGAGTTGAGGTGTGAGATTTGTTCCTTCATACTGACTTCATTCTGTTTTTGTCATCAGAGTCGTAAATTGGATGTTTACTTTGAGTATGAAGAGAAGCTGATGAGCAAATCAACCATAGACAAGTCACTGCTGGACGTCATCGGTGACCCAGACGGTATACACACACACACACACACACACACCCACCCCCTCACTTCATAAATGTTTGTACATGTTGTGTGTTCATAAAGTACTGAGAATGTGTGTGAATGTTTCTGTTGGACAGCGGGGACTCCAGAGGATAAAATGAGACTCTTCCTCATCTACTACATCACAGCTCAGCAGGTTCCTTCAGAGGTAACACACTCCGCCCAACACACTGGCCTTTGGTCACACACTTAGCATTAAAGCTGCACTATGGAACTTTTATAAAATATCTGGGTTTTTTTACATATTTGTTAAAACTGTCACTGTGTTGTGACAGTATAATATGAGACAGGGAATCGGTGAACAAATGGAGCTCCTCTGCCTTTTCCCTGTGGTCCTGCTGCCGTCTGCAGAAATACAGTCAAAAACAACCAATCACAGCCAGGAGGCGGGTCTTAGCGCTGTCAATCATCCTCATGGGACTGCTCACACCCTCCCCAATGCTCTCTGTTATGTTATAGCTAGTTGTCCTGAATGCTGAAGCCAGTTACCATGGCCACCAGCGGTGGCGGAAAAATGGTTTTTCTGGAACAGGAAGTTGTTCTCCTTCATGAGGGTGACTGACAGCGCTAAGACCTTTAAATTCTGTTGTAAGGTTCTAAAGCTGTGAGAAATCCTAATGTTCATGTATGTTAGTAACTTTGCTCTGTGTGTGTTTTTGTAGACTGATTTGGAGCAGTATAGGAAGGCTTTGTTGGACGCAGGCTGTGACCTTTCACCTCTAAACTACATCAAACAATGGAAGTAAGTACTTAGCTTCTCTTCATCTGTTACTTTAACAGACTGTTGAATACTGATTGAGTTGACATGAAGTCACTGTACAAAGGGAAAAATAAATTAGTTTAATGAAGATAAATCCTCCAAGCAGTTTGATCACAGATTGGCTGTTTGTGGTTATGGTTTAAATATTGGTTGGAACAAGTTGGTTCTCAAGGGCAGAGAAATGCGATGAGACGACTCAAACAAAGTTATTCTGGCCACAAAATTTTCACACTGCACAAAAACCCAGACCCAGGACTCCGTCATCATCTCTCCCACTGCAGCACACAACCTTCATATTTCTATGAAACTCGTTTAAGAAAATATTCTTCAAGAGCGCTGACACCAGGAGTGTTGTTATTTCAACCCTGCAGCTCTGGCATTTTTCTGTTCTCTTTTAGTACAAAGGACTTTTCAATCAGCGTCTCCTGAATTTTGTGACAAATTTGTAAAAATGTTCTTTGTTCTTTGTTGGTGGAACATTAAAAGTAAAGTTGGTTGTGTTGGTTGCTCACTTTGTGTTTACGGGTTTCTCCTCAGGGCTTTTACCAAAATGGCTTCCGGCCCAGCAAACTACGGCAACAGTGGAGTCAAACCGATGGGGTAACCCGCCTTCACTCTGCTGCTCATTCTGACAGTGTTTTGTTAAGCCAGCCTGTTTTATGTGTACTGATAAGGATTTTACTTTGGACATTAGATTTTAAGTCTTTCCAATGGTACTTATTTTTGTTGGTATGTAGTTTTTGATTAAAATATGATTAATTACAGATTCTGCAATTACTTGATAAAAAGTTTTCAGTCACAGCACGACCTTTCACCTTTATTTTACTATATTTCACAAAAGAAGGCTTAATACCCGGACTATTGAGCTCCCATGAATATAAGCTGTAACCACTGACTTTAAGAAGAAAACCTTTCTGAAGATTGTCTGTAACACAGCTGCTGTTTTTCCGTTTGAGTCCTTTTCTTGAGGAAAACTTAAAGTCTTCATGTATTTGATGTTGTAGCTGCCTGATTGAAGCTGGTTAGAGGAAGTACGTTAGCTTAACGCTGTCCTCCTCTGCTGCTCCAGGCTGTTCTCCAGAGTCATGAATACTGGCTCTCAGTTTGTCATGGAGGGAGTGAAGAACCTGGTGCTCAAACAGCATGTGAGTCAAATGTGTTTAGTTACTTAAAGACCAGCAAGAAAACTGTCATCAGACGGCAGGAAGTCATTAAGACTTATTTAGATCAGTCTTCATCTCTTTATTTTTAAACAGTCGAGTTTAGACATGAACAAATGTGCTTTACCTGAACCTGGACAATATGTCAGGTTATTTTATTGTGCTGTTTAACACACAACAGGGAAAATGTTCACTTTTCTTAGTTTGGGAACCAGTAAACAGACAGAACGCAACCTGGCTTTGCAATGTAGCAGCTTCAGTCTGATGTTTCTCATGTTTTGGGATTTACTGAAATTTTGTTAGCTTTTTTTATTTTTATTTTTTTTGTAACATGAACATTTCAACTTTGAATTCATCAAATCCAACAATGGTATTTGTAAATGTGTACAAAAATCGTTTTACTGAAACTTAAACAACTTGTGTTATTTTCAGAACCTTCCAGTCACTCGGATCGTGGACAACCTGATGGAAATGAAATCTCATCCTGTGAGTTTTTGTTGCTTTGCTGAAGATGAAAAATAAATATTGGTTGTTCATTTTGGCCCAGTTTTATTATTCGGACTGATACCAATATGTTAAGAGATAACGGATCCTGATCCTGACATTGTTCATCCCTAGTTCAAAATGTAGGTTGTGTGCATCTACAGCGTTTTCATAATTGTCATCTCTCTGTTTATGATGTTGTTTCTTTCGTTCAGGAAACTGATGATTATCGCTACTTTGACCCCAAGATGCTGCGGGGTAGCGAGAGGTAGGACAAGAATCAGCAACTCCCTTAACAGATGAACAGAAACAGACGGGCGCTGTGCCGACTGTCTCATCATCTCACTCACTTCTTTTTCAGCTCCATTCCCAGGAACAAAAATCCATTTCAGGAGGTACGTTTAGTGTCTGGTACAACGATGGATTCCTTTTCATTCCCAGAACAAGATGGATTTATACTCAGAAAGTTAGATTTAGTGTAAAGGGTCAGTTAGATGGTAAATCATCTCCATCAATGTTATTTTAAAGCATATGACAGAAAACCAGTAAATCAGAATTATTGATTATCTGTAGTTTGATCCTGTTTTCCTGTAAACTTTGGACTCAGCTGGTCAGCAAGCCACCACCACCCTCTGATGCTGTTTTATCTTTTTTATTTAAACATAACCTGTTTGGTGTTGTG
This sequence comes from Xiphophorus hellerii, assembly GCF_003331165.1. NCBI lineage: Eukaryota > Metazoa > Chordata > Actinopteri > Cyprinodontiformes > Poeciliidae > Xiphophorus > Xiphophorus hellerii. Next base: position 26,697,294 of record NC_045690.1, read on the forward strand.
CTGTATGTGTGGATGTGATCATGTGTTGGATGTGTGTGTTGCTTTCCTCTGTGCCTCACTGAGATCTTGTGTGTTTCAGGCCATCGTGTTTGTGGTTGGAGGAGGAAACTACATCGAGTACCAGAACCTGGTGGACTACGCTAAGGTTAGCCGCGTTAGCAGAGCTAAGATTCTTGTTTAACAAATTAGTGTTTCATGAAGCTAACATTTTGGTTAGCTATCTACACAATCAGCTAATTGTAGCCATCTACAGTTAGCTGATTTGTAGTTTAAACATTCTCCATTAAAGCCATTTTGAAAAATTTCCACCAGAACAAGGAAACGCATAACCAAAAATATAAATATGATTTCTATCATTCAAAATATGTGGCTATGATTTGACACCAAACGTATAAATTGGCAATTTCAGTGCAAAAACACATTTTCCATGACAACGGTGACCGTCTGGAAAAATCTAAACGTGATTTCTATGGCTCCAGTTATGTATGATTCAACACCACCGTGGAAAATGTCTGCCATCTTTCAGTGGCTAAAGTTTTTTTTTTTAAATTTTAATGATTCCCTAGGAACATCTGTGCCACGTTATGTTCTTGTTCATACAGTTACCTGCTGCGCTGTAACTCCTTTTTCACAGCTCTGTATGTCAGGTCATCAGTAGTTCTGTAAGGTAATAAAAATAGTCGTGTTACCAAAACCATAAACAATGACTGGGCCAGAATTCCCAGAGAGTAAGAGCCGGGTCCAAACATCAACATCCATCTTCAGAAGATGAAGCCTCATCTTCTGTTACATTTTACCAGCTGTGCTAGAAATGTTCAGGAAACTCTGTGGATTCGTTTCCTGTCTTGATGTTTTGCTTTCTAACCACGTAAAAATCCTCTTGGTCTTTTCTTATTTTTCAGTCAAAACCGGGGAGGAAGGTGGTTTACGGCTGCAGTGAGCTCTTCAACGCAGCTCAGTTCATGAAGCAGGTCAGCACACACACCACTACTGTTCACCTGCTGCATGACTAGTGTGTGTGTGTTGTTGCCCCCTACTGACTGCCTCTTTCTTCTTTTTCTCAGCTCTCTCAACTTGGACAGAAGTGACCTGTGCACCAATAAAACCGATCCTCCTGTCTACTAGCTAACCTGTTTTATATCAGCTCTCTTCTGTAAATGGACTAAATATTTCTGTCTTTGTAAATCTGCTCCATCCACTCATTCCTAATAAACCTGAACAGTCTGAAGTCGCTGCTGCTTCCGAGTCATTAGAGTAAACCAGCAGTTTTTCTCTGAGCAGCAGCAAACCGGACGCCGACTTTTAGTGTGGAAAAAGGTAAAAACCAAAAACGTTTTTAATCATTACAAAGAAACCAGAACAGCAAAACGGAAACTTCTGGAACTTTTCTTAGCGTTCTGCTGGAGCGCAGTAATAGTCTCCACACAAGAAGTGAAGCAGCAAACTGTACAGGTACAACATTTATTACTCATAATAGACATTTTATATACATTAACAACTGCTGTATTCTGCTCTGTGGTACAGTTCTGAAAAACGGTTCAGTTTATAAAAAAAAAAAATCTAAACTGCATTTTTCTTGTTTTCATGGGAAGACTACAAAAAATATTTTATTAACCATGCTTCAGACACACAGAGTTAAAAAGTTGATCTTAGTCTTATTTAAAACAAAAGCATTTATTTGGACTTGTGATCAACCAGAAGCCACTCAGGTTAGGAACTCTTCAAACAAACAAAACGTCAAACTAAAACTGTGCATCAGAACAAAGCACAACAATGAAGTCACATTCTAAAAGGTGGCTACTCAAAGACCACTTTTTCTAGGAGCTCCAATGGGCTGCTTTCTGCTAAAAACACACTCTAGATGTGTGTGTCTGTGTGTGCGAGGTCAGTAACATCTGCAGAAACACACAGGAGCCAAACACTGACAGAGGTGACGTGAGGATGAGGAGTCGGTCGGCCCCGAAGAACAGCTGGGTTCAGGCTGAGCAGGTCACTAAACGTCTCGTCACTGGAAAACGACTTCAGTTGGATCAGCGACACCAGAAATAAAAACTCAGTGGTTCAGACCAGGGGCGTCCAAACCTTCTCTCAAACGTAATCACAGGCCAAGAAATACAAAATAAATAAATACTACAATCCAACAAATAAAGTGGTCAGATTTCCCCCCCCCCCCCCCAAGAAAAAAGATGTTCTTCACCATAGATCCAAAACTTAAAGAATTTACACGTTTGCACATTTATGACACCAGCGTTCCAATTCTTTGGGCTTTGGACAAATTTATCGAACAATTTATTCTCTATAATGGGAACAGGATTTGTGTCCCTTTCAAAACACTTGTCAATATTTAACCAAGTTTCATAAATAAAGACAATTTGGGTTCAGCATGAAGTAAAAGTTTCTGGATAAATGTGGTTCTGCTTATTATGCAAGCTTGGTTGTAAAAATGAATATTTTATTTTGCACTTTACATTTTCCATCGTAAGAAAATGATGTTGACAATTTTCCCCTGATTTAAAAACAAAAACAAAAAGAAGCTCAGCCCACACAAAAATCAGTCCAAGGGCCACAAATGGCCCCCGGGCCACTCGTTGGACACCCCTGATTTAGACATTGAGTTTACAGTTTGGATCCATATTTCAGACATTTTTGATGTAAAAAGTCAGAAGAAATATTCTGTTATTTAAATAGATCAGGTATTTTAGGTCAGGCTGATAGATTTTTGTACTGTTATTTTTCCAGCTTCAGAGGGAGAATCTTTGACTTGACACTCATTTTATCCGATTTCTCTTTCTGAACTATGAGAACAGCAGATTATTTCTGGCTCTGCTGCTGTAATCAGCCGGTAATTCTTCCCATCAGGACCAGAGGTGTCATAACACCAGTGTGAGAGCAGCTGCTGTCTAACAGTATAACATGGTGCTGACCTGTGTCTGTTCTTTACATACCTGATTTCAATAACATTTAGGTTCTTATTAAACCATCCATCCAGTGTGTTTCATCTGAACCGTTCTCCTTTCATCCGTGTGACTTCTGCTCTTTAATCTGTGGCAGTGAAGTTAGAGTCACCGAGCGACGGTTAGTCTGTGAGCGTTGGCATGGCCGACAGGACAGCTCCTCCGCTCCAGTAACAATATTTCTATAAAAAGGATTATAAAAACTAGATTTTTTTTTGTCTCTTTCACACAAACAAAAATACTCAGCTTTAGACGCGGGGCTGCGCTCGGCGTTCCGAGCAGCTCCACCCTCGTCAGATTTTTCACCAACCATGATCGCTCGGCAGGTTTTTCCAACACACAAACTCACTCATGTTGGGTTTTTTTTCCATTTCTTAATTTAAATTTCTTCAAAACTGTACAACTGCTAAAACATTTTCCTGGCAACATCAGCACATTTAAATATTTTTCTTTTTTTCTTTTTTTTAAAAAAGGAGAGAAACCAGAGATCAAACATCAGATGTTCACTTCAGTCCAGACTTTGTCTCCGTAGGTTTAAAGGAAAAATCCCCCATTTGTCTGTCAGGTTCAGTGATTCTCAGGCTGAGCTTCAGAAAGTTAAAGGAAAAATAATTACCCAAACTTTTAGATATGAACATTAAACAAACTGGCTCTATTAGTTCAGATCATTTAGTGCTTCTGCTTCTTTAGTGTCCTGATAGATGTTAGCACCCCCTGCTGGCTCCTTTACACACTGCTGATGCACTTTTAATGCTTACCACTGTGAAGGCAAATGTTATGTCACGGATTACTGACAAAAGACAAAAAAAAGGATTTTTAGTATTTTTTTCTCTCAAAGATAACTTCTTTAAACTGAACCTCCACACCACTAGGGGCAGCAGCAACTCAACCTGTCAGTTCCAGCCTGAGCTTTCCTAGTGACCTCATACAAACAGGAAGCAGCACATGAACTTAAAGTGTTTCATAAAGATGTCAATAACAGGTGAAGCAGAAAACAAACATCTGCTTTTTGAAGTGGGGTTATGTTGAGAGTAGTCAATATCTTCCCTGCAGTGGGGAACGTTCAGTATCTCTCTTGTTCTGCAGTTTATGTTGCTTCATAAACTGCAGAATAAACAGTATAGAAATCCTGATGTAGAATCAGGACGTGTCTTTACTTTTCCTGTGATGCCGCCATCTTGTTCTTTATTTTTTTTAAAACAGCCCGACTAGGGGCTGAAGGTAAATGATTTTGGTCAAAAATGTGTCAGCTGATTAGCTGTTAAGCGTTACCTGATGTTAATTCATATTACTGAGTCAGTGCTGAGTCTGCTGCAGCAGTGACTCAGTAATACGAGTCACTGTCAGTCAGCTAACATTTCAGTGTTGGCTGACTGAATTCTGCAGCAGTGTGTCTGAAGATGAAGGATTTCGTTTTTACACCCAGTTTGATTGGGAATAGCATTTCACTTTGTTGAAAACCAGAATTAGATTTCTGGCTTGCCACTGGTTAGAGCCTGTGAGCACAGTTATGTAAAGATCCAACCAGTCAGATGGACTGGTAGAATGGTTAATTATCAGGAAATCCCCACTAGGGATGCATGATATATCGGTATCAGCCGATGTTAGCCACATTTTATCAAATTGGTATCTGTCCGATAAAACTGGACTGATTAATAACCGATGTTTACTGCTGTCTAGTTGCTGTTTGTGTTTCAGGAGAACGCGGTTGGCCACATTCAGTCATGTGACAGTGAAGCAGTGCAGGACTGTGGGGACTTTAGTTAGAGCAGCAGTCACAGTGACTGTGTAACTGCTTTTACACTGGATTGAAACACGTAGGAAATATATATATATATATATATGTATATATATAAAAATATTGGTAAATATATTATTGGTCCCTACTCTCCACAGTAGCCCATTTCAAAACTTCAGATCCGTCTCCCCACACGATCCCTGCTGTCAGAGTTTTTGGTTCTTCAGGCTGAATGAATAATCAGCAGAAGGTTCTGTTAAGAGGACAGAACCGTTTAGGACGAAACACTGAGTTTCTACATACCAAGTTGTGAAAAACTGATCAAATCAGAAGTAACAGTTTAATTCTTGCTGCATCACTAAACCACATCTGTCCCTGGCGTTGATCTGATCAGACACGTTTCCTTGTCATTTCTCTCTTCTCTAAGCAGACAGCTTGATGAGCCCTGACTTTATGTGAAGATGGATTCTTCAGTAAACGTAGCTGCACTGTAAAGCTGAATGAGTCTGGAAAGCAGTCAGAACTTCATCCTTCACTCAGAAATAACATGAAAGCAGTGATAAAGTTAATCATTTCAGACTTGATTCTTCCAAGTGAAACTTTGTTGCTACGGAGAACTTAAAGGACCAAAAAGGTCATTTTGACTGCAGACGTCTAGCTACTGTAACAGTAAAATGTAAAGAATTCATCCTTTGAAATTGATAACAGTAAAGATGATGAAAACACAAATCACTGTTAGACATTTTAACTAATTTACTGGCTGCCTTCCTGTGAGTGGATGGTTTAAAACTAAAAATCCCATGATGCAATGTTTGACCATGGCACAAATAAGGAGGTGACAGTGATGGAGACTGAGCCAAAGAGTTGATGGGATGGACGGAATCTGGCAGCAGAGAGGAGCAGCTCCACTCATCAGCTGCATTTGGGGGGATTTTTCCTTTAACGTTCCTACGTCTGCATGTGGAGATTGCACTAGAGTTCAACATGACGAGGAGGCCGGGCCGGCCACGGTCAGCCTGCTGGACACCGCCTTAGAGAGGGAACTGACTGGCCAGGTCAGACGCGCTCCATTCAGTGGGCAAAGGCGGCGGCGCAGGGCGGCTGCGTGTGTGTGGGCGTCTCAGTCTGCTGCTGCTTTCAGATGGATGTGAACAGACCTGAATCCTGGCTACGTCTGACTTGGAGCCCGCGGCGCGGTGCGGCGCTGTGCTGCTCCTCTCCTCTATACGTAGACTCTGGCCAGGGCGTCGGCTCCGGCGGAGGCGATGTAGGCTTTGGACGGGTGAAAGGTCACGTCGTAGATGGCCTCTTCGCTCTTCTTACGGTGAGCCGTGATCTCCTGCACGCACGTTTTACTGTCCAGGTTCCAGAGCCGCAGGGAGCAGTCGTGACCTGAGGCGGAGAAGAGGAGACATGTTGGTCGACCGAACCGCCGCTTCACTCCGCATGGTTCCAGTTACTTCAGCTGAAGCTACGGACGCACCGATCCACTGACTTCACTACCGGTACCCCTAAGTTTAGTATCGGTCGATCCCGATCCAATACAGAAAAACTGCTGAATCAACTTAAAATGTTTCTTTTTTAAACAGACATTAATTTACACAATTACATGTTCATTTGTTAATTCTGCAGCAGTTCAGCACATTTAACACACCAACAGCTTCACAACCCTGCTGGGCCCAACCTTTTTAAAAAGACACTGTTATAAACAGTCTGACACCTGGAACTGCTCTGAGCTTTATGAGACGTTAGGAGACTTACTGCCAGAGATCAAGTAGATCCCGTTAGGATCCACGGCCAGACTGGTCACTGCGTCCAGATGGGCCACCATGGCGTGGATCATTTTACCTGCATAGAGGACAAACTCCTTCAGATGGGGCTGAAAATTCATCTATGCAACATTATAGCAATTCACCTCACAAGTTTTAGTAAAACCTATTTATTCTAGAGACACATTGATCACAATTTGAAAGTTCATTCCTTTCTGTTGTTTTTTTTTTTTTTTAGCCTTCCTGCTACCAGCAGCTAGCCTGAGGCCTGGAGCAGATCACATCTCTTCAACATTTAATAATAATAATTAAAAAAACTACGAAAAACCGAGAGCGTCCTCTTTATGAGAGAATTATTAAACAACAGTGTCTTCTGTCAGAAGCCTCTTTAGATACAATGCGACACAGGCTGCTGAAGGACATCCTTCCTGCACACAAGAAGGATCTATAGTAGACATTATATGTTCTGTCTAGTTGGTATTAATTTCATTTTAAATTTGAGGTCCTGTTGAGTTCATTAAATCTGTTATATTCTTTATATTAGGAGTAGGAATGTAAGATCTATCTATATTAGTGACTGATGTCACTGGAAATGATATCAGTCATTCTTTAACATTCTCTATCAGTCAAACAAAACTTTGCTGATGTTTATTTCCATCTTGCTGCCATTTCTTTCTAATGGAGGAAGAGAAAGAGGCTGGTCATGTGACAGTGAGTCATGGTGCGTTTACAGACTGTGTGGAATTTTCAGGGTTTTTTTTAACAACAAATGGTGACATTCTGTTCCTCTCTCCTGCAGCTGTATACGTTCCACTTTATAAATTGACAAAAGACGAGAGCAATAATATTGTTAAAAGTCAGAATAATAGAACAATCAGTATATTAAGAGAAAATAATAAAAGAGATAAAAAATTATAATAAATCAATAAAATCCCCTCTGTTTGTGTTGCTCCAGGTGGAACCCGGCGGTCAGCAGACTGACCTGACTTGTTATCGAAGAACTTGATGTGGCGATCCTCGTGAGCTGTGATGGTGACGGGCAGCGTGGGGTGACTCACCACTTTATTGATGTGATTCAAACCCGGGACGGCTGAGCGGGGCGGGAGAGGAAAGGTCAGAGGTGACAGGTTATGGAGATGAATGTCAGTGACCAGAGTGAACCTTACTGCTGTCTCCTTGACCCTTCAGCACCAGCGCAGTCTGGGACGTTTCCAGGTCGTATATCGCCACGTCTCCGTTGTTAAAGGATGCCACCATGTGGGCGGGGTCACAACCGTTGAAGTCTACGGCTGTGGGGATTCCGTGCTCTGCAGAGAGGGAAGCAAGGCAGGAAGTTCTGCTCAGTTACTTCCTGCTCCGTTCTGCTGAACTCATAATTAATCTGGTATAATCTACAGATGTACCGATCCAATATCAATATCTGTATTGGTCCTGATCGAGAAAAAATTCTAGATCGGGTATTGTGGCTATGTTTCCAATCCATAAAGGCAGATCTACTCACTTAAATTCTATGCTTTGTGCTCTGAGTGATGTTATGATTTATTATTTATTTTACATTATATTTAGAATTCATAACTGCTCTTTCTGGTTTGTTTCAGTTTATTTTTACATGTATGGCCAAAATAGTCAACCTATTGTTTTTATCAGTTTCAGTTTCTTTGTTACTTATTTCCCATTGGCTGTTCTATTCCTAACTGTACTGACTGAACAAATTAAAGTAGTTTTGTCATGTTTGACCAGCTAGTGAAGCTGTTGGTGTATTTAGCTGTTCTGGTGCAGAGTTAGCAAATTAATTTGTAATGCAGAACACATACTGTATGTCTGTGTTTAAAAAAAGAAATATTTAAAGTCAGTTGAGCTGTTTTTCTGTATTGGATCGGTATTGGCTGATACAAAATCTCAGATATCGGTATCAGAAGTGGATCGGTGCATCCTTAGTGTAATCTGGCTCTCACCATGGTTTGTGTTGAAAGTGCTGATGCAGGGGTCTTTCTCCACAGTGTTCCACAGCTTAACGGTTCCGTCAGCGGAACAGGACAGGAGGCGGTTCTTGATGCCGCTGTAAGCCAATCCCCACACGGCGTCGGCGTGACCCAGCAGCGACCCCGCCAGGACGCTGCAATCTGCCAGCAGCACAACAGGAAACTATAGGAGGGATTTTTTTGCTTTGCTACAGCTTAACTTCTGATTTCACTGTAAGGCACCATCTGAACAGTTTCTTCATTGATTCCACTAAATCACAGGTGTCAAACTCCAGTCCTCGAGGGCCGCTGTCCTGCAGTTTTTAGATGTGCCACTGGTACAAAGCACTGGAATGAAATGGCTTAATTACCTCCTCCTTGTGTAGATCAGTTCTCCAGAGTCTTGCTAATGACCTAATTATTCTGTTCAGGTGTGGTGCAGCAGAGGCACATCTAAAAGTTGCAGGACTGCGGCCCTCGAGGACTGGAGTTTGACACCCCTGCACTAAATAAAGAATAGAGTGGATCCAAGAACCAATGAATCAATGTGTCTGTAGAAAACAATGTAAAAAAGCTGCAGATTTAAATTGGGAGGCTTTTATACACAGTTTTCTGATGACTTCACACAGAGCTGCAGATTGGTCCTGCTGAACCTTCATCAACCATTCATGTTGAATTCAGGCTGAAACGATTAAATGGATCAATTGTGATGAATTGATTATTGAAATAATCGTCAACTATTTTCGTAATCAGTTTTAGCTTTACCTGATTCATATCCTGTAAAAATAAATATCCTACCTTTCGCTGTCCAGTTAGTAATCAACCATTAGCTGCTGATTCATCCTTTGATACAAATGATCAAGAGTTCACTAAAGGAATGCTGTTATTACATTTTAGCCAGTAAAATAATTCTTATTTAAAATAGGAGTTTAATTATTTATCACCACATTTTAATATATTTCTAATATTGTACAAAAGACTTAAGTGGCTAAATAAAAAAATCTCCAGAATGTAGCAACTTTTTTATCCGATTTTATCAGAATAATTGATCACCTGAAGTAATCGTTAGCTAGTTCATCTTAGTTCATCTAAAGATGAACTAAGATGAACTAAATCTTCTCAGCTTGAAGAAGATCAAAACAATAAGAACTGTTTTCCAAGATGGCCGACTGTGCTGCTAAAAGTCAAACTTTTCACTCAACATTCTGCAGAAATCCACAAAGTTTCTGATTTAAATGTTAAAGACCAGAGAACAGGGAGCTGATCAGCAGTGATCCAGTGGATCACGTCAGTACCGTAGGTGTCATATGGGTCGACGTTAGAGCTGGGGATGTTCCACCACTGGATGGTGGAGTCGATGCCTCCACTGAAACACTGCTCACCGCTGGAGGTCATGGCCAAGGACAGAACCGGGCCACTGGAAAGGAAAAGACGGACATAAATTAAAATATTCTTTCAGGAAATAAACTCTCTATTAATAACGGTAAGTTATGGTGATCTTTCAACAACCAGGCTGGATTCTTTTGCCTTGAAAGTTGAATCTCTTCAACAGATCTATGCTGTTATTTTGATGAAGTTCAAAACTTTAACCTATTGAAGGTTTGTTCTCTCATATTTTAAAAACTTTCTAATACAATTTTATTTTAAAAAATAATCATTGGATGGATGGATGCTGACGACCGCACCTGGAGTAAAGTCACAAACATGATGTTCTAGACTTCAGCTTTCTTTCTCCATCCTAACCCACACCTTGAAAACCAACTCCTTACGCTTCTCCAGACTGTGGATCAACTTTATTTTATTCAGCTGGAGCTTTTGAGTGAAGTGGAAGAATTTAGAAAGGCTGGCTTGTCAACACTTCAATGGTGTAGAAAATGAATAATTCTACCTTCAGACACTAAACACACCGTTTATGAGGACCAGGGTTCATAAAGCAGCGATTCTTCATCTAAACCTCTGAAAAACCTTTTTGACAAAATGTGTGTGTGTGTACCAGATTTTTATATCTTTGTGGTTACCTATTTTTGTATACATTGTCCTTTTCAGCAGACATTTTCTGGGTCCCCATGAGGGGAATTGCTGTTTTCAGGTTAAGGTTAGGTATGTGATGGTAAGGGCGAGGGTAAGGGTTAGGTTGTAGAAAATGAATGGAAGTCAAAGTAACGTCCCCACAAGTCACAAAAACACGACTGTGTGTGTGTCTGTATAGGAGTGAGGATACTTACATGTGACCCCTGAATGTGTAGATGGGCTCCACATCAAAAGAGGCACTTCTGAAACAGAGAGAAGATCCAGGTTGGTGTTCAGCTCATCATGGCTGCAGCTCTCCTTTTCTTAAATGAGCTTTTAAAGCTGAACTACTTTTAATTTAAAAATAGGGTTTTTACATGTTTGCTAAAACTGAAACTGAATAGAGACACAGTTTGTTCACAAAGTGCTGGCTGCATCCAATATGAATGGAAAGTTAAAAGGAAAACGTCAAAATGATCAAAACATTATCACTGTGTGAGTTTAGATTAAATGACTGAAATGAATGAACTTTATGATTCTCCTGTACTAAGTTGTGTTAAAGAAAGAGTGTATTTGACGTAACTATGGACGACGGTAGAGCCGAAGTGTTGTGCTGAGTCAGCATACTTTTTGGCTGGGACGGTCTTGGTGAGGTTCCACAGCTTCAGGGTGTGGTCTTCAGACACGGTGACCAGGCAGGGCTCCACGGGGTGGAATGCCAGCGCCCGGACGCCATCGAAGTGGCTGCGCAACGTGTATTTTGGGTTCCACGTCTTCCTGAACGCAGACTCTTTACTGGACGACAGCTGGTGGGGACACACAGGGATGCAGAGGGACACAGAGGGATAGTGGGATTTTGTCCATTACATTTTCTCTCCCAGTACAACTTGAACTGGTTTTCTTACATCGTAGCCAAAGTCCGTCTCGTCGTTGGTGACGGTGAGGTCTGCCAGGTCCCCCAAACCCAACACGCTTTCCAGCACGTCGTCCGGCCCTCCCAACAGGAAGGACTTCCCCCCGCCAGAGGGGAACGGTAGCGGTTCCGCTGCAAAGAGAAAAACAATTCAACAAGAGTTGAAACTAAAGCCACGTCCTTCTAGGATCACAGGGAGTGTCTGAAACATTCAGCATCTTCAGACGGATATGGACCAAATAAAACTTCTGCTGCAGATGAAAGGAACCCATTACAGAACTACATATTCATTACCAGGTTTAATGTGCAAAACAATGTTCAGCAGCAAATTGTATGTACTAACATTGGGAAATGGACTAATGAGACACTTGAACTGCTTTCAAGGCTCATACATAAAGTACGGAAGAAGACTAGTCCACTGAAAAAAACGAATTCTGACTAATCTCGGAAGATTAAAGTCAGAATTCTTATTTTTCCAGTGACCCTAATCCTCTTCTATAATAAATTGACATAAATCATCATAAGCATATGAATACATATTTGTTTTCTATCAGATTAATTTGAACCAGGCAGTCAGGAAAGAGAGAGAAGTTTTCACGCCTCTCTAGAGTTTGATATGATTGATAAGATCAAAATCACAAACGATGTTCATATTGTTGTTTATGTGGCAGCAAGTAGAGCATTGTTATGAAGTGGAAGGAAAACAATAAACTTAAATTTTTTTTTAAACTAAAAAAAATAAAACATGCACACATGTTTATCAGCCAAACTATAAAAATAGTGCGACTCATATTGTAGAAAAGCTGTCTGAAGGCTCGGCGTTCTGCTCTGTATGCTCCTCTGAGCTCCAGTCAAACAGATGAAACCTAGCATAGCTGTGGAGCTTTACTGATTAGCAGGAAGTCCTTCAGAGTCGAGGCTGACAACTCGGAGCCTCACGGTGCAAACTAAGCCGTTTCTGACAGATGAAATTAGACAATTTAAGCTTTTAGGCATCAATTGTGCAGAACATCTACAGAGAAGCAGATTAACAGAGTGACTGTGACATGAAAGAATATCTAGTTTACAGGAATGAAGCTCATTGTGGAGGGGAAGACAGGTCTGACTTGACTGAGCAGAAACAAACAGCCCATCAGCTCTAGATAGCAGATCTAAGAGAAACTACAGGATCAGCCTTCAAGTCACCGGAGCCAATAATACACGAAGGTCTGAAGAACAGTCTTTCTAGATTCTTTACAAGATTACTTGATTTGGGCATCTAAACTGTTAATCAGCTGAGAGTTTCCTACAGGTCTCACCCCACTCTGTCCCATCTCCAGAGCTGCGAGCTTCTCCGGCTCCCTCTCCGTCCTCTGCTGTCACCAAGAAGTCAAATTCCTTCAGGGCTTCCTCTGTGTCTGCGTCGTCCTCTGATGCCAGGCCCTCGTTCCCTATCTGCACCATGCAAGGCAGAGAAAGAAAGGAATGAGGCAGGGTCAGGAAAATACAACGGCCAGGGGAGATAGGAAAAAAAACCAGAGTACATTTCTGCTATAAATCTCTAAAATTGAGATTAATCTCAGAAATTTTCTAGAAAAAAGCGTAGAAAGCTGACATGCAAAACTCGCCGCAAGCTCCAAAACACAAAATCAATGGAAAAATGCTGCTGTTAAAAATGTTGTAATCTCATAAAATAGAAGCAAAGAGCTATACTTAACACAACAAATACAATTAAAAATGCTGCAAACACAGAAAAAGGAAATAAAAGATAAAAAAAATAAATAAAAATAAAAAAAAACAGACAAATATGAAAGCTGTTCACAAAACAGAAACACTCCAGACCACCAGGGGGAGTCTTACAACGGTGCGTTAGGGCCATTGAAGATAGAGAAGAACGTGGTAGAATAAATTTATGCCTTAAAACTCAGAAATTGTCTAGAACAAGAAAACTTCTGAGTTTCAAGAGTCAAAAATTTGCTAGGAAAACTAAAATTTTGAGAGAATTCTCAGTTTCTAGAAAAAACGTTGAAATTTCTGACTTTCTGACTCTGAAAGTAAAAAATTTTTCAACTTTTCAAACTTTGTTTTTTCTATAAAATTTCTGAGATTAATCTCAAAACGTGAGTTTTTTGGTTTAAAATGACTCTTCTTTCTTTTTCTTAATGACCTAATATGCCACTGTAGAGTCTGGAGTTGGTAAAGTTATCCCCATAAATATCCTAGAATAATATTGTAAAAAATATTATTGTTTCAAAGAGACATGAAGTTGTACTTGAAATGCCATGATATCATGATGTCCCTTATTTACCTTAAATATGCGTCTATGGTGTGGTCCGAAAAGATTATTTGTTCGACTCCCTCTAGTGGTGTGGAGCTTTGCAATGGAATTTGCAGCATTTCATACTAGAAATTGTTTTTACTATGTGCAACGTTTTCCTCCTTGCTCTTTTTTCCTGTGGTTGCAGCATTTTGTTTATGGTGGCAGCATTTTTCATTTGCATTTGTTTTGATGATTGTAGATTTTTGCTTTTATTTTCTGTGATTACAGTGTTTTTCTTTGCATTTGTTTTTTCTGTCAGTGTGTTTAGCCGCTGGTGCGTTGCAGCTGGTATCGCTGTCGACCATCATAGGAACCACATCCAGGAGAAACGATTTGTCATAAAAACCCAACAGGAGGAAGTTCAGCTGCCTTACGTTAGGCTTGTGTTTCTTAGGTCTGTGTTGTTTGTCAGAGCTGATGTCATCCATCAGGTCTCCTTCCTCGTCCTCCTCCTCATCGCTGTCCTCTGCGTTTTCCAGGAAGTTGAACGTCTCCAGATTGTCATTTGGAATCCTGCACAGAGCAAACACTTTAACCCCTCATGCTCTGTGTACCAGGTAACGGTTAGGTGAGGTGAGGATGGATGGTTGGTGCCATCCATCCTGGTTGAGATGTGTGTGTGTACCTCTTGGGATCTTTGCAGCGCTCCGTTCCATTGATCAGGTGCTGCAAGTTCTTATTCTCCATCGATCCGTTCTGCTCAGAACCCGACAGGCCGAGCAGAGAGCGAACCCTCTGAGTGCGAACATCCAAAATGGTGTCTGTGTATCCCACTTCTTGAAGGTACCTGAATGCAACACGACACCCCAGTGGATACTGAGCTGAACTAGGGTCGCAACTAATGACTAATTTAGTAATCAATGATTCTGGTGATTAATTGGATAAAAAACTGGCACATTCTACACATTTTTAATTTATGAACTAACGCACTTCCTACACAATATCGGAAATACAAAAGACAAATTCAATTTCAGTTCATTGACTCATTGTGGTGAGAATGTTGTCATATAGTTTCTCTACAAATCCCCTTATGGTCTTTGGTTCTTCATTGAAGGACGGGTCTTACTGTCTGAGGAGCTGCCGGCCTTGTTTCCACATTAGCTGACTGTTGGCAGGGACAGCAGAGACCTCTGACTCTTTGGTGTCTTCAAGGAGAGAAGAGAGACAAGCTGAGCCTTCCCATCAGGTTCACAGCTGGAGCTGATCTTCCTGCAACACCTACCTGACTCAAAGATTGGCATCTTCATGTCTCCTTGGTTTAACTCTGTTCCATATTTTAACTTGTGGTATTTTGCTCTGAGAAGGAGAAACAAAGAATAACCTTAATTAATCTGTCATGTTAGTGTCACACACAATGATTACAGATAATAATTCTACATAGATATAGATATACTCCCATATTTTCATCAAACACATTTTGACATCACATAACCTGAGGAAATATAACATAATAATGTCAGATTATCATTTCATTTGTGAGTAAAAAGCTGCCCGAAGCAGCCTGGCCCGGTGAGGAAGAGCTAACATCACTGATTCATCAGGATCTAATCACAGAACCAGCAGTTTCTCTACAAATAGAGTGACAACATCAGGAAGGCTGAGTGATCTGAAGCAGTTTCTCTCACTGCGGAGCAAAGTGACAGCGGCTGATCTTCAGACGTTTGTGGATGAAGATAAGATCGATGGATAACTACAGTTTCTTATGCCAGTATCGGTCAATCCCCCAACATGAAGGAAATCAGGGCCGACTGATCGGTAGGCACAGAGGCTGACATTAATGTAATTATTCTACACGGATTCAGAAATGAATTCAGTTGCTGTCTGTCGAAGCCAATCAGTGAAGAAAGAATCAAAAACATACTAAATCTTAGAGGCGATATGAGTAATAAATAGTAAGACTGGCATCGGGGGAAAGTAAACAGAACATTAAGACCCGTTTCTTACCTTTCCTGCTTTAAAGCGTATTCTAACATTTTGATTCTCCTAACCAGGTCGTTCTTCAGGTTCTCCTGGCCCTTCCTCTCCCCCTGCAGGAACGCTATCCTGGCCTGGAGAGAAACACACACACAACACAAACACAGAGTTCAAAACACTCTGTCCACACACATCCACGAACACAGATAGACACACACCCCACAGCTAAGCTAAAACTAGTCACAGCCCAGGCAGATGTAGGTTTCGAAATATTTTCGTCTAAACAAGAAATGGAGTATCCCAATAGGAAATGAGAGTGAGATGCCTATGGAGGGCCAAAAGGTACAAAACTAAATAAATAAATACATATTAAATCACAAATTAAATGAATCATGAAATAAATAAATGTTTAATTAAATGTTTAAATTATTTATTTATTTACTAGACAAGTTGTAAGTCATTAATTATACAAATGCAACTTTATAACAGCCAAGGCAGATAAATCAATGTGTACTTAATTATTTAATGGTTATTGTTCCTTAAGCATCACCATGAAATAAATTAGTCAAATAAATAGTTAATTCAGAAATGAGAGGGCGGGGCTAATAATGACCTATTGAACTCTGCTAGTTTAGCCTGATTCTTTGAAAAGTTAAACAGAGGGTATTATTAATACTCCAGCTCTAGAAATATGAAATTTAGTTGCTTCAAACCTGCACTAGATTATTCGACAGAAATAGCAAAATATTTGCAACCTAGTTTGTGATTTGTGAAACATTTATTTGATTTGTGACAGTTCTACAAAATAGATTTAAAAGAATCAGGCTAAACTAGATGAGTTCAACAGATCAGTGTTAGCTCCGCCCCTCAGCTCTGACAGACGAGTCTGGCAGATAAAAATATAGCATGGTGGGGCGTGCTGTGGTGGCGCAGGGGGTTAGCACGCCCCACGTTTGGAGGCCTTATTCCTCGTCGCGGACGTCGCGGGTTCGACTCCCGGTCCCGACGACCTTTGCCGCATGTCTTCTCACCCTCCTTCCTGTCTGCCTGCCTACTGTGCCTGCCTACTGTCGCAAAAATACGAGCCACTAGCGCCGCAGAAAAAAATGGAAGAAAAAAAAATATATAGCATTGTGCAAAAATGTATTGCAGGAACAAGAAGCATGAAATAATCTGCATTCAATTAATTATCTGCACCGGCTTTTATAATTTTGCATTTTAATGATACAATGATATCTAATAAAATGTCTATCAACTAATTTCATTCAGGGTACATTTAATTAATGATTAACAATTTATATATTTAATTTTGGCCCTTTTGGCCCTCCATAGCTGCAGGAGCCTTCAGCTAGTTCAAGGAGCTGCTGGAAGCTTGGAAAGCAGGATGCTAATGTAACTATTTGTTGGAACCACATAATGGCAGAATGGAGAGGCTGAGTGACCAACCGGTAGTTGTTGAGGGATGTGATGTCATCACCCTATTCCTTAAACACAAGCAGCTCAAACAGCTGATGTTACACAGTGTGAGAGAGAGCAGCTGTCTTGCACCTTTAGTCGTCTGTGTGTTCTGAAGAGAATGTTAACATTTAATCCAGATTTCTAGAAGGTTCCAAACCTTTTCCACATCCAGCATGTTTTATGATAAAACAGAACAATGTGTTCAGCTTCCTGTCATTTGCTCCAATTTCACACCCTGTTTAACAGAGCAGCTGAGACCACTGCCATAGAGCAGTGGTCACGTCGATGTTCTTCTTAGGCCTTAAAATGAGCCATCATTTGATCCAGGTGTGTTAAACCAGGAAGAGCTAAAACATGCAGGACACCGGCCCTCAAGGACCCACTGCCATAGAGGGATCCACTGTACATGAGCACTGACATCGGTAATGGTCGATATTTAATTTTGACAGTGATGCAGTAAAGCATTGTGGGAAGTCTAACTGAAGCAGAGGTGAAACCATTGGTGTAGTCGTTTTTTTAAAAAAGCGTAATAAAATATAAATAATCTCAGTAAATATCGGTTATCGACCATAACGGCAATATTAATATCAGGTAACATTTGCTCAAATTTTCATGTTACAGAGACAGTTATGTTTCTAACAGGATATTTTGCTTCTTTTTACTTGTCTACCTATCTTGAGTGTGTTACTGGAATTAACATCATGTTAAAGAAAAATCTGACATTTTATATTAAAAAGAAATCATAAATGAATCAATGTGGACAAAGTGAAGTAAAGTAGTAGATGTACATCCTGCACAAATCTTTCAGCACAAGTTGGGACTTGATTTGAAGGAAATCTGGATTCAATGCGCTTACCCAGTTTGCTTTCAACAGAAATCTGCAACTGAACACACAAAATTCATCCACTCCAATTAACTCTAGAGTTTCTCTTGTTGATTCAAGGGAGAGAGAAACGTTTCCACAGGAATATTGACAAAAAACAACTTGAGGCTCCAGCTTGTTGTCTCAATAAGAGCATGGATCCTGAAACCGGACCCCTACACAGAATTCTGGGAAGAACATGGCAGCTGTTTGCTTTTGAAGAAGAAGAAGCTGATATAGCACTGATACTGAAATGAATAATTCACAAAGATGTCATTTTGCTGTTGCCCTGCAAAGGTGAGCTAGCATTACCACAGTGGATGAAAGAGCAAGTTAATCTGCGTGTGCGTAGGTGTGTGCAGTGGTGGGGACCACTGTGTGATGACAGCACAATGTAATAATGACTTGGAGCCTCATATTTCTGCTCACACTATGCAGTCATGCCAGCTGCTCCAGTGCAGCACTCTGTAGAAGTTAGTTCAACATTTTCCACCACTGAATAAACACAGTACCTCAGTTTCCATTCTGGTCCATTTTTCAGCCCTGGGTCAGGTTTCACTTCTGGGTCTAGCTCAGTTTTAAGGGAATGACGCTGTGCCGCTCTCTGGCACTCACCAAGATTAAAACCTGAACAGTGCCCTGCGTTTAGACGGGTGAAGCACCCTCACAGCACAACCATGACGAAGTAGTCTGTACATGTAGTGAGCCATCTGTCCCAGATTTACCAGGCTGACAAATCAGAGCAGGCTATGTAAGGACATGAGTCATCAGGGCCATTTCTCTGAACAACGCCATCATGAAAACACTCAAATACACACTTCAGTCCTTTCACAAGTTTTCAAGACTGAGGCAACGTCTGCCAGGCTCGATGTGAAACCACAGAGGTGGAGCAGGACGAGCGGAGGATTACTGACCAGCGTCTGGTCTCTGAGTGAAGATGCCACACAGCTACGGTGGCCCATAGGGGAAGAGTAGGGGCCAAAGAGGTTAGGCCACAGGTTAGGATCACACTAACCTGTGGGATGTCGTAGGTTTATCAAAATAATCAATATCACAATACAATCAATTTAAAAATATATATATATTCAAAGTTAATCATTTGCTCAAAGTTGATATAGGTAAGGTTCCTTGTACAGCACATTTCAGCTGTAAGGTAATTGTAGCTGCTTTACATGATAGAGAAACACTACATTTTGTCAAATGTCATCAAAATTCATCATCATAAAATGTTGGAATAAAGATTCAAATGAATCCATGTTCCAGTTATATTAGTCAAAAGGTAGTTCTAAATAAATGGATTTTAGTCCAGATTTAAAGGAACTTAGTGTTTTGGCTGTTTTGCAGTTTTCTGGAAGTTAATTCCAGATTTGTGGTGCATAGAAGCTGAATGCTGCTTCTCCACGATTGGTTCTGGATGCAGAGCAGAACCAGAACCAAAATACCTGAGAGGTTCTGGAAGGTTGATACAACAACAGCAGATATTTAATGTATTGTGCTGCTAAACTGTTCAGTGATTTATAAACTCACATCAGTATTTTAAGGTCTATTCTTTTAGTGGAAGGACTTTAGAACTGGGTGACGTTCTCCATCTTCCTGGTTTCAGTCAGAACACCAGCAGCAGCGTTCTGGATCAGCTGCAGCTGGAGGATTGATTTGTTAATGTGGTTAATGTGTGAAGACACTGTTGCAGTAATCGATGTGACTAAAGACAAACACATGGATGAGTTTCTCTAGATCTTGCTGAGACATTAGTCCTTTAATACTGGAAATGTTCTTCAGGTGGTAGAAGGCCGAATCTGTGTCTTTATGTGACTGAATGTTCATCTTGTCTACTGATTTGCAAAAAATGGATGCGACATTTATACATTCTATATTTTCTCAAAATAAGGGCTAAATTCCCTCATGCTTTTTGGGTTTGTCCTAGCTACGGAAGTTAAAATATTGTCATATTGATGTTTCAAAAACTGCTGCAGCAGTATGAAATATGGTATTGAGTATTTTTCAACTTACCAAGTTTGAAATTTATGTATGTATGTCACCAAATGCTGGTTTTGATCATAACGGTGGTCTGCAGATCATTTATGGACATAGGAATATGAAGCTTATGTCCATAGTTTGAGGATGGAATACAATCATATTCAATAAATTGGAATATGCATTCTGATAAGGCTGATTTGTCTGCTTAAATATGCCTTTAGAAAATGACCTTTAAGAAGGTTTCAAACATACTTTTCAAAAACACCTTTCAAGGCAAAGGTGTTTTGCAAGGTGTGACAAAAACTGCTCAGTTTTACTACAATAAAAAGTGGTTTGAATAACAATAAGTACATATTTTTTATTAAACTTATCTTCCGATTTCCTTCTAATTTCATAGTAAACAAACATAAACACTCAGGAACTTTTACGCTACAGACGACTTCGGTATGCCCTTTCATTAAACGATCCTCACCTCATGACGCTAAATACAGCCAGCCTTCTAAAAGACAGAGTGTCCATATCATGTTACTGCTGCTGGGAATAGACCAAAGATAAATTTATACACCTAGAAAATAACAATTTCCCCTCCAAAATATTTAAGACACTGTTTCTTGAAATAAGGCAAGTTTTCAGATCTTACAATCATTTACAGATCCCTTTTCTACAAACCCAGACTACTTTGTTTGCTGGGCAAACAAAACAAGAGCTAAATTAAATTAGAAATTTTCTTTTAAGTAAAAAATATTTTTGCAACCTGCAAGTTGGTAGAAACTTTGGACACTGTTAATGAAGGCAGACATGAAGGTATTCCTATGTGAGACCATTTATGCATAAAACATGGCAAACGTCTGACCAATTGCACAACTCTTCACACAGAACTCTTTTTGAAATAGTTCGACCTGGTCTGGTGTCGAGAAGTGGGGGTGGATGCCTCTCTGAGAACAAGATGACACAATTTTCGTCAGGCGTCTATGTCAAAGAGAGCCGACAGGAGCACCACAGGGCACTGTACTCTCACCATTTCATTTTCACTCTGTACACTTCGGACTTCCACCACAAGTCTGACTCCTGTCATCTACAGAAATACTCAGACAAGTCTGCAGTTGTTGGGTGAATCAGAGACGGACAAGAGTCTGAGTAGAGAGCTGGTGGACCACTTTGTACTATGGTTTGGATAAAATCATCTCATCTTGAATGTGAACAAAAAAAAACAACATAATTGTAGATTCCCAAAAGTCAAACATATTTGGATCATGGGAAAAGAAGTGAAGGTGGTTGAGCTGTAAAAATACCCCAGTGTTCATCTGGACAGACTGAACAGGTATTTGCCAACTCAACAGTGAAGAGTCTATAAGAAAGGGCAGAGCAGACTGGACTTCTTGTGGAAACTAAGATCCTTCAAGGTTTGCAGCAAGATGCTGCAGATCTTCTAGAAGTCTGTTGTTGAGTGTCATCTCTTCAGACATCATCTGCTGGGGCAGCACAGGGTTTCCTCTAGAAAATCTGCTACTCTAGGTGGTAGGGGTACAAATGCAGTCCATCAGCGGCCCACCATGTTTTGTCTTAAAAACGTTAAAAGTTACAAAAATTCAGAGGTACATGATCAGGCATCATAATTTGGGAATAATAGCCTGAGACACCAACTGGCAGGTACAGCGACGACACAATTGGAGCGCATCCTCACAGCCAGTCAACTATAAACCTAGCTTAATCCGTCTTTACTGTCACCGTTATTGGTGCATCAATAACCATATTTAAAATAAACAAGTGACACTTAGCCTGGTGTGGGGCAAGTAAAGCCTGGTGGCCCGCCAGGCTTATAATACACAGGGGGAAACCCCGCAGCAGCCTCAGAGCCAGGGACATAAAAAAAACTCAATAGCCTGATAAAGAAGGCTGGTTCTGGTCTGGTTCTGGTTTAGCTCTGATTCTGGCCTGGTTCTTGACTGTGTAAACTCTGGAGATGATAATGCGAAGAAGGATTCTTCTTCTGAAATTATGGACAATCCTGAGCATCCTCTTCATGAGTCTGACAGCAGAGTGCCTGTTCAAGGCTTCTTCAGACCTGCTTGAATTGACATTACAGCAACATTTCATTTCCCATTTGGGATTAAGGAGTACCTTTAATTTGTGTTAAAACAGAAATGGCGTATTAGAATGTTTTCAGATAACATTTATACTAAATTATATATGGGAATTGAGTGTTCCCATAGCTGAAAGTTAAATCTTTGAGCCCATTTGAAAGGTAAGTTTTAATTCTGTTAAATGAGTGAATCAATTAATTTATTGTCACTTTATTCATGTACAGTGAGATTAAAGTGTGACATGGTGGAATCTGGTTTTGTCCTAGAGGTTATATTTAAATCAATGTTGCTGAGATTACTCATAAAGTTTAACCCTAGAGATGACAGAGGGATACCTTCTTTTCCCATGACTGAACGCATAAGTTAGTTTGTAAGTTGTGTGTATTGCGGTTATTTGGGGCTGGTCTACTTTTAGCTTTCAGCTGGGATCAGGCTGTCAGCACAGGGCCCAGTAGGCCAAGCTGTTTAATTACAGCCTCCTTTCACACAGACCCTGCCCCTTCTCCCAAAACAT
The DNA here is from genome assembly GCF_003331165.1 of Xiphophorus hellerii. NCBI lineage: Eukaryota > Metazoa > Chordata > Actinopteri > Cyprinodontiformes > Poeciliidae > Xiphophorus > Xiphophorus hellerii. The sequence continues at coordinate 26,719,747 of NC_045690.1, forward strand.
GGACACACTAATGGCTCTTTTCCACTAGCAGCTCCTCAGCATGGCTCTATGCGGTTGTGAGGGTTTTCCACTAGTGACGGTTGGTGGTACAGTGGATCCTATTCATAGTTAAATATTTGCAGATTTTTTTGTGGAGCGCAACTACAATTTATTCACTGATATTTTTGTAACTAAAATATTCATAAGAAAATGCAGCTTGAGAAGCTGAAATACTCTTGGCTGGATGCTACTTGACACGTTGACTGGAGCCTGCAAAGCAACCTGCTCACTGCAGGAGCACCGAGAGTTCCTCAGTCACATCCATGGACTTCCAGAATCGTGGAACTGAGACCCCGTTTATGAGGCAAGAGCACAAGATCAGAGACGCCACAGATTCATCTGTGGAATAAAGTAAACAAAGTTTTGATGTCACAAATGTCAGATGGACGTATGTCTGCAACAAAACATTCACGTTTGGATATGACAAACTTTATTTAAGTGATTCCCAATTTAATTAATCCCTAGAAATGACAGAAAATGCCATAAATCCTGATGAAAGTTCCCACTTTGAAAGATTTCCAAAATTCATCAAATTGACTTCCAAATGAAGGTTTCTGGAAAAGTTCTGCCCCTTCGCAAGCCGACCTGATGCACACATTTCCTGTTGAATGAGGTTCTTTGCTTTTCTCCAGTGGCCATCTTCATTAACGATGTAAACGGAAGTGATGTGAGCTCCTGCTATGAAACATTAGATGCTGCTTTAAAAATACTCTCAATTTGCCAGAAGTCTCCCAGCCATTATATCCAGCTGTTCCAATCATATCTATGGCCACATTTGCTTGCAGCAGTCTGCTCGGCACACAAACCGGAAGCTGCTGTGAAAGGAAGCCACATGTGCAACAAGTCCAGCCATTACATTTCCTGGCATCTAAAATTCTCCACAGTCAGCTGTTAGTGGTATTAAAACACAGAAGGAGTGAGTGGGAACAACAACTCAGCCATCAGGTGGTGGGCCATGGATGAGGCACACAATCCTCTGGAACCAAAGTCCAAAATCTCCACAACAGCTGAAACACCGAGTTCCTTTAAATCAAGGCTAAAAGCCCATCTGCTTAGAGGTGCCTTTAATTAGAAGAAAACGGAACATTAATCAACATAGTTGACTAAATGTCATGTTTATTGCTCATTTCATAATTAGTGACTGTATGGTGTTTTAGGATGTAAAGAATTTTGTACTGCCTCGTCGCTCAAATGTTCTGTAAAAATAAACTGGAAACTTTCTGTACAGGCAGACGCTGGAAATCTACACTTGATGTGGCCTTCAGATTAGCTCCAGAAGAGTACATGGAGAGATTCATGACCCAACAGCTCAATCCAAGGATTACATCACCAAGTGCAATGCAGAACATCTGATGCAGCGCTCCACCCCATATCACCATGTCAGTGACAAATCACGGATCTCTGTCTGCCAATCCAAGGAGCTGGTCTGGGTTTGGCAGGAGAACAAGACTTGCCTGACTTCGAGTAAAGTTTGGTTCAGAGTGGATGTTAAAGCGGCGGTATGTAACTTGTCTAATTTTTTAAAAATTATTTAGATATTTGAAACTGTTACTATGTCGTGACAGTATGGTACGAGACACATTCTGTGAATTTTTTTTTATTTTTTAATCGCACCCCTCCACCTTCTCAGTGCTAACTAGAAACAACCAATCAGAGGCAGGAGGAGGGCCATAGCGCTGTCAAACACTCTTGGTGTGGCGCTGCCCATTCCCCTGTCCCCACCTCCCTCTCTGCAGTGGTGCAACTTCTTCCTGATAGCAAAGTAGTTAGCATGGCCACCAATGACGGCAGATAAACAGTTTTCCTGTAACAGTAAGTTCTTGCTCCACCATTTGCACATTTGGCAGTAAGTACATGAGATTGATTGACAGTGCCAAGACCCTCCTCCTGGCTCTGATTGGTTGCTTTTGTTTGGAGCAGTGCATTTCTTCAGAAGGCAATAGTAGCTCATAGAGGAGGTGGAGATCGATCTTTTATCAAATTATCTGACTCATAACATACTATCATAACATGGTGACAGTTTCAACAAATATGTAAAAAAAACCTTTTTTTTAACAAAAGATACATACTGCAGCTTTAAATCTGATTTTAACTTTTTGCTCTCAGCCCTTTAATTCCTTTTTATTGTTCAGCAAAGGAGCTTCCAACACCAGGCAGCAGTTGTGGTTTGAAACGTTCCTGTTCCAACTAGTGATTGCACCAAGTAGCCAACTGATGGATTCTTTGCTCTAAGTGACTTTTTACGCGTCACGTCGACTAGTCACAATAATGTGATAAAACTGATTTTTCCAAGGAGATGAAAGACGAAAAACTAAGTCAGAATTTGTCAGATGGTTTGAATATAAAATATAAAGTCATTTGTCAAAGGTGTTCTACAAACTCTGGCAAATGCTACCGGAGCAACGTATGGGCTCATGTCGGCCTCTTTTTCATCCATCCAGCTGATCAGCTGGATGGATGGAGACGCCTGGTTGTTCTATACAGAGACCTGAACTCAACCCAACTGAACAGCATTGGGAACAAAGGAGATTACGAGCCAGGCCCTTTCGCCTTACATCAGTGTCTGATCTCAAAAAAGGGATATGAATGAATAAAAAATTTTTTATAAATTTAAAAGACACTCATGGAACGCCTTCCATGAAGAGTGTGAAAGAAATGTTTCTTTCAGAAGGATTGATAATGTCAGTAGCAGCACAGATGCTCTCTACTCTCAGGCAATTTAATCTCAAAACTATCACAGCGTGGAAGTGTGATTTTCAACTGCTTCCATTCACCACCGCTTTATTTTACACCACAAAGTGCAACCTTGCTGTGATAGGAATGATCACAGAGATCTGGGAAAAAAACTGAGCACTGACATCAAAGTGATAAAGGAGATCCCTGAAATGTGAGACACAAAAAACAGACTTCTAATATCCCTCCGATATTAATGTTAATATTATGAAATGCTGCAAGGTGAAACCATAAACTACTAGCTTTCAGAGTTAGGCTGCGGCTGTCACCACTCAGCTCAGATGAAACATAAACAAGATGGAGTATAATTTGACTGAAATCTTTCTAACCGGCTACTGAATGATAACTGACACTTTGTTATGTGGAGACATAACAATTGAATTACACTACACTGATTTATGTAGAAAAAGACCTAAACTTTTATTACAATAATTTGGGGGACTGTTACGATGATAAAAGTGAGTCATAATTTTGTTCCTGCAGACGGCCTCATAAAAAATACAAACACAGCTCTAACAAGAAAATCATTTTCAAATCAGCTACTTCACTACAACAGCAACATGAAGCAGCGTAGCTGCGATAACTGCATCCAATCATTTGAATTTCTTTCTTAGACTGCAACCCACTTCCTCCATTCTTATTATTATTATTATTATTATCGTCACAGTTCTGATTACAGACGCTATGATTTAACAACTGAATCATAAATGTTGCAGTTATTGATGCTCTCATGGAGTCAACAGAAGACAGACATATTCAAATAAAGGGAACCCTGAATGATCCCTCTCATAAGACTGTGTTTAGAGGTTTAAGACATCCTCTATCAGTTCATTGTTGTCAGAATTAATCTCTCTTATGACCATTTTCCCCTGTAGCAGTAAGATGACTGCCTCTCCTTACCGTTTAGTCCTGGTAGCAGGTCCTTGATCTGATTACTCTAATAATCCCTGTAGCTATGAAGTGAAAACTTTCTGTCCCCTATCAGCCCTAGAGATGTTTCAACATGACCACCACCGCCAGCTGTTCTGACTGACCAGATGAGCTGGGACCGGTATCAGGCCTCGTTCACCAGATTCAACCTTCAGCTTGTCTCAGCTCAACTAAAGAACAGACAGGCAGCTTCACCGGGACAATAACACTTCACTGAGGCAATGCTACAATTAGCTAGACTGATCCATGGTGGGGATGTGTTGCTAATTCTTAGCTCCAGTCAATCTGCTGGTGTTTTTTCTAGTTTGCCACCCGACTTTCACACCTCCATGACGGGCTGAGCGCTTCTTAAACGTCCCCTCCTATCACCACCTCACCACAGGGTGAAAGAGGGGACCACTCGGAGCTGAGCGGATAGCCTGAGTTTAGCCTGGAAGGAGCTACGACGCTAACCTGGAGTTCGGCCCTCTCCACTTCCCAGTGTGCCCTCTCGATCTCGAACCGGGCCCACTCGTGTTGGATGTAGTGCAAGATCCCGGGAATAGTGTACTGCTGATGAGGCCGGGGCAAGTCTTCGTTCTGCTGCGGGACCATGACTGCTCCGATGGGGGGACCGCCGCTGCTGCTGCCCTGCTGGTGCTGCTGCGGTGAAGGCGGCTGTCGCGGGGCGGCCGCTCCTCCTCCTGCACCTCCTCCAGGGTGTTCGTCCATGTTTTAATGTTTTTGTTTGGAAGTAGGGTTTGTAAATTTGCTCGGGTTGAACGAAGAGTCCGCCGGGGACCTCCCGTGTGACTGCTGCGGTGTCACCGCGGCGGTGCGTGAGGCTGGCTGCCCCTCAGCGTTTCGGGGAGTCCGGCTTAATGGAAATGCTGTGTTTACGTGTAGCTCTAACCGGCCGCCATCTCTGTTCTCTGGAAGAACCTAGCGCGCTGCATGACGGTACATCCACCGGGATTCTCGTCTTCGTCTTTGACATTTTTCCTGACTTTGGGCAACCAGCGAATAGGTTCCACACTGCCCCTAGCTGGTATGGAATGCACACCTGAACATGCCTCAATAAGTTAAGCAACATCTTCATTTCTGTGAGCATATTAATTTTGGTTTTCCTCGAATGAATGCTAAAGACTGGCAGTTGATCTAATTTAATATAAATATACAATATACAAATATAAATTTCACCACCTTCATTTTTTTTCCCAATTTTGATTATGGAAATATTTAGTACAGAAGTAGTTATCCACTATTTCACACAATAGTGAATAAATACATACGTGTATCCAAAAATGCTGTAAATACATATGAACGCTGTAATAAAAATATTTATTTCATGTAAAGTCCGCTTTTCTGTATCAAATGTACATATTCCATGAATCCCAATAGGAGATTAAATACTGTTGCTCATATTTTCCAGATTTTTTCAGAGTTTTTGTAGAGGCAGGAAGGATCTTCCATAGATGTCTGTGCTACAGTGAAGCTGAAGAAGCCTCTGACTGAAGACACTGTTGTTGTCTGATGAAGAGGATCCTCAAGGTGTTTCTTAATATTCCTTATTTAAAGAAGAATCCTTCTTTGCACCATCATCTGCAGAGGTCCCACAGAACAGAATCAGAACACAACATACCTTCTTTATCACGTTACTTATAATTGCAATTTTTTTTGCCCAGGTCCCTCTTGAAAATGAGATCTAGATCTCAACGGGGTTTTACCTGGTTAAATAAAGGAATATATATATACTTAGTTTTTTCAAGTTCCTAGATCTGATGCTGTTATAGCAACAGATGGCAGCAGAAGATTACACTTCAACAACATAACACACAACCAGTGCCTTCAGTCCAGGGCTTCTTCACTTTGAACTGCCTCATTGCTGAAACGTGCTATAAAAATAAACTTGACTGACAACACTGCCTTTCCATGGATAATCTTCAAAAGTATGACACCATTTAAGGAACAAATTAACTAGCTTTCTTATATATTGTATTATCATTGTAAAAAAAAGAGAGAGAGAAATATACCAAATATACATTTGTCTTACCTCTTTGTGCTAATTCTCCAGCGGGAGCTTGCTCTCTCTAACTTTATTAAAAACATTTCCACCTATTTACTGACTTTGTCCTTAACTCCAATCCACTAGGTGGCAGTACTGTACCTCTTAGCTGCATTGTCATTGTTTATGTTTGAGGAAGGAAAACTGGTGAACTGTCTTAGGATGAGGCTGGTCTGTGGAAGGTGACAGGATGATTAAGTTTGTGCTAATGGTAAACCAGCAGGGTCAGACCAGACTGTCCAAATACTATGAGCCAGTGGAGCTGAGCAAGAGAGCAGCGCTGGAAGCGGTGGCTGTCCGCTGCTGCCTGAGCCGCGGGAAGCATCAGGTAAACTACCTGGCTGCCTGCCTGCCTGCCTGCCTGCCTGCTTGGCTGGCTGCCTGCTGAGGCCTGGAGAGTTTTCTGACCGAATGCTGAAACTATCGACAGAAATATGTGGCGGTTATACAGCTGGAAATCTTGTAATTGCAGCCATTGAATACGAATGCAGCACAGCTAGCAGCTTTGTAGGGCAACACTGCCGCCATGTTTGTGGGGGCAGAATTCTGTTACTAGAATATAACGGTATATATTTAAATACACAGTCTACGTCCTTCCAAGCATTTACATTAACTATTTATACTGGATGGAATGAAGCTTAGATATTTCCAGAAGCCGTTATTGCCGGATTAGTCTTTTTAAACTTAATATATCTGGTGTGATCTATGATGAAAGATTTCTACAGACTTTAGGAAAGAACAAACCTTTCACATAAAACCCTGACAAAAGAAACTTTTGCTTCAAATTTGATGTTTTCAAGTGCCATAATGAAAGTACGGTAGATTTTTCCCTCAAAAATGCACTATGAAATACTGAAATGTTTGCCTTGTATATATTACACATCTGTAATATATACAGAATCCTGTCAAGAGGTGGAAATGTTAGGAAAGAAGATCTGATCAGAAATGCTGGAGTAGCATCAGCTGTATTTTAATTTAAAACTAGACAGTGAAACATCACATTACAACTTAATCTAATGTGAGAAACAATTGTGCTGAGATTTAAGGAGTAGTAGTAAAAGCAAATGAGATGGATTAGCAGAGCTTTCTGGCATGAGACAGCAACAGTCTCTTTAGTCAGAGCCACTGGAAGACTGACTGCTACAGGAGATCCTTTCTGACCACAGCATCACCAACCACAGTGACTCTTTGAACATACTTGGATGAAATGAGTTGCAGCAAAATAAAATTTCTCTTTGGAATAAAAAAAAGTAGTTTTGAATTGAATAAGAGCTTGAAAATGAAAATGAGACGTTATCAGATTGGCAGATTGTTTCTTGAAAAACAGAAAATAATTCAGCTGGAAGAATCTGAAGTATTTGGACTGAATTCAGTACATATTAACCAAGGTCCCTTTTTAAAGAGACGTCATAATTGAGCTAAACTTGAGCAGTACATTTTTCAAATTTGTTCAAATTTTCTGTGAAATCATCAAACATCTTGTATATTTTCAACATTTGTAGTTGTTCTCACTCTAAACAAAATCAAGTCTCCATTTTTAACCAATCAGGGGTGACCTGGCTGGACAATACTTTACTTAAATGTTCCACTGGAGACTTACCAAAAACAAACAAAAAAATATCGAAATATTACTGAGGGTGCATTTCTATACTTGAACCTGCATGGATAGTTTTAACCCTGTTGATTCACACTGAATTATTGTTACATCAATAAAATCTCAGAGCGAACATGATGGGTGGATGTAAACATCTTGTATCTATTGTGCGCAGGATGTGCTTACAGTATGTCTGCCTCTTTCCAGTGTTCGTTTGTGGAGTACAAAGACTTTAAGCTGGTGTACCGCCAGTATGCGGCGCTGTATGTTGTGGTGGGGGTGACAGACAGCGAGGTAAAGCTGCAGAATCTGAAAACACTCAGATTGTTGTCCTGCTTGTCTAATTCGTGCTTCATGGAATCCTCCCCGCAGAATGAGTTATCCATCTACGAGCTGATCCAGAACTTTGTGGAGGTTTTAGATAAATACTTCAGCCGTGTGGTGAGTTCATCAGTGCTGAAAATCTTCAGATGGCTGCAGGATATCTCTAACTGTCTGTATTTATCTGTCCACAGAGTGAACTGGATGTATCCTTTATGATGGCAGGTTTCCAGGTCTGCGCTCATTAGGTTCTATTTGTAGCTCCACAATAGTTTTGAAATTAGTTATGTATGTTTACTGTCAGAAAAAAACTACCAGGAATGTATAAACTGTGCTGTGAAAAAGCATTTTCTGCATTAGTCTTTTTCTGCTTTTGCCTTCTTTGTTGCATCAAAATATTTCCTATCATCCAACCAATTTTACCATCAAGCAAAGATAAAAATTTAGATTTCAAAGATGATTTTATTCATCAAAGCTGCAGTTTAAGACTTTTGTAAAAACTTTTTTTTTTTTACATATTTGTTGAAGCTCTCATTTGTCATGACAGCATAATAATATGAGACAGACAGTGAAAAAATGGAGCTTAGCCATGTTTCAGTTACACTATCTTGTCTGCTGCCTGCTGGTTTCTCCTTGACCTTGAGATGTGATCAGATCATGTTTAATCTGGAGTCCGTTCACATCATCCTGGACGAGATGATCCAGAACGGCCACATCGTGGAAACAAACAAGAGCCGCATTCTCGCTCCACTCACCGCCATCGACAAAATGGCGGATGGGTGAAGCAAGCAGGAAATGATGTCACAGACTATTGGAGCACTCTGGGGAATATTGGACTGGTGTTTGTTAGGGGTACGCCGGTAAATCGGTCCTGGTTTCCTTAATGTTGGATGATCAACCAAAACTCACATGAGAAACTGATCTTATCTTCCTCTGCAAAGGTCGGACACGCCTGACAGACAGACCGCCCACCGGGTCACCAGGTCACATCTGCATCCGCGCAGTTGACAACAGTCACTCCACTGTTGCCAACTTAGCAGCTTTGCCACCATATTTAAAAAAACTCAGAATCGGCAGGTCAGGCATTTTGAAGATCAGCGATTGGCCAGAAAACTGCAATCGGTGCACCCCTAGTGTTTGTAGAGCAAACTGCTGCCAAGTCTCCATGAGGCGCTATTGTACCAGTGTGTGCATCTCACAGCAACCCTTAACAGTACAGAATACTGCTGACAGGTTGCAACTGTGTGTAAGGTGAAGTAATAATGTTTGTGGCTCAGTCAGCTGATAATACATGGTGAAACCTCATTTTGTTATTTCATTGTTTGAGCGTTCTCTTTTTGTGCACAATAACTCTAGATCCAGGGCGTCCTAGTTCAATCCCTGGGGGTTTGTTAAAGAAACGTTTCTGCTCCAACACATCTGCTTACATCCCAATTTCTGCAGAGCTTCTAATTGTTCATTTGATCCCACTCAGCTCCTTCAGACTAGCCAGTAGCAATTAGCAAACACCTGGTGGAACTGCTGAGCTCATCAACTTTATTTATAAACGCTCTAACATCAGCCGCAGCTGAAACAGTGCCAAACATCAGTAGTGGATAAATAAGATGAAGCATTAAAAGAAATAGAGCTACCTCTCAGTGCAACACTGGTAAACACGTTGTTAAAGGGTCAACGGAGGAGCCATGCTGTGACCACTTCCTGAAGGCGGAGTTTCAGCCTCTGTAAACAGAGACAGAGGCCCAATTTCAAGGAGTCAAATTATGAAGTCAAATTTCTTTTAAGTGATTCTATTTGTATTTAGACAGTTACTTGATTGTGTTTTATAATGGCACCATGTGCCTTGAAAATAAATACTGCCCCTTTAAAGCATTTTCATGCCACTCACAGCTCTTCAGATCTAGAGCAGAGCAGCTTCTAAATTTTACCCGTCCCTGAAATGAACCATGGGAATCTGGCAGATGGAGTTCTCACAGCTGTTTGAACAGTTTTCCATTTGATGCTCTTCCATAAAATTGTCACATCTGTGGAGAGTACCTGTGGATCTCTGCAGCTCCTCCAGAGTTACCATGAACCTCTTGGCTGCTTCTCTAATTAGTTGTTTTACTGCTTGGTGGGCGGAGCTTGATCTGACCTGTTAAATTCAACAGTTACAAAATCAAAAAACTATTTATGGGATTTTCTGTTTCTAAGATGATAAAAGGAAGAAAAAAAATCTACAAACCACACAACTAAATCTTTACTTCATACTTTGCAAACAATTTATTGATTATCTTTTGGAGCATACACATTTGAAAATATTTGTTTACCTGAAACTGCAACTTCAGTACTTCAGTTAAATAAATGTTTACAATATACAAAGAAAATACAGGGAGCAGAGTTTTTTAAATGTGCATCAAACACAATCAGTGTTTTTTTTCTCTTTAGCTTAATCAGAGAGGAAACACCAAAAACTGAACTCTGACCTTTTCATCAGGTCTGAAACAAACCAAACTGATGCGCTCTCACTCACACACACACACACACACACACACACACACACACACACACGCAAGCTGAATGGAAAGGAAGAAAAACTAAAAAGATGAAAACGAGAAATGAGCCTGAACCTCTAATGAAGGAAATGAAAACTAAGTGGAACCAGGCACTGAACTGAACGGACGAGAGGAGGGGACCTATGTGTGAACGCGAACACACACACACTCTCACACACACCAGCCTGCAGCCTTGGCCCTGGATGCTGACGTGGTTGTCAGGAGGGAAGCGTGAAACGTGTGGGTTGGAGATGTTCAGTCAGAATCCTGCGCAGCGAGCCTCTGTGTGTCTGTCACTCATGCGGCTGGATGTTCTGGCAACACGGACAGATGGTTTGGGTGCATGCTCAGTGTAACCGTGGCGACGCTCGGAGGTCAGTTCAGGTGAAAGCCCTTTTCCATAGTGGCAGCTAACAAACGCTCCCTCATGATGTCTTCAGATGAATACTCTGGGAGCTTCAGGTAGTGAACACAAGTGTTTACTGATGGATAGCTGGAGTCTGTTGCATCCACCTGGAAGGGGCGGGGCAAGAGGGGAACAGCAGCCAATCAGCTCACAGTCAGACTTTTAAAGCTGCCTGAAGAAGCTCTGAACCTACCTTTCTGACTACGGTGAGGCGTGGGTGAAGGTTGGCCAGGCCACCAGGGGGCAGCGTGGAGCAGCCGGTGGTGAACTGCAGGAAGGCTTTCCTCTCATCAGACGACATTCCACATAAAACCCTGACAAAGCGCTGAAAGCCAGGACTGAAGAGGAGCAGACACAATGTAACAGTTAGGATCAGCTTTTAGCCTCAAACACCAACCCTGTGTGTGTGTGTGTGTGTCTGCTCCCGTACCTGTCTCTGGTGTAACCAAGCTTTGGTTCGGTGTAGTTGATGATGTCATCAGCATTCCAGGAAGGAGACTGGTTACCACAGAGAACCATCTGCACTTCCTTATGGCTAAAGGAGCTCAGCTTCTCCATGGGGAACACCTGATTAAATCCCTCTGAGGAGAGCAGACAGGGTGAGCCCACAGCAGTCAGTCACATCCATCCATTATTCAAATTATCAACTCATTTAGAAACCCAGACTCTAAAAATACTACAAAAATATCTATACATTTTGCGCTTAAGAGCAGAAACGACAAAAATCTTTTTAAATCTGTTCTACCAAGAACTTCACCCGACTCAAATACTGTAAGAAAACAAAAACTATGAAACACCTTTTGCTCTCCAATTATTAATTGTATTTCTTAGCTGCAGATTCATCCTTTACTACAAATGATCAAGCATTCACTACAGGCTGTTATTGACTTTCAGGTAACAAAATGTTTATTTTCTTATTTAAGTTTATCTATGATTTGAATTAATTGTACATTTGCACCTCAATGTATTTCTAATATTGTATAAAAAAGCATCAGTGGTTAAATAAAAATGTGCAGAATGAGCCTTTTTTTTTTAAATTAGATTTTTTTTGTCCAGTTTTGTCTTACTAACTGCTCTGTGTTGTTCTTTTAAAAAATGGCCTTTTGAGTTGGAATGCTCCAGTTAAGAATTAATCAATGACTAAATTAGTTAATCAATTCATCACTATTAATCCAATTAATTGTTTCAGCCCTACTTATAATAATAAACATGTCAACAGTTTGGGGTCCCAGAGAAACTGTTGATCTGTGATTTTGGGTACTATGCAGGTTTTGGCGAGTGATGGAATGAAAATAATAATAATTCCTTTACTTTGAATGGTGCCTGAGCTGTAAGTGAGCTCCAGCTTTGTGTAGTTGTGATGTGTGTGTGTTCACCTTTGAAGGCCTCCATCTGTTTCTGGATGCCAGTGTGCATACAGAAATCAAACATCAGCTCCACATACTCCTCTGCATTCTCCACAGTCACCATCTGTCCTCACACAATCACACACAGAGAGAAAAGCAGGTTTAGTGGGACACACACACACACAGTCCATCCTGTGACCGGAGCAGCAGCTGGGTGGATGTGTGCCGTTACCTCGTCATCTCCGTTTGGTTTCAGGTCTACTGCAGAGAAGCCATGAACCTTTGATGATGGACAGAATTGAAAGTTTAACCTGAAAACAGAAATGTCACTTCATCAGGTTACATTTAAAACAGCAGCAGGTACAAAAACACTGTACTTATTATTTCTATACAGTATCTTCATTTTAATACAGTATTATGAAACTTTTACAGACTACTGAGGCTGCGTCCTTTTTTCTTTTTAATACTCCAGCATTTATACGAATGATCTGTAAGAGATCATGTTTCTTGGGATTATCCTGCACTGAGGTAGGCGTCAAGTTTAAAAACCAAATGTTTGCCCTGCTTGCTCAACATGAGCCACAAATATGATTTAATATATACTGTAGTTGTGTTTTCAAAGGTTCCTGTTGAGCACAGTGAGAACAGAGCGGAAGGTGTGGCGTGTGGGTTTAAGTCTCACACACACAATGCGTTTTCTGGCAGCGCCTGGCTAGCTGCTGCAACTTGATGAAGTTTATGAAAATGTCTTCTTCATTCACAGTATTCCTGGAAAATGTTGCATTCACATAAATAAATAAATAACCAGCAAATCAAAATATTGCAGCAAGCTGCAGATATTATCAGACAACAAAAACTTAATACAAGGAATGCTTCAATTTTGCACCTTGAGAATATTTAGTTAAGCATACGGTTAATTATTATCTGTTTTAAGTCATTTTCTTTTTATTTATTTTGAAATTTGACCAGAGCTGGCTCAAGATTTCATGGAGCCTTAAGCAGCATTATGACGCCTCCCCCCTTCTATTAAGCCTGTACTGATACAGTGTATCAGTACAGGCTTAATAGAATCAGGTAGAGTCAGTCATAATTGTTTATTTGCTGAAGTGAAACTGTGAACAAACAGAGCTCCAACACAAAGATTAAACTCTGTGTTAAAATGTTAGCATTTATGGGGCCCCTGAACGTCTGAGGGGCCTTAAGCAGCTGCTTAGTTCATTTATGCCTTGGGCAGGCATTACCTTGTTTAAAGATCCATTGTGATTACTTAATTAGGATATAACTTAAGTGCAAAAATGTGATATTTGTTTAATTTGTATTTTTTGTTTGTCTTTTTTCTCTTCTTGTGTTCAGGTATTGACTCCAGGGTTCAGCAGGTATACTGGGTAAAACCCTGACTATGTCACGCCCCCAAACAGAAGAGCCGACTCAGCTCTTCTCAGCAGCAGGTCAAGCTGAGTCTCAGAGGATTTTACCCGAGGTCCTCGATGCTGAGTGGGGGTCCGGAGCCCATGGGGTTCCTCAGCATCAGGTCCTGCAGTCTGGTGTTCTTCTCGTCTTCAGACAGACTCTTGCTGCCCAGGATCTGTCTCCTCTTCACAGCCAGCTCTTTCACCTCTTTTAGGAAGGTTGCTCTAGAAGAGGAGTAGGGGAGATCATTTTCTAAATGACTAAATGTTTTCACAATCAAACTAAAGAAGGAAACTCTGAACCCAATGACCTGCTGACCTGTGTGGGTTGACCAGCTGGAAGTCATCCCAGGTCAGGATGCCATGGTACCAGGCAGGGGGCTTCCGTTTGGGAGGGTCCATGATGAACTCGGACTTGGAGTCCTCGTCAAAGCTGCCCACCGAGTACGTCTCTTGGCTCTCCTCGGTGGACGCCTCCGACTGCACCTCGGACAGCAGCGCCTGCAGGTGGGCGCGCTCGGGGCCGTGGCCCGGCGGCGAGCCGCGAGACTGGTACAGCAGCTTGCTCATGTTGGACTTGATGTCGCCCATGCAGAGCAGCTTGAAGAAGGGCTGGGACACGGGCAGGTCCACCAGCCGGTTGTCCTGGATGCACTTGGCCAGGAAAATTCCCAGGAAGTGGAAGAGCTTGGTGATGCGCTCCAGCTCCTCGCTGTCCTGCGGGAACGGAGCGGGGAACAGGCCGCAGGATCGCTGCACGTAGAAACCGGGCGGCTTCAGACCGCCGCCCAGGTCCACCTACAGGGGACAGAAGAACACACACGGTCAGCAGTGTCGCTATGGAGACGGAGGTCAAACTGATGCAAATCAATCACAACACAGCATTGTCCTGGTTCCAGTTCACTGGGTAAATACTCATCATAAACCTGGTGCATCCTCCTCACACCTCCAGTTCTACTGGTTAACATGTTACATCCTTCCATTAAACATGGAGGTGCTCAAAAGCACACAACAGATTTCCTGTTTGTGTGAGATTCTGGGAATTTATGCATCAACCTAAAACCAAGGAAATATACAGGACTGGTATCACTGATACTGTTTATTTAAAAAAAATCATTATCATTGATTAATTTGGTGAGTCATAATATCACGAGAATAAACTCAATATTATGAGAATAAAGTTGTAATATGCCGACTGTTCTCATAAGATGACCTTATTCTTATCTTATTATGACCATGGCTTTAATACTTTGTTGTAAAATCGGCTGAAGTCAGATTCCAACTCATTTGTTATTGAAAAATTCCATGATGAAGATTTTTTTCCTGAAGTTTATAGAACATTCTAGTCATTTCACTAAAACATATATTATATAAATAAAATGTATAATCTATTATTATTTTTCGGATCATAAGCAGCTACTTTTGAACCATGCGGCTAACAGCCCGGTGCGGCTTTTCTGTGGATTTTTCTTCACCTGCCACGGGGCTGTTTAGCAGGAAGTGATGATGCCGCTTTTAAGTTGAAGGTTATCGATCTGGAAGTACAGGTGGGAAATGGAGCCGCTGCAGGTAAGCTCGGCATGTATGTTCGGTTCGGTGTTGGAGAAAGAGGGCTGCGTCCTTGATAAATCCAGCAAATTTATAAAAAACCGAAAGCGGCGGAGATATCAGTGGCTTATAGCCTGGTGCAGCTTATGTATGTATGTTTTCAGTTTTTTTTTTTAAAACTTTGTAGATTCGGTTTATAGTGAGGTGCGCTCTATAGTCCGGAAAATATGGTATATAACCCTGAAGTGTGCGCAGAGCAGTTTGGTCTGTCAGTTTCACACATCTTGATACAGAATGCAGAAATGGGCCTCAGACTGTGATAGAGCTCTACTTCACATCCTCTTAGCAGTTTCTCATGAGTTCATGGGTCAGAGGTTGCTAGGTGACTGACCTGTCGGGACTCGTCGTCAGGGAAATCGTCGTCACACAGCCAGATACCCAGAGACGTTCTCTGGAACTCTGCAGCCACCAGAGCGTAGAACTCCAGGGTGGGACCCAGACCGGTTCCCTCTTCACCCTGGAACTCCACCTGAACACACACACACACACACACACACACACACACACGATTCAGCATCAGAAGGTAGTTACAGCACAGATGAGACAGAGCTTCCAACACATGTTCACTTCCTCTCTCACCTCCAGCACGGACTTCCTGTCGGCGTGAATCTGCATGACTGACTCCGCCCACTCCATCATGGCATCTCCTCTGGGAACTTTGACCCTCTCGTGTTTGAGCCGGCCCACCCTGAACTCTCCAGGGTCGTCCCGCCGCACCGTGGTGGACGGCCGCGATCGCTCCATGGTCGCCTCGCGCCGGTTCTGGAGCCACACGATCGCCCTGTGTGGGAGCACGGGGGTCAGAGGTCAACACGGAGAGGACAGAACCCAGTCACACTGGATGGAACTGCCTGCAACGTTTTTCAACTCTAGGCATTAGTTTCAGGGAGAGCAGATCTGGTCCTGTTGCCCCAGATCGCTGGTGGCTCTCCTGGTAGTTGCTATGGCGCCTGTCAGACTCACCTGGACGCTCCAAAAGCGGTGCAGGTGAAGTACAGCTGTCTGGTCTCAAAGGGGATGAGGAAAGGACATTTGGACGTGAGCTGTTCACACCAGTCAGGCAGCGCTCCGCTGGCCACAGCCAGAGGCTCCTAGCAACAAAACATCGATAGCATTCAGTTAGCTTAGCTTCACTTGTAGTTTGCTACAGGAGGTCTAGCTCAAGCCCTGAGCAGCATTATGTCAGATACAGAATGGTTAATACCACATTAATATTCTATAGAACTATAAACATAAAAGGGGGACAAATGAACATTAAAATCACAAGTTAATCTCACAAACATTTAGTACATTTTCATAAATAATCCTAGAAGAGAAGCTGACCTCAATCTGCTGGAGGATCTTGGTGGTGATCTTCTTGCTGGTGAACTCCTCTGGTGATGCATTGAACTGCAGCTCCTCAACATCTGGAAATATAGGCAAAAAAAAAACAAAAAAACATATGAGGAATGTGTAAATGCACATGCAGAATATTCCTGTTCCAACACTGAAAAACTGTATTTTATAAATACGGCTTTTTGCAGTATTTATAAAAATCCTCCGTAGTTTAGAATTAGTCAGCTCATTTCACATGATTGAAATGCAAAACTGTGATAAAGGATGACATAACCCATCCAGCAGGGAGGTGTGAGTGTGAAACCGCCGTACCTTCCTGCAGCGTGCGAGCGTTGGAGACCGAGTCGCTCCCGATGATGTAGAGGATGCGCAGCAGCTGCAGGACGTCCTCCATGCCGCATGCGTTCTGGCTGCAGCCGGCCTTGGCCTGCGCTGCCTCCCTGACCCAGCCCAGGATCTCACTGCTCTGACTGACTGACAGCGAGCTTGGACTGAGCACCCCGCAGCGACCTCCGACCCCGGTGCTCTGGTCCAAGAACTCCTGCAGATAGAAACAGACCAGATGGTCACCATTAACTTCCTCGTTTACGGTTCCAATTCTGTCCAAAGCGTAAAAGAAAGACTTGCCATCTTCCCGCTGTCCTTCTCTTTATCAGAGTCTTTCAGCTCCCGGTACATTATCCTGCAGGGGAACACAGCAAAGAGTGAAACGTAAAGTGTGAACACGTGAATTGAGCTGTGGGCAGGGTCTGGGGGTCTCCTCTCTTACGTGTAGGTTGGCTCCCAGATGCGCCGCAGCTTATCCGTCTTCACAGAGCCGTTGCAGGAGAGCTGCAGAAGCCGCTGCACGTAGTAGAAGATGGTCAACTTGTAGCTGGACAGAGGAAGCTCAACCTCTCTAGTTGTACCAAGACCGGGAACCTGGACACACACACACACATATATATATATATATATATATATATATATATATATATATATTTAAGAATCCCAATTCACATTTACTACAATTCAGAATCAATTTAAGATGTCCCAAAAATAGGTGTTAATTAAAAATGTTGCTTATATTGTCAACACATGGTTTTCAAATAAAATTTGAGTAATTGATTACAGATCCTGTAATTAACTATATTAACATTTTTAATGGAGTCCCACCTCAACTATAGGAAGCTAACAGAAACACTGGACGTCCTGGAGAGGTGGGAAGAGAATTTTACTCCAGAGTAATGATACTTCATAATTGCAAAAGTAAAAGTAAAAAGTACAACACAATAAAAATACTCCTAAAAGTACATTTTCTTTCCAAAATGTTACTCCAGTAAATGTGAGTAAATGTGGCTGGTTACTCGTCTTCATTGACGAACCTTTAGAGTCAGCGCGAGGTGAGGAGAAGGAGCACACTCCACCTCCTCCCGGGCCTCGGACCGAGGCGTTCCTGCACCAAAACAGAACCAGCTCCAGTCAATTATTCATTTCACTGCATTCAACACAGACTGACATGGTCTTACATGGAGATACAGGACCCAAAAGAATAAATGTATAATATGTTCCAACATTTATGTCTGCTTGTACTGTATATAGTTGACGGAACCAGTACTGCTTTTTAAATTCTTCATTTTACGTTGGTAATCGTATTGAAATGAGTCAAACAGTTATGATAATTTTACTTATTTGCAATTCATTTTTTAAAAATATTTACTAAAGTTAAAGTTAGTTAGATGAAAAATTCTAGCTAGCTTTACATTTGCTACAGTAGGTGTCTGCAGCAGCGTACCAGGAGAGGGGATCTCCAGGTCAGTGGTCTGTTGGACATTAGTTCTTCCAGGTCGGGGGTCAAATGCAGGGACCAAAGCAGAAAACTGCCTTTTGAGGACAAAATCATCGTCCCACGTTCTCCTGCGTCCTCCTTTCGTCTCATACTCTTCCTCCTCCTACAACAGAATATACATTCGGTCCACAGTCTGACATCAACACAGCAGCAGCAAAAACAAAACTACTACAGGACATAGTCAGACCCAACGACACCACAAACAAAACTTCTTTTACATACCAGGACCTCCTCATACTCCTGGTCCTCCTGATTGTCATCTTCATTTTCGTCATCATCATCGTCTGGCTCGGGGAGGTCCTCCTCATCGTCCAGCTCTGCCAGCAGCGTGTTGGCACGGCAACTGTCCAGGAAGTCTGCAGGTTGACAGAAACACAGCTGACATGATTCCAGCTGGAGGACAGAGTGAAGACCCTCCCTGATCCTGATGACGGCTCCGCCTGGGCCGAAGGTCAGCCCGCTGCTAAACACCAAGCAGCGCTAAAAACTCCAACCTGTTCTGAGAATGCATCTTGGGTTTGGCTCCTTCCAGAACATGGATGACTCCAGGTGCACAGAACTTCAAACCACGCAGAGCACCCAGAGAGCGCCGACTGCTCCAGCACATTGGATCTGGTCTTGTTGCACGTGTAACATAGCACAGGCATGGCTTCATTCACATCGCATATGATCATGTGACCTTCACCTCTACATCTCTACCCCAAACCACAACAAAAGTTCCTTGCAGGGAATACCGAACATGCAGCATCACATTCCCTCTGATGGCGCTTCCTGCTGCTCTGCAGCGTTTAGCTTGTAGTTAGTTTGTAGATTTGAGCAAATCTTGTGTTAGAATTTAACTCCATACAGTGAACAAACATGAACTGTCTTAGACCAGTTCAACCTTCCATGTTAACCCAGGAATTCAGGTTTTAAGACCACTCACTAAAATACGACAGGCTTGTTTCTAAAATGATGAGAACAGTTGGAACTAGAAATGCACCGATCCACTTCTTTTAATTACCGATATCAATATCTGAGGTTTAGCATAGGGCGACACCAATACACAAAAATAGGTGACTTAAAACTTTTTTTAACAGACATAAATGTACTGAATTACAAATTTATTTGCCAACTCTGCACCAGTACAGCACACTGAAATACACTAATAGCTCCACTAGCTTGGTCAAACATGGAAAAACAACTTGAATTTGTTCAGTCAGAGTAATTAGAAGGAGAACAGCCAATGGAAAATAAATAATAAATAAGCTGAAACTGATCAAAACAATAGGTTGACTATTTTGGTCAAACATGTAAAAATAAACTAAAACATTCTTTCAAATGGTTCAGAAAGTGCAATTATATAGGAATTTGAATATAATGTAAAATAAATAATGACGTCACCAAGTGCAAAAAGCATAGAATTAGACTGAATAGATCTGCCCTTATGAATCGGGCACATTATAACTGATACCACATCTAGATTTTTTTAAAATATCAGAATCGATACAGATATTAATATTGGATCGGTGGATCTCTACAGTAGTTGGAACGTTGCTGAGTTAAGTTAGGCAGCCAAGCAGCTGTAACAGGTCAAACATGCTGTTACATGATGTTCTGTGTGCGTGCGGGTGTGTGGTGGGAGGGGGCACTGACCATAGAGGGAAAACTCAGCTTCCTGTCCTGTGTCACTCTCACTGGATGTGGACGTCAGGCTTGTTGTCAGAGTGTTACTTAGCAACTGGCCAACTGAAAGCCCCGTTGTGGCTGTGGCTACGTTATTGCCGCTGGTTACTATGGAAGTTGACATGGTAACTGTGGAGGTGGTGCCAGTGGTGGTGAGGTTAGGAAAGCTCTGAGCGCCCATGAGAGGAGAAGCTGCAAACAAACAAAAACAAGTTGCAGTTAGTCTGAAACCGAAGACACAGCAGTACACAGGTTGGTTATGCTGCAGTCAGCTGCCAGCGCACACACACACACACACATGCACACACGCACACTGGACGCCTGAAGGAAGGGAACTCATGCTCTTCTCTAAATAACTCAACCATTATGGTTTGTATTTTGTCTAGAATGTTCCCCTTGGACACGTCAAACAGCCTAATATGGAGCACAAGTGTTCAGAGCTCAGCATAGTGCCTGGAGAAACATTTTAACTACAGCAACACTTTCCTTTCCTCACACCTAAACAACCACAGGCTCCAGGTCTTATGGGAGTTTTGTTTTAAATTAGTTTTGTTGTGGGAAAAGCAGACATGTTCCGGGTTTCCTGCTTCGTTACGTCACACTGTCACACCGGATCAAATCTATCAGCATTCATTTGCACAGTGGCAACAGTTTTTGTCCAGCTGGTGTTGAGTCTGAGCTGCAGGAGGTGGAGGAAGGGAAATGAATGGTAATCATGTGTATGGCTGCATAATATTAGGAGAAACATGAGTTTCTCTGATATTGTCACTGGACAATATGACTGATAAACATGTCATGATATAAGCATTTAATATTAGTCAATATTGGTAATTACTGATTAGTTTTTGTTTTAAAAATCTGAAATATTGCCACACGGGTGAGGTGACATTCCTGTTTTATCCACAGTTTTCACTCATTATGAGGCACTGCCCTAGGTACTCAACAAGTTGTTGCTAGGTAACACAACTTGTTGTTACAAGTTACTGAACAGATTGTTGCTAGGTAGCCAAAAAGTGAGTTAGCTAATTGATGCCACCCACCTTGCCTAGAGAATGAGTAGCTAAAGCTCATCCTACAGAATGGAATTTGTAAAGTGCTTTGAGATTACATTTATTGCGAAGTGGCGCTACGGAAATAAACTGAATTGAAATTAAATTGGGAAACCGTGAAAAGAAGAAGATAAGCACATATTGCTCTTGATATGATCACAGAAATATTTACCAATCTTATTGACACTGAAAGACTTCGTAACATGGTGCAGTTCTATTGAGTACTATGTTTGTCGCCTCATTCCTGTAGCATTAACATGCTAGCGGTGCGGTACTCACTTGCGGCGCTCATGACGTTGCGGCCCAGGGTGTTTGTGTTGTTGTCGCTGCTGCTGCGGCTCAGATTCATGTTGTTGGTGGCGTTGGTGCGGGACATGTTGGGCGCACGGCGGACGAAGGACTCCATGAGGCTGGCCTCCCGCGACGACAGATTGGGGACGCTGGCGCTGGAACTCATTGGGGCCCCGGCGGCCAGCAGGGAGCTGACCGACAGGCGCGTGTTGGCGGCGGAGCACAGCGGCCTCTGAGAGTGCGTGTCTTTGCTGGACGACTCGGACACAGAGCTGACGTCGGGGGAGCTAACGCTCACCAGACCCATGGAGATGGCCGTGGCCGGGTCGGTGCCGGCTGCGGCCGCGGTGGGCGAGTGGTGCTCGTCTCCGGTCACAGACGTATCGGCGGTGAGCGTGCCGGAGCTGGACCCTGACCCGCATCCGGCCTCTGCAGCGGAGGACAAAACCACGATGGGCTCCTGTTGGTGGCCGTCGGTGACCCCTGCGGGCCCCGCGCCTTGGTCCAGCAGCAGGCCCTCCGCTCTCCTCTCCAGCTGCAGGGCCCCGCCGCCGGAGGAGCTGAGGCTGATGTCAGAGGACGAGGCCACGCTGCAGACGGAGCTGCTGCTGCCCTTCCTGCTGGAGGAGCTGGCCCCGCTTTTGTCGGGACAGTTATTTTTCACCAGGCTGCTCCAGGAGGGCTGCTGAGAAGACGACGAGGTTGAGGACAACGACGCCAACGTGGTGGTTCCGCCAACAGCTGTTGGTGTCACAGAGGGTCCCACCGTGGATGAGGCGGGACCTGAAACAGTGGATGAGACAGGTTTGGGTGTTGGCGCTGTGGCAGCCGACTCAGGGTCATACCCTGGAGCAAGCTTGAGGTCAAACTTCCCTTCAGCGCCCATACGGTAAGAGTTAGAGCATCCGCTAGCATCCCAGGTTACATCAATCCACCCTGGATGGACAGAGAGATAGGAGGGAGACGGACAGATGGATGTCAGAGAGGCGGCAGAGAGGGAAACAGGGCGAGAGCGGCAGAGGAAGGCAGACAGCGGACAAGCAGCTTACAGTCCTAACAGCTCCACACAGTGACAGAATATTACTTCCAACCTAGATGCACATGTCAAACAACAACATCCTGCAGGAACATTCAGGGCTACGTTTATTTATTAGAGGAGTGATTTGGTCAGACTTCCCAGCTAGTTACTGATTTGATACATGACTGCTTGAGGCAGCATGATGGGCAGAGCCTTCCTGGACGCAGATAGAGCTGCTGCCTCTGTTCATAGAAAACCTGACACCAGGCCTGTCACAATAAGCAATCCATCAATTAATGTATGATCCATTAAAATGACATCAATAATTGCCATTTCCATGGTGTATTGTTTTTCTCTCTTCCTACTAAAAACTGGACGACAAAAGTCTTCACTCTGGTGCTTTGGTCTCAACTAGCCCTTTTTTTTTTGAAGGACAATTTTATTTACAAAGACTTCAATATCGATTTTATTTGTTGTGTTTGTTTATTTATTTTGGATATTTAAAATATCATTATCGTTTATCGCAATAACTTCTGGGACAATTTATCATCAAGCAATTAATTGAGTGATTCATTTTATTGCTCATTAAAATTAAAATATTTAACTTACGGTAATTAATTGCTTATCCCGACAGGCCTTCCTGCTACATTTTAAAGGCAGGTTTTGTTAAATAAGTTCAAACAGAAATGAGTCAGAGAGTCAGAACCTGCTGCTAAAGAAACAGCAGGCTTTATTTGTATTTATGGGTCACATTTATCTGACTTAATAGATGTAGGCCAACAGAAACATCCAAACAGTCTTTTTAGGACCAGGGAATAGATTATTAGTCGGAATGCATTTATTACTGCATCTTTTTCCTATATAAATATAACAAATGTTATAGCTTCATGTGGTTCGAATTCTGTGAAAAAATATTTTAAAAATCTCAGAGTACGCACCTTTTGCTATCAAGTTATTATACTGTATCATAGTGTTTTTTAGCTGTATATGAATCCTTTGCTAAAATAATCAAATGCTCACAAAAGGAATACAGATATTACATGTTAGGCAATTACATGTTTATTTACTTATTTAAAAAGAAAATTAGTGTTTCCATCTTTTTATACATTTGTAACACTGTATAAAAAAAGCCTTTAGTGCTCCAATGAAAAATCTGCACAACGTGCCAATTTTTTATCTAATTGTCAGAAAAATGTATTTCTAAAATAATAGTTAGCTCTACTACATCCTACTTTAATATATTTTCTACTCTGACACAAAAAGTATCTCTAAAGCAGTTTTGTTTTTATTCTGAAAGTGTTTCATTTCTGTTGTATGGGAGTAGAAATAGTTTACCCTGAAAAAACATTTTGTTGCTCCGATTTTGTTGTGGATTATAAAAGAAGGCTTCTATCACTAGTGGAGTGACTAGAAAACAATGTGACAGGTACAAAAAACAGAAAATAAAAGCAGGGGAAAACTATACAATAAATCATTACAGTAAAAAGAGAGAAAATACAATCAAACAGTAATGATCCCATTTATGGTACTAAAAATATGAGATGTGGAGCAAATGGAAGAGCACACAGAGGCAAGTGAAGTTCTCATCATCCCAGTATATGCTGAGATCAGAGGTTCTGCAGTAACAACAACAATAGTACCAGTTTCATGTCTTACAATGTGGCCAAATGTGTTCTGAGCTGTTCTAAGTTCTAGTTGACTTTAAAATCAATCCATCTGTCCCTAAATACAGTAAGAGTCTCAGAAGTAACAAATTCACTATGCAACACTTTGGAGAATGATTGCAGACTGCTGCTGTTTCTGCTCTGACCTGAGAAAACAGAGGATCCTGCTCCACCCTAACTTCTAATAACTGTAAAAAATAAAAAAAAAAAATAAAAAAGAGAGAGAGACTAGTGAATATCTGTCAACATTAGGCAATAGCAGAGAAAAAAAAGGACAAGCCAATCTCTGACATCAGACTTGTTGAAGGTAAATGCAAGTAGGGAATGAGGAGAAAATGTTTTCAGAATGATTTCTCTCCAGCTGGTTGATTAAAGAGGAATAAACCAGACACTGGCTGGAGGTAGACTGGAAACAGGATGTTTGAGGAGAAAGCTGGAAGGAAACCAGTGCAGGAAAGGAAACGAGTTCATGTGTTTACTGAGATAAACATCTGCCCACATTCACTCCTCAGGAACAGATACGACTGATGGTACATCGCCACTCCTCAACAACCTTTCAGACAAAAAATGGCAGTCTAGACAGAGGGCTTGGAAATGAGAGCATGTTCTTCTAGCTTTCGGTCAAACGGACACCAACTCACCATTGTGAGCCTCTCCCGTGACAGTGCCCTCTCCTGGCGGATTTCCATCCTGCTCCCGCCACTTCCAGTCGATACCACGAACGACCCGTGCTCCTGGGACGATGTACTTCATTACCTGAGAGCGGAAAATTCTGCGCTGGCGACGGAGGTTTGCCTCTGCCTCCTTCACAGCTTTACCTGGATTGGGACAGGGACAGAGGGACATGCTGCTTAGAGGAAACACCTAGGTAAAAAAAAATTGTTGTAAATGGAGCCAATAGCTACAGTACTTAGAGTAATGCTAATGCTAACTCTGGTATAAAACAGGGCCCACCTTTGTCATGTCTATAATTTGCCTCGTTTCTCAGTAAGTGGAGTTTACAAGGAGGAGCATCATAGTGTGGGCTGTCTTACAGCATCTAACTGAAGCATTGATGATTGGAGAAACGAGTCGGGACTGCAGTCAAAATATTTGGTACCTCTATAGGAGCATAGCATGTTATTGTTTACATCCGAAAATTTCGCGCATGAGCACAACGCTGGAGGGCAAGACGTCCATCCAGCAGCTATGGCTGTGAAACTTGATACCCTTGGACTTTGTTATCTAGTTGTAGTGTTGATAATTAGTAGCAAAAAAACACTGCGTCCCTTTTTCTTTTGTAAACCACATATACTGTACATTTAATATTTAGCATGTTATGTTGATAACTTGATAGCTAAAACATCTGGTGCGAGTGGCGTCATGTTACAATGTGTTTGTATAATAACTACTTGAAAAATGAATTATTCAAAGAAAATCAGTACAAACATATTGCCCAACTTATTGCTTTTCCTTTAACAGTAAGGCCGCAGTAACAAACACCCAGCCTCTCCCCAATAAACTGTTGCTGGAAGTTTTAAACTAACAAGGTGAGTACAGGGCTGGAACGATTAATCAGATTTATCGTAATAAATTATAAACTGATTATTGAAATAATCGTCCACTAATTTAGTAATTGATTAATTGTTAACTGGAGTATACGAACTCAAAAATAAACTGCTGCTACTCTGAGCTTCAGCAGAGGGGCTCACCTAGCTGGTCCTCACAGACCGCTGTGACTGTGCCGTACAGCTCCAGCCCAGACAGAGACAAGTAGTGTGTCTGACCACTGGCATTCTTCCCCATTTGTTTGATCCTTATGTGCCTCCAACCCTGCTTCTCGTCTTTGGACGGGTCCAGAGGCCAGGTGGCCGTTGACCTGTGGAGACACAGACTAGCGTTAGTATTCACCAAGAGGCGCGGCTGCCTTCTGACTGTAAACGGAGGAGTTTAAGAGAAGGTCGTACCCTGGTTCGTTGAGGCTGCCGTCGTCTATGTGTGTGTATAATGTGGACCAGTTCTGACCATCTTTTGAGACCTGAAAGACCCAGTTTCGCAGCGCCGAGCGCCCATAACCCCTGAAGGAAGAAGGAAAACACAAACCTGTTTAAAAAAATGACTTTGTTTTTTAGAAAACAATGCACCTTTCATACAGAAATTCTGTATTTCTAGTATTTGTATCAATGTGTTTGGCTGCAGGCTGTAGGGGGTTCCTTACCTGGCGTGCCTCAGAGTGTACGCCGATGGAATGACCCACAGGCCCAGGTCAATAGCAAACCAGGCGTTCTTGTCGTCGTTAGTGTGGCAGTTGAGAGCAGAGCTGTCCCGACTCAGGATGTCCTCCAGCCGGCCGTAAGGAAGGTTACGGCCCTCTGAGGACGTCACCACTACCAGGCCGTAAGCGGCAGGGTTCACCCATTCATACGCCGTCCTGACGGGAAAAGATTGCCGATCGTAAGCTTAATGTCCCATCTAACATCTAGCATGCTAACCAAGGTTAGTAACACAGAAGAATTACATTAAGAAAATAGTGAACAACTTTCACCTAACTATAGTTCCCGAGAACGCTGCAGAAAAAAATTACATTCAGATATTTTAAGGAACCATGATTCAGCGTTTCATTTTAAATCGGTGGTCTCAAAGTGCATTCCAGGTCTCCTGCTTCAGCACACCTGGCTCCACCTAACTACTCAGTGAACTACTTTCAGTTCACAGTTAACAGTCACCCCACTGTTGCCAACTTAGTGACTTTGCCGAGATATTTAGTGACTTTTCAGACCCTCCCCCTCCTTCCCTCCCCTTCCCTTGTCCAAAACCAAAATCACCATGCCAGACTTCTTTAAAGATCAGTGATTAGCAAGAAAACTGCAATTGGTTCACCTCCATCAACAAGTAATGCCTTTGTTACTGTTATGTCAAAACTTTGTTTTATTTCTATCAATCAGTTGTATCCATAAAGCACCCTTTATGTTGGAGGCAGCTCGGTGGAAACGCATCATAAAGGGTATTTCTGAAATGGATTTGACCCACCCTGGATTGGACCCATCCAGGGTCACAGTCTGCAGGTGCAAATACCAGAGTTGTGAAGTAAACTGAAACTGGTGGGATACTCCCTTTTACTCCCATCTCTGTAAGAGGGTTGGTGGATATTAAAAGCGATGTACCTTCATCGCTTTTAATATCATTGATTCATCTTTTCTTCACTTCCTTGGACTAGCCAGGGGAGTCACTGCTATATTCTTTGCTTAATCTCTTAATAAAATAATAATCAAAATGCATTTTCATTCGTTCTTGATTGACTCAGTGTTTCACCTTAGGTAAGACTTATTTATTTCCTTAAAATTTCTTAACGGCTTCCTGGAAGCAGAGCGACACACGTGATAGTTTGCCAGCTCTTTGCTGTAAACTAGATTTCTGACACCAGTGAGGCTTCCTGACTAAATTAAGGTATTTAAGATGTCTGAAATATTACAGCCAGCAAAATATTGCATCTAAGCATTTCTTTGCAGCTTTGATATGGCATACATTGATATTGTGGTGGCAATATCGGTGTGCATGGATTTTTATTTTGAAATTCCATACTTTTCAGATGACCCAGTAATTGATCACACCCTAACCATGGAACCTGCGAGTACTGCAGCCTAAAAAGACAGAAGGCTACACAGTAACTGATAGCTGCAAGAAGCTGTTCAATGTTTTTATGGATACACTCAAATTCAATGTCTTTCCTAGGAAGATGGGACGCAGTTTTTTCCACACAAAAGCCAGGACAAACCACTTTTAGCACTGTCTGCAGCCACTGCTCTTACTTTGCGTTGGTTCCGACCCAGTAGATGATGCCATTCTCATCAAAGTCATGCTGATGTCTGAAAGTGAAGGTCTGGCCTTCCCTCAGCTTCCTGACGAAGACGAACGACGAGCGCTCAAAGTCGTACCACTGCTTCGCCACCTGGACCATGAAGGCAGAACAAAAGGCCGGTGGGAGGTTAGCCATCACCAGCTCTGATTGGCTCGGTGATGTAGCATGTTGCTTGAGGCTTCACCATCTTTAGGAGGTATTGCTCCAGAGACTCCACGGTGGCGAGCGGCTCCATCTTCAGCATGCGACCCGTGCGGTCGATCAGAGCCGTCTCACCCGGCGCGCGTTCCAGACGGAACCTCAACCGCCTCGTCAAGATCTGACACACAAATCACATTCTGAGCAGCTGTGGAAAACAACAGGGCATCATGACAACAACAAGCACCAACTCACCTGCAGGTTGTAAGAGGACCCTGGAGAGTCATACAGGTACAGAGGTAGACGCTCAATGGACTCCAGCACAGCTATCAGCTTTCTGATTAAGGCAACAGCTGGTCGGCTGCACACACACACACAAAGCTGGGATTTATTACCAGATAATATGAGAAGTACATGCCATTAATATTATATTGAATATATTAGTTAGTCTTATTAGAAATACATTTCCTGACCCAATATCAATCAGGATCATTGTTCATATTTCCATGTCCATGTGTATGTTGCAAAGTCCACTACACTTAAGCAGTATACCGTATTTTCCGGACTATACAGCGCACCATACTATAAGCTGAACAGAAAAGCTGCACTGGGCTATAAGCCGCATGGTTCAAAGCGTGGGAACAAAGTAGAGGCTTATAGACCGAAAAATACGGTAATTCATCAGAAGCTTTGCCTTTCTAAAACACAAACCAACATGGGGCTCTCCAACCACATTAGAAATAAAAAGTAATCCAAAGTTTTAATCCGCTTACCTTTCGTTATCCTCGTTCTCGCTGAAAGCCGCCTTAAACACATTGATTCTCTCCATTAAAGGCTTACAATCATGTTTCATGTCCGGCTCTGCACTCTGCAGGAATCCAAACAGAAAACAGCTTCAAGTCACGGTGCTTCCTGAAGAATACACAGCTACTGAACTTTAAGAAGAAAACTAGCGACGCATGTGTTAACGTTTACATCGGCCGCTATTAGTCATTTTTTTACTTTTTGGACATTCCCATTGGTATAACCTGGTCGATATTAATCACTGATATTTACAACTTGTTGCCCTTGTTGTTTCAGGAGGGGGAGGAATTTGGTCATGTGACAGTGAAGCAAGGGGGGAGGGTGGTTCAAATTTTTAATGGAGTTAATTGCAGGGTCTGTAATTAATCAAAATTGATAATTTAACAGAAATTAAATTATCTGTTAAATTATGCGCGCAGACATCTACCGTTTCCTCTTCCCTGTACCTGATTGAGCTGCAGTTCAGTTGTACCATATTTTTTCAACGGGCTGTTATTGATCCAAAAAAGAATTTCGAGTGTCTTTTATGAGTAATCAAAGGAAACAGAAGCCTACACTAACAGGCCAGCGTTTCAAACCTTGAAAAAGAGATTTGAAATTGATTTAGAGTTTACTCCCCATGCCCTCCTGGTGTAGCTTCCATCTCTTTAGAACTTGTAGCCTTCAGCTAACCAGAAGCAGTCCTGTTAGCATGTGTCAGTTTTTAGAGTGAAAGTCGCTGCTTTCATTAGATACTCACATTACTGAGGACAGTGAACAGAGCCTGGACGAGGCCACTGCTACACATTTCATATGGAGAAATGGTGTTTTCATCCTTCAGGACCACAATCAGGTTCTCTAAAGCAGTTTTCATCAAGTCCCTCCACGTGTTCTCCCCTTCAAGACACTACAACAGCAAACATTACACACACAGATCACTCTTTATGTCTGGGATGTGCTCTGTGGGCAACAGGTGTGTTGCAGAGTTTGTCTACCTGTCTGTTAATGTGCAGCTCCCATGCCGACTCCAGCTGCGTGGCGATGTTCCTCAGAGTGACCACCACCCCTCTGGGCATGCTCTCCACAGCTTTGAAGTGGTCGTCGTACAGCTCCCTGGCCATGCTCTTCACCTTCTGCTTCGTCTTCTCCAGTTTGGACTTGAGCTTCCTGCCCCGCTTTCCCGTCCAGCCAGTAACAAACTCTGAGCCTGCACACAATGCAACAACATTCAGCTATAGCAGGGCTTCTCACAGTGTGGGGCGTGCACCCTCTGGGGGGCGCCAGACCTCTTTGGAGGGGGCGCCACATGAAGAAAACAACTGCTGACATGTAGCTGACTTCACCAACCAGTTCATTCATCCAGCCACCTGGGGGCGCTGATAGAAAAGTAATGGCTGTGCATGTCTGGAGCGAACTCGAAGCCAACTAGATGTGGAGTTACCAGACTCAATGGTGAGCTGCTTGACATTCAAATTGTTTGGATCAATTTGTTGAGAGTTCGGGGCGGGGTTGGGAGATTTTGTCATCAATAAAGCTGCTACTTCTGAACATTGAGATTTGTTGACATTTTGAATCACAGACGAAGACCCACCCAGTGACGTCTCTGCAGTGAATGAGTGTTTGGTTCCTCTGTTGGACTCGAACACGAAGCCCGGTAGGTCCTCCTTCAGGATGGTGGCCTGCTGTCCATCAGAGTTATGGATGGCGATCTCTCCGTCTTTGAGGCAGGTCAGGGACCAGTTCCCTACCGTCAGCTTGGTGGGGCCGACGACGGACAGGATGGGCTGGCTGGCTGTTACGGGTTTCACCTGGCTCCTTGCCCGCTGCAGCTTCTCCAGGAACTCGCTACGAGACTCTGCAGGATGAGGGAGGAGAGCGATTACAAAAAGCACAAATTGAGCTGCTGAGTGGCATAAAAGCAGATCCAACATACCTGAGCTGTCAGAACCCCCCTCCGGACTCCCACTAGAGTACATGGTGGCAAGTTTCCCGTCCAAGATGAATCGGAACCAGCCATTGGAACCATTAGAGAGCTCCAGGGCAGCAGCATCCGACCATATGTAGAGACAGTCTCTGCCTCGAATGATTGACCAGTCCCTCCAGTGGTACGGCTTCCCCTGCTGGACTTCCTTAGCGTCTTCCTGAACCTCGTCCTCCTGCAGGGAAATCCCATACAGTTTACTAATTCGAAACGTGTACAGGGCTTCCCCCAGTATATCGTAAGCCTGGCAGGCCTCCAGGCTTTGCTTGCCCCCCCACCAGGCTAAGCGTTGTTTGTTTATTTTAAAGAGGTTTTTGATACACCAGTAACAGCTGCGTTTCTACAGACCATATAATTGTGCGATTTGCTGTTTCGAAAATAAATTTGCTTGGAAACACACCAATTTCAGAAAAAAATAAATAGGTTTTAACACACAAAAAAAAAACGTACTAGTGCCCCTGCCACCGGGATTAGCAGGGTTTCTGCAGGAAACCCACCAGCTGACATATTATTAACCAGATCTCAAGACACTGACATTTGCAAAGCATTCAAGGAGCAATTATTTCAAAAATAAACAAAGGGGTGGGAGTGATGTTTCAACTGGATGGCAGCATTGGTTTCTGGGTCTACCTTCTCAGGCTTCGCTTCGTCTTCATTCTCATCATCAGATGCAGGTCCAGCCAGAGTTGACACCTTGTTGATGACCCCCAGTCGAGCAAGTTGGTCGAGAAAAACATCTCCACCTTTATCCACAAGATCCCTGATGATCTGCAGAGCCAGGAGGTGGCCGTCGTCGTCGTCCTGACAAACACCAAACAGGTCAGCTCAGAAACATTACATGAGCGTCTAATGAGATTGCATTTCACAAGTCTGGGAGTTATGCATGCTACATATTTTACATAAAGGTGTAGAAAAAAACCCAACCTGTTCTCCCATTTTATCAAGCATAAAATCATGTGTCGATATCAGACAATGTCCAATTAATATTAAGGGACAGTGAAATAAGTGGATCCATCAAATATAAACTTCCTAACAGATGAACAGACTGCAGTCTTCTTGGCCATTTTTTTTAATGCGTCTTAATATGTAAACACATTTATTGCTTTAATTCCTGGTTACATCAAATCTTGACTGGGTGTTTATTTGCAATACTAAGTGCTCATTTTTTCAAGAGTCAAGGATTTTTAAAATACGTATGAAAAAAAAATCAAAGCAACAAGACTTCCATGAGTGAAGAGAAATCCCAGGGAATGTTAGCCTAAACACTGACCTAATTAATAATCAATATGCAGCATTAGATGGCATAAGAATATTTGGAATTTAATTCACAAAGACAACTACTAAAAGCCACTTTAACAGTCTGCAGCTTAGAGTTCCTTCTCAGAAAAAGGCTTGTAATACATTAACATTAATTTTCATTCTAGTTGGTTAAAGGACACTACATTGCTTATGGTCAATATAGTGCACCATGCTTCATGTGGGATACATGGATTACTGTTCCATAATAAATGAATGATATAAATATTTATAAATAATGGAGCAGCTCTACAGCTTAGATTAACTTTGTTTGGTCTGTGCATCATTTAGAGAAAGAATCAGATTTATCAGACAGAAAGTTGACATTTTATTCATTTGCTGCTCTGTTTTCTGCAGCCTGAGTTCAGCAGCTTAAGGTGAGTGTCTGCTGTTTAAGAGGGCTGAGTCCCTGTAATCCCTGCTCTCCTGTAGCTTACCTCCTGGTCAAGGACAGTGGCAGTGATCTCCACCAGGACTGTGGGTAGGTTGTGTCCCGTCTCGCTCTCACACACCTCCCTCAGCAGAACTTCACTGCTGTAGTGAACCATCTTTCGGATCAGAGCCAGACTTGCTTTCCTAAAACCACAAAAAAAAAAAATTATATATATATATATAATTTTATTTATTTTGACCAGATGGAAGCTCTTTCACATGAGTTTGATTGTGAAAAATACAGCTACAAGCCACTTTCGTTCTGATCCAAGTTGAGGTTTACTTTAATTTTGCATGGTCAGCAACAACTACCAGAATTATGCTTAGTTTTTTAACTTAAGGTTACAAGAATCAGTGGATGGACAGTGGAAGTGTAGATGAGTTTACCTAATAGAAGGCAGCATGGTTTGCTGAAAGGTTTGTGCAAAAACAGGCAGAAGTCTCTTAAGGTAGTAGGGAGCCATTTCTGGATCTCCTTTGGGTTCAGTGCTCTCCTCTTCCTCCTTACTTGCATCCTTCTTCCTCTTGTCATCAGCCTTGTTCATCGGACACATCCAATCCCCTGGAAGAGAAACATCTAAGAGTCAGCTAACATGTCCCAATCTGGATTATATTTCTCAGAAAATGATCTACTTCAATCATATACATATTAAAGTTTTTCAAGTATTTTGTAGTTTCCAGGCACATTGTGCCATTTTACAGCATAATGAAGTCTTTGTGTTATCTCGAGTCGTTATAAAAATGCTGTATATATCAAATATGACTTAAAAGAAAACAGATTTTAAATTGGGTCTCTGTCTCTTTAAGAAACTTCGCCTTCAGGAAGTGGTCACAACATTGCTCCTCTATTAATCCTTTAACAATGCTTTACCAGCGATGCTCTGAGAAGTAGCTCAGCAGAGCTGCTAATTACCATTAGCAACTGCTCAGTGAGGCAGAAACTTGGAAACTGCAGCTTTGAGGAGGAGCTGCGCCTCAAAGGCGGAGCTAGGTCCACCCAGGCGTTTTGCACAGCTGAATGGTTGCCATGGAGATTAAAGGATTTCTCAAACATCCATGAAAGAATCAAGGCAACACTCCAGGTATGTTTTTGATGAGGAAATTACACTGTAACATTATGAACATCTCAGAAGGGTCAATTTTACGTAACACTGTCCCTTTAAAGGTGAAGAAGCAGACGCTGCTGCTGAGCACAGCTATCGATATTTCATCTAGAAGCTGGTTTATGGGTTGAACTTACCAGGTGACTGCAGTATAGCCACCACTTCACTGTGTCCCCTCTCTCTGGCTTTGTCCAGGGGGGTCTTTCCATCCTCATCCCTCAGGTCTGGGTTGGCTCCGTGACGCAGCAAAGTCTGACATGAAACAAACCCACAGGATCACGCCGACAAACCTAAACGCTACAGTGTCACTGACATGGTTTTTTTTCACTGTGACTCCGTTTACCTTGGCTACCTGTGGCCGTCCGAAGCACGCAGCATAGTGTAACGAGGATGACCTTTGACCTCTGTTGACGTCTGCACCCCTCTCACATAAAAACTCCACCTGGAACGACAAGCACAGAGCTGCTCAGCATGTTTGCAAAAACCAGGTCTGATGGAAACCCTTAGCTTGTATTTGTGTTTCTTTACCATTTCCTGTGTGCCGAAAGCTGAAGCCCAGTTGAGCAGCGTCTGTCCAACATCGTCCATGAAGTTGACCTCAAAAGCTGAGAGAGAGCACATCATTTCATTATAACTGGTCAAACTTGGCTGCAGAACCAAGTTCACGGGTCTTTAAAAAAAAGATAAAGCCCTTTTTTGTAGGCTTTACACTTCTATATTCTCTGACATTTCTATATTTAGTCAATTGTTGAAATAACTGTCAACTAATCTAGTTCAATTATTTAAAGAAAAGCTCTAAAAAAGGCCATTTGCTGACAGAAAACAGACCACTAATTATACCAAAACCGTACATAAGAAACACATTTTGCACATTTAAGCAAAATAGAAAATATAAATAAATAAATAAAACAAGCTCCTCTGCCTTCTCCCTGTGGTCCTACTGCCATCTGTAGAAATACACTCAGCCAGACACAACCAATCAGAGACAGGAGGAGGGCTTTAGTGCTGTCAATGAACCTCGTGTACCTGCTGCTCGTTCCCTCCCCCTTGCTCTGTGTTGCGGTGGTTCACCACAACAGAGCCTGCCAGGAACGCTAAGGCTAGTTAGCATGACCATCAAAGATGAGGGATAAACTGTTTTCCTGTAACAGTTTATCCCTCAGTTAAGTTGCTTCTCCACTATTTCCACAACTACAGCAAAATGGCAGCGCGTCTACGAACTTGATTGACACGGCTGAGACCCTCCTCCTGGCTCTGATTGGTTATTTCTGACTAAGAGGTGTATTTCTGCAGATGGCAGTAGAAGCACTAGCAGGAGGTGGAGGAGCTCCGTCTTTTCACAGATTAGCTGTCTCATGTTATACTGTAACAACATAGTGGCAGTTTTAACAAATACGGGGAAAAAAACATTTTTACAACAGTTAAATAGTGCACCTTTAATGCCAGAATGTTAGTGGTTAGTAGCCTGGTAACCAACCTGGATAATGAACAGTTTATGCAACATGAGAGCAGGCTTACCTCCCGTATCGATGGCATCGATCAGAGCGTCGGTGTCCTTGCTGCGGATACAGTCAATGAGCTGTCGGTGGGATCGCTCTCCAGAGCTGTCCAGACGTCGCAGTCCAGGTATCCGGCCCGCTGATCCTGCTGTGGACTTTGGCAACGCCTTCCGTCCCTCAAACAGGAGCACCAGCAGGAGATCCACCAGCCGCATGGTATCGAGCACACACCTCTCATCTCCTCCCAGTGCAGACTCCATTGAGTCAGGCAGAGCCGACCGCAGCAAGTCCTGAACACGGGTTGGAGATTAGCATGCACACACACAAACTTGTTCTCCTCCTCTATACAAGCATGAGAGAAATGGTGTGGACCTACATGTGTGACCAGCGGAGAGCCTCTACACAGTGTGGACAGCAGGCTGACAATTGTCGACACCTGGTTGCTCAGTTTGGAGTCGGCGGCGGAGGGGGTCGCGCCTGTGGAAGGCCGACCCGGTTTACAGGATGAGGAAGAGCCCGACACGGTGCCACCTGCGGCCGCCATACGGGACAGCAGCTCCTCTGTCAAGCCGTGTTTAGCTAAAGGAGCCGGGTCCACTCCTCTTCGAGTGAACCGATCCGCCAGCGAGGCGAAGCAACGCAGAGCGCCATCTGAAACCTGCAGGAAACACCAAGTTCAAGATTATACCACCCAAAACCTTACCTAGAGGTTTCATTAGCAACCGCCTGCCGTGAAGTGACCTGGTGGTCCTCGTGTTTGAGGAGGCTGGATAAGGACTCAACGCAAGTCTCCAGAGAGGAGTCTTGAGGCTCCATCTTGCTGCACAGGCGGGACACCACGGCCATGGCGGAGTGGAGGGTGTCCTTGTGGACCAGGTGACCGCTGTCTCTAATGAAGCTGAGAACACAGTTCAGACCGCCGGCCTCAAAGACAGCGCCAGACTCTCTGGTACAGATCAACTCCAACACCTGCACACAGGCACATGGGTTCAAAGACATGGACGTCAAACAGTTTGTCAGGAAACAACTCACAGCTGACTTCTCACAACTGAAGAATGGAAACCCTCACTTAGGCATTTTTTAACTTAAACGTTCTCCATGATTCCACCCAGAGTGGGATACAATCCACAGAGGAGGGCACCGCTTCCTCAGGCTTAAAACGCCCATTAGCACTATGCAGGTCCTGTTGTAAAATGCAACTTGTATTAACCGACTAGTGTTTGATGTAACCTTAGTGGAACAGATCTAGGTGGCATTAAAGTTTTTGCTGCACTTCTGCATCTCTGTAAAGCAGGGGTGTCAAACTCAAATGCACAGTGGGCCAA
Organism: Xiphophorus hellerii; assembly: GCF_003331165.1. Lineage (NCBI taxonomy): Eukaryota > Metazoa > Chordata > Actinopteri > Cyprinodontiformes > Poeciliidae > Xiphophorus > Xiphophorus hellerii. The sequence goes on from NC_045690.1 coordinate 26,755,953, forward strand.
AATTTTAAATTGAACAAAGCCGCGGGCCAAGGTTGAACAAATGAATCTTTTAATATGGACCCAAACAAGTTTTGATTTAACAATAAATATTGAACAAGCAAGGCTTATATAACTTAAAAGTGCAGGCGTGCAAAATTGAGTTGCTAATAATAATACTAAAACATATAAATGGAATATTAAATAAAATTTAAATAAAAATTTAATGCCTCCTTTCTGAGGTAAATGTCAAAATTAGCTTTGTACACAGGCTAATAAATTTGAAAATAAAATAACATAACTATGAATAAATAATTAAATAAACTATGAATAAACCATTCAGGCCTTGGAGTAACAAGAAAAGGTGCATAGAAAACTTATTTATTGCTCATTTTGCGACACACTGATCTACTCTGATGCAGCCAAGTCAGAGACCTGGCCTCTTTTCTTGGATGCCAGTTCATCAATGTCGGGGCTCAGAGTTTGAGCTGAGGAAACCTTCATTATCGAACAAAGATGTTCGTCAGTCAGACGTCTCCTGTGAGACGTTTTCGTCATCTTCACTGAGGAGAAAAGTTGCTCACATACATATGTAAACAGATATTCTGTCTCCCATCTGTCCAGAAAATTTCTATTTTCTGTCTTTCTTTTCGCCATTTTTTGGTGGGGTAACACAGTGACAGCTGTAGTTTGAGGTCACAGTGTGGTTTGGGGGAGAGGCGTGGGGATGCGGGGTGCGCCGGGGCTTTCAACCGAAGGAGTGCGCAAGAAGGCGGATCACCACCTTCCTAATACATCCATGTCCGCTACCATAAGTGCTACTGACACAGAGGAGGAGGCGTGTCTGCCTCTGTCCTGATTGATGAGCCAAAAAACAGCAGAGCATTATGGGATTTGTAGTATAAGCGGTGAATGCGGCGTCACAGCGTTGCCACCGTATAATACCGGCGGGCCGGCTCTAATATTAATTTGAAATTGAATCGTGGGCCAAATATAATTACACTGCGGGCCAAATTTGGCCCGCGGGCCAGAGTTTGACACCTATGCTGTAAAGGTTTCCAGAAATGTTTTAATTGCATTTTTGCACCATGTGGGTTAAACATAGAGGTTGACACTCTGCTTGTGAAATGTACTGGGATTTTTTTTCATGCAAGACATTTTAAGACCCAAATTTTAAATATGTGAACTTAAAACTTTTTAAGGATGTGCATTCTGAGTAGACTCGCTTCCCCAGATGAAATCTTACTGACTACAACTGGGGTGCACTTTGACAAGAAATGTTGAAGTGTAGTCTGACTATTGAACAAACAGTCACTTTTGAAAACATGTCCTCAAAATTCACCACTCCAGTACACTAGCTAATCGCTAATCTTAGAAGTAGGCTGAAACACTTATTACAGTGTAAGCGTTTCATATCAGTCGATATCGATAAATAATGATTAATTTTTCATTTCAAATATCTGAAATACTGCCACACTGGAGGCATATCAAGTTTTCTCTCCACATCGTTGGTTTTTATTTTTAGGCAGTTGTGAAACTGCCTAAAAATAAGGCAACGCAATGTACCCAACAGGTTGTTGCTAGGTAACCAAAGAATGAGTAAGTTAGTTGATACCACCAGCCTTGCTTAGCTAGCCATAAGAAGCTAAGCAGCTAAAACCTTTTCTCTGTCCATGTCTCCCAGAATGCTGTTCAGTTCTGGCTCAGAGTTCAGTAAATATTCTATATATTGAATATTCTATCAGACTGATATTGATCACGTCTATTGTCGCCCAGCCCTACTAAAAAGCCGCATCTCTGTGGCGTTCTACCTTCACACACTGCTCCGCCAGGTCTCTGCTGGTCCTGTTGTTGAGTTCGACCACCACCAGGCGGTTACATAGAGCCTTGATGGCTCCGTCCACGCCCACAATCCTTCGGGTACACTCTGCCGACACGTCCAGGTAGTAGGTGATGGCGCGGGCCGTCACCTCCAGCACGTTGTCTGGCGCGCTCTCGTCCAAGAAGATCTTACAGAGTGCTGGTAGGAACGTCCGAGGAGGACATCTGGTGGACGGAGAGAAGGAGGGGACGCTCTGAGCCACCAGCTCGCACACAGCGGGTGGAATGTAAATGTCTGGGTTTTGACGACGAGGCCTTACGTCTCGAAGCAGCGGTCCACGTTGTCCGACATCAGCAGCAGCATGCACAGCTGTTCCAGGGCGATGAGCTGCATGTCCCGCTCATCGCCCTGACCCATCTGCAGCCACTCCAGCAAGGTGTCTGGGTCCACATCCGCCATGATGGCTAGCCTGAAGAAAAAGCAACACACAATCTCCTCCATATGAAAAAGTAGGTCGGGTCATTGTTGGTGGTATAATGTTTGTCTTTAAAACAGAAATCATCAAAATGTCTTAATGCAGAACTCTAAATGAATGGAGTTATTTTTTTTAGCCATAGAAGTGTCCTTAAACTAGAAATAGAAGTTTTCGAGAAATCAAATTCATTTTGATGTTAGTTTCTTCAACCATTATCTTCCAGATAAAATAAAAAATAAATATATTTAAAAAAAACAAATCTGAGGTCTCACCTGACTCCCCTGTTGGCTGCCCTGTCCGGCTCAGTGCCCAATCACAGCTCTCAGATGTGAGGCTGCTTGTTACTCATTCAATCAACTGAATGGAAGGAGACTGGAACATGTGTGTTTAGGTGCTTCCTTTGTCTAAATGAGCTTTATGGAACAGGATCCCTGCAAACAGTAGCAAGAAGTCAAGAGGGTTGGTGAACATAATTTTTTAAAACGCTTTTCTTCAGATTTCAAGCACGTTTATGCTAACATATTTGTAATTTATTAATTTAAAGAAGAAATGCACCAATATGAAAATATGGGTAGAGAATCGATGTTTACATTTCCTTTCCCTTCTCACACGAGTTGTTAATATCTGTCCAGTTCTTTATTAATCGGACTGATACCAATATACCATGAATCCCTAATTTAAAGAACATCTTTTTACTTTAAACAACACTATACGCTTATATTATGTGTTTCTTCACAACCCCATCAAAAAAGTGCAGAAATCGACTAAGTAGAATGCAACAGTTTGTTCCTCCAGTGATTGGACACATTAGGCCATGCCAGGAAGAGAAGCCAGCTAGGAACCAGTAACTAGGGAGTATATAAACAATGGCTTTAGTGATCAAATGTGCTGACTGGGCAATGTGAAATGGTAGGAGGATTTAAAAAATGTTTATTTGTGTGACTGGCCAAATAATATTCCCAGTCAAAATTTCCAAGTTCCAGGCTGGTCGACTCTACCAGAACCTCACCTTGCATGGGAAATCTGGAAAGTTCCAAGTCAGATGGCCCTGGACAACCAGAGGTCCCACTTCAATATGGCTACCATGTTGCAAAAGCTGCAGAGTGCTTCCCCTTCGCTTGTGACAATGAGTGTGTTTTTAATTTGCAACTAGAGCTTGCTCAACTTGACCGTGTGATTATTCAGAGATCTGAGTTCAGCTTCAAGGCAAACTGAAAGCACCAAAACAACATCAGTAAATCCAAAGTTACAGCAGGAGGTTTGATTAAAAAAAACAAAAAAAAAACAAAACCTGAGACCACATTTCTCTGATTTTAGCTTCTCTTCATTAGCATCCACTCTAAATCTAAACATAACAGAAAATGAGAGCATTTTGTTCCGTTAGCTTGTTGTGTGTCAGACACCTTGTTAAATTTTCAATTCAATTCAGTAATGGTTTATTTATCCCAAATATCTTTGAAATGTCGTAACTCATATCATCTATGCATCTTCAAGTATGGTGCAATGCAGCTAAGTTCTGGACGTTTCTCTGGTAGCAGTCAGTCTTGCAATAAATGTGAAGAGGCCTCTGACTGAAGACTGTTAACTGTATAACAATTTTATCACTGCCATGATGCACAAACACAGCTTAAATGTCCAGGCAGCAGATATAATACTCCACATGTCCTAGATGACACCATCAGTTGTTGTCAAGCTCTGCTAATCCACCTCATTTGCTTTTGCCACTCCTCTTTAAACCTATGCCTAGCCCTGAGACTAAGATTAAAACTTTCCTTTTTAACAAAGCTCATAGTTGCAGTCGCGTTGCTTTTCCTGAACCATCTCAGTAGTTCTGATTAATTTGCACATAGAGGACAAATTAATCAAACTTTCACAGTCTGTTATGCCTACTCCACTGACTCTTAGAGTGCTCACTGTAAATATTGCTATTAAATCTATACTTTCTCTATTGTTTATTTTCACCAAAATAATGGCAAACCCAGCCCCTCTGTGTATGTCTGTATTTCACCAATCAGGTGGCTCCTCACTCTGCTGGAGGCTTTGACCTGCTGCTCTCCACAGTCTTCCTGTCCTTGCTCAGTGTGATTGCATTAAGCGACGACTTGATGCGATCTGCTGGTTTCTTTACAGAGACAACTGTTTACTAGTTGGTATTATGTGATCTACTGCAATCCATCATTAAAAATATCTAATTGTGGTTGAACTTAACTGCATTGCACATGGGCAACTGGAGAGAAAACTGAAGACATTTGTCTTGATATTAGCTTAGTTACCATATAAATAAGATCAATTATCTAACTGAATACAAAGATGAAAGTTGATTTTAGCTATCATCACTGTAAATTGAAAAAGATTAGATCACGCTGTCAGTCACCCGACAGCGTGATCTTCTCAACTGTATTATTTCTGCTCAAAGGAAGCACTACACTGCTAGCACTAAGACACACAGCTACTGAGAGTAGTGAGTATCAAGCCAGATAAACTTAAGTGTTTGACAACCAATTCACCTAAAAATACTTTTTGTGTACATTACGTAGCTTCATCTAGGATTTCGTGAGTGACTTTGAACTCATCAAGTGTTAAAAAGACGAACACAGTCACTTTATGCGCATTTAACAGGGAGGCGCAGCCATATTTGACAAAGCTAACGGAGCATAATTACCCTGATTATTTTTAGGACATATCCAAAAGTTAGCGTTACACATAAATTAATTGTTAACAAATCCCATTTGATACATTACTGAAATAAACAGGCCTTCCAAAGACATTTCGTAAACCAACTCCAGAGCTTTCAGTACAGTTACATGTTAGCCAGTGTTATCCGGTTAGCATTCAGAGTAGCACAACGTTGCTAATTTGGATCACGGTATGTCAATTACGGCTTTCAATATTACACCTGTCCAACATCAATCACGATAATTATTGGTCACACAAAGACGTAAGCATATGTGAGTTTCTCGCCATTAAATTATGTCATCACTGTCCACTCAAATAGGTCAGCAACACCCCACGGCCTAACATTCCATTTACAAGCCGCGGGTCTCGAGTTCCAGGAGAGCTCTGAGGCCGCACCGCAGCAGCGGGCACTCACCATAAGCGACACGGGCCCAAGCGCCTTATCAGCTTCGGGGCGAAGTTTTTCTTCGTCAAAAGAAGCGACACCCAGCTTTGTGAATATCAACCTATTCCACACAGATAACGACGTTCGGATCCGTTATAATCACCGATGTCAGGGGTGAAATTAAGAAGCTCCCATCTCTACTCAGCGGGTCACAAAACAGAGTGACAGGGTGCGCTTAGCTGACCCGACTGAACGCAAGAGCCGAGTTAAGTCTGTGGCGTTCAGTGTCACGGTAGAGCTCGGAAATATCACATTTCAGCGTTCAGTGCCACGGCAGAGCTCGGAAATACCAATTTTTAAATGTCAAATCAATTATACTAAAGTTATTACCTTGGCCACTGTATCTTAAGTTATATTGTTAATACGGGCATCGATGTGGCATGTTTTGGCAAATGGAAAGCTTGCCGTTTTTTTCCCGAGTGGGACAATGCATTGACGCTTAGAAACAGCGCAGCCTGCAGTCATCGCATGCCTTTATCGCAGAAGGTAAACTGTTTGTTTCCTACTGATTTTAAAACACGAAACGACGAAATTTAAACCATATGCTTTAGATCACAAAAAGACAAAACATAGTTGGATTTGTAGTTTAATAGTTGGATTTGTAGTTTAATACAATAATCTTTTTTCTGTTACTCGTTTCTGATGAGAATATCCACTTTTTAAGCAGGCCCTGCGGCATGGGCGGGCATTGGGGGGCACTGCCCGCCCACAGTCAGCCATGACCCCCCTGGACTGGAAGCTATTTCTTTTACCTCAGAGTGGCCAACTTTCTATTATTCCTATCTCGATTTAATACAGTAGGGGCTCCCACACTTTCCGTATCGGAGCCCTCTGCCTCCCTCACTTTTTTCAGTCGTTACTACTGCTTAATCCATTGTTAACATGTCGTAACATGTTTTTCCGAGCCGCCTTTAAACTCAACATGAGCGCTAAGATGCTCGCGCCGGTGTGTTTTACCTGTGCGGCAGCGACGTAAACTTGCGGCAAGCTGGTATGTGTTAGAATCATGGCAGCAACCCAGCAAAGGCAAAGACGTTTTTTCCCCCCAAGCTAACCAAGAGAGTTAAGTAATGTTTTTAGATGCTGGTAATGTTAGCTAAATGATGACTAGCTAATGCCAAGACGTCACTTTAAGCTTGTTAACAAGAATAGACTGCTGATACTGTTGTTATCTATGTTCAAATGTGGATTGTACTAATTAAATCACTTAAGAACAACAATAGTCCAGGCCCAGATGGATTTACAAACGGCTTTTATAATACTTTTATAGATCTTCTGCCCTCCCTGCTGTTAAAAGCATATCACCATGGTGATAAGTGCCAAGATATGGGACCATCTTGGACAGAAGCGACTATAGTAGTAATCCACAAAGAGAGCAAGGATCCTACAAACTGCCAGTCCTATAGACCTATATCACTGTTGAATACAGATTCACGCATACTCACAGCAATCCTAGCAAGACAACTTACGTTTGGACTATCTCATATCCACCAATTAATTAATAAGGGAAATTTCAAAACCTTTGAGCAGATAAAAAGTGAATTTGGCCTCCCTAAGACGGACTTCTATAGATACTTACAACTTAGAACCTTTGTGACGACACACAACAATTGGACTAAACTTCTTGAATCTACACCTATAGAAAATTTCCTAATGGACATACAAAGGGGAAAGGGAAATAATAACGTAATTAGTAAAATATATGACCTGTTTCTGTCCATAAATGTGAACGATTCCACAAACATAAAGCATAAATGGGAGACTGAATTGCAGGAGTCAATAGCAGGGGACACATGGGAAGAAATATGTACTGAAGCACAATTAACAACAAATTCTAATACATGGAGAGAATTCAAATGGAAAGTAATAGTCCGGTTTTTCAGAACGCCAGCAATAACCAGTAAAATGGACCCAACACAACCCAGTCCATGCTGGAGAAACTGCGGGACGCAGAATGCAAATCATATGCACATTTTTTTTGCTTGTCCTAAACTAAGTGTGTTCTGGGAGGACATTTTTGAAGCTCTCAAGGTAATTTTCAGAAGAAATGTTCCAAAAACCCCCTTGGTGGCAATTTTGGGAGTAATACCCAATGGAATGGACAGGAAGGATGATAGATATCTTCTAAGAGTCTTGCTCACAGCAGCATTGAAATGCATAACTATCAGATGGCTGAAGCCAGGACCTCCTACATATAACACATGGATACAAAAAGTTTGGGACATTCATTTGATGGAAGAAATCACATATTCCTTAAGGCTTCAAAAAACAGTTGTTAAAATAAGGTGGAGCTTCATACCGTTATTATTTCAGTGACACAATTACAGGATTGTCCTTTTGCACTTGTGTTTTCTCTTGGGTCGGTCTAAAATACCATGGTGCTTAAGAATGTGTGGACCACCTTAACTCAGGGGGGATTTAATCATATGTTTTGTATTTATTTTATTTTGCTGTTATCTGTCTGTTGATTTCGTTCTGTTGTTTTGTAATCATTATTCCATTTGTTAAGAACACCTACTGTCTCATCTCTTGTTGCTACGTTATAATGCAGATGATAAATGTCAGTAAGGGGCAGAAGAATGTAACTATTAACATGTGTTGTTAAAAATAAATAAAAATAAAGTAAAATAAAGTGGATTGTACTGGTTACGTTTACTTGAGTAACTTTCTGGGGGGAAAAATTACTTATAAGAGTAGTTTTACTGAACTGTACTCTTTTTCTTTTGAGTAATATTTTTTCTTTTACTTGAGTAGATTGATTTTGCATTCAAAGAAATAGACTTAATAAATGTGAAACCTTAGATTTCTGTAACATATGAGTTGTTTATGCAAATTTGATCATAATTACTCAACATTAACATGTCACTGTTTGCATCTTTATTTTTTATGCATTAAAAATCAATCAATCAAATTTTATTTGTATAGCACATTTCAGCAACAAGGCATTTCAAAGTGCTTTACATCATAACCCCCCCCCCTCCCCCCAGGTGGGGGTGGGGTGGTGGTGGTGGTGGGGGGGGGGGGTTATGACTAAACCCCCCCTAGACTAAAAACCCACCCCAGGTGGGTTTTTAGTCTAGATTTAAAGGACCTCAGTGTTTCAGCAGTTTTGCAGTTTTCTGGAAGTTTGTTCCAGATTTGTGGTGCATAGCAGCTGAATATGTTTATTTTTAGTTGAATTTTACAGCGGTGTATTAGGACCATTATAGTTATAAAAAAAGAGTACATTTATAAATAAATAAAAAAAATCAGAAATTTTCTAGAAAAAGCTCAGATTTCTGAGTTTGAAATGTCGGAAATTTCCTAGAAAAAAATAGAAATTTTCTACACAAAACTCAGATAAATCTCTGAGTTTTTTTCTAGCAATTTTTTTGGAAATTTCAAACTCAGAAATCTCTAAGCTTTTCTAGAACATTTCTGATATTAATCTAAAAATTTCTGAGGTTTTTCTCATACCAAAATTTAAACTTTTCAAAATTCCTTTTCTGAAATTTCCTTTAATCTGTCAGATTAATCTCAGTGTTTTTCATCGAAATGTACTCCTCCTTCTTCTATCTACAGCGGGCCTAATACGTCGTCGCAATTTTATGCGAAATATTATAGAAATTATTTTTGAAAAAATAGCTTATCAGTTTTTGCATCCCAGGAAGGCGTTTTAATTTGATTTGTATATTTAGACAGAAGGGGGCAGCAATTTTTCGGCGCCTTATCTCTTCTGTCTGATGAGTGTAGAAGAAGAAGAAGAAGTTTCTCGCGTTCTGTTTGTATTCAGTAGCAACTGGCTAGGCTAAGCTAACCGGGTTGGCAGCTGTCCGCAGAGATGTTCGGCTGTTTGGTGGCCGGTAGGTTGGTCCAGACTGACGCGGTCCAGGTCGCCTCTGATAAATTCGTCTTTAATTTGGCGGATTTTGAGAATGTGAACCACGTGGTAGTGTTCATGCTGGGGACCGTGCCTTTCCCCGCAGGAATGGGAGGAGCCGTGTACTTCTCCTTCCCCGACCCAGGCAGCGGCGCTCCTGTGTGGCAGTTGCTCGGCTTCATCACCAACGACAAGCCCAGCGCGATCTTCAAGATCTCCGGTCTGAAGGCTGGGGAGGGTGGGGCGCACCCTTTCGGCCTGATGGCCTCCGTGTCGCCATCCGTGGCTCAGGTCGGCGTGTCAGTTGAAGCTCTGGACCAGCTGGCTCAGCAGATCCCAGTGTCCAGCGCCGCGGTGTCCACTGTGGACACGTTCATGCAGTTCACCCAGAAAATGCTGGACAGCCTCTACAACTTCGCCTCTTCGTTCGCTCTGTCCCAGGCGCAGATGACGCCGAACCCCTCGGAGACCTTCATCCCCTCCAGCTGCATTCTCAAATGGTATGAGAACTTCCAGAGGAGGATGGCGCAGAACCCGAACTTCTGGAAAAGCTGAACTAACAAACCAGAACCCGGTGCAACGCTAAGCCACAGTGCCTATCTGAGAACAGTCTTGTGCCGTCAGACCGGACACGCTTCGTGTCCCACAGTGGACATGTCAGGCTCTCTGTGACTGTCTCAGTCGTGGACGGAAAGCCAGAGGAAACTTGGAGTGCCTGACTCTGTCTGAACACCTTTCATCCTGTCATCATTAACTTGTTCACATTCACTCCACTGATTGACCAACACAAGTTGGTTCCTAAATAAAACCCGACCTGCCCTAAAACTCACTATGTATTCAGTTCATCCTATGAGAGGGAAGTTCCGTTACTGACCTCCTCATTGCTAAAGTAATGTTATAGCTGACAACAATGGGGATATATATATATATATATATATATATATATATATATATATATATATATATATATATAAATAAATTTACTGACTTTGTCAGTTGTCTAGTAGACTAACTGGATGTTCAGAGTACTGTATCCAAGCAGCTTAACAGAAAGTTAAGTGGAAGGATAAAGTGTGCTGGAAGATGTGCACAAGCAACACGGATAACAGTCCATTTAAACATTAAAAAATTAGTTCAGACTCACAAGTGGTCTGTAGCTGGATTCAGAACGTAAAGCCCCAGGCAGCCTGTGGTGATGTCTGACAGTCCTTTAAGTTTTGCAATCATTTCCAAATGTGTCTGTTGCCAGGCACCGGAGAACACCTTGACGACTCCAGTGAGCTCCACGACCTTCATGGAGGTCGTGGAACTCATAGGTCAGAGCTTGTTGTTTTTGCAGTATAGCTATGGAATGAGGCTCCAGGGCCATGTAAGCAGAAAATACTGGGAACACAAGGAAAACAAAACAAAACCCTGTGAAACTTCATTAGACGGAGAGGAAGAGGAAGAACCAGTAATGTTGGTTGACGAAGCAGCTTTGGCAGAAATGTAAGATAAAACTGTATTGAATGTGACATTCACACCAATCACACTAATCATATGTGTTTTTTACATGGGTTTGCATATGAAAAAAATGGTAACTTTATTTGATGAGGTGTGCATAAGACTGTCATTACACTGTCATAAACATGACATAACACCTGTCATGAACATGAAGGAGTCTTTATGAATGTTTATGGCTGTTGTCATGAAGTGTCATTCTGTAACTTGGCATTGAGTTTAGAGCAATGCAAAGTTGCTCTAAAAGTTGCATTGAAAGTCCATTAAAAGTGCCAACTTAGCATTAAAAAGTGTCATTATTTACCGAATGACACTTCATGACAACAGCCATAAACATTCATAAAGACTCCTTCATGTTCATGACAGGTGTTATGTCATGTTTATGACAGTGTCATGTCAGTCTTATGCACACCCTGTCAAATAAAGCGCTACCAAAAAAATTCTGTTTCGATTTTATTATTATTATTAGTATTATAGTTACATAATACATAATTCAACACAGTTTCCAATTTGAAATGAAATGATGCCTAAGCCTTTAGAGGGAACACACCCAGTCGGCTGAGGCTCAGGATGAGTCACAGAGTTTGGCTCTAAACCAGATGGATTCCTTACTGACAGGGTGTGTTTGTTTTCCCCATTTTGCACCAAGGGATCGCCCTGCAACACAGCGAGAGAGTTTAACAAAGCTGTTCAGACTTCACAAACCCTCCAAATCAGTAAAAAATAATAAAGTGCATCAATATGTTAGAGTTTGGTCTGTTAAAGAAATACAAAGCAGCCTCACGGGTGCATCAAGTGACTGAAAAACTAATTAAAATCAGAAACGTAAAAAAAGGAAACAACGTAATACATAACAAATCACATGAGACCAGATATTACAAGGTATGAGACGGCAGATATGACATCATACCAGGCGAAAACATATTGGTGCAACTTAATTGGCTGAAAACTAATTTGGTCTCATTTCCAACCTTCACAAAACAATATTCACAGTCCATACTAACTGTGACATTCTATCATTCTATCATTGTTACTGGTTATTTGTTCTATTTTTTATTTGTATATTTTACTTTTATGTTCTTTTTGATAGGTTATTCGTTTTCACTATTCTTTCATTTATGTACTTAGCTTAGTTGAGTGTTACTGGCTTAGTGAGTTTGTTGATTCAAATGTTTTTACTGGAAGGTTGAATTATTTTTGTTAATAAGCGTTTACATTTTGGAGATATGTTTGTGTTTATTCTATAAGTGGACAGCTATGCTGTTTGAGAACACTAAGGTTGGAATTAATCTTTAATCTATTGTTATTTAATATCTACGCCTTATTGGGCAGGCATTCATAAACAATAGTCAAGAGTGAAAACTATGTGAATGTTTTTTCCTGGTAATCAGGAAATAACTGGCTTACTAACATTGTTCTAAATTATTACTTGGTTAAAAATTGCCTTGGCTTGTTTTTTAAGTTCACAGCCAAAGTAAACCTATGATTACCTAACACTGGACCGTAGGCAAATTCTCTCTGACAGAATGTGGCAAACATAGGGGTTTGTTTGCCACATGTCTCACACAGGCCTTTTCAGCTCCACCCTCAAATTATGCCTGAGACTCTGTTTTGGGTTAGTGATGGCCGGAACAGAACATGAACTCTGTTGTGCTGGGGGAGGGCTGCTCTGTGCGGCAGAAGCTTGGAAGCTGCAGCTCCAGGGAGGAGCTGCCCCTCGAAGGTGGAGCTAGGTCCAACCAGCCTTTTTGCTGGTTGGGCCTAGCTCAATAGGATCAAAAGGATCAAGGGATCCCTCAACCATGCATGAAAAAATCATGGCAAGTTTTGATGAGGGAATAACGTTATAATATGATGTAAAGCTCAAAAATGTTGATTTTAAATATTACTGAGCCTTTAAACTTTAACATACAATATAAAAGTAATTGTTGCAAACTAATAGCTTTTGTTATTGTAGAACACAATATTTCAAATGAATGTATCAATCTGGGCAGATTAAGTCATAGAAGCAAAATCTGATTTTCTCACATAACATAACTATAGGAAGACACAGGAAGATGCAATTTTATATTTCGTAGATTTGTTCTAAAGAAGTATGTTCTATGTTCTTTAGAACATAGAAGTATGGCTCTCCTTATAACAACAAGGTTCAATAAAAAGGATAAAACAGGTGAATCTGCTCTATAAGCACAGACATGTTGAAGATTTAGTTTTTCATTTCTGCTTCCTTGTTCTGACATGTAAATCCACTTGTTTAGTTGTTTGATTTTTTTCTTTTTCTTTACTCTGGACTGGAATTCCAACTTTAATTAAATGCAGAGTTTAGGACTCCAGACTTGCACATTTTTACTTTGGACTCAACTTCTTACTTTCATGTATTTAATCTGACTTGACTCGAGACATAAAGGGGAAGGCATGAAACGGCAGTTTTATAGAACGCCAACCAGAAACATCTGCGCTCTCACTCTAAAATAGTTCAGTTACAGATGCCAAGGGTACGGCTGAAAGTGGCTGCCAGCAAATAGCTCTAGGATCACTTCTGAGAATTTCTGCAGAGGAAAAGATATGAGTCGTGAGAAGTGTTGCGGGTGGGTCGGAATCTTAGAATGCTCTTTGGTTCACATGGCAACGCATTTCCAGACAGAACAAAGCCTGACCCTTCAAACAAAAGTCCACAATAGAACAAAAGTTTGCACAGCAGCACTGAGCAACACACCCAAGAAAAGAATGACCAGGTTCCAACTTATGTTGTGAGGTCTGTCGTTCGTTTGTTTGTATTTATTTGTATTTTTCCCCCCAAAAGGTTTTAAAAAACATGAGAACAAGCAATCAGTAGGACACAGAAAAACATGTGCATACATAACCAAGAACAAAATACTTTGTTTACTATTACTTTTCTGTTTGAAAAGAAGTAGGAAGACTGAAGACTTATTTAATCCTTCTCCTTATCTCAACTTAGTGAAATATAAGTTACTAGTAGTATATTACTAAAATTCATCTGAACCCCTTTTCCTTTTATGGACAAAAAAAACTTGTATCGCAGAAATGAAGATGAAGCACAAATCAAACATTCTTTAGGTTTTTGTTAGCTGTAGTGTTAACAAATGACTGTTATGATTTAGTTACAGGAACAGGTCTAAGCAGGAAAACAGGGCGTGGCTCTGCACATAAAAACACTCTCATGTTCTACAGCCTGACAGTGAGCCGTTCTCCAGCAAACAGGTACGTCTCTTTTCCGTTTCTTACACTCATGATTGACTCTTTCCAAAAAAAACCAACCAGTTCTGGTAAAACTTCCCTGCGCAGATTTGAACTGACTCAGAGATCGACATTACTAAACTTGTGAATTGTTTCATCGAGATGATCTGAGGTAATTTTACTCTTTACTGTCAAGGAAAACACAGAAACAGGAAACACTTTCATTTGAGTTTCTAGGAGCTGATACTATGGATTTGAAAGAAGTCGGGTATTGAATAAAACTCAGTGAGTACCGAAATAAGTCAGGTATTACACAGTAACCATGTGTACACACATAGACATGCAAATATACAGGGAAGTGGGCTGCAACCACACCCAGATGCACAGAGAGCGGCCAGGAAAGGAATTTACTGAGAAAGCCAACCATTAGCTGCTGAATGAACATCTGACAGAAATGTGAGTTTTAGTGCTATGGCATATTGATTACTGGAGACACATACAGTATGTACATAAAGTACATAAAACAAACATGGCTGAAATTGAGTTTGCAGAATGTTTATTGCCTTTTAGAAGTGAAAAAAAAAATCAACATTAGTTTGTTGGGAGGGGCTGAAAAGAACCAAAGCAAGAATTCACACAAGCAGTAGCTTCCACTTCTGTGGATCTATGTGAGGATATTGGCATTGGCCAGAAGTTGAAGAGTACAACATTTTAAATGAAATTACAAATGTGAAACTTTATCAAACATTATCAAGCTTCAATAATGGATTATTGATCATAGACAAATCTTCTGCCCACTGCCACCACATTTCCCAGAAACACTCCCAGAAACGTGAGGGATTACATCAGAGAGAAGATGTGACGCAATCTGTGGCTTTCCCTGGCATGACACATGTTAGAGTATAAGGATATTAATAAACTAAAAAACACAATTTAAACTGATTTGAGCTAAACCTGTTCAAACATCCTCACTTCTACATTTTGCATTCATATTCATTTGTAAAAACTATTTCCAAATTAATAGGAAATAGAATTATTTTTTTTTCTCACCTGTTGTTCATTTGCTGCTTCCAGTTGGGCTTCAGTTCACAGAAGAGCACAATGGATGTAAGTCTGATTTACTTATTGGCATTAACAGAACTTTTGTGTTTATTGTTTTCTTTCCATGTGAATTTGATTAAAACGCAACAAATCCAACATGGAAGTAAACCGCAACTTTAAAATCATATTTACTTTTCATGTCTAAAATAAAAAGAACATTGAAATAAAATGTTGCTTTTGTTGTTCAATGAAGAGATATATTTACATCAAGCATATACTGTATATATGGTAATATTTTACTACCTTTAAATATTACTAGATATCTTCCCAACTCTACTTAGCTTCATAAATGTGTGATGACCTTGAGTTCAGAGGTGTCTTTTCTTTCTCTCTCTTTACAGCTTTCAGATGCTCTTGGTGACTGGCCCTCTGGGGGCAACAACCAATCAGGAGGTCCTTGGCCTGCCAACCCCACCTGGCAAGGTAGAAGCAGTCAACTATTCTTTTGTTGTTTAATGTAGGCTCCTCTGTATTCAGTGAATTTCACCCACTATACTGAGTGACCGCTGGCTGTAACACTATGTCAACACTTTGGTCTTTTGGCTAATCTGGACATGCCAGATCCTTGAAGAGAAATAGTTTACAGACCTATCTCTGGTCTCCGCTTGTCCCAAATTTTTGGTACAATCTTGTCCAATCCCTCCAAATGCTGAATGGTTTTATTCAGCGAGTGTCAATATGTACAGTAAATAATATGAGTAAATGCTACAGGAAAGTTCTAAAAATGTTGGGAAAGCCAGTGTTTTGAGGAGATTTTAAAGATGTGGAGCCATACGGTTTGGACCTTCTCTTAGTACTCACTTAAATAGTGTTTAGATAATTAGCTTCCCTTATGTTCACCTTTCTCAAGGCCCACTAAACATCAACACTGTTCATACTGGTTGCCTCTCATCAAGTTAAGAAGTAACTTTCTTTGCCAAAGTGTTGCTGATACCTCAACCCTTCCAAAATATTGAAGATTTCATCCAGATTGCTGCTGCCTTTATCTGCTTTTACTCTATGTTCACGGAATCTGGAGGTACTGGTACATGTAGGCTGGCCACACAAGCTTTCTGGCTGGCCTCCATTTGAAGGCAGTCTTTGACCTCATTGCCAGTCATGACATCACCAGACACTGTCTCTCTCGGATGGGAGCTCTGTTGGTAGATGATGGATGCCAGACCTTAGATACGTTGACAGAGTGACACCTTTCAGGTTCAAAAGCAATATTTTGAACCTGACAATAAACTCTTTAATAATAAACTCTACCTCCTGCCCTCTACTTCTGCTAGACAAAGCCATCTGTTAGTCTCGACAAGGTCCCAGAATGCCACTGGAGTCCTCCATTAAAATCCTGCAAGTCTGTGGTAGAAAACTCACAGATGCAACTGGTGCTTCACCCATGAGGAGAGGGAGCCTCTGGGTCTATTATGGATTAGCTTCTCACCTACTTCAGTCTTCATTTCTGGCAATATTTTGCTGTTTGACAAGAAAAGATTATTTTAAATATATTTTTAATATGGTGTCTGAAGTCCATAGTCAAAACATAAAAATCCAAGAATGTGTATCCATATTAAGAACGACATAGATTTTTCTTTTGTAATTTTCTTGAGATGCATTTTGCCATCAAATATAGCTTTATACAGTATAAAAAGGTGAATTGATCATTAAAAATGAATAATGGAATTTTGACTCAGGTCAGCCAGCAACCAACCCCACCTGGCCCGGGGGTCAACCTGCTGCCAACCCCACCTGGCCTGGGGGTCAACCTGCTGCCAACCCGATGTGGCCTGGGGGTCAACCTGCTGCCAACCCCACCTGGCCTGGTGGTCAACCTGCCCCCAACCCCACCTGGCCTGGAGGCCAATCCGGAGGCAATAGTATGTGGCCAGGAGGGAACCCAAGTCAACCCACTGCACCTGGTTCATATGGACCTGAAGCACCTATGCCAGCCGCACCTCAAAAGAATCTTGTAAGAAAACCAAAGAAAATGAGAAACGCATTAAGAAATATGGACAGACAGAGAGATGTGTTAATTCATTTACTTTTTGACAGGCTGTTCCCTATGAAGAGAAACTGCCAGGGGGAATGTATGATAAACTACTGATCACCATCAAGGGAACCATAAAACCCAATGCTGGCAGGTCAGAAGCAACACTGGGGGTTTAATCAAACATATTTCTCTACTGACAGTCATATTAGTATGAAATATAGGATGCTTAACCGCAAAAAAAGAGAGAAAAAAATCACTCTGCTTTTGTGTCCTTGTTGCCAATCAGGATCACGGTGAACTTGTCTGCAGGCAATGATATTGCCTTTCACTTTAATCCTCGCTTCAATGAATCCGGAAAAAAGGTTATTGTCAGGAACTCACTTGTCGGCGAGAAGTGGGGGAAAGAGGAGAGGGATGTGAAGCAGTTTCCCTTTGTCCAGGGTCAGCCGTTTGAGGTCAGACATTTTCTACCATCTTGGGGAATAAAGGTGTCTATGAATCTGCTGCATTTTCAGAGTCCAGTTCACTAACATGTTATCATTTCTTTTTGCAGCTGAAGATATTGTGCACCACCACAGAGTTCAAGGTGGCTGTTAACAATTCCCACGTTCTTGAATTCAGACATCGGCTAACCAACCTGAGCTCCATCAACACACTTGGCATCTACTATGACCTCACCCTTTCAGATGTTCGTGTTGAGAAATTGCATTGAGAAGTCTTTGACATTATCGGAGATGTACTATAAAAAAGAAACAAACAAACAAAAGATCTTTGGAGGTCAACTGCAAATCTATTTGAGATATACTGTGGATCTGTTGGAAATCTAAAAAGAATCTTAAAAGAACAAAATTTCTCTTAACCTACAGAAAACAGTCACAAATACATGAAAACCAATTTTAGCACAGCTAAGAATCATAGATCTAAGATCTACCAGATCTTTTTAAAACACAGCAAAGGCTGTCTTTGGTGGACCTCCAGATTATCAGCTGATCTACAGTGAAGATGATTGTTTTTTCTACAGAACATTTTTAAAAAGTCTAATAATAATCCCAAGAGATTCGAGCCATAGACCATCATTGCCGGGGATTCAGTGGTAATCTCAGCAGATTATTCTGTTCAGTCTTTTTTCTAGATGATTTATAAAAGTTCAATCTATTGTCAATCGACAGACATCGACAATAGATTTAAGTTGTTAAAAGTAAGTTGACTCATACTGAATAAAATAAATGGCTGTATTGACTCGATACAGTCAATACAGCCCTGTTTTGACTCGATGTCACATATGCATCGTTTCACATTTCTGTTATGAATGATACACATTTTGCAAATGTGTTTTTCCTCAATAAAATGGAATGGTTTTCCTGGTTCAACGTTTAATTTCTACTTTCTAGGTGAAAAATGCAAGTTTTAATTTCACACCAAGAGATTGAAAAGAAAATATTTTTTAGAAGGCTTGTGGAAATTAAGTTGTAGGTCAAGTTGATTTGAAAAAGTGTCGTATGGCAGTGCCACAAATTCCTTTGTAAAATCTCCAGTTTTCTGCAAATAGCAGAGTGTCTTGAATCAGAGGCTCCTTCAGAACTGCTACAGTAGATCGATCCTTTATGCCAAGAGCCATTACCAGCTATAACAACTAGATGGTCTAATATGAGTTACAATGTTTAATTTCTCTTTGGAATTAGTAAAATATTTTTGAACTGAATTGATTTATCCAAGGTGAGGTTGTGGAAGTAGTAAGTTCAGAACTGAGATGAAAAATCCCTCGACTCTTGAACAATATTCAACTGTGGAAGTATATAAAAGTGTTGACTTACTACAAAGAACCTCTAGTTATGATTTTGGATCCAGATTATTGTACAAACTTTTTTTAAAATAAAAATTAAGATCGTGTAGAAGAAGAAGAGAATTAAGACAAAAAGGGAGGCTAAATTAGTTGTCAAATTACTTTTGATTGCATTTATAATTGCTCCTAAATGAAATGACATAAAGCCATCAGGTTTCAGAGAAGCCTGATGATCCTCTGAAATGCACCAAATTCTGCTAGATTTTGATGCATTTTAAGCGGGTTAGGGTCAGACTTTTATCCAATAATCTCTTTTCACACCACAAAATGGTTGTAACTGAATGTCAGAGGTAACAGACCAATATTTCATTTATTTCATCTTTACCTTACACTTCCCTTTTAAGTTGTGACGTAATGACGCAGAGCTGCAAGTTTACGTATTTTGGTCGTTTACGATAGAGCTGCTATAAAGCCACGAAGGGCGAGCTTTTTATTAGCCCAGCTGCTTTGGGAAGTAAAAAACTTAAACAAGCAGCTAAATTAACTGACCGCAGCTTCGGGTCGGTACAAAAACAGAAACAAACTGGAAAACAGTGGAGTTTAGCTGCTGTTCCAGCTACTAGCCTAGATTTTTGTTTTTATTTCCTGTAGCAAAGACGGAGAAACTGCTTTCTTCAGGTAAGTGAGCCTCTTCGTCTTGAAATCGTATAAATATATGTGAAAACATCCAAGGTTTTTACGAGCTCTTGTATTATTAAATGCTCTGTTTTCCTGCTTCGCTGCTCTGCGCTAGCTAGCATTACAGCTAACCAGTTTGCTGCGGTTGCAATGGTTTCAACTAGTCGCAGCTAACTAACTTGACCAGTTTAAGCGGTTGTTTGCTAACCGTGCCTCCGCCACCTCGTTGGCTGTGTGTGGATCCGCTGTGGAATACAGCCGTTAACATTCTGAACCCCAAGGAAAGTGGCACAAGCGGGGTGGAGGTGATGAACAGGCCCAGCACGGTCTCGGTTGTTTTCTTCGTACTGCAGACACAGCAGTTGTTTATCAGACTCTGTTCAGTTCTGTCTCCACAATCAGTGACTTCTTAGCAGGATTCGTACACAGGGTTTTGTTTTTAGAATTCACAAGGTTGGAGAAACGGGGGGAAAAAAAACAAAACTACGGATACTTCCAGGTTCCTTTACTACTCTCTGTAAAGTAGCCAGCTGTTTAGCTAAAGCTAAACAGGGTCGGTACAGCTAAACAGCTGGCTATGAAGATGCAGCTGATTATGAAGATGCTGTTAGAAAAGCATTTTGATTTTCAGATATAGACGTCAGCAAAAAAATGACTAAATATATAAATGATGTCATGGTGCATAATATTAGGTTCTACTGTATGTAATGCAGAGCTCTCTGTTGTGCTCAGAAATGATTAGCCCCGTACAGTTGATTAACAATCTGATTGCATCATTGCTTTATTACATGGTATTATGTGGAGTCGAATATGATTTGTTACAAGTTTAGGAATAAATCTTGCAGATTAAACCAACCAGTGGACCACAGCTGGGTGACTGCAGAAAGTAGCGCCTCATATCGCAGGCACCACCAAGCCTGCTCCCCTCTAAATGTCTTCAGATGTTCATCTTTGTTATTAGCTGATCTCACCCACCAGAAGGTCTCTCACAATCTACACATGCACCTGGTCCATTCTTTAATGAAATTAAGTTACTTGTGACAAACTGTTTAAAACCCAGATTGAGTAATTTTTTTTTTTTAATGGACCGCTTTAAAGTTTCTTTAAAGCATTGAACTATTGATGGCAAACATGTAAATCAATATATTGCAGATGTTGCCCAAACCTGAGAATCTGAAATGTGAAGATGGATACCTGTAGGTGTGGCTGTTTTTGGTTGGTGTAAAGATTATGACCCATTGTTCTCTGTTGTTAGATTATATCTGAACAGTGTGTAGTAAGGCTTTCAGATTTCAAATGTGTGTATCCCATATGGATGCTACGACTGTGTTGCTAAACTTGGTTTTATGAGCTAATTTATTTTTTAGAAAATGAGCACACTTGCATATTTATCGTTGGTGTCCATCAAAGAACACAAAGTATTAAATTTAGTTGCATTTTGGAAAAAAATAATGGCACAAAATAGGCTTTTTTTGTGTGTCTGAAACAATTTACTGTTGAACAAATTTAGGAATTAACAGTTAACTGGAGTATAAAGACTCAAAAAAGAGAACAGATTCAGAGCAGTAATGAAGCCAAAGCTGTGCAAAAACATATACATTTTGCATGTAAGATCTACATTATAAATGTATCATACCCAGAAATCCTCAAGTGGCGTAATTTTATGTTTAATTCTCTAATGGGGGGGGGGGCTTATTAAACACCTGTTGCTACTCAGATATTAACTGGTTAATCCAATAAATAATCATATCAGCCTCACCCTGTATTAATGCTAAGTTGAGCAGAAAGGGCTGAACTTCTGACACCTGAATAAGTTGATAGTAGGTAAGGCTACGATTATGTTTGCTTTCTTGTTTTTTAAAAAAAACATTTTTTTAAAGGAAATGAAGTATTTGTGTATTTAAAATCTATATTATTTTGTATTAAAAAGGCTTAAAGCTGCTGCATAGGCCTGTCACGATAGCAAATTTTGCTCAACGATTAATTGTCTCAAAAATTATTGCGATAAACGATAATATTGTTTGAAGACCTTTTTACACTGATTTAATGGAAATGACGTAATAATCCATGCGATTTCCTGCCAAAGATAGATACACTTTATTTTCAAAAGAACACTAAACACTTGAGCTGATAAACAAAATAAACAAAACAACCAAAAACAAAAATAAAATGGATTCTTAGTCTCCATTAACAAAAAACTCACTTGAAAAAAAAAACTAAACAACATAAAGCCAAAGTGGAAATAAATACTGCATTCAACCAAATGAGTGCAGATTATGAAGTCTGTATATTATGTTGCCCTTCATTAATAATTAGATTTAAATAGAGAAGATGGGCACATCGACTACCTGATGCAATAGTTCACACTACATGATTTTTTGCTCCTATTTTTCCCCTTACAACAATCTTACACCGTTGGTCTTTCTAAGATTGTGTGGTGTGTTACGGTAGATGGTCGTTGCCGCTCCGATCTAAATCAGGATTTTTCCCGACTGGGAGCTTAACGCAGCCTGTTGAATGTGATAGGCAGCCAATCAGAAAGCACGGACTCCCCTCCGTGCTTTCTGAGGGGAAATTACGTCGGGGAATCCCAGACAGCTGACACGGCGCAACCCGAAGTCCAGCGGACATTGGAGATGATATGTGGAAACAACATTAATGTTTACTCAACATGCAAAGAATATAGAAATGACAAGAGGAGGAGTTGGAGCGAAATTGCTACCGCAGTTGATAAACCCGGTAACTTTTCAGCTGTTCTTCGTTAACGTGACGTAAATAGGTTCTAATGATTTTCATTCAGTCAGGACTTTACGCTGACACTAGCCACATGCATTGCAGGTAGACTGTAGTAAAGCATTGATTAATGCCTGGTTTTAAAATTAGTTCACTGAACTTGTAGCCATTATTTTGTGCCCATTGTTGGACACCACACGGCAGGACCGAACCCGATCGAACCGTTATACCTAGGATTTCTGTCGGGTAATGTGTGGTCTGTCAGGTTTTGAAAATGGGCCGACAATTGGCCGACATCTCGTGTGCGCTGGGCATTACTCTAAGTAAAATGAGGAAGGGAGGGTCAGTGGAGAGCACTGAAGTTGAGCCTTTTTTCATTAGGTGTCATCAACAGAAAGAGAAAAAGGCCGGAAGAGACGATAATGCCGATAATTAAAATGACCGATAGTTTTAATTTATCGTACGATTAATTGATTTATCGTTTACCGCGACAGGCCTACTGCTGCATGTAACTTAAAAAAAATATATATATATATATTTTTTTGCTTATGTGTTGAAACTCACTTGGTTGAGACAGTTTAATATGAGACAGATTATCTGTGGAAAAGAAATAGAGCTCCTTTGCCTTCAACCAGTTCTCCCAATTAGAAACAACCAATCAAAGCCAGGAGGAGGGTCTTATCGCTGTCAGTCATGCCTGTGTGTGCATCGCTCACCCTCCACACACATTTAGCAGCCTGTTTAAGAAGTTGATTGACAGCTCTAAGCCCCTCCTCCTGGCTCTGATTGGTTATTTTTGGTCGACTCAGTGAGTTTCTTCAGATAGCTCAGAGAGCTATTTGAATAATCAATAGAATAGCCAATAGTTTCAGCCCTACATACTTTTTTAGACCTTTTTTATGGTATTTTGACCATAATGGCAGTATAAAATAACACACATGAACAAGGAATGCTAGATTAGTCTAACAAATGGCAAATAATGGGACTAGATATTTTTTTACATATGATATTATCACTGAAATATAAAAAAGGGTTTTTTGTTTTTTTTAATAGCCCAGCTCTGTTTGAAAATGTTAACCAGCTTCTATGATGCTTTTCTAAACATAAGCTTTATTGGAGGTTCTGTTTGTAACTTCTACTGATAATTTTACCTCTTCACCATTTTCAGTAGTTTTGGTGACTTTGCACCATTGTTTAGTTATTTTTTTTATATGTAGGAATTGTTTCTAACTACTTTGGAGCGTTTCATGCCTTCCAGAAGGAGATTTCTGACCTTCTTTGACTGTCAGTGATGAAGTAGGGAATAGAAGCTTCTACTGCGGTGGGTTAAGGAGCCTTTGGTCTCCCTCCCTCCCCCATCTCTCCAACAGGAAAACAGCATCAAACGTGCCTGGTAAACATGTTCTGTGATCAATTTTCAGTCGTCATCAGTGTCAAGGTAACATGGGTCAGGACAGGTCAAAGGTGAACAGGCAATTAATTTGAGATTGTAGCCAAAAACCCGTGAACCTGTTGTAACTCTTCTCACTTTATCATCTCCTTATGTGTAAATGATCAGACATGTTAAGCAATGCACTGATGAATTTTAAACTTCCTGGCTGATAAATTAGGCTGATATTTGCCTTCTCTAGTGTATAGTCTATTAGCCTGGTTGCTGAGACATGTTTGTGAAGAGCACAGTGTTGCTGCAGTTGCATAGACAGCAGAGGTCTTCAATCAACTGTAGCTTTGTGAGTAAATGCCAACTGCCAATGGATCGTAAGAGCAAATGGCTCCAATACAATCATTTCTGCTGGGGAATCTCTCTTCTTTCAGGTTTCATTAAATGTGATTTATTTTGCAGGGACAATGCTCATTAATTGACAGTTTTGTAAATGCGGCAGAATTAGCCAAAGGGCCATTTATCCTCTGTTGTTTCTGAATGATTTATCGCGTGAACAAATTCACATGCGTTCTTAATCGTTTCTTGTTTAATGGAAACACCGCAATTACAAAATTCTTTTTTTTTGACATTAGCAAAATATTATCAAAGTTGCGTGCACAACTTTTGTTATGGAAACACAGATAATGAGTAATTTGTCTAGCTAAAAACAAAGGTTATACAAACAAGGTAAAAAATGACCTGGTTAAGACAAATCTTGTCAACACTTACAAAACAAAGAAAACTACAACACAATTATTATAAAACGTAAACTATTGTGCCAGACTGACCATGTCTTTGGACACGTTACATGTGGATTACCTGAAATGTCTTGACATGTTGTCACCACTATCAGAAGCCAGAGATAATCAGTGATTCCTGTATCACAGACTAACACTCTGTTCACAAAGGAGCTTTTAGAACAGCACTATATAACAGTGTTTTCTTACAGAAAGAAATACTTTTTAGGTTTAAAATAAATTCTGCGATGTGTAAAAGTTAACTTTGATACATACTCTAAATTAAAGCAACTCAAGTTTGTAAGCTAACGTTGTGATATCCAGTAACTGAGCAATTTTGATGATGAAGCCCCAGAATCTATCATCTGGCCTCACTTTGCACTAAAAGTCCTCTGCCTAGTGTTGCCTCAGCGTTAAACATGTTCCTTCATAATCAAGTGGTCTATCTGTCCACTACTAGTCCAACATCTCTGACATGGAAAACTTTGTAACTATGAAAGGTTTCCTTACATATTCAACAGTGTCTTGCCTCACCTGTAAACAGTCTGTACACTGGAAATTTCCACATGGGGGGAGGAGGTGCTGGGCGATGCATTCAATAGCACTATGAAAAACTGAGCTTTGAGTGAAAATGCACATTGGCAGTGGTTACTATGGAAATTTCACCAGGGGTTGTCACAATATTGTCATTGTAGGCATCTCACATGGCACAAAGCATGATCCAGTCAATATATTTGTTGTATTCCTCAGACCTGTGGGTATGTAGGAGTGACACGTGGAGCATATTCTGATATAACACCACCAGGCGTCTGCACTAGGGGTGCACCGACTGCACTTTTCTGGTCAATCACAGATCTTTAAGAAGCCTGACCTGCTGGTTTAGATCGATACTGACTTTTTTTTTTTCTTTTAACTGTCATTGACAAGTGTTAAGGCCACAATACACCTTCAATCAACCAACTTTATTTAACTGAAAAATATAAAAGAATACCTGTGAATCAATACAAACTTGTTTTTGCTGCATATAAATGAAAAGTCGACACACGTGACCTGGTGGGCAGCAGTTTCTCACAGCAGAGCTAAACAGTACAGTAGGTAAATTTCAGAATTTTGTGGAGTTGGATAAGATCTGTGAAAACAATCAGTAAGTATTGGCCGATCGCTGATCACTCAAAATGAAGGAAATCGCATCGGACCAATTGGGCACTAAATTGGCTGAAGATATTTCTAAAAATCAATGGTTAAATTCTACTTTGGTCACAAGTAATGAGATTAAGCTTAAGTCTGTTTCAGCAAAAACATTCAGTAATTTTGTTTTTTTAAATAGATGTAGCCAGTGGTAGAAGACTGAATCAAAATATGGATCAATACCGCCTGGACATGATGGGTATGTTTGGAGAATAGTGGTCTGCCCTTTAGGGAGTAAAATATGCACCTGCCTCTGATTAGATTTTAATTAACAGTATCGTTCCTCCTTGTCAAAAATAACATTTCTCTTGGCAAAAATTGAAATTAAACAATTGCATTTATGAGACCGAATTAAAATGTGAAGAATAAAATTTTACAAATAATTTTAAGATGACTCAAAATTCTAGTTTAACCTGTAATATTTGAAATTTATGAAATGTTAATTAATCCCAAGGATGAGCTCATACATATTTATTATGAATATTTGTTTTAAAGATAACCCCTGGCCTGCAGTGCCCAAACAACTATGCATTGCACAGCAAGAAAAAATTCAGCCCTTCCTGGAAGTTTCAATGGCCTCATATTAAATGGTAGAATGCTGTAGTGGCTCTGACTGTGGAACGTTCTAAAACTTGAGCGGTAACTGGACTGTGCTGCATGTCGCTCTAATGTGGCAGTTGGAGAAACACCTGGGGACACCAAACTCCAGTCCTGGAGTGGCTCTCGAGAACTGGAGTTTGACACCCATAGACAAGAGAAATATTCCAGTTGTCTTCTACTCAAACACTCCTAGAACCTTCCTGTAACTGATATGACATTATTATTATTAAAGAGATTACATTACGAGTCAGTTTATTGTTGCTGGATTACATCATGTTAGGATGACTCATCTATCATCTTGCAACATTTTGACTCGTATTTACAGGTTTTGTTTTTGTACTTCCATGTTCTATGCAGAGGCGGTCGCTCATGTTCAGTCTGCTTTCCTGAAGTTAGTGGAGTTGGAGAAGAAGCGACACGCAAGATATGAAGCTTTAGAACCAGAGAAGCTTTCACATCAACCTGGATCTCGCCTCCGACACCACTGGGAAATCAAAATGTGCTGTCAAGGTAATCATAGTTACTATATTCTATAGGTATATTGAAACTGTTTGGTATAATTATTTTGTGTACATTTATAATGACTTTAAAGTAGCGGCTTGACCACTTGTTTCCTAATGAGCAGAAAACTGAGCTGGTTGTGTAGTTCCCTCTAACACCGTCGTTTCCGTTATGAGATCTTTAGTCGCTTCAGCCCTTGTATCCTCTCGGTGGATACGAGGGCTACAATGGATTGGAATCCCAAGGACTTCTTGAAGGCTGGCTGATTGCGGTGTTTAGCACCGTAGCCGTCTGCTTGATTTAAAAAAACAACAAAAAAACAAACACCCACACTACAGAACATGTTATCCCTGCTTGGTGCATCCCTTCACTTTTCCAACATTTAATGTGAGAACCACAGAGAAGCAGATTGGTTCACAACATTCTTTAAAAGTTATCCAAAAGCTGTAGCACATTTGAAGTTTTTCCCTTTATAAAGATTGATCATTTTTGTAGCTAAATAACGTTCTCCTCCTCCCCTAGGCCAGCCATGCATCTAAGGTCCTACCCAAAGTTCCTATGCTCGGAGGTGCATTTGGATGCAGTCCGTGTGCAGACGTCATCTCAGAGGAGCGCTTATTTTGGTAGCCAGCAGGAGACGCTGATGATGAAGATGTCCAGTAACCAGAGCAACATCAGCACCAGCCGTATTCCATTAAGCTTCATCTCCACCAACACACTCTGCTACAGTACCAGCGGCCCATCATTACATCTGAAGGCGCTGCGCAGCACCACCGGGCAGCAGCTCTCCTGTCGGACCGATAGCAGATGCAGCACTCCCCTCGGACCGTGCCGCAGTGCCACGGAGGACGCTGATGTGGCGCCAAACGTGTGGACAGTCATCAAACCTGGACACGTGCGGGAAAAGATTGCAATATTTGCTTCAGAGGCAACACGGACAGATGGGGCAGACGGCGGCGATTGCAGCTCAGCTCTCTGCTTGAGCCACGGCGATCCAGCAGCGAAGGCATGCGCTAACGGCAACACTCCGCTGGGGCCGCTCCGCGCCGTGAAGGCCAAGGGAAGCTGGGAAGAAAATCGCTCTGCCAAGAGGCGCCGCAGGTGCTTGAGCAACCAGAACCATCAGCTGGACCAGAGGAGCCACATCCTGACTGAACCAGAGCTGAGGTGCTCAGAGGGTCCTGGTGGGCAGTGTGAGGAGGCACCGGAGCCAGCCCGGGGACCAACGCCAGCGGAGGAGGAGCAGAAGATCTCTGTGGTGGAGATGGTGGCGTTCCTTGAGCAGAGAGCGAGCGAGTTGCAGCCAAACCTAAAACCTCTGTTAAGCCTCCAGAGGAGCTCCACCACCATCACCCTTTCCAGAAACCCCCGGCCCGAGATCAAGGAGGGCGACGAACCAGACATCGTCAGAGTGTCAGAGATGGTGGCCAAGCTGGAGTCCAAGTGTCTGAGGAGCAGCGAGACGAGTCTGTCCAGGAGCAACAGCCTGAAGAGGACGGTGGGGCGTGTCCTGCTGGCTGCTGGACAGAAGAGCTACAGCTCCTGCTGGACACAACCCCAGCCACAACCCTCATCAGGACCACCTGAAACTCTGACAGCAGACCGGGTGGAGCCGCCTGTACAGGTGGAATCCACTGTCCGGGTGGAGTCCCCTGCCTGGGTGCTGCCCCCCACCCCTGCTGCACCGCCTAAGGAGGTTTCCGGGGAGACGGCGGGTCTTCAGAGTTCAGAACAGGAGCCGCTGCCTGGCCTCCTGTTCCTGTCTCCTGATGAGACGGGGCCAACGCTCTGCACCCCCCATTACAGAACGACCTTTTACCTGGAGCCTGCCCTCCCTCCGGTCAGCGCCCCCCAGAGGTCAGAGAAGAACAAGTCCCACAAGACCATGGGTTGTCCTCCTTGCTCTGCCGCGGTGCCTCTCGGCCGGAGCGCTTCGGTGTCGCAGGACTTCCTGCGGGTGCGCCAGAGGCTGCAGCAGCTGCTGGCCCCCCAGTCGTACCTGCTGCTGCTGCCGCACCACCTGCTGGTCAACCTGCTGCTGCTGCTGCCCACCCAGAGCCTCGCAGCTCTCAAGTGCACCTGCAGCTACTTAAAGTTCGTCATCGAGAACTACAGCGTGCGGCCGGCCGACTCGCTCTGGGTGTCTGACCCCCGTTACCGTGACGACCCCTGCAAACAGTGCAAAAAGCGCTACCGCCCTGGAGACGTGTCTCTGTGCCGCTGGCACCACAAGCCGTACTGCCAGGCTCTGCCGTACGGGCCGGGCTACTGGATGTGTTGCCACGGCGCCCAGAGGGATGCGCCGGGCTGCAACGTGGGTCTCCATGACAACCGCTGGGTGCCCGCATTTCACAGCATCAATGTGCCAATTTATAGGAGGAACTATCACTATGAAAGCTGAATTATTTTATGTGTGTATGTGTGTGTGTAGAGCTGTATGAAAAGCAGAGGGGCTGCCTCAGTCCCAGTTATTACCAGCTGATGCCTTGTCATGTGTAACCCCTTTTACTAAAAATGGTTTCCAGCATCAAATTTGTTTTGTCATGACTGAAGCATGCTCAACCCCCCAGGCTGGGCTCGTCCTGCTGCAGCAGCCTGCTGAGTGTGTTCAGGCTGGATCACTAACATCCAACAGTCCTTCACGTTTTCCTTCATATTACCATCTGTTTGTTCCAGCAAAGCTCTGGATAAATTAGGGATTGTGTTCAGCTTGAAGCAAACCAGCAGGTTTTAATTTGGGAGTAAAACTCGGCGCAGCAGGTTGAAGTGTTAGCGTTGTATTTCCACAGAGGAAAAAAAAAAGTCTTAATAAGAAACATGAGGATTTAAAGCAGCTAATGGTCAGATTTGTTTTGGAAAAGAATGTTTGTGTCGCTGCATGCAGTGTGGCGCCCCCTACTGTTCAATCTGACACCTCTCAGCATTTTCAGTTTTCGGACTGAGTTTTTTTGCGTGCGTGCGTACGTGTGTGTGTTTCTTATTGATCTCCTTTTTGGAAGAGGAGGATTCCTCTGGAACTCTTCCAAGTTCCAGAGTTAGAACAGAACATCACTCTGCTGCCAAAGTGGATCTTTGGTCATCTGACCAGTCAGGCTGGTAACACCAGTACGGTCTGGTGTTGTGGAGCCAGTCAGATGGCACATTTTGTGGGAGAACGATCTGCTATCATCACAGAGACATTCAGGAGAGACTCAGAAACTGGGAAGGTAGTAAGTTGTTACACACACACACACTCAAACACATCTGGTCTGTTTTGCATAGGATTTGTGTGTGTTCAATTTGTGTGAGTGCTTCCACTAGCTGACAGATAATCATTGTATTCCTTTGTAGGATGTGGAGAAATGTGGCCTTGAGTCTCTGAGACGATGCAATATGGAAAACTTGACAATAAAGATTATTTTAAAAATTTATAAGATATGAACATGAACTTTGTTTTTGTTTGCTGGGTTATGCCTGCTGGCTCTAAAATTTTTGGTGTAAAGATGTTTTGCTTTAATAAAATGCTTTCTGCTCTTTTCTTGTTAGATACTGTAACGTCATTTCACTTCCAGCCGAGGGTTTTCTGCTCTCAGAATGACTGTGGAGCCATGTTTGGATTTAAAGTCATAGTTTAAAATGTGCTGTAGCCTGGGGAAGACTGACGGCTCTCTCCACAGTTGGATTAAGCATCAGCAATGTTTGCCAATGAAGAAAGACAATGGCATTATCAGCACGTGCCTGTATTCTCTAGAGAAGAGAGATTCTGAATCAAACAAAAGGGAAGAGTTTCATTTTATGCCAGTTTTCTCTTAAGCTGTTTTTGGTGGATGAACAAAGGTCAAGGGAAACCTTATTTTTTGCAAAAATGTGAACCCAATCAAAGATTTTTTAAAATTCTGACATGACTGTTTCCTTAATCAGAGAAGATTTATTACAATAGATCAACATCCATAGCAAAACCTCCTGCTGTCTTAGCGCAACGCTCAGGAGAGCAGCAAATGCCACGGTCAGGAAGTGGGAGTTGTACTGTCAAAACCACCAGTTTCTGAAAACCACACAAAAAACCATCAGTGTGACTCAGAGTAACAAACAGGTGGGGTCCAAATGACCCGTCTCTTAAGTTAAAGTAATAGAGGCCCAATATTCAAGGTCAAATTGTGAAATCAAACTTCTTTTGAGTCATGTTTGATATAAGCAGCATCTTTATAACTTATAAAATGGCACCTTGAGCTTGAAAAATGTTATTTTCTCCCCAATACTGAAGAATTAAGGCACATTAAAAGTAGCAAACTATAAGAGTTTGACGGTGGTATCCAACATCTTTGCAAATGAAAAAAAAATTGATGCAGCAAAATCTTAGCGATTTCCCTGCAGTTCCACACAGATTGGTGAATATAACCTGAAAAGGATTAAACAGGGAGCAGCAGAGACAAAGACAGAGGTTTAGTCAAAAACACACAGAGAACACGACACTTTAAAACAGCAGCAGCACACACAGCTTTATGGACACATCAGAAAACAGGATGAGTTGACAGTCATTTTATGTCCTAAGGTACGTTCATTGAATAAATAACATTTTTAATCTTTAGTTTGACATGAACAGCAAACTACACCAGGAGGCGCTGTTCCACTACGTTTCGCAATCCATAGGCTCCATTTTCCATAGTTCCCAAACTGCTTTCTGTGGACTGAGTCTCCTCTGTTGCTGTGACATCACTGAGCAGCCACCGTGTCACGAGGAACCGTTCGCTACTTCAGACAGCGATTCCAGAAGCTGGAAGTAGTTGTACTTGATGTCGTACTCCATGTCATACCAAAAATTCACTGCAACGAAGACCAGAAGGAAAACAGTGAGATTCCTATTGGGATAACGTGTTAGTTTCATTACTTAACAGCCAACATGTCTGTTGTCAGAGAAAATCTTTTTTCAGCTGCTGTGAGAGGGAATATGGTGGATTTAGGTGGACTGAAAATTCCATATATAAATCAGTTCTTTTCCCTAATTCCTTTTACCACTTCTATACACTTTGTAATTCCCACTAAGTGTAAGAAATTTAGTGGCAGGGAATTACAATTTAGTTGGAATTCCAGAGAAGGGAGAGGACAGAGCTCTTTTTTCCCCCAAATTAGAGTTAGAAAAATGGCTGAATTAGCCGTCCAGGCTTGAATCCACACCGTTTTACAAAACCTTCCGCTTACAGCAGATGTACCATAACTAACATGATGGCACCCGTCTGTCAATCCAGTGGATTTGTCAGGAACTGACCAATGGTGTTTTTTGTCCTGAAGTAAACATTGGAAGCGCTGAACCTCCGACAAAGTTGTAACGATAAACTCCAGCTGGCGGCTGTGGTCAGAGATTTGGTGAAAAGTAATCGGGAAAAAATGGTTGAACGTTGTCAGTGAGGAGTAACAGCTGGTTAACCATATTCAAGGTTCCTACACAGGAATTATACTAAACTATAATATAGTTTAATAATTAAACTATTGTCAAATAGTTCGATTTGACAATTACTTCACTAATCAATTAATCCAGATTAAACTGACAAATTATTTCAGCCCTGCTGTAATGTGTGACACACTATGCTTTCTGCGGATGGAGCGTGATGCATTCAGGGTCTGTACCTGCGATGCAGCCGTGGGACTGCCGGACGTGGTGGAACCACAGAGATGGCAGGTACAGCATCTCTCCGGCTTTCACTGTTAGGCAAAGAGGCCGGGCTAACCGGTACTGCGGGAAGCGCTCCAGGTCCGGGTCCAGAGGGTCCAGAGGGATCCAGGGAACCTGAAGCAGAGAGGGAGTGGAGGGGGCAGGTAGAGGGGGTGAGTGGGTGGGAGGGAGGGGGGGTCAGCAGAGGCACTGATGGCCTTCAGGAGATGAGGACCTAAACGCACCTTGTGTGAGTCCACGTTATCGATGACCTTAAACTCACCGCCGTCCTGCTCTTGGTAAACAGCTGACTGGTACAGACCTGACAGAGATGGTTACCGTGGTTACTGCAAGAGATCAGGACTGTGGTTATATCAGGTGGACAGTTACCACAACAAGATTACATGACTGTTTCCTGTGATCAGTCCTGAGCAGGGGTCAGCTGCAACAAAACCTAAAGATGATGTGAAGGTTTTTCTTTCTGACTCTGGTGGTTAACCTTTAACTAGACCAGATGTTTCCAGCAGCTGATTGCTGCTGGAGAGGATATACAGTGGATCCTGTGGTAGCTGCAGTGTGTCGTATTCGCAGAGGGTAATATCTTTAGGGTTAATAGAAGGATAAATAGTAGTGATCACCTCTTACTGAAAACTGTGATCTTGGATAACGGTTGTTGTAGTTACAACCAACAAGGACATTGAGAAACAGATGGTTACTGTGGTTACCATAAGGGATGGAGGGTCGGTCAGTGGGTGGAAGCAAGATGAAGTGTTTTTCTCCAGAAATGACACAGTACAGATTCTCGTAGGGATCTTTGTGCACTGGAAAGCAAAACACAGAACAGCTGAGAGCAAAACACAGAATCTGTTTTTTGCTCTCGATGGAGCAACAAGTTTTCTGCCCTCGTCCCGGTAAATCCCACTAAACACCCCAGAAAGTCATCAAATGTGGCTGTTCTACATTGTCCTTCACGAATGAAGTATATTTTTCACACGAATATCAAACACATTTGGGACAGTCATGAAAATCAAACTGAAATCTTACTGGATGTGACAGCATTTGCTTCTCCGAGCCAAAAATTGACTGCGTCCGGTGATTTCCCTAAGAGAGGGAAACAAAGACAACAACATGACTCTTAAGACATCAACAATAACGACACAGACGCCTGGAGTAAAACACAACTGCTGCTGAAAAGAACCCGGAAGGAATGACCTGATTTGGGTGTAATTTGCTCCTCATCCACACCAGCTATGGCTCCTAGCTTAGCTGACCACTGGCCCTGGAAGCCAAAACCAGGGCGCTGTCGGATCGTCCGACAAGATGAGTAAACAGAGGTCAGCAGATGCAGAGGACGTCTGGTAGTTTTGACTCATTAGAATTACCAGGACTGGATGGACAGTGAGTGTACGTCCTTACACAGGAACTGGACCCGATGTGATGGACATACAGCCCCGTTTTACTGAGGGATTCTTGCCATAGATCCCAAACGTTTCCATATCATGGCCCCAAAAGAGCACTGACCTCAGACTGGGGGCCCCTCTATACAAACCCACAGACAATGCTACAACATATGTAAAGAAATGTTAACTTTTAGAATGTTTTTATTTATTTTTAGCATAAATGCTGCTGATTTTAGACAGCTATTATTTCTGTGGTGGAAAATGTTATCATACAACATTTTATGACTTTATTACCAGATAACATTTTCTTCTCATCTTCCATTCAACTTTCTGAGGCTCCCACAGCACCTCCTGGAGGCCCCCACTTTGAAAAACATTGCAATAGATCACATGGGTTTCAAGACGTTATGATTTTGCCAAACATCTTTAGCCTGCTTTAAATTGCATTGCGTCTTTTTAGATTTAGAGAAATCGTATGATGGGGTGTTGAGACAGGAACTGTGATATTACATTAGAAGGGCTAAAGTGGTGTTGAAGTATCCATGCAGTGGTGCAGGCCGTGTAGGAGAGGTGTGAGACAGCAGTGAGGTGTGCTGGTGGAGGTGGAACTGCTCTGAGTCCCTTCTGGTTTGGGTTGGTGATGGAACTGACCGAGTGCTGTGCTCATCCAGGGTACGTGAGGCTCCAGGTCGTCCACTAGCTCAGGCAGCTCCTGCAGCAGGTTGGAGCACTGCTTCTGGACGTAGAACACTCCGGTTTTCTGCACCTGGAAACATTCAGTCCAGCAGAGAGTCAGAACAGAAGCCAGTCAGGTGAGCAGCCGTCCAGTACCCCAGAGCGGGCCCTACGCTGCCTCACCGTTCCTTCTATTATGTCCAGCACAGAAGAAAAGCTCATCTGTCGTTCCTCAGGCATGACGAAGCGATCCCCCGCCACGGCGTCAGCATAGCCGTTAGGAGTCACTGCCACGCTGATCACCTTTGACCCGATCTTCTCCCTGCGGACAGCAAGATCTGGGTTCAATGATCCAGTAAAGATTTGAGACTTCACACAGCAGAAGCGGATTTAACTTCTTCCTTTTCATCAGGGGATCCTTCAGTGTTTTCTGAGCTACAGGAGGATCTTAATCTGCGGAGACTTCAAACAAAAATCATCTTGGTTCATTGCGGACGTGTCCTTGTCACCTGAGGTATTTTGGTGTCCACCTGGACAGAGCTGGCCAATGGCTGAAGGCGTTACGGATGATGCAGGGCTTGTTCGGGCCGATCCAGTCTCGGTAGAACTGCAGCGGCTCAGGCGGTCCCTCCAAGTGTGGCACAGATTTGTTCAGGTAAAGATCTGGTGGGTGATCAGCAGTCAGTCACTGACAGACCAGACAGCAGGTAGCAACCATAGCAACACCTGCATAACTCATGATGACAATGAAATTGACACATGGAGAAGAGAAGGAATGCATCAAGCAATTAGCCTAAAGATAAAAAATACACAATCCACCAGTTGATTGTGTATAGTTGAAATACCAATAGGAATACTCTGGAGAGACAAGGAAGTCCTTGTAAGCAAGACTGAATCCAGACAGCTGGACCAGTGATGCTGTATGTAGAAGCTGAAGTCTCTCTGAGCTGTCAGAGGAAGACTGCGGAACCTTCCAGATGTACTGAAGGAGGATCTGACAGCAGTCCGGAGACGAAGCTTAAATCAATTATTGTGGTTTACTAAATAAATGAAGGTTCGACAAATCAAACTGTATTTTTTTAGAACATTGGAATAATTCAGTCCAGCTTTGTCACAGTCTTTAAGTTGCTCTCTAAGTGCTGCTTTTTATTGACGTTCCTTCCACGATAATTACAGCTTTCAGAAATCCAACATCGAGTTTTAAAGGATATGCATGAATGGTTTCAGTGAATGTTGGAGCTGTCAGTCTGTTGATCTGTGTTAGTAAACTCAGAGTGGAGATCCTTCTCACCGTGAGCCTCCAGTGAAAACTCGACCAGCCGTTCCTGAACAGACTCCATGAGGAGCTTCTTCTCCTTCTCCCTCTCCAACCCTCCCAGGTCAGACAGGAGGAGACGTTCCGTCCAGGCTGGAAGCCACCATGATGTTTCTTTTCTTTCTCTCGCTCTCTCTCTGGTTTGACTAGTTTCCCCACAACGCCCTCTAACTGTGAGGAGGATCAACTGGTCCTGAGCCAAAACAGACGTTTCTCTTCATTTATTAGCTTGTGGAATTCAGTTGGAAATTTATACAAAGATAACATTGATAATTTGTGTTATTTAGTCTTTTATGAGAGACAAAATATGGGGGCTCATTTTTCAAAGCCACATTTCATCAAACGATTTTTATTTCTGCATAATTTAACAAAAATGTCCTTTGAATCCGTTGTCCAAACTCCACAGAAAGTCGTCCATTTTCAATCTAAATTGCTATTTGGTCTCTTTTACACACGTTGTATGTGAGCAAACTTCTACAGCTTTTGACATGTAAGACTGTCACAAGGTCACAACAACAACAACAACAATAATAATAATAAATTTCAAATTTTTTACAAATTAGGAGTAATTTTGGCAGTCCTAGCTGACCTAAAATGAAAAAAGTTCAACAGGATTTGACGTTACACAGAGGAAAAAGGCCTTATGTCTCTCTAGACTTTAAATATCAGGTTTCAATTTCATTAAACTAAATACATCAGTTTACAGCGCTGTCAGTGTTTGCCCCTCAGACATTTCTTGCATTTTTGCTTTTTTGTTCCACTTAAATACTCAGGATCATAGCTGGTAATAATTTAGGATTTCATTTATTATAGCAAAAAGAAACCCTTTAAGTATATTAACTAGTTGTACCACATTTAGCAGCAACAACCAAGAGTTTGATAAATGGTAACGAGTCTTTATCATCACCTCTGAGGAACTTTGGCCTCCTTCTCTTTTGCAGAAATGAAATGAAAGCTTCACGGTAATGCTACGCTGGATTTCAGTCAGTACCTTTGGCTAGGCCACTGAAAAACTTCATTTCCTTTCTGAGTCATTTGGATGTGGCTGTGCTGCTGTGCCTTGGAACACTGTGACTAAAACTTCCTGAACTAGAGGCGAGGAAATCTCCTGCAGGACTTTCTGGTACAGAGCAACTTTCATGATTCCATCAATCATGACAGCTCGTCCAGATCCTGAGGATGCATAGAGTAGGCCAGACCCTCAGGCTGTTTGACTGTGACCATGAAGTTCTGTTCCTGAAATGCTGTGTTACTTATAGGTAAGATGTAACATGTCACAAACTTTCCAAAAAGTTGCACTTCTGTCTTGCAAGTCTATATTTTACCAAACATCTTGGAGATCATCAAGATGTTTTTTTGGTAAATGTGAGACAAGCTGTTATGTTCTCTTAGGTCAGCAGTGGTTCCGGCCTGGAAACCTTCCCATGGAGATTTCCTGGAAGCCAATCTGGACAGTTTCTCCTTCTTATTGTTAAATTATGACCTCTGACCTTAACTCAGGCAACAGGTCTGTAGATTTAGAAGTTGACCTGTTTTTTTTTTTTTGTCAGCTCCAGAATTTATTATCAACAAGTTCTTGGAGTAATTTAGATTTCATAAGTTTGGCTCAACTTTCTGAAAAAGTTCATTCAGCAGTTAAAACTGGAGGCAGTTACTTTTCCACACAGGGCCAGGCTGGTTTGGATAGATTTTTCTAATAATAAATACAATCATAATTTGAAAACTCCTTTTTTGTATGTACTCAGGTTATTTTTAATAGAATATTCAAATTTAATTGTTGATCTGAAACATTTAAGGGAGATTTAAAAAATTCAATAAATAAAAACAGAAGAAATCTCCCACAAATGTAACTAACTACATATATCTTTCATCTTCGTTACAGCAATATTGGAATATTTCTATACCTTTTTTAAAAGAAACGTGATCCATACTCTGCCAGTCTCCCCACAGGTCAGGATACACATGCAGACATTTGAACTAAGGGCGGATTTTGTTTATATTTCAGTGCTTCTACTTTTTTTCATCTCAATTTTTGCTCTCTAAGTAATCACACAGTGAATATTCAGATTTGGAAGAAAACAACTAAAGTGAAGGTGTTGCAGCTGAATATCTGTCTGCAACCAAGAAGGAAGATCTTTAGATATTTTTCATGTATTTTGTGCTAAAGCTCTTCCGTTGTCTCTCTGCACGCAGTTAAAATCGTGATTTTATTTTACTCAGAGTGTTTACCACAAAGATTTTTAACTAAATCACCACAGGAGGAGGCTGCGATCCAGGTAAGTGAAGCGGATCTGTGTTGTTTCTTTTATGGTCGCATGGTGTCGCTGTTGATCCATTAATTACCCTCCCGGCTCCCCGCTCTGCGTCCGAGCTTTGAACCTGCGGCATCCAGCCGGGAGGCAGCGCGGTTCACGCATTTATTTGCAGTGCTTGGCATTGATTGGAGCATTAAACCTGCAGCGCCAACAAAGCTAATGATTCTCCTGCTTGTTTTTAACAGAAACACCGCAGCTAGTTCTCCCGTTTCCACTCAATCTTTCTACTTGTATTGATTTGGTCAACAACAGACAAACAACTTTCGAAACCTTCTAGAATAAGTTTAAAAAAAATAAAAAAAATAAAATAAAAAATTTGGGAAATACTGCAATGCAATTCAGATCCCATCTGAGCCGAATGATGGAGAATCCTTCTAGACGTTTTATGCCTGGTTTCTAATGTTTTTTTAAAAAAAAAAAAAAAAAATCAAAGTCTTAAAGCACGAACCTCCTCAAAAAGGTCAACTAAATCTGCTGCGGAGGGAATCTTGTCTCTCTTGTGTTTTCTTCTCAGAAATAACTGTCCACAAAACCCCGGGTGAATTTGACGGCATTAGATGTTTGGGTTTTGTGCCTTTATATTTTACTGAAATAAAGTAATCTTTATAATTAAAATGGATTGTTACTATTACTGTTGTTAAAGGAAAACAAATAAATAAAAATTCATGCTGATGCCACAGATTTACTGAACGGAAACGTCGCTTTCGTTTAGGCTTTATGGATTTACAGGTTTTAAATTTGTTCGGCTTCAAAATGATGCTTCAGCTCAAACTAAGCTAAAACATCAGTTGAGCCATTTAATATAAGCAAAATCCAGTCGATCTTCCCCTCGGCTGTATAAAACAGATTGAATCTGATCCCAGTTGGATCTGCGGTTCCGTTTGGCCATTAAAAGGAAAGTTTTTGCTTATTGTTCAAAAAGTTTTCAGGTGCGCTAAAACGCCGTTTTAGACATGAACTGTTTGCGTTTTCTTGTGTGATTTTATTTGTTTATTGATTTGTTTTGCTTATTTCGTAGTTAATTAGAAAACGAATCCACTGGAGCAACAAACATTCCCCCTGTCCACGTCACCAGGATGAATTTAATTCTATTTTTTTTTTTGACGTTGTCAAAATTAAAATTAATTTTGAAATAAACATTGCAGCATTACAGATATACCTCACAAATGCAACCCGTCTGAGAAATTATAATAAAAGTGACTCAAACCAAAATGTTGCGAATGTATTCAGAAAAATCCACTTTAAGCAAATGAATTATTTTTGAAAATGCTTCTTTTTCAATCCTACAAAAAAACCAAGTATTTTGTTAAAATAACAGAACGTCAGTTTAAGCGCAGATATTGTAAAAGAAAAACCCATTTGTTGTAAAAATATGATGTCAGAATCGAAAAGAAACTTTGAAGACAAAACCTGAGAAGGTGAAACTCTGAACAGTTGGTCCGTTTATTCAGAGGTCAGCGCTGTTCCTCCACTGCTGCTGTCCTCACAGAAAAAAGACGAACTGCAGAGTGAAAATGAAATGAATTTACATCTGTATGTTTTTGCTTCGGTTTATACCCATTTCATCATCTTTCGTCACAACACAAAAAACACAAATTGAACAGGATTTTTGCAAGATGGATAAATATATTTAAATAAGTAAAATCTCAAAACAAATGAAGTAAAAATAAAAATAATAAAAAATGAAATTATAATACGCAAAAAACTATAAGAAATTTTTATGCAAATCAGGCTAACCGTGTCATTTTTAAAAAAAGTCCTTCGGGTCCCAGGAGCCCCAGAGTTGATATGAGTCAGAAACATTTCCTGGGGGCCTCTTATGAAAACTTACAGCATCCGGCCCCTTCAGACACTAAAGGGTCTGAACTTCTCTTAGAACCAAACAGTTCCCCTTATGGTAAAAATAGTACAGCTAAAGGAACTCCAAAAAAATTCCTTGATTCATAAAATTCTGCTGAAAATGACAGATCTCATCATTATTGTATTGTACATATTTTATATTTATATTTATAGTATTAGTAAATCAACAAGTTTGTTTACATTATTTTTATCTCAGTTTTATTTAAGTTAATTTGTTTTATTGTTTCTTAAACGATGAAGCCACAGTGCTGTAATAATTAATATAATTCCTGATATTATTATTAGGATCCAGATAAACTTTATTAACTTTTCCATATTTTAGTGAACCATATTTCAGGTATGACTCAAATGTTACTGGATTTTCTTTGAAAGGGCAGGTCAAAGGTCAAAGGGACTACAGAAGGCCCCTGCGAACAGATGTTACTGTTAGGTCATGTGAGTTAAATTAACATGAGACCATGTTGAGACCAGCCACTGACCACTGGCCATAAGAACCAGTCCCAGCCAACGCGCGCACACACACACACACACACACACACACACACACACACACACGCACACCCACCCTGACTGAACACTATCCTGTTCATTAACCACACTCTGCAAACTGTTAGTTAAGCAGTTTTCAGAACAGTGCTCTTTCTATAATAGTAATCCAACATGACTGCTATGTGTGAAAAGCCACAGTAGCTTTGTGTGCAAAACTCTTGTCTATTTTCCGCTAACGCTGAAAATACATAATTTCACAATTACCGTGTTTCTATTAAATATGAAGCGCAATTAAAATCACATGTGAAAAAGTTTGTTCACGTAATAAGTCATTAAAAAACGCCACAATCTCCCAACACTACTTCCTGTTGTCTTCTTCTTCTTCATTTCCGCCAGAGGAAACATCCGGTTGTTGATCACGTGACTCGTGTGATGTGGAAAAAGTGTTTTCATTGCCAGTTTTGGCCAGAAACCCCCCCCCTCCTCATCCTGGTGCCAAAACCTTGTCAAACTGCGCAATCATAAGGTTAATGGAAACGCAGATAGAGAAAGCTGCAGTGGTGAACTGTTCGTTTGTCTCTGTTACCAGTTGAGTTACAGCAGAGCCTCTGTGCTGAACATGTTCTGTTACTGGATGAATACAGACAGAAACACGTTTTTATCGGCTTGTTCAGTGAACTGGAGTTGGGCTGCTCGCTCATCACAACAACAGACTGCTCCCTGCGGTTTTCTGGCATGCAGCTGGAATATGAAGACACTCCTATGAAGTCATTCCAAGATCTAAGTTCTGAACTTCTCGTCAAAAGTAAAATGCAGCATCACGACATTGTGGATTAAAATCTTAATCAAATTCTAGAAATGACATAAAAAGGAAGAACCACCCTATGTTAGCTTTGAGTTTTTATATGTAGCCGATCAGATTTTCATAAGTTTCAAAAATGATTCAAGTCCAAAACTAGGCGCCCAAAAACACACAACACATCCCTCACTCTGTCATTATTAACATGAAGCCACGTGAAAACGTTTGTGACAACTAATGGAGAAAATACATAAAATCCTAGAATTTCTTCTAAAATTCTCAAGGTCTGATTTTTTAAAAGTGCTTTCAGCAGTTTAAGTGGCTCAGTTATAATGTGAAAAAATATTTTTAAATATGGCTTTTCTAAACCTGTAAGTCCAACAAAATATCTGCATTCAGGCTGGAAACCAGCTGCAATCTGTAAGAGCAGCCAGAGGAAGCTCTCAGTCCACTGACTCCTTAGAAACCACAGGGATCCCTCTCGGCTTTGTCAGGTTGGATGTTTTACTTTGTGCTTTTCTTCTCCATTTCTAACTGGAGGGGTGGTGGGGGGGAAAAATCCTGTTTTGAGCTGACCAGTGACAATTAGCCACAAACTTCAGACATGTTCCTGCTAAAGCAAACATCTGTGTTTCAGGGGAAAACAGCAGATGGTGAAAACATGCTGCCTCACATCCATCACAAGCACAACTTCCACCAAAACATGGAGCTTCACCTGTAAAGGTTTAATGAGGAGAGTAAATCTAAGCTTTGTCTTTGTTTTAGATCAGAATTCCCTTGGAGGTCAAAGGTGAATTTTATATTCATTTCTATTAGTAGTTGTGATGAACATAATTGGACCTGGGATCTTTTTTAAAGGAACTCTCTGAGTGTCAGCGACCTCCTTCAGGAACGTCAAAGGATCAAATCTGACATTTTGCATTAATCAGTGATGATGCCCTGTTTATGTCATTTAAATCGCTTTCATTCAGATTTGTTGCATCGGGCTGAAAGATTTAACATTATTTACTACGACCCAACTTTTAATCACAATCTCTTGTCAGCATGAGGCAAAAACAGATCATATTTAATATACATATAGATCTAAAATTGCGCGTAGGTGTGTCTCCTCTTAGTTTTTAACAAAACTGTAAGTTTCATATCTTGAAGAAATACATTTTTGAGGAAATTTGTGTTGTTATTTTTTTGTTGAGTTGAAAATGTAAACATAACTAAAAATATATGGAAAAGATGAAGAGTAAATTATGTCTGGTATAGTGTGATAATCCCAAATCTTATATTTAACAGAAAATGAAATAAAAATAAACGTCACTTTAAACCAATGGAACCAGAAAGGAACCGGTTCAGGTCCAAATCCAGATCCAGGAGTCTTTGACTGAATCAGGCAGGTTGCTTTGATCCAAACTCCACCAGCCAACCTGATGAGGTGTAGATTTGTTTTTGTGTGAATCAGTAAAAAAAAAATGATTGAGAGTTTGTTTGAGATGGACAGGTTTTGATTTCAAGCATTTTTATTCCCTCCTGGATTTGATTGGACCTTTTACTGTGAATCAGTCCTGCCTTCTCCTCTGTCCATCTGAACACGTTGGGGTCTAAATGTTCCCTCCACATGCAGCCAGTTCACAGGCTTCAGAGGGCGAAACTCAATAAATGAACCATGGTTTTGTTTAGTTCAAATCCTTGAACTTGTTATATATTCTCTTAATATTTGATCTTTATTGTCAGATATTACGCAGTGTTGTAGAGATAGGACGATGTGGAATAAAATTCAGAAAACAATCCAAACTGATATTAGGTGCAGACAACAGTTCTTTTTGTATATTTTTGGCCGTGTTTGTGAATGCAGCCCCTCCTCCGCCTCCTGCAGGATCCAGCCTGGCGGACCAACAGGATCCTGCAGCTCAGCATCCAGACGGAGCGACCCGTCCTCGGCCACCAGGAAGCAACACAAAGGGACAGAAACCCCCACGGAATTATCTTCAATAATAATAATAATAATAATAATAATAATAATAATAATAATAATTGCAAACATTCACAAAGAAAATTTTCGCGCGGCTTTTCATGCATTAAAAAAAGAGAAAAAACATTGAAGAATTATGATGTTTCTTCTGCGCAGCCGCTGAAGCAGCGCAATAAACCAGACCAATGATTTGCCTTGTGAGGAAAAAATAAAATAAAATAAAACAAAACAAAACCCACAATAAACATCAGTTATTGAGATGGTAAGAAGGTGAACTGACCACAAAATATGTCACGTGACAATGCCTAAATAAAGAAACAAATGTTAAAAAACATTTCTAGGTTTATATATATATATATATATATATATATATATATATATATATATATATATATATATATATATATATATATATATATATACTGCTCAAAAAAATAAAGGGAACACTTTAAGTGTTAAACACCTGTTTAAGTGTTCCCTTTATTTTTTTGAGCAGTGAATATATATATTTTCCAATGTGTTTCAGGTTCACACTGGTGGCCTCTTTCGAAGCTGTTTCGAAGCTGTTTCGAAGCTTCACCGTCTTGTTAAAATTGAGATATGTTTTCATAAATGCACGAAATAAAACTATTATTTAAAAACAAAATCCTCTGTGCAGTTTTCTTTTAGACGTGTTCCTCTATGGGTTTGTGACAGTAACCTCAGATGAATCAAACACTGGATGGCCTCTTTAACAGCTTCGCCCAGCTGTTCCGCGGCTCCGCAGGCGGAGCAGAGCTGCTGTTTGTGAGATTTTAAACTTTGAATGATGTTCTGCAACAGAGACGATGAGAAGAGTTCCGCGAGGAGGAGCTTGGTGCGTTTCTATTTGGGTAAGCTGTGAGTGAGGCTGGCCCTTATGGCAGGAACATGGTGTCTGTGCGCTAAAACGCTCCGCTTCTCTGACCCATTTCTTCCCTTTGACACGGAGCGCGGTGATGCTCGGAGCCAGCTGTGAGGGATCCTGGCAGGAACCGCTCGGCTTGTTGTGGAATTATTGTGAAACATTTCGGAGCAGTTTGACTCACTTTGCGGCCTGTGTGATGCGATGACGCGCTAATGTGATCCCGGCCTGTAAAGCGTGAACCAAATCCCGCTTGAAGATAAAAAAAAAAAATAAAATAATAACAATAATTAAAAAAAAAAAAAAAAATCAGACTGACAGAATGTGTCACAGCTCCTTATACTTTAGTCATGCCTCTGTTTTGTCGGTTTAATTTCAACAACCCTCGGCGCGTCTTCATTATCTCCGTTTCTAAATGAGCAGAGCCTGTTTCTCCTCCACTTCTGTTTGTTTGGTGAAACTGTCCTCCAGCAGGAGGAAG
Source organism: Xiphophorus hellerii (assembly GCF_003331165.1). Classification (NCBI taxonomy): domain Eukaryota; kingdom Metazoa; phylum Chordata; class Actinopteri; order Cyprinodontiformes; family Poeciliidae; genus Xiphophorus; species Xiphophorus hellerii. Next base: position 26,800,429 of record NC_045690.1, read on the forward strand.
GTAGGAGTGAAACAGCCGACTGATATGCAACTCTTTCCGCCTCCCCGCTGCATATTTCACGCTCGTTTTACAGGATGCACGTTTTTTTTCTTTCTTTTTTTTTTCTGAAACACACTTCGTGTTTCTGTCTGCTGCGACTCCCCCTCCACCCCATCACCACCAGCCCCCTCTGCGTGTCCTGACCGTGTCCGTGTCCGTGCCCTCCGGACTCCCTCTCTGTTTATTTTCCCCTCAGAGATGGGATGTAAACAGTTTTGCAGACGCCTAAGGGGCAAATATTTGAATCGAAGGAGTGTAAATGTGAGGAGCGGCGAGGATTTGGGTTGACGCATGCACGGTGCGCGCTTCCAGCTCCGGTTTAGGTGGAGGGAGGGCGGATGGGGGGGGGGGGGGGGGGGGGGGGGGTGGGGTGATCAGTGTTGATGGGGCGCTGCAAAAAGTTTCCCATCGTCCTGCCAGTGTCGCTTTTCTTCAAGGTGTCAGAAAAGTTCAGGCTCATAGCGGGACACGATTGCGCTTATTTGTCGGAGGTGTAAAATTTCCATCTTCTCATAGGATGCAAGTGTGGAAAATATGCAACAAGAAAAATAAATAAATAAATAAATAAACAAACAAACGTATATAATCATCGCTAAACAAACAACCACTTTTTCATGCAGCAGATTTTCGGGTTGTTTCATCCAGTCTCCTCCAGCCGGGAGCAAAGTCCTGGAGCTGCTTGGCATTTTTTGCAGCGTGCCAGTTATTGGCGGATGTGCGTGTTTCTCCGCGCCTCGTGATTGGCTGAGCGCTCAGTGGACGCCTTAATGTTTAATACTAATGTTCCCCTGGTTGGCTGAGGACTGGGAAGGTCCAACCAATGTTTTTCACTTGCTTTAGTGGCTGCGGCTCCCTAATTAATTGCAGCTATCTGTCTCCTATCGATGTGTGTGTACATGTGTGTTGTGTGTGTTTCCCCTTTTCTCCCCAAACCGAACATGAAATAGTTTGTTGGGCTATACTTTCTTTCTTCCTTTCTAATCCCCCCTTCCTTCCTTCCCGTCCTGGTTCGCTGGTGGAGACCGGGAGGACTGAAACCCAGCTGTGTTCGCCGCCCGCCTCTGCTCGCCGCCGGTTCCCCCCTCACTGCTCGGTGATGTTGGACATGGGAGAGCGCAAAGAGGTGAAGATGATTCCCAAATCGTCGTTCAGTATAAACAGTTTGGTGCCGGAGGCCGTGCAAAGCGACAACAACAACAGTCACCACCACCACCACCACCACCACCACCAGAACCAGAGCCAGAACCAGCACCGGGCTGTTGGTCCGGATGATGCCGAGCAGAAGGCGCCTCTCCCGGCCTCGCAGCCGGACGTCAAAGCGGACCCGAAAAGTGAGTCGCTGAACCCGGAGAGCTGCCCGGAGGAGAAGCAGGAGGAGAAGAAGGACGGGAAAGAGGGAGAGAAGGACGGAGAGAAGAAAAGTGGCAAGTACGAAAAACCTCCTTTCAGCTACAACGCTCTAATAATGATGGCTATCAGGCAGAGTCCGGAGAAGCGGCTAACTCTCAACGGCATTTATGAGTTCATCATGAAAAACTTTCCGTATTACCGGGAGAACAAGCAGGGCTGGCAGAACTCCATCAGACACAACCTCAGCCTCAATAAGTGCTTTGTCAAGGTGCCTCGGCACTACGATGACCCCGGGAAGGGGAACTACTGGATGCTGGACCCCAGCAGCGACGACGTCTTCATCGGTGGAACCACTGGGAAGCTCCGCCGGCGCTCCACCACGTCACGGGCCAAGCTGGCTTTCAAGCGCGGTGCCCGGCTGACCTCCGGGCTGACCTTCATGGACCGGGCCGGCTCCTTATACTGGCCGATGTCCCCCTTCCTCTCCCTTCACCACCCGCGGGCCGCCAGTGCCCTCGGCTACAATGGGAGCTCGTCGGGATACCCGGGCCACCCGATGTCCTACAGCAGCATGCTCACGCAGAACATGAGCAACAACCACTCAACGTTCCCGTCGTCCAACGGGCTCAGCATGGACCGGCTGGTCGGTGGGGACCTCCCCTACGCGACGCACCACCTGACGGCGGCGGCCCTGGCGGCCTCGGCGGTGCCCTGCGGCCTCTCTGTGCCTTGCTCCGGGGCCACTTATTCTTTAAACCCGTGCTCGGTGAACTTGTTGGCCGGACAGACGAGTTACTTTTTCCCCCATGTCCCACACCCGACCATGAGCTCACAGACCGGCGCCGGAGGCGGCGGCTCGTTGCAGGCTGCCCGGGCTTCGGCTTCCAATTCCCCGCAGGCTCCGTCCTCTTCCTCGCTGCCATGTGACGCTCTTAGGCCGGCTTTGTCCGGCTCTCTACCCGCCTTCTCCTCGGGACTTTCCGGGGGTTTGTCTGACTATTTCACACATCAGAACCAGGGGTCAACTTCTAACCCGCTCATACACTAACTCCCCCCGCCCCCCTCTCGCCTGAACTTCATCCATCCATTCATCAGTTCATCCATCCACCCATGAAGGAGTGATAATCTCAAAATGATTGGAACACTAACGTGATCGTTTTTAACACTGAACATTTAAGATGTAAAAAAATGACAAATTATTATAAACTACTACCTATTATAGAAAAAAGAAGAGAGACTGCAAAACAAAAAAGAGCAGCACTGAGAAACTCACAGAAAGCAGCACTGACATTTCCAGGTATTTTTTTTATTTTAAATATTATTATTATAATAATTATTATTATTACTATTATTACTATGGTTTCCTCGTCTCCATGTTCTTCTCGTTGTTGCTGTGCCCCATCTCCTCCTGCAGTTTTAATTTCTGTGTACATAATGTGTGTTCTAAGTGTCCGGGGTTTGTCTTCTGTATAATAATGTCAGTCAGTGACGTGCAATGTGATCTGAGATAAGAAGCGGAGAGAATGACGAGAGCGCAGCTTTGCTCACGTTTTTTCCTTGTCTTGTTGGAGGAGGCAAGTTTTTTTTTAAATATTAGAATGAGTATTTAAATTAGTTTTGTTTTATTAAAGATTGTTTCATAATAATAATAATAATAATAATAATAATAATAATAATAATAATAATAATAATAATAATAATAATAATAATAATAATTTGCCATGCTGGTTAGAATAAAAGCGGGGAAAAGTGATGATTATTATTTTTTTTAAAGCTGAATGTTCTTCTTAAAGCTGAATGTTCACAGTGGCCTCTGAACGTTCTTCTCCATTCATTCATTACCTGGTTTTAAAAACTGCTGACGCGCTTTTTATAGACCAAAGAATCTGTTCCATATGAAGTCAGTATTGTGCTGTATATTCTGGGAGGCCTGCTGAGGTCGGAATGAAGGAGAGACTCAAATCCTCCGTCACTGCAGAAAATGTCCCTTTAAACGAGATGTTTGATCGCGTCCTTTAGGTTGTTTTAATTATTACTTAGACTTTTTTTTTTTCTTTTTCCAAATAGATTTTTTTTGGTTATTTCAGCAACTGTTGGCGTCCCTGGAGGAATTTCATTTGTAGTAAAAAAAAATAAAATAAAATTAGCGGGCATTATTTTTCCAATTGAAGAATTGCGCTTTTCGGCGTTACGACTTTGTGCGTAAATGTCTCGTTTTGTGGAAGATTTTCCGCAGTGAAGCTTTTTTTTTGCCATGGAAACGTGATCGCCGGTTTAAAAAAAAGAAAGCAAAACAAAACACAGACGTTCACGATTCTTTTTTCTTCTTGTTTTTGTACAATTAGTAAAAAGAAAAAAAAGATCATCTTTGTAATCTGACTTTGTTTTGTTTTAGAAAAGGAGGAACGCTGTAAAAAAAAAAGAAGAAAAAAAATCCCGTTTGTTTAACAAAAGAAATTCTGCCTTCTGATCTAATAGGCTCTTATTTGGAATGACTGTCTTTTAATTGTCGCCTCTAAAACAATTTTTCATGGTTGTGATACTGTTGTGGTCTTCTTCTTATTACCGTGTTTTGTCGCTTATAAAAAGAAAAAAAAAGAAAAAATGTTTTAATCCTAAAAAAAGCACAAATAAAAGAATAGGTTACATTCATAACTAACGTAATTCCCTTTGTCTCTTCTTTCCTGCTCCATATGAAACAACAGAGTGATTGATCTCTATCAGTTTTGGGGTTTCAGGTTGGACGTTGGAATCGTTGACGCGCAGCCGGAGCTTTTCTTCGGGTTCCGGGTTTGGGCTGCGCTGCAGAGCTTGACTCGGGGCCCCTGCTGGCAGCAGAGCTCTGGGGTCTGGTGCTGAAGTGTCTGCGAGTCTTTTATTGTTTCAGAGTGTCACATTCTGCCCATTGGAGCGCGGAGGTATTAGGCGCTGCAGGCTGCGCCGCTTTGCTTTGCGCGCCTCGGTATCTGCGCTCCGATCTCAGCGGAGCCGCACGTCTTTGTCGACGGTTTTTCTGCTGCGGTGAAAAACTTCCAGATGATTGATGATTATTTTTTTCGGAGTGATTAATCTGAGCGTGGTGTCGCCGCATGCCGCGATCCTCTTTGTTTGTTCCGGTGTTGCGTTTTTTTTTTTTTTGTTGTTGTTGCTTTGCAGAACACAAACAGTCCTGAGAAGTTCGGACTCTTTCAGATTTGCTCCCCAGAGTAATGTTCTCCATTCACTGTTTACTTTAAAGGCAGCTGCTATATGATCCCGGGGTGAGTGCTTTCTGCAGAGCTGTTGAAATGTGCTTTTGTTGAAAGTTAGAACTTTAGAACCTGCATTAAAAAAAAAGAAGAAGAAGAAAAAAAAAGAAAAATTGGGAGTTCTCCTAAATTCACAAGTTTTGTGTGTTCTCGTGGCCGGACGCCAAATTTCCTTTTTTTTTTTGTCTGTCATGCTGGAGGACCTGAAGCATATCACGGCTTTGTTTGGGTTCTGCTGTGGTTCTTTATCTCATGCTAACTGCGAAATGAAACAAACAAACAAACAACAAAAAAACAAAAACAAAAAAACAAAAAACCAGAATGTTGGATGGTTATATTGATTTAAAAGCTGCTGGAACTTGTTTGGTTTGGTGAGGAAGTCTTCATCCGTCCTGCTGCAGTAGAATCTCTGCTGGCTGATTTTTCTCTCCTGCGTGTCTTTGTTAAACGGCTCCGGAAGGTTTTTACAAACACGCTGCGCGGCTGATTTAGAGCCCAAAATTTGGATATTTTTAAAAGACATTTTTTTAATAGAACATTTTTCTCTCACTTTCATCCCATTTGCATAATGTGAAGGTAAATGTGCAGGGTGCCTGGTTTGTTGCTGCAGCAGCTGCTGCAGCTTTGGACTTGATTTCTGGGAATTTCATTTTTGAACGTTTTCATGTTTGTCTCAGATTTTGCTGGTGTCTTTCTCAGCTGTTTCTTTGATTTTTTATTTATTTTTCTCTTTTTATTCCTCTGACTGTCCGGAGCTGTTCCTGCGCGGATCAGAGGTTGTGTTAACGTTTAGTTTCTGGTTATTGTCCTCGCAAACACACGCTTTCTGTCAAATTCACCTGTTGATAAATAAATAAATAAATAAATAAATAAAAACCTAAAATAAATAAATAATTATATAAGTAGGCTACATGAAAGAAATTTCACGTGTTGTATTGGCGATAATGATAATAATAATAATAATAATAATAATAATAATAATAATAATAATATTTTAAAAGTCCTATTATAATGTAATGTAATTAAAAATAATTAAAAATGGTTAGTTTTAATATAGTTTTTTATTTCTTTATGTTTCTGTAGTTCACTGGCGTTACTATAAAATAAAAGTTAGCAATAATGCAAAACACACATACATGTGACCTAAGGACGCAAATGCATCACTGGTCGGTTATGATATCTGCAGCAAATATCTGGTCGGTCTGTGTGAAGCTGAGGCTCAGTGCAGGTCAGATGCTTTGGTCACCATGCAGGCAGCGCGCGCTGTCCACGGACGGTGCGCATGGACTGGAGGTTGATCTGACTGTTGTTGAGCTGCTTGGTTTCAGGCAGGCTCTGGTCGGTTCTGGATGAGCTGAATTTGGTTCCATTACAGCTGAAAATGGGTCTGTTTGCTCCGCTGCTGCAGCTTAGCGCTCAATCCGTTGAGCAGGTGGCCTGTTTAGGTGAAGTTTGCTGCTCTGCAGCTGTGAGCTGTTCAGACGGAATAGTTGGAGTTACTTTGTGCTCCAGCAGGGAGGCTAGATTTTTTTTTTTTTTTACTGCTTTGTCAGTTAATAAAGAAGTGCAGTAAAGGATTATATCTAAAATACCAGATTGATTAAAAGAATGGATTATTTTAGAGGTTTCTTCTAGTCAGAATCTGACCTGTTTGTAATGTTGGAGTTAATAACAGATTATTGGTGGGAAAAGGCCTGCGTCTCCTGATAGAAATCCCCATCAAGCTTAAAAAGGACATCTCATTTATTTATTTATGTAATTAAGGAATGAAATAAAACATTTAATTTTATTTTATACATTTTGAAAAAAAAAAAAGAAATACATTTCTCCTAGAAGCTCCAGTAGTTTTTAATTTTTATTTTGTGTGTGTGTGTGTGTGTATAATGTTTAGCTGTCATATAAACCAAAAGATCACCGTTTCAATGCACTCGTGTTCCGAGTCTCTGGCAAAACAGAAAAATGCAAAATGAATATTTGAAATGACACTGAGGTGTTGCCGTAGTCATGGTTTCCAGAGAGAGCGCTTTTAATTGATGTTTTAACATTTTGAAAACGTGCAGAAAAGGCAAAAAGAAGAAGAAGAAGATGAATTAGTGCTTAATAGGTTTACTGAAATCTTTTCTTGAAAAATAATAAATGATTAATAGGATTTTTTTTTATTTCAACAAAATCGGAATGGTTCTAGAATATTACTTTCTAGTAATATTCTAGAAATATTAATAGAAAGTAATATTTCTAGTAATATTGCAGCTGTAAAAATAAGAATCAAGCAAAACGCTGAGTGAATGAAAAGTCCTGTGAGTTATTTATTACTGCAGACTTTAAGTTAATGTTTTGATATTTAAAGTCCCCAAATCTCAGTTAAAATGAACATTTCGCGTCACTTGTAATCCGTTTTTTTTTCTTTTTAAAGATCTATACTGCAAAACAGCATTCTGTCTAAATGGCTTCAGCCCAGTATTTAGCTGCAAGTCCTAAAATCTGTGCTGCAGATCTGTGATCATCTTGATCTGTTTTCATATAAAAACCCCAGGAAACATGGAAACATCGATTTAAAAAATGTGTTTTAACTATTAGGTTTCTGAAACTAAAAAAATATATTTTTTGGATAAGCATCAAAACAAAAGGAAGAAAAAAAAATAGTAATAAAAGAATATATTTTTTAAAAATTCAATAAATTAAACACGCACACTGAAATTGAAATAACTGATAATTAAAATAATTGTGCATTTTTATGTCGCTGTAACAATATGTACAAAAAAAGATTTGTTTTTATATCAAATTTCTGTCATATAGGAGAAATACAAAATACTCCAACTGAATTTATATATTTATTAATCTATCTACTTATCGATGGTCGCTTGTTCTGGCCTGGTGCATGGGCAGCCCAGTAAGATGTGAGAACAGAACCGTCTAATGGTTCTGCTCTCTTCAGGCTGTGGTTTATAATCTGAGCTCCTCACTGCAAGGCTCAGTTTTCCGTGTTAACAGACTGAGTCCAGTCCAAACCCAAAGATACCTGAACCATAACAAATATCCAACCTCTCTCTCTTTTTTTTTAAACCTTTCAGATCTGTCCAGTGGACCTGTGCACCTTGTAGACATTTTTTCTGGGACTATCAGGTGTGAATCAGTATAAGACCCAGAGCGGAGCGGCGGCATTAGCATCCAGTGATTTTGTAAATCTGATTATCAGCTCAGGCCAGGCTCTCGGTGTGCAGAAGTTAAATTCCGTCTTGGAGGCTCCGGAGTTGATTCCTAAAGTGTGAACCTGTGAAGTCTGCAGCTGCAGCAGATGTTTTGGCTCGGAGGGTTTGATTGTCTGATATGATACAACAACAAAGACAGACTTTCAGCAGCAATTTGTTCGCTTCCTAGAAGAAGACTGCGAGCAGAACGAGTCCAACTGTAATGCAAGAAGCAGCCCAACAATGGAGCTGCCGTGCAACCCAATCTCTGTCAGCCTGATGCTATCTGCCCCATGTTAAATGGGGTGACCAGCAGTCAAAAGACAAAGGAGTAACAGAAGGACCAAAAGGGGGGTGGGGGGGTAGGGTGGAGGACTAACTTTACTCTCTCTCTCTCTCTGTGTTTCCATTACAGGTGTGCGTAAAACTTTGTCTATGTTCCACTAATATCAAAACAACACAATTGCACAATTGCAGTGTTTCCATTAAATACCAAAATGCAATTAATATCACTTGAATAAGTGATATTAATCTCCCTCCAACTACTTCCTGTCTTCTTCTTCGTGCTTTCCGCCAGTAGCAACATCCGGTTGTTGGTCAAGTGACTCGTGTGTATGCGGGGAAAAAGTGTTTCTGTTGCAGTTCTACTTTCAATATGGCAATAAATAAATAAAAATTTAAAAAAAGAGAAAAATCCCAGGCCAAATCTTTTTTTAATCAATAAAGGAGAGTTGCGTGTTTCTATTAAGCAAATTTATTTTCGAAATGTCAAATTGCACAATTATATGGTCAATGGAAACGTAACCTCTCTCCTAGTTTTTTCTCTCTCCTTCTTTCTTTCCTTATCTTTTCCATTCCCTTTTATTTATCTCCTTTCTCTTAGAATTCAGTGAAAAACATTTTCTCCAGGTGAAATACTCTCGGACCCAGATAGTATTCCTCTGAAGGCCTGATTTTCCCTTTAGACAGTTTTCATCAACAACATTTTGCTGAATCTAAAAATCTTCTCTGATTCAGCGTTTTTCTTCTCTAACAAGGACATTACAATAAAAACAGTGACAGTCCGCTGACCTGCACCTACAGGTTCATCAGGACATTTTTGGCTGTTGTGTGAAAACACCTGGGGATAGAATATCAGTTTTCAGAGTTTTTGTTCTTATTGGCCCCAGCCTGATGTTTTTGGCTTTCCTTCATGTTTAAATTACAAGCCGGTGAAAATAGGAACCGATTCCTAACATTTCAGAAGCAATGTGTGATGTTCAGGGTTCCTGTTATTACCTGTAGCATTCCAAGTCAGGAATGACTGTAGACCATTTGTTGTAAATGTGTTTTATGACAATTTTAAGCTTAATTCAGTTGATTTTTTATTAAACTTAAATAGACGTGATTTCTTTCTTTTCTCACTGACAGTTGAGGAAAGTATTATTCTGGTATTGGACTTGTTGATGGAGTGGAGGGTTGAAGAGGTTGGTGGCCTGATGCTCTTCACATTTCTGCTACAGAAGCAACACGGCTACTTTCTGATGCAGCATCTGTTCTTATCATTAGCTGCTCAGGGCCAAACATTCTGACTGAAACAGATTTTAATGTGCAAAAATGATTTTGGTCCTTCCACCAATGGATGAAGACAGAGACTAAAGGAAAGTCAGTGGATGTGAAGCAGGTTTTATTTTACAACTATGTTGAATCCATGCAAGATTTGCATAATGTTGGCTTTCATCTGTTGTTCATGTCACATTCATATTTATTTTTCTAAAACTGATGAACACATGAAACAGCCATGTGCAGTTCACCATGATCATTTATTTATTTGATATTTTTAAATTAAAGGTGTTAAAATATGTGTTAAATATTTTAAATATTCTTTTTCCTGTTACTGTAACATTAAACATATATTGGATAAAAACAGTATAAGATGTTATTATATTATCACAAAAGGAGTCTAACATGAAACACCACGTTTTGCTGCACAATGCGTCTTTAAAAAGCTGAGGAAACTGATTGAGTGGAAAACAGAACAAGTGGTAAAATGATCTCAACTCACGTTCAATCAGATTCAGTTCTATTCAATTAGAGTCAAATCCACCAAGCTTATTTTCAAAGCAACAGTTCACATTAAAAGTCAAAGTCACTTTTATAACAAAACCCCAAACAGATGTTCTCCTGTTCCCATCCACACACATAGAAACGTACAGCCAAACCAATTCAGCTCATTCCAGAACAATGCAACCACATAGGCTGATCCGCAGCAAATTATACACAATCCCATTCGATCATAATTATAAAAACAAATATTTTTTAGAATTGTTGATTATGAGTACCCTCCTGGCGAAGCATGTGGTGACAGTGGAGAGGAAACCTTCCTTTTGAACATGAAGCAGCCTGCAGCAGAACACCGGCATGACTGGCAGAACAAAGTCTGCTCATTGGAGCAACTGCAACTAAAACTCAATCTGAGAGTTTCTGATGAGAGCGCCATCAGCCTGCTGATGTGTTAACAATATCATGTTAAATAGGAAACCTTTGTTTTTTAAAAAAATCTTAGATAGAACTAAGCAAATGGAAAGATGTAGTTTATTTTGCACAAAGTCCCAAAGATATTGTCTGGACATTAGAGGATATTTCCTTCATTCTTAAAGTATTGAAACAATCATAGTTGGTTCCTTTAGTGGTGTTGACTGTTTATTTATGTATACAGAGACAGTGTACCACATTTTGTTTACCTTTTAAAAGTAGACATGCCACCAGGTTACAGCTAAAAATGTTCATTTCTTCCTGCTGTCCCTGAACAGATTGATGGTAACTGAATATGATCTAACAGATTATCAATTGATGAAAAGCCAGCATATTAATAATTCATTATTCACATCTCACTTTGTGCAAACTTCAGCTTAAGTGAAACATATTATATAGATTAATGACACGGTTGGATGTTTAAAGGCCTTTATTTCTGTTATAATGATTTTACACTTACAGGTAATTAAAACATGACATTTAAAATTTGACTATTAAATAGAAGCAATAAAAAACAAATTTTTACACAGAATGATGCATTTAATGAAAGGAATAACCTGCTTAAAATTTATTATTTTCTTTTTTGTCAGACTCAAAAAGTATTTTTAGTCTGACAGACAGGCCTCATCTGAATGTATACCCTATTTTATAGAATATGACTGCAGATATACATAATTTTACCCACTTTAATTCTTGACTACATAAGTACTCATTAGTGGAAAATATTGATTAGGAAAAGCTTTTCTTCTGCTTAAAACTAGTTAATTTGTAAATATGTCATTTGTTTGCATTACTTTTTAAGATTGTATTCTTTAGAATATCAGAATTTGCACAACTTTTTAGCCTGTCCATCATTTTTAAATATTAAAAATTATAATTAGTTATAATTTTTTATTATGATCAGTTACTCAGTAATTTTATTGGATCAATACTTTTGTCTTTTACTTGAGTAAAAATGTGCTGAACTAGTTGAACACAGTTTCTGTGTACTCTATCCACCTCTGTACTTATACAGTTTGAATGTTAACCTATCATGAGTGCAAACAGCCAACAGTGAAATTAATGTTGTACAGGCTTCATGGTGGATTAGACAGTAGAATGGATTGGGAGGAATGAATGAAAAACAGTCCTCTCTCTGTTTTCCTGGTACATGACCCTTCCTTTCAGACTCTACTGAGTCTTTACTGAAACACTGCCAACTGGACATGACCTCTGACCCAAACAAAGGTAGAACTTTCTAGAGAATTTATTCCCTTCTATCTATTCCTTTCAATCTTGGGCCTCTTCTGAGATACGCTTTCATAGCCGTAACAAAATATTCTGTTGGATAAACTCTAGGGCAGATAGGCAGGTAAAGCTGTAGTTGATGTGAAAGGCCAGCCCACTCTGTAGGCGCTTCCTTAAAAACAGGTTTAACAGCCATTCCTAAGCATGTTTCAATCATCTCTATACACCGAAGAACAATAATGAAAAGACTGGTGATTTTTTTTGGCACAATAGAGCAATGATTCATCAGGTACCTCACTACAATGATGAGAGGAAATCTAGAACTGATCTACTTCAATAACAATGAATAAGAAGTCTTTGTTTGGAGAAGGTTTGAAGTAAAACAGTGTCGGTGGTTTACCTCCTGTATGCCATCTGTCAGAACAACATCCAGGATGTGATCAAAACTTTGTTCGTTATTTGTAGAAAACAACTGAGTTTAGAATTAAATCTGTAGTATGTAACTTTTATAAAAAAATATGTTTTTTTTTTTCTTTTTTTAACATATTTGTTAAAACTGTCATTATGTCCTTGAAGTATAATATCAGACAGATAAGAAAAAAAACGTAGCTGCTCTGCCTTCTCTCTGTGGTTCTACTGCGATCAGCAGAAACACACCACTCAGTCAGAAACAACCAATCAGAGCCAGTAGGAGGGTCTTAGCGCCGTCAAGCAACCTTGTGTATGTGCTGCTTACACCCTCCCCCTATATCTCTACTATGCTACAGCTAGTTCTCCACAGCAGAGCCTGCCGTGAATGCTCAGGTTAGTTACCATGGCCACCGATGTCGGCAGATAAATAGCTTTCCTAGCTTCTTGGTAAGTGGTTTCTCTATCATTACCACAGCTGTAGCATGTACATGAGCATGACTGACAGCACTAAGACTCTGATTGGTTGTTTCTGAAATACTGGAGTATTTCTTCAGATGGCAGTAAGACCACAGGGGGAATGAAGAGCAGCCTGATTTTTTCACAGATTCTCTCATATTATACAGTCACAGCATAGTGACAGTTTTAGGAAACATGCAAAATATATTTTTTCAATTTTAGCTATTCAATCCTTTAAAATTCTAGTCAAGTAAAGTTGGAAAGGTAATTTTCAAAACAATTGCCACATTGCAACAACATTAGCTTTTCCTCCACCGGGAGGAGACTTTGCAGCAGACCCAGAATTCCCTGTTGGGCCTGGGAACACCTTGGGATCCTCCAGAACCAGCTGGAGAGAGCAGCTGATTTCCCAATTGGACCTTTTTCCCTGGATGAGCAGAAGACCAGGGACGGATTCTACTGAAGCATTCGGATCAGAGTGTAGCAGAAGACGTGTGTCCTGCCAGATCTTTGTCTCATTGGTTGTGAGCAGGGTCCAGCAGAGGATGGTTAGGCTGACACATTCCATGCATTATTATTATTTTTAAATCTCAGTGTTATCAAAGTTTGCAGTTTTGTGTTTGAGAAGTTTTCTGTTGCAATAATTGAAGTGTTGCTCTAGTGTTAACTAATTTAGCTACAGAACTAATAGTAAAGTTAAATTCACTATCAAGCTGAGCTTTTTAATCCAGAGGTGGTTGTTAATTTGCAACACATCTTAATGGCAGTTGCCAGGGAAACGGTTTACAGTCTGCCTTTTTTTGAACAAAGCTCACCTTTCTACGTTTCAGTGACAAACCAGTTCAGTGTATTTAGTTTCGTTTTTATCACAATAGGACCAATTAGATGATCAATGAATTTAATTATGTACATTTTAAGAATATGTTTTCTACAAACTTCATAATATTTTCTCTTAGACATACTGATGAAAGTCTGCCTAAATAAAAAATCCAATTGTTAAACCACTTTTCTGCATTAGATCCTAACAGTTTGCTTTAGATATGTATCAGTCCATGGCTTTAATTAATATTTATGAAAATATATTGTTGTAATCCATTCAAATTATTTTGTGACCCAGGGGAGGGGGGGGGGACGTCTGTTTAAGAATCAGCATCCAAGGAGGACAGTGATTGATCAAAAGGAAAGGGTAAGAACCCACAAAACAGGGTAAGAAGTTAAAAATGACCCCCTCCACCCCCCTCACCCCGTTACAGACTGGCACCCTGCTGCTGCTCCCAGCCTCTCCTCTCCCTGCTGGATCTCTGTCAGCACATCCTGCAGGCTCTCCTCTGCTGCTGGCCTGCTGATGCTTCCTCATTGCTCCCTTTCTGCTAGTCACTTTCCCCTCCCTCTATGTATTTATTCCTTTTGAAAAAAGAAAAGAAAAAAAAAGCAACAAAACAAAACCAGAGCTTCGTTCTGATTGGTTGTTCAGTATTTGCAGGTGTGGACAGTTTTTGTAATGAAGGTGAAGAAGCCATCTTTCCATTCATTGTCTATACTAGCTGGTGTCTTTCTCCAGTGGTTGGTCTTTCTCCAGTGTACTAGCTGTTGGGTACGCTCTGGACGGGTCACCAGTCTGACTGACTGCAGGGCAACACAGAGACACACCGAGGTGGGCAGAGCACCCAGAAATAGTTCTCAAGTAAGAGGAGCACTATGTCGACATATTTTTACTCTAGTAAGATTAAAAAAGTATTTGGTAAAAAGTCTACACAAGTATCAAATTATCAATAATTTAATATTTAAAAATTACATAATCAGACAGACCAAATTTCTTCATTTCTAGTTATTTTCTTCTTCTACTCTTTTAATCTAACACATTATCAATCCCAATGAGGCTATGTTGACAATGACTGGACCTCATGTCTGTGATCAACAAAGCAGTCTGTGTTAATGGATGGAAAGGATTTAACTGGCCATTTAGCGTGTTTCTAGGTGTGTTTCTGTGAAGGAGTGCCACCCTGTCCTGAGCGCACACTGGGCCCAGACCACTGATGTTGGAGATTGGAGATTTGTGATGTTCACCTGTTGTTTGATTAAAACCCGACCCAGTGTTCAGAACTGAGCCAATCATTAAACCAGCTTGTATTTCTTCAGTCCAAGATCTGCATTAGTCCATGTTAGACTTTTGTTTTTTCCTGATAGAGTTTACAGATGTTACAGAAACAAATTCAACATATGAAACCGAAGTGGGGCTGATGGATAAGAAGATTTCTAAAGCTTAGGTCAGCCTCAGGTCCTGGGGTAGGATCAGGTACGGACTGGTGCTGTGGGTTCAGGTCAGACCAGGGATCTGTACGCTGGCTCTTAATAACTTTGGCCCAGAGATGAAAGAGAACTGCCCATTGCTTTCAAATATGAATGTTTTCAAAGAAAATTTGATAGATATTTTATTGTTTCTTTTTTTTAGACCACACACCTGCTTTTGAAATGTTCATTAAATTCTTCTCCATAAAAAAATGGCTCTGCTCATTTATTGTAAAGCGGTTTTGATCCCCAATAAACTTTAGAATTGAAATATATTCTTTGTTCCTTTTGAAATGATAAAAAGAAATTTATATGTTAGGTAACTACAAAATATGACTATTGTTTCTCAAAATATTGTTCAGATTTCTTGACCCTAGTATTTATGTTTTTAAATAGGCATCAGATGTGCTACCTGGACAGCAGGTAACACAAAGGCCCAAAGGTTGCTGAATTCTGAGTTAGGCTGCATGCAATCAATGGAAATCAATGCAATGTCCTCATTAGGCTAAGTGTAGAAGCTCAGGCATAGTTTATGAAATATTTACCTGAACACCAACTGATTGAGAATGTAATATACATAACATCCCCGGTCAGTTGGAATGATGTCAAATAAAATTAACATGAACATTATTGAAGAATTAATAACAATAAAAAAAATCAGGTGTCTTTAACTTCCAATAAAATTCCTGCTAATGCAGTTTTATTTGTAGTTGTTGTCTTTAGACCCCTTTGGAATTTATGAATATGAATGAGCCACTTATCTCAGCACCCACAAATAACAAGAGGTAGGTCTATTATTATGATTCCTATTGTTTTTGTTCAACACTCTCCTGTTCGATTTTGCCCATGTGTCTTTTAATAACAACTTTTCAAAGGCTTCCAGATGCCTAATTAAAAAGAATCTGGTAATATACATTCAGTAATCATGATGTTTAACAATAGTAGTAGCGGGTGGCGATATGCAACATCAACTTTGTTAGAGGAGAGCCACACCTGTTAAACTAAGGAGGAAGATTACATGGCAGCTGGCTTCGTGCCTCAAAAACAGGTTGAACTGTGTGGAAATGTGAAATGTTCTGACACAATTTTCATAAAACATCGGTGCTACTGTGGCTCTGGAAGTCCCTGCTTATGGTGGGAGCTTTAAGGAACGTTTGGGCTCTTTGAGTGCTGATTAGTGAGGCAGCAACACCTGAAATGACGGATAGCTCTGGCAGGTCCAGCCTGTTCAGATACTGTACAGTAACACAGTCATGGGGAAAAAAGGACAGTTACAGTGTTTTTCATTTCTTTGCATATATCCAACCTTTCTTAGGATGTTGTCAGATTTTCAAAAATGTCCACATTTTATCTGTGCTTAATAAATGATGACATTATGAAATCATTGTTATGTGGTCTTTTTCTTTAGTTTAGATTTGAATCATTTTAGAACTCGTAAGACAATATCTTCTATGATAAAAAATAAAAAACTGGCAGAGAGTGTACTTTGTTTTCACCATCACTGTATTTACAGCCAGATAAACTACAAAAATATTCTGTATGTCCCCCTGTAGCATGCCGTTCCGTAACGGCATGCTACAGAATATTTTTGTAGGGTATGCTCCGTAAGGATGCCGTTTGATCCTTATTTGCATAAACTGGTGATTTGTAAACGTATGTGCTTTGGATTTGGTAATCAAAGCTGATGAAACATTTTAATTGGTCTAGACAAAAGTAGGTAAGTGCTCCTGTTTTGAATTTAATTCAGTTGATGAGCTCTATCATTATTAGTTTATGTATCGCTGAATGGCTTAGAACCACAATAGTCATATTTCCAGACCACTCAGGTCTTCTGGTTCTAGTCTTCTTTGCCTCCTCAGAACCAGAACCAAACATGGGTCTTCCATGCAATGAAACCCCTGCAGCTACGTTTTGTCATTTTATCTCCTATTGACAGACTGCAAGGAACATAACTTCATGCTGCTGTACCTGTTTGTGGCACAGAACAAACTTGTAGAAGGAGATAACCTGGTCAGATGAGACCCCAAAGGAAGTCTTTAGCCTTACTGCAAAGAAAAGAAAAAGAAGAAACTGTCTTAACCCCAACCCTAACACCCTACTGTGAAACAATGGTGTTGCAGCTGTGGGTGTACGTCTGTCCTACCGGGACACGGAAGTTTATCAGAGTTGATGGGCAGATGGATGAAGCTGAGAAGAAAACTGTACTGAGAGAAAACCTGTTAGAGGCTGCAGAAGACTTGAGACTGCAGTGGAGGTTTAGCCCTCCAGCACGACAACAACCTGTTGTTGGGATATTCTTAAGGTACAATGGCCCTGTTAAAGTCTTAACCTAAATCTGATTGAGAATCTGTTGCAAGTCTTAAAAACAGATCCTCTCCCTCAGATCTGACTGAGCCTGAGTTTTAGCAATAAATAATCCGCAACGTTTCAGCCTCTAGATGTACAAAGCTGGTAGAGATGGACCTAAAGTTTTTGTAGCGACAGAGCAATGACTAAACAAAGCTGAATAAACATGCACGCTAAACTTTTCTGCATGTGATTATTAGCAGAATAATTGGAGATGTAATGCAGTGTAAGGACCATTTTTCCAACAAATACTGTGTTGGGAGGACCAACTACTCCTAATGGGATCCAAAGCCTGGGTCATGGGTTTAGAACTAATGTGTCAATAGAGTTTATGTGTGGTTTAATGGGTTAAGACATAGAAATGAAAGAAAAAGAATGGAAGTCAATGCAAAGTCCCTGTTAAAATAGAAAGAAACACATATGTGTATGTATGTGTGTGCAGGCTTGCGATCGTGTGTGTGTGTGCTCATGTCCAACCCTCCATTATTTTCTTCAGCCTTGTCAGATTGGCTGTTGATCATTGATGATGGGGAGGTGGGAATGTAGACTGCTTCATTTTTGTCTTTCTGTTTTAAACTAATCTAGATTTGATTGGTTGAAATGAGGCTTGCTCTGAAACACGGTACATTCCAGCTGGGGGAAGATCTGGACAGAATAAGGAGCAGAGTTAGAGAAGCTTCCCATTTAAAAGAGGGCAAAGAACTTTTAGCTGGAGGTCAAGGGCATGTTAGAAGCGTATGGGGGTTTGGAAACGGGGTTAGGAGCCGGTGGCCAGGCGATGTCCCCTGCAGGTTATAGAGTGCATCAGTACATCAGGACTGGAAAGCTCCAGTTTCCTTCCTGATTCTCCCATTTACAAAATCTTCTAGCAGTGGCAGTTCTGAATTATGCACGAGGGTAACCATGGTTTTTACTTGCTGACAGCAAGCAGTCTGATGGCCTCACACCTTGTCACATTTTATGTGTTAATCTGTGGTCCACATCACCCTGGTGATCATCCGGGGAGAGGAATGTGATGATGAGAAAACTTTGATAAAATGTTGTGTGGCTTTATTTAAAGCCAGTTACTGATATTTGGTTGTGGTTGTAGGGGATTCGGACACATCGTCTACATTTCTGCTGTTTTCTACAGGAAAACCATATTTCCACAAGACAGAGTGTCTGTTTAAATAAAAATAATTTCTTTAATTGAAAATACCAGTTTTATAAATTATATATAAAAAAACAATTATTAGTATTATTTTAACAAAATGCATCACTTATGTAGACACTTTTAAATTTCTGTTAGCCTTATTAATATTAGACCTTGCCTTATGGTAAGGTCCCATAAGTCCTACATCTAAAGGAATAATGAGCTGAACATAATTTAATGACCAGCAGATAGTTATTGTTATCTGAACGGCTAAGTCATTATTTGTGCTTAACATGAAGGCTGGAACTCAATTTGTTTCACAGATTATCTGTCTTATACTGTCATTACATGATGATAATTTTAACAAATATGGAAAAACATATTTCAGTCAGACTGAACAGCAAGCATCCATGAGGAATTACTGAGTCATTCCAGAACAAACATCTGCTCCTCCAGATCTGACTGGATGTTCAGGGTGGTGAACCTCTGCTCCAGTCATTTCCAGGATTTCCTCATATTTAGCTGTTTACCCTCAGTTCTGTCCAGCTTTATTTGTCTGCAGAGGAAAAGCATCCCCAAAGCATGATGCTGCCAAACATCATAGTTGGGAATGGGGAGTTCAAGCTGATGTGCAGTGTCAGCGTTTTAAGCCAAAGACACGGCAAACATGTTCCTTATGTTTGCTGTGACCTTAATATGGCTTGTTGCAAACTACAACTTGTTGTTTGAAATCAGGAAATCACCATTTTAAGCTTAAATGATCTGCTGTCATAATGTACTGTATCCTTGTAATGATATAGAATAGTTGTGTGAATTTTTGAATTTTTTCATAAACTACTTCTGCTGTTATCTGTTGGGGCAGCAGCATCAGAACCAGGAGTCTGAAAAGGATCAACAACCTGATAAAGAAGGCTGGTTTGCTCTGTTCTGGTTCTGGTTTTGGTTCGGGTTCTGGTTCTGTTTGTGGTTTGGTTCTGGTTCTGGTTCTGGTTCTGATTTGGTTCGGTTCTGTTCTGATCAGGTTCTGGTTCTGGGGATGACTGTGGGATCTCTGGAGATGACGATGCAAAGAAGAATTTTACATAAAACCAAGAAAATTATGAGCATCTGTTCATGAAACTCTCATAGAAAGACAGAGTGTTTTCAGTCAGAGGCTTCAAATTGGCTGTAACACAGACTGCTACAGGAGCTCTTTCCTGCCAACAGCCACCACTATCTGCAATAAAGCTTCAAAGAACATTATTATTAATTAACATGAGTTACAACAACTTTTAATTTCCCTTTGGGACCAGTAAAGTATTTCTGAATTGAATTGAAAGCCAAACATTCATAGCTTTTTGCACATATTATATACCAAAGTAATGCCCTTCTGTCTTGAGTCCCAATGTTGTGGGAACTGCTAAATAGACCAAGAGGCTGCTGTCCCTAACAGGGCTCACTCCATCCCTCCTCCCTTAGCTCTGACCAGCTTCTGTCTCTGCCAAAGACAAGCATCCCCACAGCATGATACTGCCACTACCAAATGTCACATTAGGGAAGGATTGCTTTTAATCATTACCCTAGTATTTTGCAGGTTTTGGTCTCGTCTACAAATCTAAATATTTTCTGTGTCCAGCTGCCACTCCACCTGAATACAGGAGCTCAGCGGAGCGTCTGGCTGACACTGCAATGACTGAGGATATTGTTAAAACCAGGGAGCAACCAGCACTCCCTCCTGGACCTTGTGACTGTACTAATTCAACACTGAAGTATTATTGGAACTCTTCTAGGGAAATGGGAAAAATGAAAGGATCTCTAGATTTCAGAGTTTCACGTACATGTATTGGCTTTTCAGGGTTTTAATGGATTTTTCAGAAAAAGAGTTTAACGATTTTATTTTAGCCTAGTAAATAATGACATGGCAGAACCAACATTGTGCCTTAGATTAAAATCATTGGAGTACCTGATCATATACTGTACGTCCATCTGATGGTTTTTAATCATAAAGCAGAAAGGTGTGTTTTTATATCTATGACTGTTTGACCCTGCAGAAAAAACCAGGAGTTCTATTTTTGGCAGCCAGGAAATGGAGTTATAATATGAATCAAGAGTTAAGATCAGACTTGGTGTTCATGGTGATTTGCTGGGTGGGGAGGAGGAGGAGGGAGGAGGAAGAGAGGGGTGCTGGTTACTTGTTTGTGTGACGTAAAAAGAAAACACTTGACAGGTCGTGAATAATTGTTTTAATGAGTGTGCAAAAGCAGTCGACTCAAAGGCCTGTCAGGTTAAACAAACTCTCCAAATCCGATTGTCAAAGTGCAAAGTGTTGTCGTTTCAATTTACCCCCACCGTCGCTCCTTCCTTCCTCCCCTCCCTGGCTCTGGCTCCCCCTCCCCCTGCGTGCTCCATTCCTTCCAATTACAAGACATAATATTTGCTCAAACCTTGTGTGATCACTGGTTTAGTTGTTTTAAAAAGCCTGTTGATCTCAGCGCGCTCTGCTGCTCTTTGTCAATGGAGCATCAACAGGGATGAATAAATGGCAGGCACTTCCTTGTTATCTCCTCACAGCACCATTCCATCCTTTCACAGCTTTCCGTCTTATTAGAGATCCTTCCACTTCCACACAGCTCCGCCGTCTCTGCGTACCTGTTTTATTTTTGTTTTGCCGAGAATGTCTAAAGAGCTAAATTTGGTTGCAGAGTTTGAATTCAATCTGTCATTCTCAGGCACAACAAAAAAACCTTCTGGCTCTTCAGGCACAGACCAGTTCCAAGAACACAGAAGTTTTTCATAAGGCGGCGCAAACTTACTTTTCAATGAAATCATTTTAATTAATTTTCAGTTCATCCATCCATCCATCCATCCATCCATCCATCCATCCATCCATCCATCCATCCATCCATCCATCCATCCATCCATCCATCCATCCATCCATCCATCCATCCATCCATCCATCCATCCATCCATCCATCCATCCATCCATCCATCCATCCATCCTCTTTAACTTAGAAACATCACAGGATACACAGAACAAACATTCTCTCTCTCTCCTCTCATATGTTTCATTTTTGGTGACCAGCACACATATGTACTGTATATACGTACTGTATGTTTGCTCTGCATTTAGAGAGAGGTTTATTGTTTTTACTGTTTATGGGCTCATTGCAGTGACAGGTCACATGCCTCACTGCAACCAGGCGTGGTATTAATCCAGAAGCTTTTCTCCTTTCCTTCCCAGTGTGGCTGCAGCTTCTCATGCAGAGCCAACAGAGGTCACACACATTCAGCACCTGCTTCTATTCCTCCAGCCACCTTTTTATAACTGATCCAGGATTTAATGAAGACTGAGTCATGAGCCATAAAAAGAAAAAGTTCCCTTTATGTATCAAATCTGGACACACTGACCTTTGACTTGTATTCATACAGACGGATTTTCATCTTGGGATGAACTGATCTGCAACGTAAATTCATTCGGTTTTAGCTTCTTATCTAGTTGTGTGTTGTTTTAAGAACCTCTTGAAGAACTCGTGTAATCACAAACAGGAAGAGAACTGCACTTTTAAACTCTGTATAGAAAGAAAAAGAGGAATTTCAAAAAATAAAATTGACATCAGGTAACAACTAAATTTGTTTTCCAGGAAAAATTTGATTTAAGTTTAAGTTTGTCTCAGAAACACAAGCAGCTTATTGTTTTTTTTCTCTGACAGTTTCCACTCAACAATACAACAACAATACTAAATTATGAGTTTATATGCATTCATAATTTAAGGCCACACACAAACAGCCAGCTGAGACTGAGGCCTTTGGCACAAAAATGTTAACATGAAAAATAATTCTGCACATAGGCCAGGAAAGTAGCTGTAAACATGAGAAATAAAAGTGTCAGGGTTTGAGATAGAATAATCTGCCAGATAATCAGGTTTAGAAATGTGATTTAAAATGTTTTGCATAAATAGTTTATGCAACAAAATTCCCCTGATCAGATTTCTTGAAGGAACTTCAACTAATACTCTGAAAAAACCTAAATATACAACATTTAGATGACTGTTTTATAAAGATTCAAAGGAGAATGAAACATTTAACCTGCTGGTTCATATAAGGATGTGTTTAGGTGGATCCTTCCATAATATCTCAGATCTCTCACAAACAGTCCAAATCAGTTGCTTCAAACTGATCTGAAATAATTTTACAACTGTACTGACAACCTGGAAAAAAAAGAAACAGATATAAAAAATTAATAAAAACTCAAACTATAATTGAAAAATATGAAATTTTAGACCAGCCTGTAGAAATGCTGACTTTCCTCTGCATGATAACCTCAGCTTTACCTGTAACTGATCAGCATAGCCTGTACTTGAACTGGTTTCTTCCTCCGGGCTTTCTGCTCTCTTGTTCTGCTTTGCTGTATAAAATACTGCAAATAAAGAGTTTAAATAAAATCAAAAAAGGAAAACACAGAAGACTCTAACATATCCAATGACACGTCTCATAACCTCCAGAGAGGATCTGAGAGCTGATTATAAAATAATGAACTTTTAAGTACTGTCTTCACATATTCTCTTTGTGACAGATTTTCCAAAAACATTGACCCTGCTGTCCTCCATGATGTCATTTCTTCTTTCTGTCATGTATTTGCACCAGCTCCTCTCCATCAAACCTCTCCCCCCACAGCTTGACACTGTCATTTTTTATTTTGGTTTTGGAATATTGACTTCTTCTTTTCCACCTCACATCAGTCCAGCTCTTAGCTCTCTCAGAGATAATGATGCTTTCTTCTTAGTTTCAGTGAGCATCTTCAACTCAATAAAATTTTTTTTAATTTAGTGCCAATTTACAGCTGAAGTCAGTGCAAGGCAATGAACAAAAATTATTTTGTACATTGATTTTTTTGTACAAAAATCATCCAGTATTAAAAAAAACATCCAGTATTTTGTAAATTAGTGTCATAAAAGACTCAACGTCAACTTCATACATCCTAATTTGATTCTAGGTTTTAAACAGTGCAGTCAAGTTCAATTTATTTCTTAAATTAGTAAAAATGTTTTCTGTCTAAGGATTCTTGGCTGATTTCATTAAGTCATGAACTTGACTAAATTGTTTGATTTTGTTCTGTGGTGGATTTGTCCACTTTTATAAAACAGTTCCTCTGTTGAAGTCAGAACCAGTCTGCTTATGATGGCAGAACATCAGCCTGCTGCTCATGGTGCAGAGCTACTTGAAGATGTGAAACTTCTACCTGACATGGTGGCTGATGTCTTAGCTTTTCTCCATGTCACATGAGGAATCGTTGCGTCTGAGGCGTTTCCTTTTAGGACTGCAATCCTAGTGTATGCAAACATCTGACTTTGAGTAATTAAAAAAAAAAAAGTCTGTCATTTTTCTTATATTTAGCAAACAGACAACGTTTTGTCAGATTTATTCAGACAAATATGTATATCTAGTTGTATGTTTACCATACGCAGGCATTCAGGTTCCCTCCATTTTCAGCTGCTTTGCCTATATTTATTTTATAGTGCAGTATTTCACATTTTCCCTGATTTTCTTCTGCTGTTGTTTTGTTATTCAGACACATTGTGTGTCTTTATATTTGGGATTCAAGTTGCGCTGCAGTAATAATATCTGTTAGTGTAAGATGAACTTATACTTTCAGTTAGAATATCTGTCTTAGAAACTCTATTTGTTCCGTAACTGTTATAATTTTATTAATAAAAGTCAGAATTAATACTGCAAAACGTAAAAAGCTATATATATATATATATATATATATATATATATATATATATATATATATATATATATATATATATATATATATATATATATATATATATATATATATATATATATATATATATGTATATATATACACACAGTATATTACACTGTCTTTCTTTTAGATATTATATGTATATTTTTTACTTAACTAAACTTCTTAAGCTGAGAAAATTAATACAGCAAGAAAAGACAAACATAGTGAGGGAGAAACATGGAGGCAAAAGGCCACAGTGTGGTTTGGTATGTTTGGTGCTGGTCAGGTTTAAACAGCTAAAGCCCTTGTGATAAAGGCTTTAACAAGAGATTAGTGTCAAATGCTTCCATTCAAACAGAAAAGTCAACTGAGGATCAGCAGCAAACCGGCTGGGTAATACGGCCCAGAAAGAAACTGAAAATATAATGAGGTGCCGTATAAATCTGTCAGCGCGCAGCAGCAGCAGCTTTACCTCAGACTCAGTGTGTGTTTTGTCTCCATCTGCTCCACTGGCCTCTCTTCCCGTTTCCCAACTCAATAGATAAGCATGGCCGACCTGGTGTCTTTAACTATGTTTGTGTGACTTTAACAAAGCAGGGCTTATTTTAGACAATACATGCTTTACACTGGAATACACACAACATTTTCACATGAATAGAAATGCCAACACACTTAATTTATAGAACCTTTTTTGATACACTCAGATTTTTTTCTTGAGAGCTAGTATAGCTTTCTGAATTGATTGTTTTAAAGGTTTTTATGGAAACATTATTAGATGTTTTAAACATTTAGTTGGGAAATCGTTCACTGAAGTTTTCACTAAGAAAATCTTCACACAGCAACATTCCTTCATCCCTTAAACCAGCTCAGAATCACTGGATTATCAGTAAAGGTGTTCTAGCGTCTCTGAAAATCAACTTTTATTACTGCAACTGTGAACATCAGCAGTGATTTTCTTAAAGTTGACAAGAAAAGAAAGTCGCAGCTCTGTGTAACACATGGAAGCAGGTGAAGGCTCTCGCTCTTCATCATCGTTTAAGAGACACGCCCGTTTCTTTCTGATCAGAAACAAAACTTACATGAAAATAATTGTAAATCTAAATCTGCCTGGGCTGTGAATAATTCTGTCCTCAAATGTACTACCCGGCCCCCCACACACACAGTCATGAACACGCATACACACACTTAAGTACCTTGCCCTAAATTGCCATGTTAAAGTGCACAGAATTTGATGAATTTACATGAGCTTCAAGATTTTCACTCATTTCAAAATCAAGAAAAAAAAAAAAAAAACATTTAAAAGCTCATACATTTTAAGCTAAACTTATCCTGATTGGTCCTGTGTGCTGAAACAGTGGTCTGAATGGGGCTGGGGGAAATCTTTATCTTTATCTTCCACAAAGATGCATTTCTTGATTATTGAAATATCCTGACCCTCCTACCCTTCCCATCCCACAAAGTTGCCATTTTTTGTGGCATAGTTGTAATATTTTATTGAATTTTTGTTTGCTGACACTGCAATGAGGAGATTTACAGTATTTTGATTCATGTATTTCATAAGAGTGGTTTGATGCTGGATTATTCTTGAAGGTAAGTCCTTTTAGTTTTGGAACTTTCATCTTCTTGTAAAGCCACTTTGATGGACTGCAGTGGAAACTAGAGCCTGGTGTTAATATAACAATCTGCTAGATGCAATCATAAAGATATTTGTTTCCTCCTTCATCCTAATGCTATTTTTTAATTTACTGCTTGAATGTAGAAAACCCTGCATACAGGAAGACTGGATTAATACAGAACAATGCTCCGACTACTGTTATTACATTTAATAAGGTAAGGTCATTTTATTTATGTAGCACATTTTCAGTAACAAGGCAATTCAAAATGCTTTACATGAATTAGAAGGAAATACAACAAAACAACAAACCAAAGGAAAGAGCAAAAGAAGAAAAAAGAAAACAAAAGTATAACCCCATGTTTAAGAATAAGTAGTTTATGATTTATAAACTAGTAGCAGTTTCTCTGGATTCTTGTTCTGATAATGTTGTG
Organism: Xiphophorus hellerii; assembly: GCF_003331165.1. Classification (NCBI taxonomy): domain Eukaryota; kingdom Metazoa; phylum Chordata; class Actinopteri; order Cyprinodontiformes; family Poeciliidae; genus Xiphophorus; species Xiphophorus hellerii. Next base: position 26,826,406 of record NC_045690.1, read on the forward strand.
AGTAGTTTCTCTAGATAAACTAATAGGACTTTCTCTGGATTCTAAGTTTGTTCTAGTTCCTTGATATACAAATTAGAAGCTCCTGTTATAAGTGCTCCATAACTTATAAGCTAGAAGGAGTTAAATGATATTAAAGAATAACATCATTTAATTTGCTGATGGCACAAACATATAAGGTAAGTTTCAAAGGATCAGAAAAAAGGAACAGAACATTTCCCTCAGAATAATTTACTGAAATGTTCCCATTTACTCCACCACTAAAAAATGAAGTGGGATTTTGTCCCCTGACTGCAGGCTGGTTAACTTCTGTGGCCACTCAATCTCACCATGAATAGTGATCTAAATGGGAACTCTAGATTTTCTCCAAGTGTGTGTGTGTGTGTTTAGTTTTCTCTCTTCTCTTCATGCTACCAGGTAACCTGTATTTTTACTCTTGCTTAGTTTAGAGAAGAACAAACAAACTGGATGTAGGAGGTAAAGAAACGAGTTTTCAGGTAATCTTGATTGGTCCTTGCTCCACTTCTTCACTCCAGTTTGACTCAATAGTTCTTCCATCATTTTTTTTCTGACAGACAGATGAACCCCAGTGAATACAGACTGAAACTGTACACCCCGTCCACACTGGAACATTTCTTTCTAAAATGGGTGTTCGGTTTTAAAAACGCCCACATCCACTCGGGACTATAACCAGGAATGTTTTCAACCACACAGGAACTCAAAGAAGAATCCTAATCTTACTCCCCCGGACCTGTAGGTGGCGCTAAGCAGGGCGAATGGGATATACTTGTGAGGAGTTTGCAAAGCTGTCAGTAAATTAATAAGCGACCAATGATGATATTTTCATCATAAAATGCAGAGTCTCCTAGAGAAAGGTGTAACTGTAAAAAACTTTAAAGTACAGTGATGGCGGGGGATTACTGCACCGCATCTACACTGTAAAACTGAACATGGAGCTACCCTCTGTTAGAAATCCGTTAATGATCCACAGGTAGTGTGGTTGTGTTTATTTGTACCACAGGGCATATATGGCTTTACAGTTAGAAACACACATGTTGAATCATCCATACAAATAATTTTTTTTCAGCTACCCCAAACAATCATAAGGCAAATTCAGAGAAAATAACTTTGCACCAGTTTTATCCAGTCCAATCTCGTATCTCCTGCAGATTTTGCACTTTCCATGTTTTCCTTGGACAGAAGTATGTGAAAGAAGTTTCTGATAACAGTTATCGTGTCTGATCATTCACAACTAAAACTCTTTTGTTCTGACAAGAAGCCTCAGCTTCCTGCCAGGCTTTGTCTGTTCTCCGTTCTCCCTCTGCCTCTCAGTGGAAGAGGAAGAGGAAGAGGAGGAGGAGGAGGGATGACTGGTGGCAGTTTATTGCCCTCAATATGTTGTGATGGAAGACTTGGGTTTCCAGAAGGAGCGTCTGCATGGCCAGACAGGAACAATTATTGATCTGTTGGCATCAGCTAAATGTTGGCAGATACACAAGACAACTTTTACCCTCCCAATAACCTACTGCTTCACACTTTTTACTCAGTGATGAGAAAAAAGCTGCAGCGTGTGTAAATTGAACGATTTAAAGTTTTTCAAAATAAGTCTATAATGAGCCTAACAAAACTATGAACTATTGTCCACCCTTCTATCTTAATCAGATTATTTACAGAGCACCAAAGGACAAAATAAATATTTTTACATGATAAACAGATTGAATTCAGAACCAGCTCTATTCAGTCAACATATTTTACAATAATCCCTTTTTAAAATGCAATTGCCAGAGTCCAGTTTGATCCATTTGCAGTAGGGAAGCAAAACTACTCCCACAATAAAATCCTGACTAAAAGGCCTTCAGTCTATCCAGAGAGGTTCCCCACCACACCAGTTTCAGTATTAAGTGGGGTTGGCGATAACTTAGCACTAATTCTTCCATAAGTTGTTTCCTCTGCTGTAAGCTCTCAGCCTGGCACAAAAACAAACTGACATAAAAAAACAACACACAAACATGTTCTGGATCAGAATCAATTGTCAAACATGTCAGAGCAAAAGAATCACTTTCATCAGAAGCTGGAAGCAGACTTGAAGACCGAAAACCAATAAAAATATTTTAAACTTCTGCGTTACTTTGGTTTTGTCTGTTAATGGTGGGTATTGTGTAATTATGTAAAATTAATTTTTTGAGTTTTATATCATGCTGTAACGTTTTTCCCTAATCAAAAACACACCTGGAGTGTTGCTCTGATTCTTTCATTTAGATTTGAGCCTAAACATTTGCTCTCACCAGTCACTGCCCATTACCCCCGTCCTCCCTCCACTCTGCTCCTTCAGACTAGCGGCAGCAGCAGTTAGCAAACACCTGGTGGAACTGGGCATCTGCTGATTGTGTCAGTCAAACACTGACACATTAAAAAAAAATGTTACTTATAGCTTTAAATTAAGAATTCTAAAAAAAACAACAAAAAAACCAATTTGAAAAACGGGTTGTGATATTTTATTTTATAAATGATTTACAACATTTAACATGAGTTGGAATATTTTCAATCTTTGTCAGGCAGGTTTTTGTAATATACAATATTTGCCTCCTTTCTCCAAACATTTCTTACATTACATACACAGCACCAATTTTAATATTTGTATTTTGGTTAAAAAAAATCTGGCATTGGAATTGTTACAGCTTTTATGTTCTGCTGTTTGAATGAAATTTGTATAATCGTTGAGGAGGAAAACACATCTGGTCTTTTACTTCAAGAACTGTGGAATCGATCTTATATAGAATTCACAAAATAATATCGTTATGCTCTGCAAGCGCTAATTCATGCAAAAGATTTAAAAGAAAATGCTACCAATTACCAGGACCATAACCAGTACTGATAATTAACATTTCTATAAAAAGACAGCAGTTCTGTTAAGCGATAAATCCAGCACCCTCCCTGAGTGTAGTCCTGTTGTCTGGGTTTTTATCTTGCACTGCTGGCATGTCCAATTCTGACTCCAACTCGTGGTCTGTCGCTGACTGCAGACAATTGTGTTTCAACACTGTGAACCACCCACCTCGCTGCAGCCTACAGGAAGCCTGGGTTTACCAACCATTAAGCTTTCAACTGCCTTTGTCTGAAACATATTTCTGTGGGCCTTTTTTTCTAATTGCCTGTCAAAATTGACTTAACCATCATCCATGTGCAGTAAAAAGAGTGTTCATACAGCTCTCATTTATTCATACAAGCCCTATTCAGAGTGGATTTGAGTTTCACAACCTGAATGAAGCCAATATGTTTGCATGACTGCTAAGTGATTTAAATGGAACAAGATTCTGCTGCTTTAAATTGGCAGTCAACTCAACAGGTAATTTATTTTGTCACTCTTTATGCCCAGGTCAATAAATTCTAAAGCAATAAAACACCTACAATGTTTTACTGAATATAAAACAGTCATAAAAATCAATTATTCAAACCTAAAGACAAGCAAAAATACAGGATGAGTTTCCGTTGAGTCCAGAATACAAACATTTATCACTAGATGGCAGATTTTTTTTTTGGTTAATTGGAACCTTCTTCCTGCCAACACACAATGGTATTGTTATAACAATGAGTAAGGTTATTTAATACAGTAACAATGTAGTGAACTCTAAATTCATAAGAACCCCAAAAAAGATGGAAACTCAGGAAACCAAAAAGGGCCCCAAATCAGATTTAACGTAATGTTTGTAACAACGAGCTTCACATGTAGAATCTGATTGGAACCATACAGTCAATACCAGATATTTAATTACATTTCATTTAACAAAATATGTTTTTTTCCCCTCAGTAGCAGTAAACAAGATTAAACTGGTGAGATAGAACTACCAACATTATTTAGAGTTCCTAAATGACAGAGAAATGCAATTTTTAAAATGTTATTTTATTTTTTACTTCCTCTACATTATGAAACTCTCATATATTTACTTTATTATTTGGTAGAATGACCAGTTGTGCTGGAGCTACTGTTTAGAGGTAACAAAGTATAAATGTGCGATCAGAAATATGGATGCTTCATGGGCGTGGCTTTTGGGTCAGACTCTGCAAAAGAGACATGATGATGAGTGACCCCTTGGGCCCAGAGTGAGTCAGCAACCAGCAGCCAGGCACAGGTGAGAACAGTGGGCTCATCAGAGGGAGTGATGGGTCGGTGGCAAATATTTTGGCTCGAATAGTCGGCTCTTCACTGCAGGTAAAGGAGGGATTGTGAGCAGAGAAGCTGTTTAAATCATGACAGGAAACACAGGAAGCAGGCGGATCATAACAATGATTGTAGAAATGATCAATTTCTGCGCATGTATTTGGATTCTGTAAGTTTAAATCAAAGGATTACTTTAGTTTTAAAAAAATGCATAAACATTGATCAATAAATAATTACATAAATAAAGAGTTTTTTTTTCCTCTGTAAAGAATTACTCAGAGCTCAACTTATCCCACATTGCCAGAGGAGTATTATGATTTTGGTCAGCTGAACTGATGCAGCAGCATCTCACTCTAGTGTAGCTACACTACAGTTTCACCAGGCTGTTTTAAACATGATACAGCTTCATCAAGTCAGCTGTGTACTCTACAATAGTTATATAAAGACATAAACTCTGAACTTAAACTTCAACAAATATAGTCTTTTCCTTTTCTTTTGTTCACTTCAACTTCGCCGCTCCTCCTCTCATTCTTTTTCCGTCTGTCCATTCTCAACATCCCCCCTCTGAACCTGTTAGATCCGTGTTGACAACTAAGGCCTCCATGTGGGTTGTTCTTTACCCCTGAAACTTTTATAAATATGTTTTTACATTTTTTTTTTTAACATATTTGTTAAAATTATTTCCACGTTGTGACAGTTTGCAGTCAGGCAGATAATCTGTGAACAGATCAATCTCCACCTCCTCTCTGAGCTACTATTGCCATCTGGAGAAATGCAACGCTCCCGAACAAAAACAACCAATCAGAGCCAGGAGGAGGGTCTTAGTGCTGCCAATCAACCTCATGTACTCACTGCTCAATGTGCTAATGGCAGTTTCAGAAAAAAAACACGTTTATCTGCTGTTATTGGTAGCTATGCTGACAAAGGTAGCATTCACAACAGACTTTGTTAGCTGCAGAGAGAGCAAGGGCAAATCAGCAGCACCACACATAGAGTGACTGACAGCGCTAAGACCCGCCTCCTTTCTGTTTTAGTTAGTGCAAGGAGAAGGCAAAGGAGCTCAACAGATATGTAAAAAAAACTATTTTATAAAAATTACATACTGTAGCCTTACGGGGTTGAAGTATGACAGTATGAGTGTGTAGAACAAACATCTGAGAGGATCGATGAGTGGAGTAGCTGCTCCAACTGTGGAAACTAGATCAGACCAAGTATCTGATCTGGATGCATAAAAAACTTCTGCAAGGAAAGAAACTTCAGTGCAACAGAAAACGGTTGCAATGAAAAGGCAGACTTCAGTACAGGAGAACCAGCCCAGTGGTTCGAATCATTTCTCTTGCAAACTTCCTGTTTTTACAGCTGAAACTTGTTTGACCAAACTGGCCAACATTAGGATTGACAAAGTTTCCACAGGTTAAACTGGGTTACAATGTATTTATGGTATAGTCATGCCTCAGTTCTCACAGCTGTTAGATGGACAAACAGTTTTGTTTTTTTTTTAAAAAACCACATTTTAGAATAATATGTTCCTTTTTTGTTGTCTTTGTAAATACTATATTTTACATTAAATTGACTAACAGCCAACATATGAAATAAACTCTGACCAACTAAAACAATATATACATATTTATGTGCACATAAGCGTTCCTTAAATTTAAATGAGCTAAAAATAACATTCTTAATTTACATGGGAATTCAAAAAAATTATTTTGCAGAGCTTGAAATAGTTTCAAAAACAATGTTGCAAAAACCAACTTGGTGCAGCTTGTTGGGAAACTGGAAGCGATCCTGTCTCTCCCTCCTGCTGCATTGGGCTGCTGCCTAAGTGTAACTGTAAATAACAAAAGATGTTGCCAAACTAATCTCAGCTCAGAGTTTTCTTTTCTTTTCACAGCTTCTTCTGTGCTGAAGTGGAAGGAGTCGTTCCTGGCTGGAAGGTTGATATCTGTTACTATTGATGCTCCATGTTTGGCTGCTGAAGAGAAGAAATCCATGAAGAACCTCTTTGAATCAACTTGATAATTGATACAGCTGTATGCTGGTGCGACCTTTTAAAGGTTGAAATGCTTACACTTAAACATTGCTCTTTATTTTTATCTGTTAGTCAGACAGATACATATGTTAAACAATTAACATTAAGTACAAAACCAAATACTGGGAATTTCAGCTTTTATGTGGTATGTAGCATTACAAAACTGCAAAGATTTGCAAAAGATCCTTTGAGAAACACCAAATGATAACAAAAAATGACAATCACCTCCTAATGGATCTTCCCAGTCCTTTTACAGCAATCCTAACATTTTGTCTGGTCTAACCTGAAATCGTGTTATTTTCTTACTTTCATGACTGCGATGCTACTATTTTTGTCTTTTTCATTTCCTCTTCTCTGCACCTTTCTTCTTCTCTTGCTGTCTGTCCGTCAACCGGCAGAGAGGCGACAGCAAGTCTCCAGGCCGTAAACTGATCTCCGTCAGAGAGAGTGCAGGGCAGAGCGGGACAGGATTCCTGATATAGATCTACCTCAGAGACTCCGTCAAACAAAGCCTCACCTGTTTGCACCACCCTGTCTGGATCCTTTTCCACTACCACCTCCATTGCTGTTGATGCATGACTACCAGAGTCTGAAATTCTCCACTTTGTAAGTTTGTAAGTCTTCCTCTCAGTCTTTGTTTCTGGTGTGGAATGCAGGAACCTCGAAGCTTCACTATACTCACTTACTATATATATATATATATATATATATATATATATATATATATATATATATATATATATATATATATATATATATATATATATATATATATATATATATGATATGTGTGGACCCCAGACATAAAACGTAGCATTGTGGAGCCAAGTGTCAGATATCAGATAATGTGAGATACAACTAATTAGTCCATTCTTGGGTCCTGCTTCCACTGGCTCATAAGCTAAGGCTACTTTGAGGACATTTATTATTTATCGGAGTGAGTGAGGGAAAGGTGAGGAGGGAGGTTGCTGCTGTTGCTGCTTTGCTTGTTCAACATATCAAGATTAGCTTCAACTAACTCTGTTGGGTGACTGAAGCCCGTGAACACTGTAGACGTTTCATCACAGGGTTTGTTACACAATCCTCTCCTCAGTCCAACAGGGAGAGGACTTCACGTTTCCTCTCAATGCGTTTTAATGTTCTGGTACGTCACTTCCCCACTGCTTGATTCTTAAAATTTGATTTAATTACTTTTTTTGAGAACCACAGTACAGCTCTAAATATGGTAAATTGGTATTGGTAAAACATTGTCTGACTTTTGCTGGACCATTTTAAATGACAGCAAGCAAAACAATTTTTAAATAAAACAATTCAAATGTTTATCAATCTGACTAACTTAACGTTCTCTAATAGTTATGTTTGAACATGTTGAATGTCAGTTCTAACAATCTTGAAAAACTAATTTGATATAAAAAATCAATGGAAACTGAAGAAAAAACTGTTTTAATTTTGCTTAGTCTATCTTTAAAAAGTAAGTTGCTTATTGCTAGAAATACATTAAGACAGTTCCATAGTTATTCCTACTTAAAATGGCTAGAATGACAAACGTGCAATCACATCAAACACAGATGTTTAGAACATCATTACTGAGTAGTGAGGAGGCTTGTTCTGTTTAAAGCTGTGTTGACCTACAGTGGAGTTCTTTGACTGTTCATATATGCTATGATGTACAATATGAAACAAACACATTTAACAGTTGAGGATTTCTCTGACAAAAGCATGAAGGCAGACTAAAGTTTGCCAGAGAGAACATAGAAAAAGACTAAGGCTTTGTCTGCAAAAAATGGTTTTCTTTTTCATCTGCCTATTCTTTTAGGCAGATGATTTAAAAAAGGAATTATTTGTCGACCTGAATAGAGGTAACCTGGCCATCACCGTTCTGTGCATTTCTGCTTGATTCTCAGCTCAAATCATGTTTCACAGCTCAGTCTGGGCTTTCTCCCTTTCATGTGGATTCCTCCGGTAGAACCGACCAATCAGCAAACAGAAGGAGCAGTTGTAAAAGATGCTGATGATTTTCTGCACTGTTTTGGATTAGTAGTCTGCCTGTAGTATCAACAATGGCAGCAGAGGAGGTGAACAACGCCGTTCAGTCCATGTTGGTCACGCTTCCAAATATTTTTTTTACCAGGCTGAAACAGAGGACAAGTTTGGTATGAATCAAGCTAAACTGTTCCAGGAAAAGAACATCACACCATCTGTGATGCATAGAGCTCAAAGTGTCATGATAAGGGAAAATTTTGCTCCTGACCAGATCACCATCATAGAACACACCATGAATTTGCTGCGTATCAATCAGAGGTTGCTGGAGGAAAATGTGAGACTATTTGTAAAAAACAAAAACAGAAAAAGCAAAGAAAGCTTAAGCAGAACTGAACCCTCCAACATTACAATGACCCAAAACACAGCAGTAAATCCACCAAGAACCAGCTGAAAATTGAGAAAGGGAAAGTACCTGGCTCAGTCAAAGCCCACATCCTCATCTTATTAAGGTGCTTTTGAATTTTTGACATGGGAGTAGAATCAGCCAGCCAGCCAGCCAGCCAGCCAGCCAGCCAGCCAGCCAGCCAGCCAGCCAGCCAGCCAGCCTGCCTGCCTGCCTGCCTGCCTGCCTGCCTGCCTGCCTGCCTGTCTGTCTGTCTGTCTGTCTGTCTGTCTGTCTGTCTATCAAACAAACAAACAAACAAACAAACAAACAAACAAACAAACAAACAAACAAACAAAAAGTAAACATCTAACAGTGGAAACTGAGGAATGGAGCAAACTTTCCTCATGCTGACTCTTTCTCCAAAGCCAGTCGTAACGTGGAGCTAACAAAAAGACCCAGATGCTGAAACTCTCCCAGACAAAGATCCAGCAACAGAGTTTACTGATTTGGAACTTCTGTCACAGACTGAGTGAGGTCTGGTTTAAATGTAGGAACAGCAAATGTCCACAAGGGAAGGAGGTAGCGGAGGAGTCTGGGTATGGAGTGCTGCATGGTACACAAACCCTGTAAATTCTAGACACTAACAGGTACCATAGAATTGCACAAAAATCCATGAGGGACGGCGGAGTCCCTGCTCAAAATTCCATGAAAGAGGTGTACGGAGCCTTGTGCCAGAAGCCCATTAAAATGCGTCTACATCGTTTTAAACTGTGTGATTGTGAGTGTGAGTGGGAATAAATATAGCAACAGGTATTTTGTTCCATATAACACAGTAGGAGTGTAACAGGTAAACCTTCTATGGATGCAAACTCGACTAAAAACCCACCTGTTTAGGACTGTATTTGAAACGTAATCAATTACAAATTTATTGATGGAACCTGACTTAATGTCACGTTTTGATTGTTGATTCTATGTTGCATTGTGCTTCTGTGTTTGATATGATGCTTTGAAATGCCTTGCTGCTGAAATGTGCTATACAAATAAAATTTGATTGATTGATTGATTGATTGAGTGTACATTGATGGAGACATGGCACAACTTTCTAGGAAATGTACTTGTAGATGGAGTGAACTTAGAGGACAAGTTTCTTAAAAACTCTTCAAATTGAAATGGCTCTAAAGGATCCTTACACCCACCTTACTGGATGCTCCACCAGAAATTCCCAGTTTGCAGAAGCCTGCTAGTGTAAAAGTATTAACCTGCTCTGTAACACACAAAATACCAAAGAATTGGTGGTGGATTCATCTGCTCATCATAAAAGGGGATTTTGTGGGAAAGGTCATGATATGTGAAGGATGTACCTCACCACATGACTTGGGACCTCAAAATGATTTGGAGAGTATGTCAGGTCAGACGATTACTTTGATTTCCCTCATGAATGGATGGATAGATGAACAGGAGGAAGAATTGTCTTTAGCCTGGAAATAATAATATTTTGGAGCGGCCCAGCCAGAGATCTCTCTAGGATCTGATGCAGCAGTGTCCCCTGGTGCTCTGGAAACTCTTAGATGTGTCAGAAAAACTAATTGACACAATTGATTGAGGATTTCCTCCTGATCAGGTCCAAATCTTGCACAGTCTCACAGCCAAAGCAAACTCTGATGGACTGTTTTTTCAGGAGTTGTTCCCAGTCGGACACATCCTCAGGAATTAGAGGGAACTTCACAGCCAGGTGCTGCTAATCATTCATTAACTGATCACCAGCAAGTGTGATCACTCCTGTAAAAACTGCACATTTGGCTCTGGTGAATGGAGGTTTATGTTAACACAATGTCAGAGGGGGAACATCTGATGATGTTAAAGAAGAGTTGTTGTTGCACAGAGCCAAAATTCCTTTGAAATGATGTGAGTCTGATGAGGTCAAGCAGAGGTTGATTTCTCCAAGTTGCTGCTGCTAAAAGGTAATTCTGTTAATGACGACTCAGACATGTTTTATAGACTTTACTTATGCATTTCTATCAGACTACGGCTACGTTCACACTGCAGGTTTAAATGCTCAATTCTTATTTGTTTTGTGAAATCAGATTATTTTTGTGTGGTCGTTCACATTTCCAAATGTGACTTGTGTGTGACCTCCAGTGTGAACTGCAAACGACCTGACAGCGTCCCCCATGCACAGTAGAGGGCGCAGTAAGGTCATATGTAGCGAGCGTGCTCAGAGTTTTGCCATAAAGAAGAAGTGCTCAGTGGAAGAAAACATGGATGCTAACTATCACCATGGTTGTTGTTTTTCTTCCTGCTATCAGGACACAGAATAGTGACGTTTGTCGAGTATCAATGACGTCCAGGTGGGATGAATGAGACCTGCTGTACAGACTCAGGTCACATATGAAAAGATGAAATACGTAACAGATTTAGAACCAGATATTCAAGTGGCCTGGGTCGCATTCAAAAAAAAACAATCTGACCCGTGTTGTTCAGACTGTCATGAAAAGATCAGGTTCAGGTCACAATAAGGTAAAAAAATCGTATTTGGGTCACTTCAGGCTGCAGTGTGAACGTAGCTAAAGATGTCAATTAGCAGATGGTTAATTCTTTTCCTGTGGTTTAGAAGGCCTAATTGTCGACTTTATTACAAATATTTAGACAGCTTGAGAAAAAATATGGAAATCAGTTCTGGGAATCAGGTCTCAGGTCCCTCTTGAAAATGAGATCCAGATCTCAATGGGGTTTACCTGGTTAAATAAAGGAAAAAAAAAAAATAAAATTAATTTCCTGGAGAATTATTTCAGGTGTACCGCTATGAATTGGTGGCTACTTTAATGTATAAAAGTAATACTTTCTAAAGCAAATTTGATCTATTATTTTTGAAAATATTTTCTAAATTGTTTAGGACTGAGGAACTAAACTAAAAGTTTCAGAATGAACGGATCAACCGAGCTAAAAATAATTTTAAAAATCCACAATAAAGCGATCATACTGAGTCATTCTAAGGCTATCTTCAGACCCAAAATGGTCACGTTTTTCTGAAATATAAGAAACACAATTATGTGTGAATGGTTGTCTGTCATTGTCAGAGTGTGAGAAAGCCTCCCTCGTTTGTGTGTAGGTATCATTACAACAAGACAACAACACCCTAATAAAGAAAATGACTGCACTGTGTGCTTTTGTTTTCCATGCCAATCAGGCCGCTGATGCTGCTAATTTCTTCTTTGTTGAGCTGAAACAAACAGATGAGTATCCATATCAGCATCATGCATGGTGCTGACATTTTTCCTGAAATAAGTACAACTATTTTTACTGTCGTACCCTTTGTTTATAAAAAGGAGCTCCACAGAGAAGCATTTTTGTGGCCCCGGTGTGATGTTGCCAACTTGAAAGCTATATGATCAGAGTATTTATGTAACTTAAAAGTTTTGTGCTTTCCTCTTTTTTAGATGCTATATTATATATATACATAAAGGCAAAATGTAAAAGTTAAATGTACAATTCTGATAGATAGAAAAACCTCCAGTGTTTTGCACTAGGGATGAGAGAAGTGATTTTTAATGGGATGCAGGTGGTGCAATTACTAATTAGTTGGTAGCCCTGTTACTAGTGGGTTTGAATCCCAGCCTGTGTTTCTGTATAAAGCTTGTATGTTCTCTCTGTGCATGCTTTAGTTCTCTCTGGGTACTCCGGCTTCCTCCTACAGTCCAAAACATGACTGTGAGGTTAGTGGAGTTCCTCAGAGGGATATGCAGGGAGCTCACCTTCCTCCTGTCTTGGCTTGTCTTCACTGGCTACCAGTTAATCTCTGACATGCTTAAGCCTCAGTGTTCTGCATGGGCTCTGTGCTGCGCTGATCAGTCTATTCTTAGCCCCCTTTCAATTTAATGCTTGTTTGTGATGAATTGTTTACTCGATTTTTTTTGAGGGGCTCTCATTCCCATTTCTTTTTTTTTTTGCATTTTGAACCTCTGCTTGGAACTTTCTTAAGATCTCACAATGCAAAATGTGAATTACTGACCTTTTTCAACTGGTCTTAAAACTTTTATCAGGACTGTATTATATTCGTAGTGAATTGAATGTTCCCAAAGAAGTCGCTCACAACATGACACACACCAGAATTAAAACGAACAAGGTAGGAACAGATCTTGGCGCATATTTAAACACCATTCCACTCGGGTTAACACTGTTTTTGTCACTGTTTGAAGACCTTAAGAGAACAGGATATGTCAGAGGGTATTCTAAATTCTCTCTGGAGTTAAAAGTGTGTGTAAATTTAAGGTCTCATTATCTGATTCCAGTCTAAGTTGGTTTGTGTTTTTATGTAGAAGAATACATAAAATAAATGTATGAAGTGTGAGTGCAAATCACATCATTAAATAAATCACAGAAAATAAATGTATCATCTTATTTTTGGATTTTACTGCAATACCTGATGCTAATCTATTTAGATACACACTTCTTGATACATAAAAAAGTTTATGGATCATGATGGTTGCTTTTAAGTGTTAGCAATATTCCTTGAACTAGTAATTCTTCACATAAGTAGTTGAAAATAGTTTTGGTTAAAATGTATTTAAATCTCTTATATAAATAAATCGCTTTGTTAACTTAACTCTGAAAAATACGCTAAGTAATTTTTTGTTTTTTGTTTGTTTAGTTATCTGATTTGATTGCAGGTTATGAATTTAGCATAATGTTAATATTGTGATGACACTCCCATTTTTATCTTACTAATTAGTTCATCTTGTTTCATCATACGCCCCCTGAAAATCCAATTTAGGTTATAGATATACTTTGGTTACCAAACCTTAGCTGTTTAGAAATACAGAATTGGTCTTTTAAACAAGTAAGGTTTATATAGATATGAACAAATAAACTGCATTATTTGATGCAATTAGTTCATTATTGCTCACTGTGAAATCATACCATTGATGAAAAAACATTTTCATCTTACTGTTTGCTTAAATCAAGGCGTTCCATTAGAACAAGTCCTTCCAGTTTTATCCTAAGTCCCACATTTTCAATGAAGCAGGGATCTTTCTCACCCACAGTCTGTCAAACACATGATTCACAGTTTTCGACATGTTAACCACAGGCAGCACAATGTGTTCTGTGGATGGATACAGAAGAAAAACAAGAGGGAGAAGGAAAATGCAGCAATGCTGGGGAATCTTAAACATTATGAGCTGAGTATGTCATGTTTTAAGTCCTAGGCAAAGAAGTTCTGAAGCACTGTTCTATCTACATAACGTGATTGTTTTAAAATGAGAACAATTGTTGAACTAGCTGAAAGGTGTTAGACAAAATTGTTGATGAGCTCCATGTTATGTTGGAGATTTGAATGTTCTGTATGTTCATAAAACACCATTAGAATACATCCTTCCTGTTAGTTCCTAAAAGTAGAACAAGAAGCAAACCTTTCAGTTATCCGTCCAAAAGGCAGACGCCCCATCTACTTTTTTAGGTCAGGTCTAAAACTTTACTTTTTTTAACAGATCACAGAAGTGACTTAGCAACTTTCTCCTACTACTTACCATATATGCATTATTTTCTATTTTTATGTTCTGTTTTTTGTACTGGAAACATCTATATCTGCTCTAAAGATTTTGTTTGTCAGTGTTTCCCGTCTTTGAGGGTCTACAGTACGAACCATTGTTTCCACAGCTTCATGTTCTCTCCCTGTAGATGAAACACTTTCTGGACTTTCATTGATTCATACTGTAGCTAGTGCTACCAGCTCAGTGTTTCGCTGTTTAGCTATGACTGAAGCACATATGGTGAAGTCAATCTAGACTTCTTTTTCATGTCTGTGTTCTGTCCTCTCAAATACTCAGTCAGTCCCAGTAGATGGCTGACTGAGCTCATGCTGAACCAGGTTTGCAGGAGTTTTCCTAAAACAAGTCAAATCTTTAAATTGCCGCCACATCATTTATCATATAGTCAAAATCAGTGACTATTTTACACAAAGTGTATGTTTTCAACCGTGCCTTAAGATGGTTTTTAAAAAAAAAAAAAATTGCTGCTGTATAATTGAAGTGAGTTTAATTGAACAGAAGTCAGAGTTGTTTTGGTGGGTGTTGGACTCCTCTTGTTTTGCCCATGGTTTCTCATTCTGCTTACATGTAAACTTCAGAAGGCTTTTTTTAAATCTCATTGCAACTTTTTTCTGATGATTTGTTTCTGTTGGCCTCATGAGGCCGGGGCTTTTGGTGGGCACTGGGGAGGATTTCAGCTTAATTTGAAGAAAAATCTTTGTGTGTACATTTTGTGTGTGTCAGTCTGAGCTCTGAGCTTTCTGTTTTCCCAACAGCCTCACTCAGTTTACAGACACAAAGAACACTGCAACAAACTCCCTCAGCTACAGCCATCTCTGGGGTTTTCTTTTTCTGTATCTGTGTGAGACACACAGTGAACATTAGATCACTGTTTTATGTGTAATTTCCTTCTGCTTGTCTCTGTGTGAGTGTGTTTATTATCTTGGGAATGTAGAGACTCTCCGACAGTCTGTCAGTCTCTGTTAATTTCTTTCTTCTTCATTTACAGATTAGAGTTTTTTCTTTTCATCCTTTTTATTTGATGCGAATGCTTGCAATCTTAGAATGTCTTGTTCTATAATTGTAGATGTCTAAAAACAAACACACTATTTTCTTGTCAATAAATTTAGAAGAAAGAAATATGTTTTATGATTTTATCTCCTCTATAAAGAGGGCTTTATGTTAACTTTATGCTGACATATTTTCATTAAATTCTAGGCTAACATTAGCATGTTCAGTTTCTGTTTTGGCATGACTCAATTATTTGACCATTAACAGATTTCAGTGTGGTTCTAACATATCGTGTACAGATAAAGGCTGGAGAAGAGCTAGACCTTATGTTTCATGACTGCTGTTTCAGTAGCCACGAAGCATAAGATCTCCCAGGGTTCCTGGGACCCTGGATATCCATTCCATCACCCAGCCGTCTTCTAACACGTTTATTCTTCCAGGGTCACAAGCGGGGCTGATGCCTATCTCCAGGGTCATTGAGCGAGAGGCATGGTACAGCCTGGACAAGTTGCCAGTCCATCACAGGGCAACACAGAGACACACAAGACAAATAACCATGAACACACACCTAAGGAAAATTTATAGAGATCTATCAAGCAAACAGTCTTAAAGGAAACAAATTCATACGGCTGGCAGACAGTGCAAGAGCAGGTCACATCATACAAACAGAACGCAAACACAGACCTTGTGTTTAACTTTCTTACTGATGTTTTGTAAAAAAAAAAAAAAAAAAAAAGGACCTTTACAGAAGCTAATGTGTCCTGCAGGGTTTTAGATGTTGGTCTGGGTTCTGGGCTCTATCCTAACTTTCTGTATGACTTGTCAGAGCTCTTTTGAAGTAATTTTGAAACACCAATCACTCCTGGGAAGGTTAAACACTATTTCATGTTTTCTTTCTTCCATTTGTGGATAATGGCTTTCACAGTGGGTTACTGGAGTCCCAAAACCTTAGAAGTGCTTTGTGAGACTGATAGATGTCAATAACTTGTTTCTCATCTGTTCTGAAGTTTCTTTAGAGGCATTATTTGTTGCTATCCCAGGCAATCATTCATGTTTTTTGCTGTTGAGTGAATTTAACTCCAACTTCTGCTCAGAATTTTTGTGATTCATGTACCTGAATTAATTCTCTCTTAATCTGCGTAATAAATGAATAAACAAACAAATAAATATGAACTGCATAATGTTGTTTAAACACACATGCAGCATGGGTGTGTGATTAAACATATGTAGCTATTATCTGCCACGGCATCATGGGAAAACAATGTGACAAAAAGGTGTTACTGGTAAAGAGCAGACAACAAGAGAGCAAGAAAAGACAAGCTTATTGGGGGATGTACCAGGTCTGAAATTCACACACGCACACCCCCGCATACACCCGCACACACACACGCCCACACACACACACACACGCCCACGGGGGTGCACTCTCCTACAACAGTAACAAGATTTAATACAGTGTTGAGGATATTGAGGGTGTGGAGGTGTGATGGGGTTTTGGGGGATGGGGCTTATGGAAACACTGCCACCCCTTCCTCTGGTGAATTGGATCATAAACCACATCCCAAGATACTGACCCCTTCCCCACCACCCAAACACACTTACATGCACACCCCCACCCCCACACTCCCGTGCACACACGCACACATGCACCCCCTCACACATGGCTAATAGGTGGAACAGGCACAGTCGGGACTCGGATTTAAAGTCAACACCACCTGGTTCCATGGTAGTCTGACAATGATTAACACACATGCCTGCCATAGAGGTGTACCAGGGGACAGGTACATGTATACACTGACACTTTCTATGCCCACAGTAATTGACCCAGCTAAAGATACAGCATGTACTCACAATGTTGCACACAAATTACATATTATTTATATACATTTTAATTCTTCTCTGAATGATTTTTTCATTTTTAAGTTGTTTACTGAATAATTAGGTTTTCCTTTGGAATACATCTCAGGATAAATCCACTTCCAGTTCTGAATGTCTTGCCAATAATCAGGAAGTGCATTGTGACACCAACAGACTGTAAACATAAGGACTACAGGTAGTGTGATGATGCGCATCAAGCTCACTCAGTCCAGCACTTCTACTGTTTTTGGACACAAGTTCTTTTGCCTTACTTTTGCATAATACCCCTAAATCGCACAACTGTGACACCTATAAATTTTTCTCTCAGCTGTATTTTTGCCACAAAGCAAATGTAGATCATTTTTAAATCAACCCATAGCTATAATTTTGACGTCTGGGCAAAGCTCCTCAAGTCAAAAACACATTTTTTAAAATTACGTTTGAAAGCAGCAGGTCATCCCTATGATATATGGACTATAAACCTGCAGGTGGGTAAAATCTACATTTGCTCACAGTGACATGCAGGCATTGTGCAGGGTAAACTCTTGACCTGTGCCCTGGGCAACACAGACAAACCACTATGCTAGAACACACTCATGCCAAGGTGTATTTGGTTCATTTGAATGGCTGTGCTGCAGCTCAAACACACAGTGTGTAAAAACAAACAGTCTGCAGTTCTTTAAACAGAATGAGTGAAACTAGTGAATGGTGCCCATTTTAAAAAATTCTCTTCTAGATTTTTGATAAAATATAAAATCTTTTCAAGTAAACAAATTCATGTCCACATTAAGTCACAAGTCTCTAAATATATTATAAGTCTAAAGTCATAACATTAATGACTGGAGTCCCCTCCTTCAGTGGCCCTCAGGACCCTCACGGCCACTGTGGTTATGAATGTTATCCATTATGTCTAGTTTAATGCCGGTTTTACTTTAATAATAAACAATGGATGATTATGATTCTCAGCCCAGTCCTGTTAGATTTTAGTCATAAAGCACAGAGTTGATCAGCATCTTATAAATCTGCTGCTCAAGGTAGCACAACTCGAGACTGGAACTTCACATCCATCATGATGGATGGATGGATGGATGGATGGATGGATGGTGCGCCTCCCAACCCCCATACTTCTTTGCTAAAAAGCTGCAAAATGCTCTTATAATCTCACACAATAACTAAATTTACCACAAATAATAACATAGTGATCTGCGTCAAAAGAAGTTGGCATATCTGACTTGCTGATCACACTTGAGCTCAACTATTCACTGCATACATTCCTAAACACACAACTTCATTCACATACAAGCATATGCATAAGCAATAAATGGACACATTTTTTTAAATCAATGATCTCCCATTGATAATGTCTTTCTGAGGTTTTGATTTTGAGATTTACATGTTTGTACCTTGTTGTTCCTTTATATTTTTATGCATTGTTCTGGCTCAAGTTGTGTTTGTTTCTGGTAAAATGAAGATGAAATAATACATTTTCAAAGTACATAACAAAAAAATTTTTACACTTTGCACCTCCAGTGATTAAAATGACAACACTGGGAATCAAACAAGTGAACAAACAAAAGAGTGTGTGCAGCTTCACATTCCTGACTGCATGACCAGAGAACAAAGGAACTGGTAAGGCAACTGCAAACTCCATCTTTCCAAGTATTTCAAACTGGGGAGTGACATGCAGGCACTCCCAAACCGTTGGGAGGGGAAAGAAATCCCCTGTGACATCATAGAGCTATAAAAACAGAGACAAAAACAAGGTTTCTAACAGAGCAGAAAGCTAGTAGATAAATGAACTCCGCTGGTCCAGCCAAAGACTCTCTGTCTCTGGAGCACCTGGATTCAAACTTGGATTCAAATCAAGACCAGCTGTTTGTGGACCTGGCCAAATGTTTTCTGTTGAAAAACAGAAAACACTGAGAGTCTGGAGTCTGAGTGAGGAAACCAAACATTCCAGTGGGATTGGAGTTTTGATGAACTTTCACACCTGCTCAAATAAAGCAGGTGGACAATCAGGCGAAACAGATTCTGATCCTTCTAAATAAAAGTCAACTTAATGAAAAGACTCTTAGATATGAAGCCCTTTGGGGGAAATTTGGCTCAGATGGAAGAGTAGTTATCTGGGAGGTTGTGGGTTCACTTCCTGCTTCTTTTCTGCCAAGTGTCACTAGGCAAGGCCCTGTTCTCCATCTTGCCTACAGCTCTGCGTGTCAGTGTATGCATGTGGGGGTGAGTGTGAATGAGTGAATTAGCTTCAAGCTGTAAAAGCAGCTTTAATAGTTGGTGTGACAAACAATGCAACAGTGCAATGCTGTATAGGTTCAGTCTTTCTAACTTGTCATACAAAATAAATTCCTTCAAGTAATCAAAAATCCATGTTTTTTTGTTTTTAGTATTTAATTAATTATTTGATTTAAATTATTTGTTTTATTACTGTGTAATAACAATTGAATAAAACTATCTCCCGATTTGTTTCCATACTCTAGAGTTTATTCAATGCTTGTAATGATTGTAAATTTTGCATGACCTGAAAATTTACAATTCATAAATGAAGAGCTGCTCTAACTTTCTATCAGTATAAACGCGGTTTCATTTGGCCCAATGTGTTGTGACATATTAGTGCAGCCAACGTCTGTAAGCTAGTTCTGTTACTGTACTGTACAGAACTAGCTTACAAATGTAAGCTAGTTCGTCTGTAAGCCACTGTACATCCACAGTACATCCACAGTACAGTGGATGTACAGTATTACCGTCTTAGCTGTTAACTTAGAAAGGTTAAGAGTGCTAGTTAGAGGGTGAAAAGTCCATTCTAGCTGCAGCTCTGTCGGTGTGGATGTGTGAATGCTTCGCCACTGCATGCTAAATTAGTAAAACTATGTTTTATTCAGAGAAAGTAAGTTGTACCCGTGCATGAATGTAGACTTGATCGTAGAAACTGCCACAAAAATGAGACTCCAGGTGTTGTGTTCCCTGAAATGAATACTGAACCATTTCCCAATGCAGAGAGGTTTAAGTAGTCATTTAATGTATGCATACTGTATGTTTAATAGCAATGTCAATAAAAGTTGATTTTTAATTTAAGAACAAAATTGTCTAATAGATGGAAAAACTGAGGAGAGGGTGGGAAATGAAAAGGGTTAAAAAGGTAAAAAGCAACAGAGGAAAGACAGCTGCTCTGTTTTCAACTGGCAGATCAATCTGTCTCAGCGGTAAATGGAGATTATTAAACAGCAGGAGAGGTAGGCAGGGAGATGCCAATCAACTCTTTCTTCTCCATCATCACAGTCTATGGTTTCCATGGTAATGGTCTCCAGTCCTCAATGGATTAGATATATCAAAGTCAGATTTACATGAGAAAATATCAAGCATACATAATCACGATCATATGCAACGACCTAAGCAAACATTTATTGAAACCTACTTGCACACAAATAATCATCAGGGTTACAGTAAACACACACACAAACACCCCAACAGACAAGTACACACACAAACATGCAAACAACAAGCCTTTGGATGTAAAGAGAGATGTCTTCTTGAAACACCATGGTTACTTGCACATGCAAGATTACTCTTAAAATGCATTTTCAATTCAGTTCATATCAGTTTATTTATATACAGTGGAACCACTTCACAACTCTACAAAAACGTTAATTGAGTCCATCTGCAGTGTAGCTGCTGGACAGCAACAATTGTTGTCTGAGTGCCGGAGGCGGCCCTGGCCTGTTTGGCGCCCTGGGTAAACCACGCTACCAGCCCCCCCCCATCCACAAACAGCAGAACCGGAGATTTGGGGGGTTAAAGTAATTGGGGGACATTGTGGTAGGTGGCGGGTGTTTTGCATTAGGCAGCGATGATGTTCAGATCCTGTGGTTGACAGCAGGGAGGAGAAACAATTGGAGGACCAGGCAGAGGGG
Source organism: Xiphophorus hellerii (assembly GCF_003331165.1). Classification (NCBI taxonomy): domain Eukaryota; kingdom Metazoa; phylum Chordata; class Actinopteri; order Cyprinodontiformes; family Poeciliidae; genus Xiphophorus; species Xiphophorus hellerii. The sequence goes on from NC_045690.1 coordinate 26,847,275, forward strand.
GCGTAGCTCCTGTCCACCCCCATGAGATGCCGTCCTGGGAGGATGCCCATGTTGCCCATATCAGAAACTGTCACTAATGAATACCAAGGAGAAGCCCAACAGACTTTCACAAGTGGAGTACAGCTTTCGCATTCCACTCTATATAACTTTATTAAAAATAGTCTTGGATTCACTTTGTCACAACTAAACAACACCAGACCAGATAATAACCTCTATGAAGAGAAAATACAGAGATAATATAAAATTAAAAGCTGAAATAACAGCAAATAATATAAAATGGGAGAGGAGTCGATGCTGAATTGTGTTACTATGTCAGACTAACGACAAACAAAATATTTCATATTTCCAATGCGAAATCTCATATTTTGCATTGGAGTTTTTATGAATAATATATACAATATACAGTATATATATCCTATATTATGGATAATACATATTTTTAGTAGCTATAATGTGACAAAAAGACTACAAATCAATACTGAATTGTGTTGTTGTACTAGACTGAGACACACCAATTTCTACCACTTATATAATTAGTTTTTAATATAAATTCTTCTATGGGAAAAATTATCATATATTTCCAATAGCCTTCAATGGGTCTAAATTAGATGTATACAATAAAAAAATATTGTCCTTGGTTATGATCAACATTTACATGCATTTTAATAAACAAAGTAAACCTCAGTTTTGTTTATTTGTGAAGTGGCAAATTCCAGGACAGTGAAATAAAACTTTCCTGATTATATGTGACAGAGTCTCCTTAATCACTGCTCTATTATTGAAAATAACTATTTTTAATGACAGTTCTATTCAATAATATTGAGAAACAGATTTCACTTCCATGTCCTCGTGGCATTTTCCCGGGACAAAACTCAGCAGAGTCCACTGCTCTAGAACATCTTAAGGTTTCACTGGAGCTGCTTGCCATGGAAACCCAACCCATGAAGCTTTTTACACACAAGAGCTGTGTGATAATAGGCGAAATTATAAGCACCGTTATTTCTATTAATAAATTTGAATCATGATTATTTAAGATATTTCCTCATTGAGTGTTTAAAACAATGCATTGTAATTCAAAGCACAATAGTGGTTGAAGAGAAGTTAGTTGTGTTGAACAAAGCAGTTCATCTATTTCCACCTCCACAATCATCTGTGAATCAACTGCTTCAGTCCACATGGAAATGGAAAACATCTCTGATCAAAGCAAACCACCCCAAGAGCGTTCTGCTGATTATTAGTTGTGCACTCTCAAAAACACATTTTCTCACTGTAGATAATGAATAGATGTAGAAAACTACTTCTAACCATTAGTTCCAAAAGTAGTAATAAAACCGTCTGGTGAGTATGAACTGATGCATGGATGGTAGGGAGTGTCATGTGACAGTGATCCACATGTCACCCCTCCCTCAAAAAAGAAAAAGAATGAAACAACTAAAACTACAAATAGTCAAAATGGTAAAAAGGTGAAATGACAGGAAAATACAGCTCTGGAAAAAATTAAGAGACTACTTAAAATCATTTTGGATTGTACTTTTTATAGCTACATGTTTGAACATTGTTCTTTTATTCTATAAACTACTGACAACATGTCTCTAAAGTTCCAAGCAAAACGTTTGCATTAATTTGCAGAAAATGAGAAATAGACAAAATAAGGAAAAAGATGCAGCGCTTTCAGACCTCAGATAATGCAAAGAAAACAAGTTCATATTCATTCAGAAACAACATCACTAATGTCTTAACACAGGAAGAGTTCAGAAATAAATTTTTGGTGGAATAACCATGAAGTTTTTTAATGGGGTTCAGTGCAGTGGACTCTTTATTTTTTCCAGAATTGTATATTGCATTTGGTAATATCTATATCATAAAATTTAATATATGAGTTGTAATTCTAGCAATTTCAATACCAGTACAACAGCTAAGGATGACCCTGGAATGGTCTTACTTTTAAATGTGGCAAACAAAATCACAGAGTGTTTTTAAAAGTTTTTTTTGGCTCCAATGGTTTTTATTTGAGAGTGGTCTGAAAAAAAGGGCTTTGTCAAATGGCCGGGACTCAAACCTGTGGTGTGGAGGACTGACGAGTCACATGCTGTACCGCTGTGCCTCCTATCACATAGTTGAAACTGATAAATACATGGATGTTGCAAACTTTATTAAAACAATAATAAATCAGTGTGCCAAAGTTTGACAATATGATTTTATACCCACTTACTTTCTGCTGCGAAAAAAAATTCTCAGTATCGCGACTCCAACCTAACTACCCCACACCTCTCTGGTCTTTGGGGTCGTATTAAGAACTTAGTGTGTTTCCTGCTATGAGTGCTACGTTGTGTACTGGACTGATCTAGAAAGAAAGTCTGAGGTATATTTGGTTAATTATAAGTGTTTCATGTCACAAACTGTCCAAATCTACCATGATTCAGCAATTTCTTTTTCTAGTTTTCTCGGATTCTATTAAAAACTTAAATTTTGTACACAGAGAAGTATTCCTGTAGTTAGAAATCATCTTTAACAATACTGTACTCTGTGTTATTATTTTATCAAGCCCACCTTTTAAATTTTTTTTAACTTTTTTATTTTTGGGGCATTTAGATCTTTCAGACGGACATCGAGCAGCAGCTTCATATTAATGTTCTGGATAATCTTCACAATAACAATCCAATCAAAGATGACAACAATATATAGCTAAGCTCAGGCACTTTGCTTGTTGTCTTTCCAACCTGCCATGGTAAAGCTTTACTTTTGTTTTCTTCGCTCTCCTCTCTGTGACGCCGCCACAGAGTGGAGCTGGCACCCAAACTGTTTTTATGGGGCCAAAAATGATGCCCCATCATGACCAAATAGCTGTACTGTAATCATCATCACCACCATCATCATGCAGCTATCACTCTCATTGGGCTCTCAACAACATGACTCCTATTTAGAATGCACTTCTGTGGTTTGGATATGCCTCTCTGTCTGGCACCAATTTCCCCTTCTCTGTGAAGGCACTGACACCTGAGAAGATTGAACATCCCATCACACAGAAGCTCCTTTTGTCAGCCTGAATATGTTTTGCTATTTGCCAGCATCATCTGAGAGCAGGCTTTTTTTCCCCACTTTTTCTTCAGCATTGTTATTGTCAAAGTATTCATATCATTCTCCTTTTTCTGAGTCGGCTGGAGTGAGGAGGTGGTGTTAGCAGGGGTGTGTGTGTGTGTGTGGTTACGGTAGCAGAGGGGTGATGCATTAGTTGCATTTTAGATGAATCCAAGCTGACAGCACATATTAGCAGCAGAGAAATGTCTCCTGTGTGGCTTTTGTCAAAGAGTTGTCACTCCTTCAGCTCCACTAAGTTCTGAAGGCTGTTAACTCGGTTTGCTGAAATTGGCTCCAGGGTGAGTTAAGTGCATATATTTTTGAGGTGTGTGTGTGCGTGTGGGGGTGTGTGTGAGAGCGTTTGTGTGTGTTCAGGTCTATGTTTGCATTCAGTGGCAGAGAAAGAAGAATATCGGTTTGATTTGCATATTAATACATGGTTCTTTAGTTCAAAAACAGAGTTGTGTAAGACCGCATCCACATTACTTTGCATTTACACAGCCCTATGTCAAAGTGAGCATTTGGGGCTTTGCAGGGTTTTTATCATATCATGTCACTGAATAAACAAAAACAAATGATGGTTGTGATAACCTGGGGGTTGTTTATCCCTGGTTAAATCCTGAGGGATTACAGAAGGATTTTTTCCCTTGCTAAGCCTGTTTGATTCACTTTCACTAAAGCAAGATTCAGTTTGTGAAGTTAGCCTGTTTTCAGATGAGACTGGAAGGCTTAGGGAATCAAAGTACAGCTATCTAAAAACACTTTTCTTTATCTTTCTATCTCTCTCTCTCTCTTTGCATATATACAGTACAGACCAAAAGTGTGGACACACTTTCTCATTGAACTCAATGAGAAAGTGTGTCCAAACTTTTGGTCTGTATTGAGTACAGACCAAAAGTTTGGACACACCTTTCTAATTCAATGAGTTTTATTTATTTTCACGACTATTTATAAGGCAAGAAATCCCACTTATTAACCTGACAGGGCACCTATGAAGTGAAAACCATTTCAGGTGACGACCTCTTGAAGCTCATCAAGAAAATGCAGAGTGTGTGCAAAGCAGTAATCACAGCAAAAGGTTGCTACTTTGAAGAAACTAGAATATAAGGGGTATTTTCAGTTGTTTTACACTTTTTTGTTTAGTGCATATTTCCACATGTGTTATTCATAGTTTTGATGCCTTCAGTGTCAATAGTCATGAAAATAAAGGAAACTCATTGAATTAAAAGGTGTGTCCAAACTTTTGGTCTGTACTGTATATCTGGAGAGACTCTGGAGAGACTCAGATGGAGAAAGACAGCGATTAAAAGGGTTTATTGACATACATAAATTAAAGTTCTTTGGCGCTCGGGCCCCGGCTGAGGACATCGAGCTGTGAATTGAAATAAGCTTCGATGAGCATTCCCGATGTAGGTTAGGAATGTCTTCCCCCGGGGCCCGACACTGGTGGTGGAGGTTGGTGGATGATGTGTGCCTGGAAAGCCGGGAGAGTGGAGGTGGAGAAGGGGTGTAGGAGGGTTGAGAGCAGCTGGAAAGCGGAAAATGCCATGGATGGATGTCCTTATCAACTGGGGCTTGGTCGGTGATTGGCCGTGACATGGCTTGGTCCAGCGTTGATAGGTCGGCGGCGATGAGCGGGACATGCCGATTGGATGATGCAGGTGAGGCTAGAGAGTCTTCCAGTTTGAATTTGCGCCTAGGCTTCATGTCACTTGGTCCAGATGGTGAATTGGATGCTGCACTGTAAAACATTTGAAAGTCCACCTGCTGCCTTGAAAATGCAATTTTAGTCAACAAGAAAATTGTTTTTGGTTTTAAATTGGTTTTAACTCTGAAATTAAAGTTCATGAAGTTAATTTAACAAAAAAGAGACAGATTGTGTAAACATTGTTAATAAGTTCATTAATCTTGAAATGTGAGTTTTAACTCAATGCTGAAATTTAAACTAAATAATTATTTCACAATATGCAAGAAAAAAACATATTTCTCCAATATTTTTACTCACAATTTCAAGTTAAAGTAACTGCCAGTTTCATTGTAACATTTCAATTCTTATTTCTAATTGCATAACCAAATTTTCCAATATGAGTTTCTGAAGGAATTTTATAGAGTATCATAATGAATTCTCCTGAAAAACATTTAGTGCAAACTAAACATTATCCTCAAGCTTTACAAACTATCACTTGCACTAAAATAAACATTTACTTTAATAGCCACAAGAGTCTGACCAATGTAACACACTTCCATCTCACTCACGGTGCAACACACCAAGCACGGTGCACTCTGGGAAATAGTTTCCACTCCTGTCTTTTTCTTCTTTCAGTTTAAGTGCTAACCTAAAAACTCTAGTTTATTCAAGTCTTGGAGGTTTGACAAATTTAACAAAAAGTTAACAAAACTTACTAAGTTTATCTTTCACAAACTCACACATGTAGGTTCAAAAACTAAAACTCACAAAATGTATTTGACTTAAAGAGTAGAAAATAGTAGACACAACCAAATGTAGCTGAGATGTTTTACAGTGTGGTAATGGTGCAGCCCTCGTCTCAGGTTTCCCCAGCACATTCATGTGAAGCGTCAACATGTACCAATAGTTTCTAAAAGAAAACAAAAGAATATATTTGATGATTGAAGAGATGCTTTGCACGTTGAGCCAATCTTCATGTCTCCTTGCTTTGCTTTACTGTGTGTGTGCTGTTCATTACGGCTCCTGTAGTGACCAATATAGGCAATATGCAGTATATGAGCAGTGAGGCGACATGTTTCCTTCTGCTGAGTGCCACTCAGCTGTGGCTCAGAGTGTGTAGAGTTGAGAGCAGGTCTACACAAACAGACCTGTGAGCTCCGTAACACGTCTCACATATTTGGCTTTTCTCTGTATTTTTCTGTTGCACTGCTTTGCGTTTCACCACAACACTCTCATTCAATAACCTGTGTCATAGCCTGGCGGTAGTTACAGATACACCGAAAAAATATGTTATTCTTGTAGGTTGTGAATAAATACACACCTATGTGGAGGGAGTGGTGCTCATCTCGCACCCTTCACTGTCGGACTCTTCCACCTCAGACAGCTATGAGCCTCGTCCTGAACGATGCGGTTCAAATAAACGGGGCTGCAGTCTTCATTCAAACCAACTTTCTCTTCTTCATCACTCAGCCTGGCTTCATCCTCAAAAGTTATCAATAAATCATCCAAATCTTTGCTGAATTTGCATAAAGCATCATCCACTTCAATGAACTTAGCCATGTTGGTTTACATCTTCGTTCAATTTCATTGCGTCACAAAATGTCATTTCTGTTGGTTTTGATCCAATTACAAGAATCGGAGCATTGCAACAGTTAGCATCTCAATGCTATTTATTTGAATGTGTAAAATGCAAGTATTGTTGAATTCTTTTGTGTACACAGAATAAAAACCCATTAGTTTTTCTTTCTATATTTGTCTAGGTTATATTTTGTCACACAACTTGGATCAAGTATTGAGTTGGTCCAAATTCAGTTGTACACTAGATGCTAAGTGTTAGCAGAAAATGTGAACCTGGTTCAAAACATTGGCTAAACCTTTATGGATTCAAAATATAAAAGCAACTATTACTGCCATGACATTAGTTTCCTTTTATGTTTTTCCTTATGTATTCTTTGCTTTTTTGTCTCATCAGAGCTGGCCCTGACCAGAAGTTACATTTTATTCAGCTGATGACAAAGACTAACTGTGCCAAAGCACACATGACATTTTGAGACTTTCTGCTCATGGTGAAAATCAGCAGCCGTCCAATTTAATTTGAACATCACCTGGGTGGCTGCTGTACACTGTAGGCATTGGCCAATCAGTTTCACATTGTTATTAACTGAAAATGTAAAAATGCTACAGTTGAAAAGTCTCAGAGTGGTGCTTAGCTTTTAATCAGCACTGTGGTAAAGTTTTCTTATAACAATTTGACTTTGTTATTGCATTATATATATTTTTAAGTGACCAGTGTTCAAGTCAGAGGGTTACCTAGTTAGATTAATATTCCATGAAAGCAATAAAAAAGAGAAGAAGAAACTGAAACTCATCAAGACTTTTATTCAGGAGGGTAATTTCCATATTTCATTTCCTGGCGACCTGTCCAGGGTGTACCCCGCCTCTCGCCTGGAACGTAGCTGGAGATGGGCACCAGCAACCCTCCCGACCCCATTAGGGACAAAGGGTGAACAGAAAATGGATGGATGGATGGATGGATAGATATATATTAACACAGATGATTTAGTGTTCAAAGTTTACTTGAATCCGCCTTGGCTAGAGTGTGCTGTGTGTAGTCTTACTGTCAAAAGCTGATGCTTCAATAACCATAACCCCAAAACACAGAGGTCCCAGGTACACCAGGCAGATAAATCATCCTGACTGTTAAGTTAAAGTAAAAATGTTTGTCAAAAGTGCAAACAGCCGGACAGACAGAGCAGTCGGTGGTTTTTGGAAGCAAAGCAGGAGATCTGACATTAAGCACAGCGACAGAAATTCCCATCAGAGAACCAGATGCTCAAAAGTAAGTTGTGCTTGTGTTCTGCAGGCCAAAAGTTTAGAAGAAAATAATTACATTTAGTACATGAAACATTTATAACTTCACAAAACAGGCATGAGCATTTTATGATGGGTCTTCCCAGAGTACATTTTTTGTCACAGTCCACTGTTTTGTGTTTTGCTTGTCACTTTAGTTTTGGATCATTCTGGTGTTTGGTCGGTTTGAACTTTGAGATGTTTAGATCTGTGTTGTGTTCTGTTTAGTGTGTATCAGTTGAGTCAGATCCCTTTGTGTCCCTCTGTGGTTAGTTCTGTGTTCAGTAGAACCTGCAGTTGTTTGGCATACCTTTGGCTGATTTTTAAAAAATTATATTTATTTGACTTTTTATTATTTACCCTCTTTACTATTAACAAAATTGTGGGAAAAAAAAAGGTATTTTATGTCAAAACATCCTGGACGTAGCCTGCGTACTAAAACTAAATGTTATTGGTCAGTTTACTTTTTTTTATTTGCTGCTCTCTCTGTAGGGTAACTGTGACTATGCAGTGAAACTCGCTAAAAATGAATTGATAAGATAAGATAAGATAAGATTTATTGTCATTGTCATCAACAGATTACAACGATTGGTAGTTCTAAAAGGGGTTGAGTGAACCCTGCCTGAACTTTTTACCCTGTGCGCAGTCCCGGTGCGGTGGCATTGACCCTGCATACGCTTCTTCAAGTTTTTTTTATTTTTGTGTGTGGTTTCGATGGGGACACCCGCTTCGCTTCTCCACTGAGCAACTGTGACATCTGCTGCACTCATCCTGAGCATCACAATAAAACTGCGGGAGGATTAAACAGTTAAATGTAGTGAAAATGTTTGCCAAAAAGACTAGACATGAAGCAACGTGTCTTAGACTGATCAGAAGCATCTACCTGAACCTGGGGATCTCCGTTCTCCGCCTCCCGTAGACCACCGGTTCGGGGGGGGGGCTGGGTAGGGTGCGCGCGCAGTAGTCCGATGTCGTTTTTGTACTCATTCTTCTGTAAGTTTGCTCAATTTCGACGCGCAAGACGTAACCGGTAAAATCCGATTTAGGATGTGCAAAATAAAAGATCCGGAAGTAGTTCATTATTTCTTGCGCGGCCGGTACTAATTGGTCCGGTGGTTGGGGACCACTGCCGTAGACCACAAGGGAAGGCTTTAACTTCCTGTCTTTATTGTTTTGTGTAACTTGTAATTAAAAATGAGTCTATGCAAGCACTGTGTGTGTGTCCTATTGTGCGTGTTGGACCTTGTGTGGATCAGATCCGCTGTTTTTGTGGGCCATGCGCATCCCGTTGGTGTGGCATATTAGCGTGTGTTAGGTGTGTGCTGTTTTTTTTTGCGCCACACACATGCTGTGTGTTGGGGATGGGGTTGTGCTCATGTGGGTCAGATGGAGTGATGGTTTTGTGCGTACCCTCCGATAACATCCTGAATGTTGCTTTTAGTCATTTTCTCTTTGCTCTTCTGCTCTGGTCTCTCCAAGCTGCTTTGCAATCTCCTGATCAGTCTCACCTCAGGCCTCCTACACAATTCCTTCCATTCTGTCTTCAGTCGTCCTTTTTGTGTTGCTCCTGTTTGCTCTCACCTCACTATTGTCCCAGTCACTGAAGTTCCTCTCGAGTTCAGTTCCTTGTTTTTTTAAAAATCTAATAAATATTATAAACTTAATCAATTTTATTGTTTATCTTATTGTTAATGAAAAGATCATACATCGATATGTAAAAATGTACATTACAGTGTGATGACTTCACAACAAAAAATATTGGGATGCCCTATAATTTTGCATGGCTGTATATTATCTGTATGTACACACAAGATAATTAAGGATCTGGAACTTTTTATTTAAAGTTACAAAGATGTGTACCACCTATGTAACATTAAACACACATTCAGATTGATCAACTCTTCTACCTCTCCTCAGAGGTTTTTGATTTTTATTATTTGCCCATGTTTGACAATGGGTTGAGACATTATTTGGTCTAAAATAAGGAGTTTGAACCATGAGCCATGACTCAGAGCAGCACCTCTCAAGAAGGAAAAAGTGAGAGAGGAGGGTCAGACTGAAGCTAATGTATGTTCCTCTAATGAGCTGACAGATTGGCTGCTAACGGAGAAAAGGAGTATGGTCAAAACACACAGAGACACTGTGTCCCTGGTGTGTGATCCGTTGTGTGTGCTGGGCAAATTGGTGAAGGTTTGGTACTAAACACTTGGGCTGATAGATCAAACAGAGCTGAAGTTTGACTCTAAACACTCGAGGCTCACTGGGATCAACAGCAGGTCAACTGCTCTCCAAACTATACACCGCCAACAATTAGAACCATATTTAAAAAGGAGTGATTACAGACAGACAACTGGGTCTCATTTATGTTTGGTGATTAGAGTCTATCACCAAATATTCAGAACAATCTGTTTCCTGGAAGGGAGGTGGGGCACTTGCAACTGTGAGAAGAACTCCATGATAAAACTTTAGTGAAGCACAATCACAGACACTGCTTTTCACTGCAGCGCCCCGCCAAGGTTTTCACTCACTTTACCCCTTCCATGGTTACTCTGTTAAAAAATCAAATGACTGGGAAAGGACAGCAAAACTCTCAAAACTGTGTTGTGTCTTTGTCCTCAGCCACCTTGGCTCAGTAGTTCAGTCTTTGAAGTATTGAGTCAATACTTCAAAGACAAAGTACATGGCTTTACTTTCTTTCCACCAATAAGTTGGTGGAAGGTGAGTTTAAAGGAGTTTTAGTCCCTTTCTTTAGTCCTTTTCTTTTTTGCAGATTAACTCCAGCTCCGTCAGATTAGATGGAAACCATTTGTGAACTTCAGGTTTCAAATCACGCCTCAGATTCATATTTGGTTTTAAGTCTTCATTTTGATTAGGCCATTCTACGTTATATACTGTAAGTGATTTGATCTAAAACAGGGATCTGCTTGGGTCTCCAGTAAATCTGAATCACATCATTTGTAAATAACCAGGCCTTTCCAAAACCTGCTGACATGCCAAGGAGATGATAAAACTGTCTGATTTGGGCATGTTGGAGTAGTCCAAACGTTTTTGGACAGTGGCAGTCCAGAGAGGGGTTACAGACCCCTGATCTAGAACATTCCATGGTAGCTCTGGTGGTGTTTTGTATGGTCATCGTTCAGTTGCAAGGTGAATCTCACAGCCTCAGGTGTTTCTTCCAGGATCCTTCTGCTCTCACCTGACCAGAGGATCTTCTTTAGCATGCTTGCTGTGACGTCTACATGGCTTGTGATAAATTTCAGATGAAACTTGTTAGCTTCAGCTTTCCCTCAACAATGGCTTTCACATTGTCACTTTGCCACTACGGCCAGATTTGTCAACTAAAGACAGTTGGAAACTTCCAACTGAACTGTGACCTTCTGCAACTATTTGTTGCCACAGACTTCTCAATTCCATCTCAGATGAATTCTCTCCTTGCATTATGATCAGCTTAGTTAGTCAGCTATGTGTTGGTAGGTTTGTGGCTCTAGCAAACTCTTTCCATTTTCAGACATTGAAGCTCCTTGAGATGATCTGAGGCCTTCACAGAACAGCTGGACAAAGGACAAGCAAAGGAGGTTAAAACTCCCTTTACTGGTCACCATGTAACTCTAAGAACTCACTTAGAGACAAACAAAGAGATGACATTCACACCGTCAACAAATCTAATACGAATTAACTTCACACAGCAGAACCAAACATGGAGAAGTAGCATTCAGCTTCTATGCACCAGAAATCTGTAACAAATTTTAAAATTGTGGTATTAGGAGGAATGTGTTGAATTGGGTAAAAAGTTATTTAAGAGACAGAAAACGATATGTACAGTTGGGAGAAATCAGTTCTAAATGTTTGGACATTGCTTGTGGTGTACCCCAAGGATCAGAGCTTGGCTATTATTATAACTTATTATGTACATAAATAAAATGTGCAAAGCTTGTGAAACTATGAAAAATGTATTATTTGCAGATGACACAGATATATCTTTTGTTGAAAATGATATGGAGGAACTGCTAAAAAAGATAAATAAAGAAATGAACAAACTGATGGTAACAAGTTGTCACTACATTTGATCAAAACTAAAATAAGGTTATTTGGCAATTGCAAACCAAGTTCTGAAATAAAAATAGAGATAGATGGAATAAATATAGAACAAGGTTAAGACCATCCATTTCTTGGAATTATTACTGATGATAGAGTTAACTGGATACCACATATTGGATATATCCAAGAGTATTTTTATATTGTATGAAGCCAAGCAGTTGGTTGATAAGGAAGCATTACACATTCTTTACTGTTCCCTAGTTTTAACCTACCTCAGTTACTGTGCAGAGATATGGGGCAATAATTATGCAAATTCATTACAACCACTAATGAAATGACAAAAAAGAACAATAAGAATTACCAATATGGTTGGCTACCTGGATCACACAAATCCATTATTTATACATACTAAATTATTGAAACTTACTGATTTGGTGAGTTACAAACAGTGTGTGTCTTAATTAAAGCACAAAATCAGCAGTTACTAGAAAATATTGCAAAATTGTTCTCAAAAGAAGAAAGATTTTATCATTTCCGAGGGAAAGACAAATTCAAAGTTTGTAAGATCAGAACCACAATAAGGAGTTTTTGCTTTTCAGTCAGTGGAGTGAAACTATGGTACAGTTTGACTGGAATTAAAACAAAGTCCAAACATTAAACAATTCAAATGTTTGTATAAGGAAAATGGTTTACACTAAATATGAGAAACTGTCTTGATGTATTATGTTGCAGTTGTTACACAGCATTGTTAGTGTCAACATTATTATGATTACTAAGTTGTTAATATTATTAGAGTTATTATTAGTATATGTTTGAATGTATTGTATTAAGCAAGAATTTGAAAGTAGAATGAAGGTATTCTGATACAATACTAACAAATAGGATGAGATCATGTTGTGATGTTGCTGGTGAGAGGGTGGGTTTTAATAAGTTTACACTTCTATCCACTCCTTTGCTTGCATTGCTGTCATTTTAATTGTAACTTGACACGTTCAATAAAATACAACAACAAAAAAAAAGATATATATATATGTATATATTTGTTGTGTTTTGAACGATTGTGCTTGACAAATGTAATGTCTGTTCCTGGTTTCACAATTGTTAACTGTAATGTGTTTATGATGTTTTTATGTTTTTGTCATGTAAAGTACTTTGAAGTTCCTTGTTGCTGAAATGTGCTGTACAAATAAACTCAATCAATAGACTGACTGATTGATCGATTAACTGACACACATACTGTGAAGGACAAAAGCGCCATGCAGCACGGAAAGCCTCAGCTGGAACTTTGACCTGGTACACTGCTGAAATCACAGGAGAATAATGACTTAGAAAGAAAGAAAACTAGTAAACACATTAATGAGTAGGTTGGTTACTGTTGTACAAAATACAACTTTGCCATCTGCCGATTTTCCATAGTTCTTTTATGTATCTGGCTGGATAACAAATACAGAAGAAAGAACAGAACAAAACTGCAGCGTTAAAAATGAAAGTGTCAAATACACATGAAACTCAGCATGGTTAAAAAATATGTGAAGGACTGAAGCTGTCACTAACTTTAGGTCAGTGTATTTAATTTACTTCTATGCAGGTTTCATGAAAGATTTTTTTCATTTGTTAAAGTTTTCATGCTGAAGACAAACAAACATGATTTTCAGTTGAGTCCATTAATGCTCCATGTGTGACGGGTTGCAGACATGTTTTGTCACATTAAAGGGAGTCTAAAAATATTAACTCCATACCTGCAGTTGGTTTTGTTATGAATCTAATTAGACACATTTTGTGATAGATTAAATCAAAGTTAAGTGAGGTTACCATGGTTGCATGTCTGAGCCATGTGACAGAGCAAGTCCTGCTGTTTCCAAGATACCCAAACTGTCTTCCTGCAACTGCAGACAGACAGCAGCCCTGCAGGACAGACAGGAGCAGCATCTGTGGTCTTTGATGAAACATTTTCTGCTCATAAGGTGGTGGTCCCATGTAGAGACAGCTACTACTGGCTGAGTGGGAGTCTGAAGCCTAACAAATAGATGCTCACTAGGCTTTCCTCCTTACAGGAGTGCATCTTGGTTCACCTTCCCAACCAGCTACAATGTTTTATTATTGTGATTTTTTTTGTTGGTCTTGCACTGATTCTTACATTACAGGATATTAAAGTACAACAATATTCTGGGTTTAACTCCTTATGATTTAAAAACTGCAGGAAAAAGGACCAAGATAGTTGACCAGACTACTAAGGCTGAAATTTACCCAAAAGAATTGTCTGGATAAGGAAGGTTGTTTGGATGAACTTTTGTGTACAGGTCATATATTACAGTAACTGTAAAATTATACAACAGAACCAATAGGTGCTTTGGTTTGTAAACACAATATTTAAACCCATCATACAGAATAGTAGTTAGGAGCCTTTTTCAGGGATTTAAACTGGTACCGTTTGGATGTTTTACAAAGTTCGGATTCTGAATTATCAACTGATTTGAAAGAATCTGAAAATCTGAAAGAAGTTGGCAAATGTAATAAATTTACTTGGATAAGCCTAATTTAATTACTGCTGACCAGTTAACGCAACATATTTAAATTGGATCACCTGTTCTCTTTCTTCAGTGTACTGTGTTCCCTCACATGTTCTGAATATATGAGTCAATCTATCTAAATAACAGAAAACTGATATTTCACATTTATTAAACTGGTGAGATGAGTGTGTTTAAGACTGTTATTAAAGCTTAAAGGATGGGATTAGAACATTTATGTGAGTTTTTTTATGTTTAGGCACAGATGGAGTTTAAAATAAACAGAAGTAAATACAATGTCCTGATATGGTTAAAAACACATAGTGGTGTAGGTGTGTGTGTGGGTGTGGGTGTGTGTGTGTGTGTGTCTGTTTGTATACTTTAAACACTGGGAACATCAGACTTTGGTTGCACTTACTCTGTATCACTGAAGGCTTTGTGTCTCCAGCCAAGCATCAAATTAAATCTAATTAAATCATGAAATGTCATTGTGGTTCTGGGATGATTGTTAATCACATTCCCCTCTTCCTAACCTCAGTGTTAACTGTTCTGTGGCATGATTATCACTGATAGTGAATGCCATGAGTCTCGCTCCACATGAACCAAATCCAGAGCCAGTGAAAGTTTTCTGGAACTCCAAAACAAGGAGTTACTGACCATAAAGTTACTGAAGTTTTGTGTCTTCAACTAAACCTGATGTGATTCTATGGGTTTCTGTTGGAGGGGATGGACAGAACGTAAACCTGGACTCTCACAGACAGAAGGCTGTAAACAAACATCATTCAGCCCCAGAAGACGTGGTGAAACTGGATCTGACATCATCTTTCTGATATTTAAACTACAGCTAGAAAGGGAAATGGAGGAAAGCTCTAAAATCTGTACATTATATACAGTACAGACCAAAAGTTTGGACACACTTTCTAATTGAATTCAATGAGAAGGTGTGTCCAAACTTTTGGTCTGTACTGTATATCTAAAACCCTCATATACCACAGATTGTTTATCTACCTTTAAATAACTTTCTATATGCAGGCAGCAGGTGTGCTGCAGCCCCACTGCAACAAAATATCAGGAGTGTGAATATACATATGCAGCTGTGATGCAGCACTTCTGCAGGGCATATGGAGCACAAACACCTCACTGCTCGTGTTAAACCAGCGTCAGACCTTCACTCTTCCTATTTGTACTAAAATTTTCTTAAAACCTTTAACAGCTTTTATATTGTTATGCACTGTAAAGGGAAAATATATGTAAATTATTTTCAATTTTTTGTGTAAGGACCATTTTGCTGGCAAACAGGCCTTTCCATGTTATACCTACAGGAGACATTTATCATGATTCCTTGGAATATTTCAGATGATATGTTTCACAGATATTTGACCAACACTGCACCCATCTTAATTTCATAATATGCTATAGACCGGACAATGTGATGTGAATTAACTGATGAAGTAAGCTTTAGAATAATGAAATCTGGATTTGGCAATTAATTACATTGTTTTTATTAGGAATTAAATTTTTGTTTCTGATTCAGAATTCTAACCAGAAGGGCAGATAAAAAGTTACTGTAAAATGATGGCATGTCCTCCTTTATTCTAAGGTTTTACATAACACTTACAATTATTAAAATCTAACCTAAAGTGTATACAAATCTTAAATAGATTTGTATACACTTTATACAAATCTATTTATGTTTTTATTTGTTCATGGTTTTATTTGTTCAGTGAACATTTTTCTTTCCTTTTCTAACCATTTAAACCTCATGGAGAAATCGGCAACCTGTAATAGTTTTGGAGCTACGTGCAGCAAAGATTTGGCAAAATTTAGGTGCTGGAATAAGACAAGAATTCAAACTGTAGCAACAATAAAAAGAGAATGTCTGAAGAAGAAAGAGGTAAACTTATTACAACAGCTCAAAGTCCAGATCTAAACATGACTGAAATGCTGTTGTAAAATCTAAAGAGAAGTGTGAAAAAAAGGTTTGCAAGCTTCTTGGAAAAACACCCTGATATGTAAAGTCCTAACTTCTGAAAGTTTCTGTATCTTATTTAGAAATAAATGTAAAATATTAGAGAACTACATAATGTGCTAACAAGACACTTTTACAGTGTGGAGTTGCATAGTGAGTAGTTGAATTTAACTGTGTGTACTTCTGAAATAATTGTAATAGTGGAAATTACTGAATGTGATGGATGTGGACTTTATTTAATCAGAATGAATGAGAATTACCTTTACCTGATTGTTGGCATGACGTAGAATTTTATTGACTAGGAAAGCAGCTCATCCTCAAGCGGCAACACTCTGGCTGAAGTTTGCCTTAAAATTAGTTTGTTTGTTTTTTGTCTTATTTCTATTTGGGACAGAGATTGGTTGTAAGCTGATGTTTCACACTGATGACTTGAACTGGGCTGGTTTGTATTTTTGGTAAATACAACTTGAACCTGTTAATTCTGATGTGTTAAGCTACATGTCAAAACTCCTAAATAAAAATGGGGGGAAAAACTGAATGAGAATGTTTTCCAATGACTTTTATTTCTATCATAATGGCCTGTACACTTTGTGAAGTGTCAAAATCAATGTTAACATGTTAATTACAAACACAAAATAAACTGCAAATTAAAAAGATTAGTTTTAAAAAAAACCCACTGTCCATTGCTCTGAAAAACTATTTACTCCCTTAAGAATGATTCTGATTTAGCATTTTCTCATATCTGATTTTTGAGATCATCAAGCTGGAGGATCTATGTGAATTTATGGATGACCTGATTAAAGTTACGCCACAGAACATCAGTCACATTTAAGCAAAGATTTTGACTAAACCAGCCAAAGACTTTGAATTTAGTCTTTTTGGTTTACTTTACCTCACAGACAAGCCTCCAAAAATCAGTTGTGGTGATGGTGGCACAGCGGTAGATGGTCATCTTGGGAAAGTTTAATTTCAGATTTCTCCTGTACCATGTTGATTTGCTCCTAGACTAGAGACTAAACCCTAAGTTGTCTAACGCATTCATACACTCACAATCAGTGTATGAATGCACGTGTGAGTGTGTGTTTGTAAGAACGGGCGATTGGGCTCTGCCAATGTCAATGTCAATGTCAAATTTATGTATATAGCACCTTAAACACAGGAGCCTCCTGGCTGTCCTATAGGAGGGACAGTCCACTCATTTTTTGCATTGAATGGAAGGGAACATTGTACCCTGATGTGTAAAGTGGACAGCCACGACTTCACAAGAATGAGAGCCAGAGGAGAGCCACTCACCACCAAGCAGCAAGCCCACAGGTCCCGCTGGCAGATCTGGCCACACACCCAAAACAAAAGGCATACCAACCCCAACAGAGACCAGACAGAGTCATGGGCCCAAGCCATGCCAAGCAGCCAATGGGAGTGAGCCCTGAGAAGAACCAATACACCTGTGTGTAGCAGCACCAACTACTGGCAGAGAGTGGTGCCCCCTCTGCTTGAGGGAGAAGCTTAAGACATAATCCGAGAGAAAAACAGGCACACACACACAATCATGCCATCACATGATGCATGCACACACACAATATAAGGACACACTAAAATGGGTGCCATACACCTGCTCGCACTCCCCACACATCCTCTATTTTCCCCGGTGCCAACATCCCAAAAGGGCAACGGCTCCTGGAGCCATTACAGGGTTCCTTCATTCTGGGGTGCAGAGAGGCAAACCGCCAGCCCAGACTCTGACCAAGCAGCAGACTCCTCCTCCAGGGCTCCAAACCCAGACGGCTAACAGACAACGATGGAAAGACCCCAAGCCTCATCGTTTTGAAGATGTATTCCTTTATTTACATGCAGACGTCTCTACGTTGTTTGTGACAGTCTCATATGCATTCATACACTGAAGTGATGAAAGACCAGAGGTAGGATGCAGATGTAGTCCTCCTACTGAGTATCCTGCACTGAACCTCATTGTTGACATCTTGTGGGCCTGAGGAACTGAGGGTTACGTTCAAGAAGAAGGATTTCAACAAGAGGAGCTGAGATCTGGTGAGTGCAAACTGAGACCCGATCCAGAGACAGGTGTTTTCCTTCAATTCCTCACCAAGAGAAGAACAACTATTACTGCTGAAGTCCAGGTTGCTCATTTACTTTCCAGACCAGTTGATTACAGTCACTAAGTATCAGAATGAATCTGTTTTTTACAGCTCTGGAAAGATCTCTCTGGAGGTCCGACAACAGATTGATGAGGGTGTTTTTTTTAAACGAACAGCAATAACTGCATATAGCAGCATCAACAATCAGTGCAGATGAGATACGGCTGATAATTCTGTAAATATTTATCTTTCTGCCTCAAAGTAGAAGCATCCAGAGCAGCAGCAGAATCCTGTGTTAAAACAAGCAGCCATCAACATCCGTTTGCATGTGCAACAGCCAATTACTGGTGGCCAGTGCAGCAAAGGTGAGACAAGTGTGTCATGTGGCATGAATGTGTGTATTATGTGGTTGATCTGCCAAGTAAAGACAGCCTCATTATCCGACTGAAAGAGCGACTTGCCCCAACACAGAGAAAAAACGTAAAAAAAGAGTTAATTTGCACTTTTAATTCTTCTTCCTTCGTATTCTCTCTTTCTGTCTCTTTCTCTCTCTATTTAGGTGAGAAAGTGAGTGAAGGGTCCGGGGCCCCTCAATAAGTGTCTGTGATTGTGTCTGTGGCCTCTCTCTTTCAGCCATGTCCAGCACCATTAATTGGAGCTGTTGGTGAACTGAGCCCATTCTCCCCATGAGAGGTAATTGCTTTGAGCTTTGGAGGGCCAAGTGTTGGTTTAAGGGCCCCTGACCTTTAACCTCCAGGCAAAAAGCCCCCCCCTGTTCCCTTTTTCCCCCACTCTGTAAATATCTTCTTTCCTGCTGCTTCAGCCTTCTCTGTGAGTGTGTGTGAGTTTTGTCTGCTTTGTTCTGTTGTGAGGAGGAGAAAAAAAAGATAGGAACAAAACCTAATCAAGGAGAGAGGAAGTGAATTCTTCAGCGGTATGACTCTGCAGAAACCAGGAAATCTCAATTTCTTAAAAAATGTGTTCATAAACATCATATTCTAATTCAAATTCCTTAGAATTGAAGACTGAAGAACTTCTCTTATTCTCTCTGTAAATATAGACAAACATGCTACTCAAACTTTGCTGACATGTCATTTTACAGTACCTGTAATTTTTAATAAAGACGTTCTTGTGTCATTTTTTTTAGTTAAGGATCACATCACATAAAAAACAAACATAAAACAAGAAATAATTATATAAATCTAGACTACCTTGTTAAAATGCCAGGGCTTTGTGATGTAAACAGATCATAATAAATCATTTTCAAAGTGTTTCCCCACAGATGATGTGTTACACAGTTTGAGCACAACAGGCAAACACATCTGTTAAAAGTAAATTGTAAAACAACTGCAATAACTCTGCACACATCCCCGCACCCTTGAGCTAATACTTTGCTCATGGTAAATGAATTGAATTTATTAAGCACCGTTCTAGTCATACTGATCCTTCCAATTGTGTTCATATCTGCCCACAACTTCTCCATAAGACGGAAAAACATTGACTTTGTTGTCCTTAAGCCACTTTGTAACCACTTAGGCTGCTGAGAATCATTGCCCATGTCCAGGTTCTCTGGGCCAAAGAACTGGTCTCTTTCCTGAGCGGTGTAATGGTTGGACATTCCCGTTACATCTATAGTGGCACGCAATTGTTGGAACGAATTAATTTGGCACCATAAATCTTTTGGAAATTGTTTCCAAGCTTGAACAGGACTTGTGCAGCTCCACAATTTTGTCCCCTGTTTTGATTTTTTCACTGTGTCAAACAAGAAATCATCGTGTTCCAGGTGTGACTAATTAACTCAAATGTGTCAGTTAACTTATAAGAAGTTTCTAAAGACATAACATCATCACAACATCTTAATCCTTGACCCAGTTCTGTGCTCCCAGGCTGTTGACAGATGACATTCCCCTACCAGGACATATGGAGACACCGAGACACCACAAAGTTTTAACACATGAAATGAACACAAACCCTAGCATGATAGAAACCATCCCATTTTTCTAAGCTTTGGTTCATACAGAGGGTCTGAACCGTCAGCTATTGAGAAACGATTGAATGCTGGAGTTGTAGATTCTGTTGAAATGTTAACATTTGGCTGTGACATATGTAATGCTGAAGTTTGACTCTATGAAGCTTAGTGGAAATCGCCTGTGCTCTAAATAGCCATCCTCCACTGTGACAAGAGAAGTGCAGAGCTGGACACGGTTTGGTTCTGGGGATGCAGAGCAGAACCAGAGCCAGAAGTCCTGAGTGGTCTGGCAGGTTGATACAACAAGACAAACAGGTCTTGCACAAGAACTCCATGGCCATGTCATCCATCTGCAAGTAGTACTCTATTAGTACTCTATTGCCCATTTGTTTTTTGCACTGTTGTGGGCCAGTCCACAGGTGATGACGAGGCCAGTCACAGGACACCTGAAAGTGGATAGGCAGTAGACATGGGGGCTGCTGAAGTACAATTGAACAAACTTCTCAGAAATGATGGTAAGTTCTCTGAGGAGGGGACTAAGGGTCAAGTTCCATGGTGTCAAAGGCTGTTCTGCATATTGACACACTCGTGCATCGACATGCATATTTGGAGCTTTGCTCTGACATCCACCGTGTCTTGCATGCCAGCCCCAGACCAAAAAACTGTGGTGTTGGGATTGCAAGGAGTGAAAGTGCATCCAACATGAAGGGAATACTGCTGGTTGTTTCCCATGTCTGTAATGCATTCCAAGTCCAGTATGTCCCTTCTCTGTTGGCTGAACTTGTAGACAAACTTATGGATTTCAAGGTTAGAAATGTCTTGGAATGTGTTGATAGCCTGATACATAACAGACAGCAAAAACTCCAAGTCCTGAGGTAACATGTTTACGCTCCCTTTGTTAAGGAGGACTAAAGTGTTGATGGTAGTTTACGGAGTACCTCTATAAATTTCTGCTGTACTCCATTAACACTTTGAGGGAAAATGTCTGAGTTAAGTATAAAAGCAGTTACTAAAGGGAATTAAAGTCAATACAGTACTATTATGGACAGAAATACAAACGTGTGTGTGCATGTGCGTGTCAGTGTAGATATTTAAGAGCAAAGATTTCAAGTTTTGAAAGGGTTCAAATCTTTGTTGGTTGCATCTTCCATGAAGATGCAAATGTAGGAACTCCCTACAGCACAATGTAAAAAGTTCCCACATCATTTTATTGTTGACAGGACGTTGATGACCAACATGTTTTCTCATTCTGTCAAAGCAGTTTCATACTAATATTGCAATAACCTGACACAGAGACATTACATAAAACACTGCTGCTTTGAAATTTTGATTTCATCTATGCCAGTTTAAGGTGTCGTACCCTCCCCCAAACCCAGTTCTGAAATTCAAACTTTTTTTTTGTTGTCCTCAAAGATTTTCAAAGTTACAAACACCTATGAACACGCTCTGAAAACAGAACATTTTTGCTTTGAGGGAGGAGGACCTCCTGGACTAGGCGTGGGAGCTGAGGTGTGGAGTGAGGAAGAGTAACTTTAGCTGTTAATGGTGGAGAAGCAGAGAGGGGAGGAAGAAGGGAGAGTACAAATGACTTGGAGAGAAACAAAAAAGAGGGAGAGCAAGAGAATGTAAGATGATCGAGGTTGGACTCTTAAAAGCAGGAGCATTATTGTCCCCTCAGGCTGAGACTCTCTTTGTGTGTGTGTGCAGGCGTGCGGGCATGTGTGTTTTGGTGTATGCGTGTGTGTGTGCGCGTGTTGACAGAATGACAGGTCGTTATGAATCATCTCTTCCTCCCTCCCTGGCCTCAGAGGGCACCACCAACGTTTGAGTGAGCTGTCATGTTCAAGAGAAGAGCGCTTGTTTTGTTGTAGTCAAAGAAAGGAAGCGCTGTGAAAACATACACATGTACTTAGAGCCACAAAGTATGTAAACAAGCTGGTCCAGGGTGTCAAGTATGGGAGGGAGCTCTGGGTTTGTGTTGTGGAGACAGAGAAAGGTTTACAACCAGGCCCAGGTAATTTAGAGGTAGGAAGTGTGTTAACAGACAGAGAGAAGAAGGGAGCACTTGGTTTGTTGTAGCTGCTAAAGAACAACACACACATACTTAGGCATTAAATATGTAAACAACCAAGCTGGGGTTGAGTTTCAGCCAAGTTTGTAGAAACAGAGTGTGGGCAGGTCGCCATGGAGCTTTGCTGGAATGTCTTCATTACTTCAACAGAAAGCATAAGATCATCTGTTAATAAACTGTGTTGTGTCTACTGACCAGCAGACACAAGGATAGTAAAGAAAGAAATGATTAACTACCTTAAATATTACAGAATTGAAATAATGACTTCAATGATTACAAGAAAAGCCATCTTAACCAAGCTGTTTTTTAAACCAGCATTGGTTTTGCCCTTCATAGTGGCAACAAGAAGTTGCCACTATCAACAAGAAGTTGCCACTATGAAGCTTCAATCAAACTTTATTTCATCAGTTTAGAAAGTCCAGTTCGTTTGAGGAGGTGTGAATCAGTCAAACTCTGACTTGAACCAAAAATGTCAAACTTTGGTCCACCAACAAACCAACGTCTCATTTTGGTTCAATTGAACTACAGAGTTGAATCTGATAGGCGTGCTCTGATGCGATGAAACTGTTTTTGTGCTCATCCATCACACAAAATACTTTTTATACTCCGGAAGATTTATGGGAAGTAATTTTGTTTTAAATGTTAGTTTAAAGACGTCCCTCTGAATTCATTTCCTATGGAACTTGTGCACTGAGGTGCCAGTCGCTTCTCCTCATGCCACTGAACAACTGACATATGGTAACTGGTAGATGTGAAAGTTTTAAGTTGTGCATGTAGATGTGCACATGCAGTCTAGTGATGCAACAGAAGAAATGTTCAACTTTTGTTGCTGTTGTCACGGAAACCTGTCATCTTTTGCTGCTTCCCATGTGTTGAGTCTGTGACGCGCTCCTGTGAACGCGTCACAGACTAGAGGACTAGAGGTTTTTAGCTCAAAATAGGTTCAATTAATCTGCATTAAGTAATGCTAACGCATTAAAATTTTCTGATTATTCGAATGTATTAACACATTAATAGCCCTAATTTACACATATATACATGTATGTAAATAAATATATAAATCTAAACATTATATTGTTAAGCCTATGTCTTTAAGGTAATACTTAATATTAACCTATTAAAATAATGATATGCTATTAAAACTTGGATTATTTTTTCCACATTCAGTCTTAATATATCATTTTAGCATTGAATATTTCCTCGTGTTACAGACTCTTTTAGCTGCACTTAAAGTTTGGTTAAGTGTAGTCATTTATTTTATTCTTGTGTATAATGTGGCTTTAATTTGTTGAGGCGTGAAAAGTAATTTTGTTGGCCAGGTTTAATTTTGTGTTTCTTATAAAGTTAAAGCACTCATTGTCATGAGGTGGTGTGTTGAGGTGGTGAGGCAGACGCAGCGGACCCAGGTATGATGAAAATGTTGATTTTAATTATAAATAAACCCAGCAACAGGTAGTACACACACTGACAACGGATAGACTAGACATTGACGAGGACCCGACGAGGAACAAGGAACACAGGTGGAGTTAAATACACGGGAGGGTAATCACAGAGACGAGACACACCTGGGAACAATCAAGGGGAGGACAGGACAACGAAGAGACTAAGGACACAGAAAACTCTAAATAAACACAGAAAAACACAGATCCTGACAGTACCCCCCCCTCAAGGGCGGCTACCAGACGCCCAAAAAACAAAAACACAACAAGGGTGGGCGGAGGGGCGCTGGACGGGGGGCCAGAGTCCAGAAAAACAAAAAACTACCCACCATCGTGGGCGGAAACACAAGAAGGGCCAAGAGTCCATAAACAAACAAAAAACTACCCACAGGGTGGGCGGAGGCAAAGGAGACAGGAACCACGGAGGTGGTCCGGCGGTCGTCCGCGGCGGCGGGAACCACGGAGGCGGTCCGGCGGCCGTCCGCGGCGCTGGAGGCGGGAACCACGGAGGCGGTCCGGCGGCCGTCCGCGGCGCTGGAGGCGGGAACCACGGAGGCCGTCCGGCGGCCGTCCGCGGCGCTGGAGGCGGGAACCACGGAGGCCGTCCGGCGGCCGTCCGCGGCGCTGGAGGTGGCGATGAGTCCCGGGGGCCGCCCACAGACGGCGACGACGAGCCCCCCGAGGCAGGGTCTCTGGTGGAGCACAGGGGGTCTCGGTCGGAACGCTGGGGGTCTCGGTCTCGGGTGGAACGCAGGGAGTCTCGGTCTCGGGTGGAACGCAGGGGGTCTCGGTCTCGGGTGGAACGCAGGGGGTCTCGGTCACGGGTGGAACGCAGGGGGTCTCGGTCTCGGGTGGAACGCAGGGAGTCTCGGTCTCGGGTGGAACGCAGGGAGTCTCGGTCTCAGGTGGAACGCAGGGAGTCTCGGTCTCAGGAGGAACGCAGGAGGTCAGGGTCTCAGGAGGAACGCAGGAGGTCAGGGTCTCAGGAGGAACGCACGAGGTCAGGGTCTCAGGAGGAACGCAGTAGGTCAGGGTCTCAGGAGGAACGCAGGAGGTCAGGGTCTCAGGAGGAACGCAGGAGGTCGGGGTCTCAGGAGGAACGCAGGAGGTCGGGGTCTCAGGAGGAACGCAGAAGGTCGGGGTCTCAGGAGGAACGCAGAAAGTCAGGATCTCAGGAGGAACGCAGAAAGTCAGGGTCTCAGGAGGAACGCAGGGGGTCTCGGAAGGAACACAGGGAGTCTCAGTCGTCTCGGAAGGAACGCTGGGAGTCTGAGTCGTCTCGGAAGGAACGCTGGGAGTCTGGGTCTCGGAAGGAACGCTGGGAGTCTCGGAAGGAACACTGGGAGTCTCGGAAGGAACACTGGGAGTCTCGGAAGGTGCGCCGGCTGGAACGCCGGCTGATTCGGCCTCGGGTGCGCCGGCTGGAACGCCGGCTGATTCGGCCTCGGGTGCGCCGGCTGGAACGCCGGCTGATTCGGCCTCGGGTGCGCCGGCTGGAACGCCGGCTGATTCGGCCTCGGGTGCGCCGGAGCGAAGCCTTGGAACCGGCCGCGTAGGCGAGCCGCAGCGAAGCCTTGGAGCCGGCCGCGGAGGCGAGCCGCAGCGAAGCCTTGGAACCGGCCGCGGAGGCGAGCCGCAGCGAAGCCTTGGAACCGGCCGCGGAGGCGAGCCGCAGCGAAGCCTTGGAACCGGCCGCGGAGGCGAGCCGCAGCGAAGCCTTGGAACCGGCCGCGGGGGCGAGCCGCAGCGAAGCCTTGGAACCGGCTGCGGGGGTGACAGCTCCGGAAGGCGACGAGGGGCCGGGTCCACCGGCGGCTCACGTCGCTGTCTCCGGGTAGACAGCGGAGGTGACGGATCCGGAAGGCGACGAGGGGCCGGGTCCACCGGCGGCTCACGTCGCTGTCTCCGGGCTGACCGTGGAGGTGGCGGCTCCGGAAAGCGACGAGGGGCCGGGTCTGCCGGCGGCTCAGGTCGCTGTCTCCGGGCAGACAGCGGAGGTGGCGGCTCCGGAAAGCGACGAGGGGCCGGCTCCACCGGCGGCTCAGGTCGCTGGCTTCCCGGACGGAGGTATCGACGGGGGCCGTATCCGGGGGGTGCCAACACCAGCCTTGTCCCCCGGAATAGCTCCCGCTGCAGGTCGGCGAGGGCTTCAGCTAGCTCCGTCTCCTCCCTGCTTGATCTCTGCCTCCCTCCGCTCTGCCTTTTTGGAGGGAACCTCACTCCAGCTGGGTCCATTTTTTTAGCAGCCTCACCGTTCGGTATGGTCGGGTCCTTCTGTCATGAGGTGGTGTGTTGAGGTGGTGAGGCAGACGCAGCGGACCCAGGTATGATGAAAATGTTGATTTTAATTATAAATAAACCCAGCAACAGGTAGTACACACACTGACAACGGATAGACTAGACATTGACGAGGACCCGACGAGGAACAAGGAACACAGGTGGAGTTAAATACACGGGAGGGTAATCACAGAGACGAGACACACCTGGGAACAATCAAGGGGAGGACAGGACAACGAAGAGACTAAGGACACAGAAAACTCTAAATAAACACAGAAAAACACAGATCCTGACACTCATCGCATTCTGCAGTCAGAGGAGTGAGAGTAGCTGAGAGTCATAAACTACCTGTTGTAGAAGGTGACACTGTTTCTGCTTGTAAGATGTAAGCAATTGTAATTTTCAGGATTTTCTCTCTTCTAGATGTTTTATGGACCTAATCAAGAAATCTGTCGTTGACCTTTGAAACATTAAACTTAAGAATCACTGAGTTTCTGAGCCCAATCCTGACAACCTCACCTGTTGACTGACAGGTTTTTCCTTCTTTAGTCTAAAAATGTTGGTCTTATACTCAATGTGACGCATAAGGAATACTATTCTTTCTATTTAATAGGTACAACAAATGGAAAAAAAAACCCAAACAAAAATAAAACAACAACTAATTTTCTCTGGTTAGAAAAGG
Source organism: Xiphophorus hellerii (assembly GCF_003331165.1). NCBI lineage: Eukaryota > Metazoa > Chordata > Actinopteri > Cyprinodontiformes > Poeciliidae > Xiphophorus > Xiphophorus hellerii. The sequence continues at coordinate 26,873,935 of NC_045690.1, forward strand.
TTCAACTAAATTATCAAATTAAAATTCATGTATGTTTCACATGTCATTGTAATTTCAGAGGTTAGTTCTGAGTTTGTTTTGTGTAACTTGAGTTATGCCTTGTATTACCTTATTTTATTGTTGAGTAGGTTGTAATTATTATGTTTCCATAAAATAACTAAAATCACTGCAACCTTTAACCTACAAGACTTAGTGAGATAGAGCAGAAAAAGAAGACAGTCAGATAAAGAACAGCAGCTTGTTCCATGTTTCTTAGAGCATGATTTAGAGGTTTGTTTAGTTTATGTATGAGGCAACAATAACATCTGATAATACTGGCCCTACTTGATTTTCACTTGTTTACTAGGGAGAAAGCTTCGCACTGAGGGCAACACATTATTAAAATAGACAAAAAAAGTGGAACATGCTTGCTGCATTTGTTTGTTGTTCTGAAAGGGAAGGAAAACACAGCACCAACCAAAACAAACAGAGAAAGCTGATAAAGTGTGAAAACACAAACACAACATTTGCTGCGTTTCTTAGTCAAAGAACAATAGTTATTTTCCCAGATCTACTGACCGTGCATCACAGCATCGAAGGAGTGAAAAAAAATTACTGCTGTGAAACCAATATGCCAGCGTCAGCCAGCAAAACTCACACACACTTAGGGCGAGAAGACAGAGGTGAAAGGTCAGCTGACACAGGTGGAGAGGCAAAAGACTGAGAAATGAAAAACAAGTGAAGAAGAGATGATGAAAAGGACGAGGGAGGACAGGAAAGGAGACGTGAGGAAGGAATGAGAACGTCTTCCCACAGACCTGTTCACCCTGCTATGATAAAATGAAACGATGAGTATAGATTTGTAGTAATGATTCCATACAAGTTTCCAAGCAATCATAATGAAATTACACTCAATAAAAAACCTGTGCTGAAGAAGTGGGCCCTATCAGGGATACTGGACCGATCCTATTTAAACCTTTTCATTTAACCTGTCATGAAATCATAAATAAATAAAATAATAACTCATCCTTTGAAAATCACAAGACTTCTAAGTCTTACTTATACATCATTAGTTGTGGCATTTTTAGAGTTTTTCAACTTGCTAAACATCAGTGTAACCCATTTACTGCAAGTTTTAATCATATCTATGTAATAACTCCTCATGAACTCAAGAAACTGATTTCTAAAAAGAAAAAGAAAATGAAAATTTTTTTTCATTCACAGCTGTATCCCTCAAAATTGACAAATGCAAGATTTTCAAAAAATCCTTTTAGACCACAGAAAATGTATTAAGAGTGTACCAAAGTTGGTTTTTCAGATATACAGATTTTATTGATATATTTGACCCTCAGCGTCGGGATCTGCATGAAGAGTGCTATTGCAGTTTACTGATACATTTCAGTCAACCACTCAGATGAAGTCGAATTGTTTGCTGAATCCCGTGAATCTGAATATAAACCCAGTTTTGTTTTGGGCAGAGAATATGTGACAAGCTCTCAGCCTCTTTTTAATATTTCCACATTGTAAGAAGAGACGGTCTATGACCTGTTGTTCCCTTTCCTCTGCCCGATTCCACGATACATTTGGTTTTTATAGAGCAGAGGTCTGTTTCACAAATCCAGGGTTTAGCGTCTATCCTGTTTTTCCGGATATCCTGGCTGAATTAAGCCAGGTTAGAGAAATGACTGATAAAGAAACTCAGGAGGACATACACTCCTGATCAAAATCTTAAGACTAGTCCAAAAATTGCAAGAATTAGCATTTTGCACCATTGAATCTTAAGAAGGTTCTAAGTAGAGCTTCACAATGTTAAAAGGACAAATCAGTGCAAGAGACAAGAACATTTGAGCAGGGAATTGTCTGAAAACTGCATTTACACTCAAACATGATTTTTTCAGCTGATCAAAAGTTTAAGACCATAGTCTTTAAAAGCCAAAAGCTGTGCAAACATCTGGATTCTATGTCATTTTCTGTGAAGTCTTTACACTGTCAAGACCTCCTGATGGCAAAAGCAAAAAAGCTCACTGACTTTGAACGTGGTAGGATTGTTGAGCTGCATAAGCAAGGCCTCTCACAACGTGCCATCGCTGCTGAGGTTGGACGCAGTAAGACAGTCATTTTGCATTTTTTAAACGATCCTGAGGGTTATGGAACAAAAAAGTCAAGTGGTAGACCCAAAAAAATTTCACCAGCTCTGAGCCGCAGGATCCGATTGGCTGTCCGTCAAGACACGGGACGATCCTCTACCCAAATTAAGGCCATTACTGGTGCTGACTGCAGCCCAATAACCATCAGACGGCATCTGCGAGAGAAGGGCTTCAGAAACAAAAAACGTCTTCAAAGGCCACGTCTTCTTCAACGCCACAGAATTGCCCGTTTGGACTTTGCAAGGGTGCACCAAACATGGGACATTGAAAGGTGGAAGAAAGTTGTCTTCTCTGATGAGAAAAAATTTAACCTTGATGGTCCTGATGGCTTCCAACGTTACTGGCATGACAGGGAGATCCCACCTGAGATGTTTTCTACACGGCACAGTGGTGGGGGCGCCATCATGATTTGGGGTGCGTTTTCCTTCAATGGAACAATGGAGCTTCAGGTTGTGCAGGGGCGTCAAACAGCAGCTGGCTATGTGGAGATGTTGCAGCGGGCATCCCTCATGACTGAGGGCCCTCGTCTGTGTGGTAATGATTGGGTTTTTCAACAGGACAATGCTGCAGTTCACAATGCCCGCCTGACAAAGGAGTTCTTCCAAGAGAATAACATCACTCTTTTGGACCATCCTGCATGTTCCCCGGATCTAAACCCAATTGAGAACATTTGGGGATGGATGGCAAAGGAAGTTTACAAAAATGGACATCAGTTCCAGACAGTGGATGCCCTTCGTGAAGCCATCTTCAACACTTGGAGCAACGTTCCCACTAGCCTCCTGGAAACACTGGCATCAAGCATGCCTAAACGATTGTTTGAAGTCATCAACAAGAATGGTGGAGCTACTCATTACTGAGTCCTTTTTTTTGACACTTTGTTTCTGTTTTGGGGGTTTTGGGGTTTTTTTGAGCTATGGACTTAAACTTTTGATCAGATGAAAAAATCATGTTTGAGTATAAATGCAGTTTTCAATTAATTCCCCGCTCAAAAGGTTTTGTCTCTTACGCTGATTTCTTCTTTTAACATTGTGACGCTCTACTTAGAACCTTCTTAAGATCCAATAGTGCAAAATGCAAATTCTTGCAATTTTTTGACTGGTCTTAAGATTTTGATCAGGAGTGTATAAGTTTTAGCATGCTCCCCCGAAAGAAGGGTGACACTTTACTGATGAATTTCAGGGTGATTTCACACCTGATAGTCTGGAGGACTCGGTTCGATTGGGGACCAGAACTGCAACATTTATTAAATTTTCAGCCGGTGCGGTTCGCATTCACATTCAACTGAGTCAAATGAACCAAACTGATTGACAAAACCGGTGCAGTGTGGCACTTCACCAAGAACCACTGAAAGAATTGGCACAAAACCTCTGAAGAAGACCTCAAAATGTAATATCAATGGAAGGGATTTTTCCATACATTACTGGTTGGATATCGCCTATGAGCCGCTGCAGCTAGTGACGCTTCTGCAGGCTCCATTCCTGCTCATCCAATGTGAGATGAGCATTAATCTGTCATAAAAATGTTCATTGCAACCATGTTTCAATAAAATATGGCTGAGAAAATTGGTGATGTTTTAATATTCTTCTCCCTGGATATAAATCTATGAACTGTTTGATTTGTGTCAGTTCATCCAAGATACAAGAGAGGACTAAGCAAATCTTTCTTTTATACTGGTCAATAATTTAATTTTATATAAGTGCAGCTGTTGAAATTAGTTTGTAAAAATTTAACAAACCGCTCCTGTACTTAATGAGATATTGTATACAATTTGATGAGTGTTAAGAATATCAACACATTCTACAAATAGTTAGTTGAGTTTTTGTTGTTTATTGGTTTTAAAAATGACAGCGGCTGCAGTGCACCACAGCAAAGGGAAAATAAAACTGATAAACAGTCCAATATACTGTAGAGATAGTGTTAAAAACAACACTAGCTCATAATTTAGTTTACAATGCAGTTTTTGTTCCACTATGCTGTGTTTGAAGATTTAATTTTTAAACCTTGAACAGCAATATTTTTATCTTATTATTATTGTGTGTCAACATTTTTTTTGTACATATTGAGTTTTGTGAATTTTTCAGTTTTTTGTAATCCACTTTAATTTGTGTGTGTTTGCACAAAAGTCCCATATGTATAGAGAAAATGAATAAATAATGTAAAAATTGTTTAGCTTGCTTCCTCTGTTTTTAAGTTGCAGTTCTACCCACACAAGTTTCAGGTCAAGTTACACATACTTGACATCTGGACAAACATACTGGCACATGCCAATAATGTTGATTAAAAAACACAAAATATCAATATCAATATCAAGAATGTTTTATTTTGCCTACTTTATTTTATAAAACGGTTTTCATGTTTAGCTTAAAGTTCTTGGTGTATGACAATATTTCCACCTACTGAAAGGGTTTACCTTATGTAGACCCGTCATCAGTTCCACCACCCCGCCCGCCCTGCCTGCCCGTGGTCCTGCATAAAAAGTTCAGTCAACTGACGAGCAACAAAAGGAGTAGCTCACAGCCAAACAACACTAACCCCATTATCTACCTGCCTCTCCCCCCTCACAACACGCACAGACCTTTTTGTGAAAAGAGGTGAGAGAAATGCTATCAGCACCTTCTGTGTAATTACAGCGACTCAGGTGACATCTTACACCGACTAAAAAGGCAGAAAGAGTGTGTGTAGGGGTGCGCGTATGGGTGTGTGTACGCTGTCATGTTTGTGTGGACTAAAGTCTTTTCACAGGGGAAAAAAGTTAGACAACAAAGGAGGTGAAGGATAAATTTTAGGGAGGAGAAAGAATGAGTCGGCATGTCGACTTTCTGAAGACCCGAACCTGATCCATCCAAACAGGTGTCTGCGTGTGTGTGCGTGTGTGGGGGTGCATTCACGAGTTGGAATTTTCAAAGATGAGCATGTGCTTGTTGATGGGCACAAGTGTCATGTTCAGGTGAGTTCCTTTGCTCATATGCTTTCTTTTTTTTCTCAGAAAGTCAGTCTACAAAGTTCAAGTGTTTTATTGAACATACATTACATTGAGGAATTAAGAGAAAAATGTTAAAACTGAAATCCAATTTAGTGTAAAACAAACCTCAGCAGTATAAAATAAGTGAACAAATCCTGCTGCGTAAATCAGAAATCATTTCATGGTGACTGTCAGGAAGCTGACATGTTTTAAATCTAAATAATATCAACAATGAAACAAGAAACAAGCAAAGGAAAAGGAAAACAGAGATTACCTTAGACTATGTTAAAATTTACGGTTTTTATTGACATAGCCAAGGTTTCAATATAATATCTAGCTGAAGTTAATATTAGTTGAAACTAATAGTTGAAACCAGTTACTTAATTCCAGTGTATTGAAAATCAGAATCTTCTGGTTGCAGTGGAACAAATGGTGTCACTCTATGATGCCTATTGTAAGAGACCTATTTGCTTCTCTCTTCTGCATATTTTCTTTTTTGTTTTTTCTGCAAGTTCAACATATTCATTACCCTGGAGATCATAATGGCTGCAAAATCCTGCCACCAATCTTCAGGTACAACCTCAGTGACTCTGCCTGTCTCTAATTAGAAGTCATGTAGCTGAATGACTGCAGTGCAGAGGTTTTATACATAAAGATGATCTTAGAGTGGTTCCTTGTCAGTCACAGGCGCCTGCAGGTTACTGGGACTCAACCTGCTTTTTCATGGTCCAAATAGGAGTGGGGATACACCATGGACAGGGGTACTCTCCACCACAGGACAACACAGAGACACACAGGACAAGCATCCATGCACACATACACATGCCCACCCCCGCACACTTGCACCTAACGGAAATTGAGAGTAACCATTTGACCTCATAGTCATGTTTTAGGGAGTGTGGGAGGCAGCTGGAGTAACCCACGCCGCATGCACAGAGGACAACACTGAAGCTCCGTGCAGACAGACAGGGCGACAGTCCTACCACTGCCTGGTTCATTAATCAGAAACAATCATTTTAAATATATTCATTTCTGAACTATAGGATATTTTGAATTACTCCCATGAGGACATGGACTATTTTCTAGCCCACTCCATTTTTCTATAAAGTAATTTATTGGAACAATAATTCTATACGATCATTAATCAGTGAATAAGATAAAGTACAAATCACACCTTATCACATATCACATGTCAGCATAAAGCCCTTATGAATACTGAATACAGAACAACACTGTTAGGCTAAAGAATGTGTCTGTATCATACATAGATGTCAAGAACAATAAGTACATATGTATGTATGTATCCACAAGTATCAAGTTGTCCATGAGTGTGTTTGTGTGATCATTATGTCAACCCTTCCTCCCACATATAGACACATTCACTCATTCACTTTAACCAGTGACTGATGGCTCTGTGTAATGAATGTAAAGGCTGTATTGTTCATTTCAGCAGCATTCACATATTAGTGTCGGGCCCCGGGGTGAGCAAGACGGCTAATGCCAGGCTCAGCTTTCTACCTCCACTTCAAAGACATAGCATGATGACAAAATGAGTTGGGCCTTGATTAGGAACGTATTCGCACTGGATCCGTACAAAGTGGAAGAAAAAAAAAGTTTTTAGGGTTTATTGAACATAGGTTTATTCGGATGGTTTCAACTAACAGACTATAATAATACTTATTATTGGGTGTTTTCTAAATCTAGCATGCGGAACACAGTCAAGTCCAAATCACAGTGGACTCTAAATGGTAACACTGTTGCTTTGCAACAAGAAGGTTCTGCAGACTGCATAACATTTCTGAATGCATGAACTGACTCAGTCCAATTTTGTAGAACTTCTTTGGAAAGTTTCACTGCAGCTTCAATCAACCACTAGTGAAGAATAGGCTGATCTCCACTCTGGATCCTTCGCCAGCTGTTTTTCCGTTCTGAGGAATGTAGCCTCAACTGACCACATATTTCTCATTCATCTTAATCGCTCTTTCTTCAGCCAAAGACATTTCTTTTTCTTTAGGTTGACAATTCCCACAGCATGTTTTCTCTGTGCATGCATGGGTTTTCCCCAGGTACTCCGACTTCCTCCAAAAGCATTACTGTTAGATTAAAAGGTCTGTTTAAATTGCCCTTAGGTTGTCTATCCTGTGTGTCTCTGAGTTACCCTATCTAGGATGTGTCTTTCCTCTCACCCCATGATTGCTGGAGATAAGCACCAGCTCCATTGTGACCCTCCATAGTGAAGCAGGTAAAAACAATGGAGAAATGGATGGAATCTGTAGGACTTTGCAAATATACAACACAAATCATTTGATTTGTTTCTTTTCTGGGTAAATGGCCACTCAGAGTTTTGACATGAACAAACACAGTGGAGCAACACCAGAGGATGACATAAGTCAGTTCCCTGCACCCTGCCCCCCAACTCAACTCCACCAGACTAGCAGCAGCAGGACTTAGCAAACAGCTGGTGGAACTGTGAGTCTGCAGCATGGAGGAGGACTGCTCACACAAGCCAACACATTTAGAAGCTTGTTTGCTTGTGTGTGCGTGCGCGCACGTGCATGTGTGTGTAACATTTCTGCAATATGCTTTTTGCTTAATTTGACAGGGGATGAAAATTCATGTACTATGTCTCCCATTATAGCAGCTTCAGAACATGTTCATGACTAGAGCTTTAGTCACTCAGTGACAATGGTGATGAAATGTATTCTGCTTTTGCTCTGCAATCATCATCCTCTTCATGAAACTGCCATACAACAATCTGTTGTATGACTCTCTGGAGTCTTCAGTCAGAGGCTTCTTCATAGCCACTGTAATGCTAACAGCTACAGTAAATCCTTTTTTGCCCACAGCCATCAGCATTTACAGCAACTCTTTGAAGAATCTTGAATATAGCCCAGCATCCTTTATCTAAAAGTTCTATTTTAGATTAAGTATTTCTGATATATTCTGATAATACATCAGAAATATGTGCAGCCCCCAAAATATTTGGGCGCAATTGGTAGAACTGTTGCCTTGCAGCAAGAAGGTCCTGGGTTCGATTCCTGGCCCGGAGTTTGTCTGCATGGAGTTTGCATGTTCTCTCTGTGCATGCTTTAGTTCTCTCTGGGTACTCTGACTTCCTCCCACAGTCCAAAAACATGACTGTCAGGTTGCATGGTTGTTTGTCCTGTCTGTCTCTGTGTTGCCCACTAGGGACAAGGGTGTAAGAAAATGGATGGATGGTAGTTCTGAATTAAATTGAAAAACACCATAAAAACAAATAAAATGTCTAATCACTAAATGACTATTCTAAACAGTTCCACAAAAAGATTTATTCATGTGGTTTTAGGCAGAATTCATAAACCATTACCTGGATAAAAATTAAAACATACAAGCCAACCATGTTTATAAACTAGGTTGCAATTGGCTGTGTGAATCCAGGTGTTTTAGCATTAATGGTGGGCTGTTAGAGCAGATTGATTTGACTGGTTATCTTTTAGTCCGAGTGATTGCTAATGAGTTTTGTATTTCCCTTATTGCTATGACTATTGCAATGTTTTTTTCCCCCCATCTTCCATCTCGACACCTGTTTTAAAATGCTCTTTCCATTTTCTGAGGAAAAGCCAGAGATATTGCGTTGTCTAGTTGTTTTGGAGAGTTTTCCACAACCTGAAAGGATGGAAAAGGCCCTGGCATTTCCAACAACCTTTCTTCTCCTCTTATTTATTCCTGTTTATTTATTTCCGCCACACCGCTCCCGAAGTAAAAACATTCTGCTGCACATATGCAAATCCACTTTGCTCCACGTCAAGACGTGACATTTCTGAAATGCGAAATAAATTGATATGGCCCAATTAGATTGAAGGTGCTGTTGGCTCACCACCCCATCCCACCCTCTGCCTCTCGCCTCATTGCAAATTGCTTTACATTTGCCTGCTCTCATCCGGAGCTCTTAATTATATGGTGTTGTGTGGTGGCTTTTTGCTGTAGCAGTGAGGAGCTGCAGACAGCTGCTATGTGGCAGTTAGCCGCCACAGCTAGGATGCAGCTAAAAGCTTATCCCGGCAGGGGAGAGGAGTGGAGCTGGAGGAGAGGGAGCAGGCCAAGCCAGGGCTTGAACAAAGAAGAAACCTTCAGGCTGCTTGATGGAGAACTAGGAGGTGCTTTGTAAGAAAAGAACATACAAGAAGAGTTGGGCAGTGTGTGCTTTATCGTCTGCAAATGTATCCTAGTGAAAAATCAATTCAGAGACAATGGTTGAAAGGAAACAACTCAAACTCCTCCTGACTGCACAGTTTTAGTTTACAAAATGAAATGAAAAATGTTAAAATAAAAAAATAATAATTTATGTAAAAAATAAGTGAAGTTGGCTGCAAAACATCTTTATTTAAGTTACTCATTCAAGTTAATAAAAGAATGAACCATATTTGGAAGGGTTAGAAATGTTAATTTCCAAATATTTTTGAATAAGTCTTCAAACAGTAAAAAAAATGAAGAACTGAAGACTGTACCTGTGACATTAGTACTGTAAAGAGATCCATTATAACAAAACTTTATTTGAGAAATACTTATTTTAAATATGAAAACAGTACAATAAAAATACTGTAGGCTGTTCGGTTTTTATAAGTTTAAATAAAATGTTGCCTCACATGTTGCTTACACTGCAATGCATTCTGGGTAAATAACATATGCTAGGTTCATCTACCTCAGTCCAGCCGAAACAGTAATGAGTAACGTTAAGCCTTTTCAATTTAAATCAGAGCGCACAGAAATTGATGAGAATGTAGAAATCACAAGGAGTAACGAAGATGAGGAGGATCGGCTGTTACTGTTGATTCAATATTTGGAAGTTTGGCCAACAGGGATAGAATGGCTTTGTTCACTTCAATGTGAAAACTACAGACAAAGTACATAACTAAAACACCAAAGAAAATCACTGTCATAACTCACAACTTCTCTTTCTGTACACTGATTGGTCAGACTAAAATTCTTCCTTGTTAATGGGAGAAATAATGATAACGGCAAAATCTGAGTATCTTATCAACAAAACTGGTTGAGATACAGTGCATCTGGAAAGTGCTTCACTTTTTTTCATATTTTGCTTTATTACAAACTGATTCCAAATTGCAATTTTATTTTTTAAATTTATACCATAATCTAATACTTTTCTGGCTTAATTATATAACCTTCAATTATATTTTACATGGAAATATGGAATGGTCTCACCAAATATAGAAATTGTCTGAGACCATCAGGCAGTGAGAGAATGGTAGGATTACACAATATCATTGTGTAATCCTACCATGTGTGTGTGCGCACACACACGTGGTAGGATTTGGAAATTACATGTGTAATTACAAATTACATGTGTGATTTGATTTAAAGGGATTTAATCCCTTTAAATCAAATCCCTTTGATTTAAAGGGATTTGATCCCTAAATCAAAGGGATCTCATCCCTTTGATTTAGTTGATCAAATAATAATCAACTTATTGGTAAAAATGGAAGAAATGTAACTATTGGGCTGAGGGAACAGTTCACAGAGTTGAACATAAAGAATATAATAACTTTTAAGTGTCTGGTCAGTTAGTGTTATTATATGTTAGTCCTTAGTTGTTGAAAGTAGAGAGCTTAAAGTGCCCCTATATTTTATTGTAATATAAATCTTCTTGCAAGCGCTAACAGTTTTTTGTAAAGTTCTCTTGGTTGCTGTATTTTTGTCAGACAAGTTTTACAGTTGATCTAGTGGATAATTAATTGCTTTCATTGCTGTAAAACCATCAGAGCTACTTATTCACTCAGAGTTGCATAGTATAAGCCAGATTCCAGCAGATGCCGCATAGTTGTTAGATCAATAGAGTTAAAGGAAAGATCCCAACTGTGAACACTGTGCAGCTAATAATGAACTGACCAGTGATTCCCATCTGTTTTTGGTATTTTATTGTCAGAAAGCTCAAAACTGAACATCATTGTTTTTAGAGTTCAACTTCATTTGACCATGAAACTTTATGTTGTTGGAATTACAGTCAGTCAATAATACTTATTAATTTTTTTCCAGCTGTTAAATGAATATAGCCTTGAACAACAGAATTTTCTTAAACCTCAGAGTGATTCTTCTAACCAGCGCTGGAGTTTGATTCATTTCCAGCCCTGGAGTTACATACTTCAGACTGGCCCAGAGGTGTGACCAAGTCACTGTGTTGCAAGTCTCAAGTAAGTCTCAAGTCTCTGTCCTCAAGTCCGAGTCAAGTCTCAAGTAAAGACAGGCAAAAGTCGAGTCAAGTCTCAAGTCAGGAACCTTTAATTTCAAGTCATTTCGAGTCGTTTTTATTTTATTTTATTTTTTTATAATTTGCAATTATACATAAAATTCAAATAATAGAACATTTGTTCTTTTTAAAATATGTATTTGAGGTTCATTTGTGATCCTCTTATTCATCTGGTATTCTTCAAATCTGTCAGAAGTAAACAGATGTCAGAAAATAAATTACAGCCTTTCATGAATTACATTTGACTTCAGTTTACTCCTTCTATTCATAAATAAACATCAACACTACAACAATCATAGTTTTCAAAAAATGAAATAAGTATAAATGAAGTTATCACAAGTAAACTCAGGAAGGTCTGGTGCATTTATTTTTCTGCTTTTATTTCTAAGTATGTTAGTTTCAGTCCTCCGTAAATATGGGACAGATATTCTAAACACAAAATTTATTTGGGACAGTCACTGTATTGGTCTTTTTTTTTTTTTCCCAGCAAAGCTATACTACTTGGAAATGGGTTCTGTGCCACATGTGACAGTCACGCCGGTCAGTGCATTAAGTCAAAAACAGTTGACTTAATGCACTGACTGCAGTAAACAATATATTGTCAATATAATTTCCCAACGTAGATGTCTTCAAATACACCAACCATCCTTAGATGATACTAGACCCGGCTCATCATCATGATGGGACAGAGAGATTCTGTTCCCTGTGTTCAGGTCCAGAATCTGCTTTCTGTTCCGGAGCCCCGCTCACTATCCACCGGCTTCCTGAGCTAACACGGTGCACATTATTTGTGGAGGCATTTGAAGGACCGGATTTATGGTAAATCATCACCAATTTAACCCGGAGTACACATGCTAACACGAAGTTAGCTAAAGTCAACTATCTTACAGCAAAAGAAAAGTGCCACCTACCGATCTATGTGAAGCTTCAAATGCCGGACAAAGTTGGACGTCGTGGCATCTCCATCCGATATTCTCTTCTTGCATGTTTTACAAGTTGCAGTTCGTTTTTTAGTCGAAAGTTCATAACCTACGTAGCCAAAAGAAATTACTCGCGGAAGCATATTCGAGCGGTTATTTCGTATTTCGTTCCCTGAGCTCTGTAGCTTTGCCGCGTTTTTTTAAACGTCCAAATCCTGTTAATTTGATTGGTTGTGCTGCAGCTACGTACACATACATACATAAGGAGAGAGGAAAAACATAGTGACGGTCTGCGCATATTGATACGGAATGAGTGAAATTAATTAATGACGCCACTTTATAAATAATGTGTTTTAAATTTTAAGACTTTGAGTAAAAAATATCAAGTCTTTTCAAGTAAACAGCTTCAAGTCGAGTCAAGTCCCAAGTCAATGGCATGAAAGTCAAAGTCAAGTCCGAGTCTTTGAGCATTTTTTCAAGTCAAGTCTCAAGTCGTGATTTTAACGACTCGAGTCTGACTCGAGTCCAAGTCATGTGACTCGAGTCCCCACCTCTGGACTGGCCCAATTTAGATAAAAACCTATTATTATCAAAATCATGTAATCATATTCTTACATTTAAGAATATATTTACATATATTTATATACAAGAATATAAGTGCACAGTGCAGTGCAAAGCCTTGTTATCCACTGTATCTTTCTGAAATATTTCCATTTCAATGCAAAGAACGATTGCTTCACAATGTACATTTATTTCACAACACTAAATGTACAACGATGTACATTTATTGTTGTGAAGAACAATATTCTTCACAACACATAACTTTCAACAATGTCACAATCTATACTTTGTTCAAATAAGTGTTCAGAAATGCACAAACCTTAAAAAGGAAAAAGAGTAAATAAAAATATTAAATTTCAATATCTTTTGCACTTTCTTGTATTCTAGTCATCTCCTTTTTCCTCTGAAAGGAAATAGTTCCACAGTAGATTTCACAAATGTGAAAACTTGAGCTAAAGAGCAAATTTCCAACACTATTCTTTACAAAATCAGAATGCCTCTTTAATATCAAATATCAAGCAGAATAGTTTTTATAGACATGTGATCCTTATGATTAAAGATTTAAGGAAATATTAGATTGTTCTGTGCAAGTTTGTTCTTCACAGTCTTACATAGCTTTCTAATGATCTTATTGTCATTTTTCCCTCTGAAAAGAGTAGTTTTAAAGAAACATAACCCACCCTGAAACATTAACACACACCTGGTCTTTGTGACTTTGTTTAATGCAGAGTTATTATCTAAAGGCATGAGAATTCTGACACTGAATCACATTTTTAAAATGATCATAATTCAGCAGAAATCTTCCATTTTTACAAAGGTCTGTTGTAATGATCTGATTTATTTAGTGTCTCAGGGCACTTTTGATAAAAAGCAGTGGTAGACTGCAGGTCTATATATTAAATTAATTAGTATAATATATAGTATATATTCACTCAACAAGTAATCCTACCTCCACTCTGAACATGTGGCTCATGGTTGCTGCTTGGTGATGTATTTTTTTTCTGACTGAGGGTCAATAAGACAAAGAGGTCCAACTATGAGACATCGCATCATAAAAATATAAAATTACATAACACAATGCCACACAATTCACTGACTTGATTGAACAGTGGCTTGCAGTTACTGTAGATGTAACTAACCTCAAGCTTGTGTTTGAGAAAAAGTCGCAAATTTTTGCACATTCAGCTGCGTCTTTTTCTTACTCTTTCTACATTCCATGTTTTCAAAAACAAAAACAAAAAAACTGAGAGCTGCAGGTGGAGGCGGACGTGGTTTAGGCACAGCGGTTATGGCAGGCAGTTTTATCATAAAATAAGCCATATTTGTTATATTAGCAGGTTGGTTAACCCATCAGTTACGTGGTGGGAAATAAAAGCGGAGGAGAAACCAGGCCTTGAGGTCAGACCTGCCCACCGGACAAAGTCCCAGTCCTCCTGCTGATATTATTTGACAGCCTCAAGTTATTCAAAATATAGAACTACAACATTTGGAGGTTTTCTCTTCTACAGAACAGAGTTCATTGAGTTCTCATGCTTACATACCATGTATTTGACCTCATGACCTCTCTGTCACACGTTGTCACTCCACAGTGATGTTCTCTACCTTCCTCCAAAACCACCAAGGAAATAAACTTCTCCTGCTCTGCTGTCCATTTGACAGCAGCAGGACAAACGTTTGTAAGAGCCATCAGTGTCCAGTGAGCGGTCCGGCAAACAACGGAGCTCCTGACTGTACAATTGTCTTCAGCCAGCTGTCACCCTGGAAACACGTGTTTATTAAAGACAGTTGCAACTGAAAACAACAAGGCAAGTTGTGCTTGCAAAATATAATAATACTTGTTAGAAGGCAGAGCAAATTTTTAAAGGTTAGAATTTAGTGTGATAACAACTGGAGTAAAAAAGCATACTGCTTAAATGAATTTAATATTATTTCTGACTCTGATTAAGAATACATTAATTGAACAACTGTTTTCAAAAAACCCAAGTAGCAAAAAAATTGGTTTCCCTTAAGTAAAACTCCTTGTTTGAATTGTGTGGTCTTAAGATGCTATTATAGCAATAATACCATATTGCTGTTATTTCAGATGAACTTGTTAAAAGACAGGAAGTTTCTAATTGTTTTTTCAGCAGTTGATGTTTTCCATCTTCTCATTTTATAAAAAGTACAGGTCAGCCATTATGTTCCCTACCTGAATCTGTAAACTAAAGGGAAACCAAAAATATATGGATGTTCTAAAAATCTTAAATAGACCAATTAATCAAGATATTTTTGTTGACTATTTGTCTGTATTGTATTGATTATGTTTACAAATATATTTTGTTAAATAATCAGTTCTATTAATTAAAAGCTGACTATTGGAAATGATCCCCAGAGATCTGTTAATCAGGCTGCTTGATGCCAGAGACATTACATCACAGCCAGTGTGGAGGTTCCACCAGGCAGCCCTGGTATTACAGGGTGTTGCTGTACAACCATGAGTCGCCATAGTGACTCGACCTCAGGGAGAGACCGCGCTCTACCAGAAAAAAACAGCTTGTTGATGTACAGCAGAGCCATGTAGATATCTTCTCCATATTATTATTATTTTTCTGTACGTGTTGAGCTGTGGCCCTGAAGCAGATCACCAGCAGAGGGTATGAACATTCCAGTGACCTCCTCAGCTCGCTTCACATTTTCTCCGCATTGAGCTCCAGCTTGCTGTCTCTGCATCAGACCGCCTGCCGTTTGAACTTCTCTCTGTACGCTGATTCAGCATTCCTAGTGATGTGTTCCACTACCATCGTATCATGTGAAAATTTAACAATCAGGTTTCCCTGATTGCAGACTGAACACACAGCCTCATGGAGGCCCAGTCCTCAGCATGGTATCTCAGTCAGGAAGTTTAGAATCCAGACACAAGTGGCAGCTTTCAGGCCAAGCAGGAGTTTTCCTTTTAGCCTTTTAGCCTCTACTCTCTTGGAAATGATGTCATTAAAGGGGAAGTATTATGTGTTTTCAGGCACATAGTGCAATTTTATAGCACAATCAGTTGAGATAGAAAATGTTTACCTCAGTTGTTAAAAAATGTTATATGTATGTAATATGACAAAAAGAAATATTACTGTGTAATTTGATGCCTTAAAATTAGGTCTCTGTCTCCTTAAAAATATCCTGCTCTTTCTGAAACTCATCAGGGTTTGGCTCCTCTATTAATCCTTTAACAGCAGTTTTACCAGCGTTGCACTGAGAAGTAGCTCGTATAACGACCCCAGCAGGTGTGCAGTTCCACCAGGTGTTTGCTAATTGCTGCTGGCTAGTCTGAAGGAGCTGAGTGGTGAAGTCATGGGCGAGGGCAGCTCCGTGAGGCAGAAACATGGAAACCGGAGCTCCAAGAAGTAGCTCTGCCTCAAAGGCGGCGCTAAGTTCACCCAGGTATGGTTGCCATGGGAGATTCAAGGATTTCTCAAACACGCCTGAAAGAATCAAGGCAACACTCCAGATATGCTTTTGATGAGTGAATAATATAACACAGTGTGTTAGAATGTTATTCACATAATACCAGAGGCCCTGTTAAATGTGGAGACACTGCAGCACTTAACAGAAAAATGAAATGTATTGTAAAACCAAGCTTTTGGTTGGAACGCTCACAGATCTAACTGATCTGTGAGTGTTCAGATCAATTAGATCTCTTCAGGCAGCAAGAATCGACAATAGGCAGATTCTTGCTATTCTTGCAGATTCTTGTATGGAGATAAGTTACGATTAGTATTCTCTGGTGAAAATGCCACAACAGATTCTGATGTAGATTCTGATGAACTTTCATTCCATCTTTTAGACTTTTCCACTGAGAAATGAGCGACTCCTTCTTCAGCAGGACGAGGCTCAGTGAGCGACCGTCTGTCTTGGTCCGCTGAGAATCAACATGTGATTTTTATAACAACTCAGATTGATTCCAGTAGATCTTTACTGATTAATTCTCACCATAGAGGTCAACTGTAGTGCTCTGCAAAAATAGTCAAGCTTTGGAAAATATATTTTGTTGTAGATGCACAAAATATAACTAGAGGAGGGTAAACCTGATTAAAGCATATGAATTAAAAGGGGGGGAAAGAAACATATGAATTAATGTAAAAGCACTCCAAACATTTGACCTCTTGCATGACATGCATTCTTAAAGATGAGAAGGGTATATATTATCTGATTACATAACAATTTATAAAGAAAAAGTATTTTGTACAAAAATAACAAACTATTTAAACCAAGAAAATTCTGGTATATATTGAATATTCACTGCCTGGCCAAAAAAAAAGTCGCCACCTGGATTTAACTAAGCAAATACTGTAGGTACAAGCCTCCTATTGGATAAGTACTGCATAGGCGATTATCTTTCAGCTGGCAACAAGTTATTTAAACCCAGCTGATGCAATGAGTAACTCCTCATTTCTTAAACAACCATGGCAAAAGACACATCCTGTGGTCAGGGTCAAATCATTGGCATGCATCAAGCAGAGAAAACATCTAAGGAGATTGCAGAAACTACTAGAATTGGGTTAAGAACTGTCCAACGCATCATTAAAAACTGGAAGGATGGTGGGGAACCATCGTCTTCCAGGAAGAAATGTGGTCGGAAAAAAATCCTGAATGATCGTGATCGGCGATTACTTAAACCTTTGGTCAAATCAAATCGAAGAAAAACAACAGCAGAACTCAGGAGTATGTTTAATTGTGAACGCAAAAACATTTCCACACGCACAATGCGAAGGGAACTCAAGGGGTTGGGATTGAACAGCTGTGTAGCCGTAAGAAAACCTCTAATCAGTAAGGCTAACCAGAAAAAAAGGCTTCAGTTTGCTAGGGAGCATAAAGATTGGACTCTGGAGGAATGGAAGAGGGTCATGTGGTCTGATGAGTCCAGATTTACCCTGTTCCAGAGTGATGGGCGCATCAGGGTAAGAAGAGAGGCAGGTGAAGTGATGCACCCATCATGCCTAGTGCCTACTGTACAAGCCTGTGGGGGCAGTGCTATGATCTGGGGTTGCTGCAGTTGGTCAGGTCTAGGTTCAGCAACATTGTGTGCCCAAAGAATGAGGTCAGCTGACTACCTGAATATACTGAATGACCAGGTTATTCCATCAATGGATTTTGTCTTCCCAAATGGAACGGGCATATTCCAAGATGACAATGCCAGGATTCATCGGGCTCACATTGTGAAAGAGTGGTTCAGGGAGCATGAGACATCTTTTTCACACATGGATTGGCCACCACAGAGTCCAGACCTTAACCCCATTGAGAATCTTTGGGATGTGCTGGAGAAGGCTTTGTGCAGTGGTCAGACTCTCCCATCATCAATACAAGATCTTGGTGAAAGATTAATGCAACACTGGATGGAAATAAATCTTGTGACACTGCAGAAGCTTATTGAAACAATGCCACAGCGAATGCGGGCTGTAATCAAAGCTAAAGGCGGTCCAACAAAATATAAAAACAAAATATAAAAAGTGTGACCATTTTTTGGTGGCGACTTTTTTTTTGGCCAGGCAGTGTAGTATAAATATATTGCGTGAAACAGAACAGGAAATAAGTGAGGTACAAAGTTTTTGAAATGAATTTGACACATCGGAGAAGTCGGTAAAACTTTTATGATTTTTTTGGTGGTTTTAACGGCGCTGGAGCAACAAAACAAAACAAAATATCTTGGCTTCAGACCTGGTCGCTACCTGAGCTCATATTGATGTTGAAGATGAACCAAAGATTAGTGAAGTGTGAGAATCAGCAAATAAGCGTGCAAAATCAAATGACAACAGGAGAAACATGGACATCAGACAGAAAACAACACACACATTCACGGCCCGCTCGTTGTTTGTGTCGGTCATGTTGAGAGAAAATAGCTGTATTGATTTTCCTGATTTCCTGTGGTTGACAGCAGTTGCAACACTCACACACACACACGCTCGTTCTTATATAGGCAACATTCATATCCACAAATTATACATTGCACACATATACACACAAACACAACTCCATCTCCACCTGCTGCTGACAGCTGATTGGTGGATTAGACGAGGTGACTAAAAGCAGCAAGGTAATCTTCTCTCATTATTTCAATTACCAGGCTAAATGCAGCAATCAGCTGCATAATGATGGCTGCTGGGTGAGAGACGGAGAGAGGCAGAGGGAGAGAGAGCAGAAGGGGAGATGTGAAGGGGAGAGGTGGCAGGAGACTGAAATGGACTGAAAATGGGAATGATATTTGCGTTGATAGTGGAGAAACACAGATATTTGGAGAAAAGAAACACCTTGATGAGACTATCGGTGGAAGCACCCCGGTTACCGTCGCTATGTTCTGAGGTTAGATGGGGTACCAGGGAAGGGTGGGGGTTCACTGACACTATTTAATGAGTGAGCTTCTAATCATAGGAGTCACAAGGAGGTAAGGGGCAGCACTCAGCTCATAAAACTATGAGATGGGCTTTTAAAGATGAACCTCTCAGTGAGCTCATGGGATGGAAAGAGTAAAATGTTCTGGCTAGGCTTTACAAAACTTTTTTAAAACTTGTCATTCAAACAACATAAAAGCCTTGGTAATGGTGACAGAGGCAGTTACTACAAGGTATTAGCAATACATTACCAATGTATTAGGGATACCAAGGTTGCTTAAGTATATTTGAATAATTGTAAAAAAAAAATTATTCATTCTTAAGTACTTATGAATACCATAAATAAAAATACTTTGCAAATCCTGTAAAAAATAAAATCAATTGGCCTGGCAGTAGAATAAACGTTTGACTTCTTAAGGAAAAAATAAGAGAATGTAGGCATCCAGTTCAATCTGAGTTCAATTAAGCAACTCTTCAGTTGTGTTCCCATAAATGTGTACAGTGGAGCACTGGAAAGTGAGATCACAGTCGCCCACAATTAACTAAAATCAGTAAATATTTTACAATAATACATTATTCACACCCTATTTTAGTAATTTTGAAAGGGGTGAGGAAGAGGAGGACCACTGACTATGACTAGCCATATGAGCTGAGAGAGGCCAGAATAACTCTAATATGAGGAAATTTATGGGAAAATACTAATACAGGAGCAGGCCAGGACAGAGGGGTACTGTATGGTAGTATACCGGAGACATTTTTTAAAAAAAAGTTTTTTTGGCTCTATTGGCCTTTATTTGAAAGTGACAAGAGAGGAAAGTAGGTAAAGAGAGAGAGGGAATACATGCGGCAAAGGTCAGCAGGCCGGGAATCCAACCTGCAACAGTCGCGTTGAAGACTCAGGCCTCATTATGTGGGTTGTGCACCACAACAGCACACCCCAAAACAGGAGACTTGACAGGTATGCAGAACATTGTAAGACAATAGTTACTGTATATCAGCCTCTTGCAGTTCCAGACCTTCATGGCTGGAGGCACAACAGTGGTGAAGAAAGAGCAAAGTCAACATTTTTGAAACCCGATTTACTCAGACAATATATTTTGCTCAACATAGGAAGTCAATCAGAACATTCCTTTGACTTTCCAGCATATTCAGTGACTCTTCATTAAATTCCCTGGTCTGGTCAGTGACAACTCAGAAAACACTTGAGAAGAAACGCCTACTTAGAAACAAAACAAAATAAAAATAAACTGTGCTAATGACAGTAATAGTTGCTTACCTTATGCAAAGTATCATCTTTGGTTTTATATTTTGCTTCTACAAAGATTTAGAATAACACTGGGACGTTTTCTGACTGCAGTTTGATATTATTTACATTGCAGCATTTTAAAAGTGGCTGGTGTAGCAGTTGACTGGAGATTTCACAAAAGGAACGGACAACAGAAAATTTTTCTGAAAATTGTTAAAGTTGCTGTTTAGGAATGACTAAATAAGCCTTTGGTGACATTTGATGGCAAAATATATGATATATTTAAATATAGATAGTCCAGAGAAGAGTTTGACCTGAATCCATTATTAAAAAAGCACAAAAGTCTGTGGGTGTGTCCAAATTCAGAGGACGTATTTATGTATGTAGTCACAATTATGTGTCAAAGGTTTTGAAACTTGATTTTTACCTGTTGTTTTTTTTAAAAAAAGGATAATAATGACAGTGAATCCACATCATGCCATCACACATCAAGCAGATGAATGCATGTCACGTGTTTTCAGCAGTGGCAAGAACCAGTAACTAAATATAAGCAATGAAATGAAACGATCACCCTTTTGAGCTTAATCAAGTGTCTCAAGGTTTTGATCTTGAGCTGGAGACTGAATCTATCTGTGCTCCGTTGCTGCACTTTAGACTGGAATTACAACTGGCACTTGAGCTGAAGTTTTGAAATCAGGGAACTTTTCTCCAGTTGCAGTGATCAGAATGTGACAAGACTCTCTGAACAAGGGGCAAAGAGGAAATCTCACAGCATGTTCTCCAAAGCATCCTGTCCATAACTCGTCAATGAACTGCCAGCTCTGGTATAGTGAGATTTATGTAGCTCAGTGTTCAAGTTAGAGATGATATTCAGATGGGACTTGTTTGATTAATTGATTTTGTTATCTCTGAGGGTATCGCTAAGGGTATTGCTAAAAACGTCTCCATCAAGTGGAATTATAATTCTTCAAAAATATGGATGGCCTTTAGATACATTTTAAAAAAAACCTGTCAGGCGGAAAATATTGCACTAACGCAACCCTTGCTACCAGGGAAAGTTTTTGATAGATAGTGTCATCCTCCACATGTGTTCTAAAAGCTCTGCCTGATTTTCTTAGTTTGATCAGCTGCCTTGGGAGTCATTGGAGACATTTTTCTGGGTTGCAAGTGGGAAGCATGAGAGATATGAAAAACATTCTTGAATGCTAGAGGGGTTTATTTTGGTGTCCTAAACATGAGTTAGATTGGGGTGACAAATCTAAACAAGAGATTTATAGACAAATCGGGACAGCAGAGTCACTTATCCAACCTGTAGCAGAAAATCACCTATCAATATTGCATATTGTATGGAGTCACCAAGTATTTCGGATTATGATTACATGAAAATAGGTTAGTCCCAATGGTTGGTTAGATTTCTCTGTATGTTACGATGCATGAGATAAGGAGGTCAGCCATACTGAAAGGGTTTAATGTGAAGATATGCTTTCTGAATGAACTTAGCTAATTGTCTCCCTATAGGCAGAGGCTTATAGGGGATTAGAGAATGCATACTTTTATGTGGTGACCATAATGGTCTCAGGCAAGCAGCAGAAAATGAATGGGTAGATAAATGGTACAGCCTTCCACCTCCCATTTGTGCTGAATGGGGACAATAACACTGAAAAATAAATTCAGAAGCATGTAAGGAGACTTCTGTAAGTTGCCAAGCACAACCAGGCATAATAAAGGGATGTGTCCAGATTCATGGGTTTTCTTGAGAGGTTGCATCTCTTGCTGATGATGGAGAACCACATGGAGAACTTCATGTGAGCATTAAAAGGAGCGCAAAGACGAAAAGCATTTCTCAAAAGCTTAAGCAAACAAACAGGCAGAGTAGCTAGATGTTGGGTAAAAAAGCAAAGCAGGAGAAATGACATGTTGAAAACTACAGTCTGGAGAGCAGATCTTGTTAGTTGAACCAGAGACACAAATCATAAAATCTGGGGAGTTTATCAGTAGACTGCAATGTCAAGGAGCAACGCATGTGGAGCTTCAGATGCAAGACTCTACAAAGAATTTCTCAGTTGACTTTCTACCTTTCACAGTGTATGCTACAAAAAGCAATGGCTAATCCTTTTGTTTCATTATGTTGCAGATAGCTAACTGACAAGGAAAGGTGCAAACAAATGGTTCCTCACCTGAGAAAGTTGCATGCATTGACTCACATGACGACCAGTCAATACATTTCTTTAATGACTTGTTTGTTGGCTTTGATGAATGGAAACATTAAGGCATTCAATGGAAGCCTTTGGATATTGACTTCTTATTGCTTTACCTTGTATCTCTCTTTCTCTCTCTGCCTCACACACAGACTGGCCAAACTAAAATAATATTTCACTGCCACTTGAAGATGAAAACAAATGCTGCAATCTGCCTTTCATAGGATATCATGTTCATAACCAAACTGGATAAGGTTTTGTTTTGACTCAATGGACACCAAAGTTGCTCCTAAGCCTCATGTCACAAACCATAACTCCAGCAACCTCTAGAACATTAGTCACAAGAAGGGTCAGATGATCATGACAGCCTTCTATGGGTTTTTTGCACCAATAGTAAGTGACCAAATCAGACTGGATTAATTTTCGAGTGACATATTTTCCACGTGTTGAAGAGGACAGCATGTTGATAGCGGTCTACACTTCCTTCCATCCACAGTTATTGGAGGTTGAACAACAACATACATATTTTAAGTTTCAGTAGGCTGGTTTTTGTAAAATAATATGATGTTTCTGAAATATTATTCAAAAGAGTTAACAATTTTAGTGGCCCTTCTACCAAAACCAAATTGAGGCAGCTTGTTATGACTTCTACAAAGGTGTGCTGAAATGAAATCAATGTTAGGACCATTTGTAAAGGGGTCTTTGTTGTCATTGTGTTATAGAAGATGATTTGAATTACTTGGGAATTATTGCATGTAATTTTAAAATATCTGCATGCATGTAACAAATGGGGTTTCACTCATCCTAAACACAAGCATTTTAGCCTATCACTGAAAACGGATGCTAGTGTTACCACTGACCTCTCTTTTCTGCTCAAACAGCATTACTGTTAAAAAGTTTTAACCCATCATTTGACCTTCATGTCTGACTCATATTTGTCACCATTTTCTCTGGCTTTGCCTCCCACCAGGCCCGGCTCCGGCTGTTTGATTGACAGGGCGGACAGATGCTGCTCTAGAAACAGGTAACCTGATCTACAGAGCCCATCTGGTCAAAGCTCTGTTGAGTTCACACTTTATACACACACACACACACACGCCCACCCCCACCGGCACACACACACGCACACGCACCCCAACTCAAATGACTCACTTTCACACGCTGTGAAAGACATAAAAAAATGAAAAACAAACATTTACACTTGAACACAGATAAATATGAAGCTGCATTAAATAAATATGGAGAAGAAACACTGTCACTCACAGTACACACAAGTGTGTTTGTTCTCGATGTCACTTGGTTCGCATTGATGTGAATGTTACATGTGAAGGTCTTCAGACAATTTAAAAAAAATTGCAGTGTATTGTTGTACTACATGTACTGCACTACAGTACATTATGCTGTGAGATTTAAAGCCTCCAGGTGTTTAATGTAACTACAGCAGGAATTAAACAGATGTCATTCCAAAGTGATCATGGAGAAAATCACTAAATTGGCTAAGATGAGCTTGAACATTTTTCTAAATACCATGTTCCATGAACCATGTTCTAAATACAAATTATATTTTATTTTCAAACTTGTGCAAATGCAGCTAAATCTTAAATTTGTTCATTTTAATACTTTACTCTTTGCCCATTCAGTGGCTCCCTGGTCTTTGCAGGTGTTAGGGATCAAAACTGTCAGCAAAAATTAAAGCTGTCTGCTTAAATAGTTTTAACCTCAAATACACACTGACAACATGCAGTCAGAACAACGGCAGAAGGACACATCTAAACGGTCCTAATTGCCACTCACGGGGACACGTATAGCCAATCAGCAGCAAGGAAAATGAGTGGTGCTCCTGGATTGGCTGCTTTTGCAAACGGCAGCAAATGGCGTAAAGTAACATTACATTTACAGTATCTATCTCAGCTTCCCAAGCTGCATTTTCTTCCAAAACTTTAGACACATACAATTTGGAAGATCAATTTTCTGTGAATAATTGTGGTTATGTTCCGAAGGAGAAATCGGGAGGGGTGGGGGGCGGACTGAGCCGTGACTTTGTGGGACTCAACTGTAACACAGAGAAAATATTTTTTCCTTAAACATTTTAGCCGAACTCTTAAAATTTAAATTTAGATTTGGTGCTCATGATGTAGTTTGATAAAGAGATGACACTTCGGTTTTAAGTTGGATTCCATGAGAAATCTACAAAAGCTGCAAACAGTTCTTCAGAACACTTTGGGTTCATGAATGCTCTACACACAGGAAGTGTTCACTTACATACTATCACTACAGTGTGTCAAATGTTAAAACAGGTAAGGTCTTTAATCTAATTTTGATGTTATTCACTGGAAGGCTTGTTTTTTAAAACAGAAAACTACTCCACCATATTCTGTATGATCTATAACAGCACTTGTTATTGCTGTGTTCTATCTCCGATTTTCCCAATGCCTGAATTATTATTATGTTGTTGTTTTGACATTTTTCTTCTTTAAGGGAAAAAAAGACACATTGAAGCAGTCTTGTGAGTGTTCTCTTCCACTGTTACCACATGCTTGCTAAGAAAGAGGGATTGCTGCAAACCTAATGATTTTACACAAGATGGGCATTCTCAGACAGATAATTTATTGTCAATTCAAAGGATTTGAAAGGCTTCATTGCATGGAAACAAAATGACCTGCCAATGTATGAAGAAAAATAACATATGATAAATTAATCTCTTAACAGTTAATTCAGATCTAAAAAAAATCATAAGACATTGAAAGGAAAATATAAAAGTAAACACTGAAGGCACAGCATAATGCATATTTTAAGTATTCAGCAGCCAAAACATAATGTGCAAAGTAGTGATGTGCAAAATACATCAGCACATATCAATTAGATAGAACTATATCAACCACTCTTGTAGAAAGCAGGCAAGAGAACTTTACAAAGGAAGAGGGGCAGAAACAGTGGGTCAAGCCTTCAAGATGGCGGCAAGGTGGTGAAACTATGGACACTGTTTGCTCCTTCAGAAATCCACCATCATCTCCTTTGTCTCCTCAGCAATGTTCCATATGTTGCTCCCGCTCTCTTTATTTAGATGAATTATTAATGATCATGCATCCTGTTTTGCCATCCACAAGAGGCTGTCTTATGACAGCTCAAATTTTTTTTGGAAAAGCATATGTTAACAGGATGAAGAGGAGGGGGCTCAGCACACACCCATAGGAGGCGCCAGTGCTGGTAGTGCTGGAAGAGGAGAGCTCATGAATTGTAATTGTTTTAGAAAGTCAAGTTTTGGAAATCTTGACTTTCTGCATTGAATACAGAAGTGTACTAAAAACGTTTGGCTTTTTGGGCAACAAGAGGATGTCTGATATGGGATAAAAGTATATTCATGAATTGGTTTTAAAACCTTTTTTTTTTTTTTTTTTTTACTTCTGTCCAGCAACTATTCAGCAGGTAAAATCGTGTAAAAATGAGCTCTTGCTGTTTCAGGTGGAAAAGCCCTTTTTGTTGCTGCAGCGCCCCCTTCAGCAGGTGCCACACTCTGCAATCATAAAAAAGCCACTTCACTTCACTGAAAAGCTCATGACAATCTGAAGCAACTTTATTTCCAAATCTCTGTGGTGCACGGGGTCAGTTAGATCACAGGAACACAGAGGTGGGGAAGTTTCTAAAACGTAGTAATTGTTAAAAAATATTTTGTAATTTGCAAGTTAAAAAAATGTCATGAGAATAACCAAAAAATTTATAATAGTCAGATATTTTTGTTCAAACGTGGGGTACCCTCAGGCATCTATGTATAGATGTAAGTATATTTTGTAATAACATGTATTATAAGTAAACACGCATAGCATGCCGATGTTGTTTTTTAGATATATTAACTCTTATCAACCTTTTTCTAAATGGATTGTGTGCATGTATGTGAGTTTGTTCCATCTTTCCATTTTACACCACTCATATAAGTCGTGGTCAAAGAGGCCACAGTGTGAGCAGAACGTCTAGTCCTCCCTCCCTACTGCATCCAAATAGTTTCAGGGGGGCAGAGGCAATCCGAACCAGCCAAGGGACAATTTCTCCAGCATGTCATTACTGTCATACAAATCATCTATTGGATAAATTACGGTATACAATTTTCCAAATCATACTGTCATTGTTCGATTGATCCCCTTTCCTCTGAGGCAGCAGTTTTGAGTTTAGCTGAATATATTACTGCATTACTACAAATCACACAACCTGCCCAGAAAACAATACTGAATCAGTCAAATCAATCAGACTTCTAGTGGAACCAAAGGAAAATCTAATATCAAGCTGCACTCTGTTCCAAGTTCAAGAAAGTTTCTTTCAATGACATTTATCATCATTAACTGCTATATCATAGAGTCATCTGTGTCTGTGTTTAGCTTACCATTGGGAGCAACAACAAGGCAGCAGAAACTCTGTGGCTGAGCTTTCCTTTTGGCCATTAAGAGACACAACAACTAGAAAGAAGCAACAAAGCCTCTGGACATCATTGTCTCATAATCTGGCAGTCTCTTTGCTGATTTCAGAGTGTGACCTTTAGCAGCCTTTTACAGGTGAAATGCTAATTCCAAACTAGTAATTACCGGCTCTGTCCTTGCACACAGTCCTTTTAGAGCTATTGGGTAAATGCAATGTTTCCTGACACACACTAAGCCACCACCACAAGCTCACCAGTCAACAGCTAACCAGTGATTACAAACAGCACCTTCTGCTTCACACTAAGGGCTTATCATGTTGTTTAGCCATTTCATTTGCTTCTACGCTGCCCTAGTGCGACACTTAGTCACCCTTTGGTGTGCTGGCATTTCAAAGCAGTAATTATCACAAACTGGTTTGCAAATCCTATTTCCAGGTCAGGAGGTTGGATGAATTATGGGAGAACAAGTCCTGAAAGTCAAGAAAGGGTGTGGCTGGCCAGCGAGTGAGCACTTTGTTTTGGATAATGATAGATTTGGGCTGCAGGTCACTTTGTCCCAGGCTCACCTTTTAACATCCACTCACTCGTTATTACACTCAATCACCTCACTTTTCCTCTTCATCAACCCTTTAGTCTTTCCTCTTCTCTGAACTCCTCTTCCTCTTTGTTTACCGCAAACATTTCAAGCAAATATAATAACAGAGTGTAAATGTGTTGCTAAGCAACAATTATTGAAGAAATAACTATCCGTGACAGAGAGCGTGGGTGACTGAAAGTGCTTGTGTGTGTGTTCACGTAATAATCAACTCACCTTGCTCTGTTGTCAAAGGTGACCAAGTGCTTGTAGAGGCATCTTCATTGTTTCTTTAAACGTTGATGTGCCGAACTGATAAACTCGCAGCTGAAGACCTGATAAACACAAAGAATAAAAATAGGTAAGTCACAAAAAAAGAACATAACAAAAGGCAAAAATGAACATTAAAACAATCACTCTATCCTCAAGACATTTCCTTCATAAATTTCTAACTTGACCTTAAAGCCCGTTCTTGTCAAATTAAAATATTAGTGATATAACAGTTTAACTGAATGAATTCTCAGTGTGGATCCGTTTGGAGGGATCCGGCTCTTGGAACCGAGATGCCAGCCTTTGATGTCGTCGCCCTGCATTATCCCTGTGGGGTCGGCGAAGCCTGTGTCCGGCACGGTTTCATCCTAATCCGGGTTTGATGTCCTACTCTGCGGTGCCGAATTATGCCGCCGACTCCATGGGCTTTTACCAGACTGAACTTATTACATGCCTGATAATTCAACATGGATGGCATCTGATTGCATTTCCATACTGCCTCTTGCATTTGGACCTTTGTTTTCTAGCAAAAACCACATAACCAGAAGTGTGTGACCAGTATCGGAAGTACAATTTAGCAAAGATATTGTCTCATGAAAACTTTTTGACCACCTTGGAGAAATCTGCCATGGTTTTAAACATAAACAAAATGCTACAGGTGAAGATTTTAAAAAGCAGACTATGCATATGGTACATCCCTCTTTTCATTAGTATAGCTTCAGCTGCTTTGTGCAGGCCTCAAAAGTTTAGAGAACAATACTAATTAGTTTTAAATATTTAACAAGGCACTCTTCCATTCATCATCACTGTAATTACTGTCGTTTGTTGTGGCGGACACAGCAAACATGTGGAACAATGTGTTCTGGTCCGCTTCAACCAAAGTTGGATGCTGGTATCCAGGTGGTCGGCACAGAAAATTGTGCATAGCTGCACAGCACTGTACAGTATGGCAGTGTCAGCATAATTAGACCCTTTACAAAACAAAGAGATGACATTGTTTTGTAATTTTAGAGAAATACACACTACATTTAAACAAATTAATCATACTGATGGATTGGATTTAATGACACTCATTTTGATTCAAAATGTAAGACAAGACAGTCCAATTTAGATTATGATACCAACTGATCAGAGATATTCCATAGCACGGGGTTGTGTCTGCGCAGCAATCCCCCCACTGAGAAAGCTTGTTTTGACAGGAGAGAGGAGCAACTCTCTTATAACACCCAAGGCAAGACTGCAGTGAACACAGAGGCAAGCTGAGCAAAACAGCCAAGTGAAACTTAACAAAATGTAGATTCAGAATAATAATAATAATAATAATAATAATAATAATAATAATAATAATAATAATAATAATAATAATAATAATAATAATAATAATAATAATAATAATAATAAAAACTATGCTTGGACAGGTTATTTTGCAAAATGTGCACAGAGTGGCCCCAGCTACCTTCTTTCTGCAAGGCATCTGATCAAACCTTTTATAAGAGCTTTATATATTTACCTAAAGTGCATGTATAAATACTTTAAAACACTGCCGAATCACAGAGGTATCACACTGGGATTCAAATATAGATCTATAGCTCACAGTCAAGAAACACATTTACAGTTTGAGGTTGCCATATGTGATTGATCGTCTCTCTTTATGTGATTCAGTCACTGTAATAGACCCTCAAACCTAAGTCTGGGCTAAATAGTGAACACTGTGTGATGAACTGTACACGATCAATACAGCTGATGCATTCTTTTCCTTTAATGATTCAGGAAGACATTTATTAAAGCAAGGGGCAGGAAATCAATACTAACCAGGCTGAAACCACATTAATGCCTCGCCCACATTCAAATGTGTAAGTCTGCGTGTGTGGGCGTATGCAGGGGTGTGTGTGTGTATGCGTGTGTGTGTGTGAAGGCAGCTGCAATATTATATTTATTCAATGGCAGGAACAGTGTTAGAGATCAGTGTTTTGGGAGACTGCAATAAAACAAACCAAATAATTCCCTAAAAACTGATGTTGACATTTTTCAAGCTGTCATTATTCAATGCATTATAAAAGAAAAAAAAAATCTGGAAAATAATGGTGTCACTTTGGGTTTGTGTCTTCTTCAGTGGGGTTTCCATGCATCTTCCCAGCTGGTCATGACAAAAACCCAAATGTTCTGAGGCGGCTCTCACTGGAAGTTTCCTCCTATTAAAGTAACATGTTCCCTGTGCTTCTCATGCTCAGGACAGGGGACTTAAGTTAAGTGAAAGTGATTCAAAATAAAACCTGCAGCCTAAGCAAAAGACTCTTTCCATTACTGAGGATAAATTTAAATTCAATTCAATTCATAAATCCATCCATTAATGTATCTACACACTCTTATCCCTGGGGGGGTCACGCCTTTAGGCAGGGTCACCCTGGACAGGCCGCCAGTCCATCGTAGGATATACAGTATATATGATAATGGATGAATGGATCAATTCATAAATTGTCCAAAAGAAAAATTAAATGTTCTATCTCATATTATTCAAAGTTTTTCAAAGAGTTCTTGTAGAGGGGGATGGCTGTGGGCGTCGTCTCTCTCTCTCTCCACCTCTCATGTGCTGTGCTCTGTTGCTGCTTGTAGCCCCGCCCCTTATAATGAAAAATGGCTTTCAGTGAAGCTCTCAAGAAATATGGAAAAAAGGTGGGATGAAGGTGAGAAAGGAAGAGTTTATATAAAATGCAAAAGTCAGTGTTAGTTAAAAATATTAGTGAGAGAAACAGAAGGGAAGAAATGATGCTGAGATTATTATTTTTCCTCCCAATTAGACATAAATGTCATTTAAATAGGTATGACTTCCTTAAGGGATGTGAACAGAAAGAATTTCTTTAGGAATTCAACCAAAACAAAAAAAACCCAGATTGTCAGAGATTCAGTCTTCCTGCTGATGGCAGGTTGTTGTGATCAGTTCAGGTTGTGAAGGTCTGTTCCTTGTCTCTAGTGCCGTACGTTTCTGTAAGACACCATGTTTCCCTGTGACACTATTTGTGCTGCCTACCAAGTACTCAACTAAAAGAGTCAATTCTAGGACTCTGCTATGACTTTTATGTTTCATGTTGACTAATAATGGTCACTTATTGCACGCGATCAAATGACCTCTCTCAAAAGAGTGGAAGACAAGGAGCAGGATGGGGCTTGGTGAACAGCTAGAAATATATCAACAGTGTGAAATTATTTTACGACAAGATGAATCTTCTGACATCAAAACTGTCACATGAAAAATCCTCTGTTCTACAAAAACTAAACAAGAATAGTATGACACTGCACATTTCTAAAGGCATCTGCTAGTGCTACCTGCACTAGCAGATGCACTAGCATCTGCTAGTGCATCTGCAGAACAACTCAGATGTTCTGCAGTTGTTCTGCAGAACATCTGAGAACAACTCAGATGTTCTGAGTTGTTCAGAACAACTCAAATTCTCTGGTTAGCATTCAGTTCGCTCCTTCATCAAATGCGTCAGAGAAACAACAGTCACACATCACCAGTTTACTGGTGTATTTATTATTTCAGTGTCTCTGTTAGCTGCTGCCAGTGGAGAAGGTGTCAGAGACTTGCATTTATAAAACTTGGCTAAATGATCCCATCCTACATTTCTCTGTAGGGTCCAGTGATGTCGGAGGATTTGAAGTCGGACCACTTTTTTCAGTAACGAGTAATCTAACGCGTCACTATTTCAAATCCAGTAGTCAGACTACAGTTACTTATCGAAATCAATTTGCGTTACTGTGCGTTACTATTTTCTTTTGTAATTTCATTTTATTTCCTCTAAGTGTCTTGGGGAGTGACCGCCGTTTTTATGCGACATTTATCAGGAGTGACAGAAATGCAAACAATGGAGGGAGATGCGCATTTTGTTGCTGGAAAAACAGAAACTATTTTGAGTTTCGCTCGCCAAGTCCGATTCTAAGCAACTTTCGGCTTTTTTTTTTTCTAAAGTAGCTTGCAGATTTAATGAGTCGTGGGCTCAGGTTTTTGGGCTTGGGAAAAGCAGACATGAATCCCAGAATGTGTCTGACCTCCAGTTAGTTTTAATCAGATCCTCCCTGTCCATCATTTCCCGGATGATCCGTCCAGCTGGGTCTTTGTTAATGTCAAGTTAATATATTACCTGTGAATGACGTCGGGCTTCTCGTTGCGCTCCAAAAAAACTGCAAACATCGAGATGAACAGCGCAATAAACTTGAAAACAGCCACGAATGAACGTGTCCGTAAAGTTGTGCAACTAAACGCCATTATAATTATTAATATTAAGATAAGTGTCACAAATCTGTGCAGCAGCCATCTGAATTGTGGAGCAGCAGGAGGAGCGCTGTGTGCTGTGACAGCAAACGCAGGGCCGTAACGCAAAATACTGGATGCTAGGGCAGTTTAAAATCTTATTTATAGTTTTCCAGACAATACTGGAACACACAAGAACACGCACAAATTACAAAAGTTTTTTTTGGTACTGTTGTAACCATTAAACAATCTCCCCTTCAGTACAACCTCATAAGTGGAGACACATTGTTGATGTTACCATTATAAAATAACTTGCAATTAAGTATTGGCAAAGCTCAATGTAATTTTCACAGGTGGCGGAGTGTTGTTGTTAGCAGCTGCTGAAAATAACTAGAAAAGTTACTTTTAACGTAACTTACTTTCCAAATCAAGTAATTAGTAATCTAACTAAGTTACTTTTTCAAGGAGTAATCAGTAATCCTATTAAAGTTACTTTTTCAAAGTAACTATGCCATCACTGGTAAGGTCTGTGTTGAGAGTGTGTCACTAACAAAAGATCTGTTCCAGATCCTTTTCCGCAGACCTGCATGCTACAGAAACCACTCACTACATCACCAACTCACAGGAGGTAAAGAACCAGGAGGCTGTTTACGCATACTGCTGTTGAGATAGCAGATATTCTTTCTTCCTTTGAATGAGAAATCAATATTTTTGTGTAATTCATCATAATGCTAGCAACAGTAACTTAGCCATGGAGCTATGTAAAATGTTTCCAAACTATCTGGGTTCTCCTGTGGGACACTCTGCAGATGGCAAAGACATTTGGATTCATCTCGTCTGATGTGGTGAAACTTGTAAATACAGCACAGAGAGTTGTCAACCACTTTCAACATCAATCAGTTGCTACTAGAGCCCTGAAGAGAGGGCAGAAACAACTGAGTATACTGTATGATCCAACAAACTGCAGACTGATTGTCTTGTTTGACTGAATTTTACCCTGGTCATTCTTCAGTGGCTGCTTGAGCAAAGGATTATGTAGTCTGTACTTTCAAATGAAATCATCAAACCAAATATCCAGAAGTCAATTGCCAGGAGAGAATCATAGTCAAAGGCAGCTGAGCAGATTTTCTGCAATCCTTTGGAAAGGCAACATTTTAGAAAAATGTCCACCATTGAGAGCCGTTGGGTGGTGGGTCGGCATTCAGGACAGATTTCCCCGTTTGGCAAAACATAGCAGGAGCTATTAGCTGTTTTAGCTACAAGCAATCCAGATGATTTTTTTGCTTGCTGGGAATGCCATCATCCCAACAGTGAGTGGCCTTCATTCTGCTCACATTGGTTTTCTTACACAAAGAAGTGGAGGCTATTGAAAGTGAGTTAACATGTGAGTGAT
This sequence comes from Xiphophorus hellerii, assembly GCF_003331165.1. Taxonomy (NCBI): domain Eukaryota; kingdom Metazoa; phylum Chordata; class Actinopteri; order Cyprinodontiformes; family Poeciliidae; genus Xiphophorus; species Xiphophorus hellerii. The sequence goes on from NC_045690.1 coordinate 26,907,442, forward strand.
AATGGATTGTTTTATAACCCATTCTGACAAAGGCAAATTAATTTACCTTTGCAGCTTGATAAAATTATAAGATGTTAACGTTTTCTTATGACTTATTTGGAATGTGATGTAAAATGTTTTGTTTTATTTAATAAAATAATTATTTACAGAAATAGATTTCCTGAAGACGTTTTAGCTCACAAGCTAGAAAACAACATGGTGCCGATGCATGGAGGGTTACCTTTGGAGCAAGCTGCTAAGTCTCTGTTCCCTGGTCAAGGGACAGTTGAGTTTTGTGTAAACACTTTGAGGGATCAGTATTGATGTAGTGAGATTACTGACCATCATGAGATTCAAGGTTACTGGAGAAACTATATACTCTTTTTCCTTCTTCTTCTTTCCCAATCTTTGACAGTTAGATCGAGATCACAAAAGGTTTTCAAGCTCTTACAATTCAATTCATATGATTTGACTTGATAGACGTGGTAGAAATAGATCATGTTTGTTTTTTTGTTGATTTGATTTGTGTTTCTTGTTGTTGCATTTCTCACAAGCAAGTACCTGTAAATGTGTATTAATAATAATAAATCTGAACTTTGATTTAGGGAAATTTGCTTTAGGGTTCAGGTGAGTTTCCTCTCAGGATGATATGTTTTGACCTCTGGCAGAAAAAGTAATCGTCCCAAAAATTAAACCTATTCCTGGATGTTTACATCATGCAATAGTAGATTACTTAATAGAAAAAGAAACTAGTTCAAATCAGATTATTTACTGAATATGGTCAATTGCTGGTGGAATAACTTTGCATGACTTATCTGTTAAATTATACAGTGTGATGATTTCAAATCGCTCTAATCCATAATATAAAGTAAATTGAAACATTGGGTCTTCAAGAGCCAAACCACAGACAATGGCTGAAGTGTGACATAAGGTCGATTTATTTGATCAACAAAGGAGCAACTTAACCAGGCTTGACATGAGCAAGAAACAGAGCTGAACTGAGCAAAACAGAACACAGAATCTAGCAGTGAGCAAAGAAAAGCCAGGAAGTTAAACTACTGGTGAAACAGCTGAGTGGTCTAACTAAGATGGAGAAACACAGGCGGGTCCAACTGGATTGATTGCTGGGACATAATAGCTGAACTGAGGAACTGGAACCAAAAAGAGAAACAGGCCTGACAATGAGCTAAGAAAATAACTACAAATATATTTGTATACATGAAAAGCAAAACAATGATACAAGAATATGGCAGGAATAATAAAAAAACCAACCAAACAAACAAAAAACAATAATTAGAGGCTAAAAAATAGACTATGAAACTAGACATGAATTGATATCACAGAACCTGATGAGTAAGGTGTAAAATAACTGAAAAAATAATGAAAAGACTTAAACTAGAATAAACTAAACACTACAGAAACAATTCATGAAGAGGAACACCGGAATAACTTATAAAAACAGAACTACCAGAAAGAACTAATAATGCAAAAACTATAACTATAAATAACCCATAAAAAACCTCAAATCAAAACCCACAATACCTCAGAGTCATGACAAATAGTCTTTATGGACAGCAGCTGTCAGGCATAAGGACTGGCAGCCCTCCGTTTACTTGGCTTTGCAGTGAATATTTTTTACAAGGTGAGAAGATTAACAAACTTACTACTTACATCATAATTACTTTATAAGTAAGTATGATTAGTAAGAGGCAATGAAATATTGCATCATAAAGAATGTGCATGTAGCCATTAGTAACCATGGAGAAAATGCCCCACCATCTTCTGTCCTGGAAAAACTGGTTAGTATTTAGTTTTTTGTACGCTTTTACATCTGCTCTGGAGTGAGAGAAAACATTGTTTATGACATCGGGGTAAAAATGTGGCGTGGATTCAGGCAAAGCCTGCAATTTGGTTGATACATCAGGAGGAAGGTGGTATGGTTTAGTTTCTGAGCTAGCTAATTCCAACTTTTATAAATAACGCCATCTCTAAGCAGCCCATCCAGGTGAGCTACGTCCACAGACAAATTAGCTTGACTTGAACAAGAAGGAGCCATGAATAAACTGGCAAAAACAACTTGGGAAATAATTTTAGTCGCTCTGCTCAATACTCCTGTCCCTCACTATCGCCTCATGTGATTAAGCAATGTAGTTGCAAAGGGTCAACACTCCAGGCAGGCATGACCAGCTGTGTGGACTATAAAGAGCCCATGTGGATACATGAATGGTCTAATCAGAAAAACCTCTTAAGAAACTGCAAAACACCTTCCATGTTCAGGCTGGTTTTGTTGTCACTAGGGGTCTTTATTTGACAGTGAGTTGACAGGAAAACGTTTTGAGTGAGGAGGTCATCGAGCAATGGTCATCGAGCCAGGACTCGAACCTGTGACGGCTCAGTCACTTATGGGGCCCAGGCCTCTGTACATGACTACTGCTGCACACTTCAAGCTGATTTTTAATGCAGTTATGTGGTCTCAGTCTGGTGTTAAAGAGATCTTACCATATTCACAAGAATGTTGTTCTGTAGAATCTTAGAATCATTTTATTACTTTTATAAAAACTGGTTTCCAAACATAATTTCGTATCATGCACATGAACATTGTTTTTCAACGGTGATGCATAAACAGGTAAAAATGTTTTGCTACATATCACTACCAAACATGTCCCAAACATAATGTGAAAATCAGCAATAGATGTGGTTTTTATATTGCTAACCTCTCTTCACTGGCGTCCTGTAACCTCCAGAACAGAAACCAAGACTTTCTTTCTCACAGAGGACAATTTTAATGTCGATGTTTTATTTCACCGATTCAAAAGACTCAGCCTTCAGACTGCATGTTAAGCCAGAGATCCTAAAAGCAGAATCCAAGGCAAAGCAGACTCTTGATTGTTTCAGGAAAAAAAAGAACAAGATTTTGTCCCTTTTCATTAGAGATTCTGAGCTCAATGTTCATCTGAATTTAGCTGCAAAAATGGATTCTACAGCTTTCATTTGTTATGTTTTGGGGATAAAGCTGAAGGTCTATGTTAGCTGTACAACACATTCGAACTTCCAGTTACTTCCTGGGGTTTGCAGTACCTTCAAACACAGATGAAAAAAATATGCCAGGCAGAGACTGCACTGTCAGTTAAGTGAGAGGGGTGGTTGTGTATGTTTGTGTGTGTATTCATGGAAAACACTTAGGCTCTGCAGTAAACACTCATCTCTTATTAACTCACCACATCTCTAAAACATGAAGCTCAGGCTGCAGGGATTGTGTTCTTTACACACTCTGACTCTCTGGCTCTCTCTCTCTGTGGGCGTGCGTGTGTGTGTGTGTTCGGATGAGGGTAATATCTGCTGACTGATGGTGGTGATGACAGGAAAGGTCCTGGAGCAGCTATCAATAACTCAACTGTAAACAGAGAAAGGGAAGAGGGAGGGTAAAAAGTGTGGACTTGGGTAAATATATGGATTGATTAATTGACTGATTATTATTGTGTTACCAGTGTCAGGTTGTTGTGGAGACACGCTGCAGCTGTTGAGCCTGTAAAAAGCAACTTATGTATGATAGTTATTGCTCAACCACTATGGCTGGTGGTAATAATAATAATACCACTATTATTATTATTGTTATTATTATATTAGGCTCCCATTAAATTATTACAAATGCATTCTAGAACAGACAGGAGTTAAACCACATGAGCATGTTGAATCTGAAGAAAAGATGCCGCAGAGACCTAGAGACATCAAGCCTTAGGAAACTGAATAACAAATGTCCAAATGAACCAAAAGTCCAACAGCAAGCTGATAGGTCATTAGTCGTGGGACGATGGCGGTAGGAGTTCACCCCACATCGGGTTGCTGGTTCAATCGACTATGAGACTTTTAGTCCACTTTTCCCTGTTTATAACTTATGTTTATAAGTTGACTTTAAAGCAACTTATGGTCCCGAAAATATGGAAATCTCTTTGAAACATTTTAGTTTAGTCAAATAGAGTCAAAGTACAAGAAATCTCAATCTATTTGGACATTAATTGATTTTTTTTTTCTAAAGGTCAGAGGGTTAGAACAGATGATAGAGATTTCACCAGCTGTCCATTCCTGGGCCAACATCTACTTAGACACACACACACACACACACACACGCCCACGCACACAGACATGCCCACGAGCCCACACACTGTCGGACATTAAATCTGCCTGTTAGAGGTGAGAACATGCAAACTCCTCCCAAAGAATTCGAACCCAGAACCATCTTGATGTGAGGTAACAGAACTGTGACACTTATTTGCTTTAATCCAATCAAATTATTAGATTAATTACTGCTTTGAAATGGAATTTACTGTTCAGTTTTCCCATGTAAAATAAAATACAGTCAGAATCAGTTACTTATACAGTAAAAAGATGTTTGTCAAAAGAAAACAGCAAATTGCTTCAGATCTTTAACTGCATAAACTTACAAAGAAACAAAAACTTGAAGAGCAAAATAAACCAGTCAGTGGTGTGAGCTGAAAGGAGGGAATTACAAGACAGTTCATCCAACTACATTGGAGGACAATAACGTCTTTTCAAGTTATTTTTTCTGTGTGTAAAACTGAACTTTACAGCTTAAATCATTTGACAGTCATTTCATACAAAAAACTATGATGCATTAATGTACTAATTCCAGCTATTACTATTTAGAAAATATAAACAACTACTTTTCTGTGTTCAGTTTAAAATACACAGTGAACCACAGACACACATGCAGACTCACAGTGCACTGAGCCACATCCACAGAGTGCAGAGTGAGCTGTGTTAATGTGTGTTAACCGTATTAAAGGAGCTGTATAATGTGCTGCAGCAGCCTCCAGGAAACTTAAGCTGCTCTAAAAGACACATTATAAATTTTTGATCAAATTGAGGATATTTTCTAAACGGGGGAAACCTGACGCCATATTTTCAGCCTCTGGTTTTCTTTTTCTCTTCTTGAAGGAGCCCTTGCCAGTGTTAATGCTGCCTCTCTCTGGTTTCTGTTTGTCGCTTCCCAGTGTACGTGTCTAAAAAGTGTTGATGAGATTTGCATCGAGCGGAGAGGCACTAAAACCATCAAACCCATCACTGTTTGGTCCGGCAGGATGAGAGAGGGGAATGTAACCAAAGCTTCCAGATCTGTAATCTCCTTACTCATAAATATACCACACCCCCCCCCCACACACACACTCAAGAAATGGACATAATAACTCACACCTCAGTCTCTCTCGCATTACGTCTGTCTTTTCCTTTTTATCCTTTCTCATCCTCTTCTCCTCACCTTCACAAAGTTACTTTGGTGATCATGTATAGAAAAGTTTTTTTTTTATTTTTTATCAGTTCTCTGCTTTGATGTGAATCTTCCTCTCAGTCACTCTCAGGCAGATGTAAAAATAGCCTTTACTTCCAGCCCTGCTGTGCAAACTTCTGGAGCCAAAACTGAGTAAACATGAAAATTAGGAAACACTGGGTCTATTTTAAACTAAAATTAAATTATTATTATTATTATTATTATTATTATTATTATTATTATTATTATTATTATTATTATTCAGGCTTTGACTAGGTCCATCCCACAATGTCATTTTTTCTTTTTTTTTGGAGAAATTCAGAGGTTGACTTATTGGTTTGTTTGAATAATTATCCTGCTGCATAACCCGAATTCATTTTAGCTAAAATCCACAAACTGATGGCTGGACATTCTCTGCCTGATGTTTCTGGTAGAAGACAGAATTATGGCTCCATGAATAACAGCAAGTCACCAGATCATCACACTACCAACACCATGTTTGACTATATGTGTGAATGCTATTTTTTTCTTTTTTCTTTCAAAAAAAAAAATAAAATAAAATAAAATAAAATTGTGTCAGGTTCTATTTAAAAAATGCTTCGGAGCTTGGTGACTTTATGCCACAACTGAATTGTTTGCATTGTCACAGGTTGTAGGCAGACCCTGGGGGTCTTTGTTTGTGAAGCATGAAGCAGAATATTTTCTCTGCATTGTAAAAATAAAAGCTAACTGCTAACACTGATTAGTTTCAGAATTGTATCAATTTCTAATAATTTTGGGAGAGTGTTGAGATTGTATTACATTTTCTGCAATTCAGCTCAAATCAAACTGCACCAGCAACAATTCTAACCACTCAAAAAGTCTTTAAAAAGTCAAATGTAGAATATTTTTGTATGTTTTTTTTAACTTATAAAAGGCTTATGAGAGAAGTCATGGGATCTGTGATACTTTCCAATCCGAGGTAGTTCAGCTCTGAAGAACTTACTGAAAATGTAATTTATCTGATATACATATACTTTCATTGCGGTTATTTTTTTTGCTTTTCACGTGTTAATTGTGTTATGTTTTTATCATGCTTTGAACTGCCTTGTTGCTGAAATGTGTTAGCGTCAGTGTGTTAAAAAAAGACATCCTACAGTGGGAAATAAAGGAATATTTTTAACTCGATGCTTAGATACTATATTTAGAAGCATATTATTGTTATTGAATTGTTGAACATTTTTTTGTTTGTTTATTCTCATGGTAGTTCAATCGTATACAGGTAGTATAGTCTCTTCCATTTCTGTCTGCAGTACTGTCTTGCACCTACAAAATGTTGCCCCCCATCCCCACATTAATTAATTTAAGGCGGTAGCTAACAGTGCTGATAGATCGTTTGCTGTATCACAGCGAAAAAAAAAATAAAAAATCTAATAGAACCAATTCTAGTTTAATCAAGTTTACTCTTTCAGGTGAATCCACTAATAATCTTTAGTACTTTTCTAGGAATATTAAATTATTCTGAAACAGATCATGTCTGTAGCAGCAATTTCAGTTATGTAATACTGTTAAATGTGGTGAGTCCTTCTATTTTTGGGAAGTCTTTTTGTTTTTTTTAATCTCTCAGTTCTTTAACTTTGTTCAGTGCTTTCTTACTGCCTTGTTTAAATTGAGACTCTGATGATTTGACACTTATATTTTTACACTCTCTCCACCCATCTGTTGCATTACTTTCATCCCCTCCGTTTTCCCTTTTCTTTCTTTTATCCCTCCCACGTCTCTGTGTTTATGTTTCACTTCATATTGAGTTGTTCCTCTGCTGGTATCAGTATTGTTTGCTGCCTGCCAATCAATAAGCAGGAATAAAAACTTTACCAACCCAATCAATTACACCCACTTCATTTTCATAACTCGACTCCATCGTACTCATCGCTGCAACAACAGCTTGATAATCTAGCCTCTCCCTAGAGATATATGTACCCCCACATCCTCCTTTCTCACCCCACACACCATCCGAGTGCATTAAGACCAGAATTGTTTAAGAGGTATCAGATTCTGCATTGATGGCCGTTGCATCGAGACACTTTAAGAAGAATCTGAGGCTGGATCAGTTTACGTCTAAAACGACAAGATTGGATCAATAACAATATTTTCCTTGGAAAACAGCAGACTCTTCCCCTGCCTTCCCTCCAACACGGTTCCCCCCTGACCCTCAGCCATCTATTTCCAAAGCCAAAGCACATTCATTTTTAATGGTGTGGGGCGGGGGGCGGCGGTGGGCAGACTGCACAGTTTGCAGCGGCGGTGGATGGCTAATAGGCTGACAGCTGTGCTCTGTGCTGGGATAAAATGCTGCTCGCTTGTTGGTGGAGGTGGAGGAGGAAGAAGGGGGTTCAATATCAGTGGCTAATTGGTTCCGGGTCTGTGACACTTGATCTGGCTGATCCAATCAGAGGAGTCTGAGACAGTGTGGAGACATGAGATTGTACATTTTTACTTTGTTAGACAAAGTGACGGAAACAAATCGTAATATGATGAAATCCCAGAAATGACCACAGAGAAGTCTGTGGTTCAAAAAGTCATCACATTAGTGTTTCCACAATAGCATGACATCATCTAGATCCCCCTGAAGCTGTCATATGGTAAATGGTCTGCACTTGTATAGCATTTCATCAAGTACAGAGGACATTCACCCATCCACACACATGTTCACATGCTGACGGTGGCAAGCTACTGGATTGCAATCCTCCTGGTCCCTCTGACCACCACCTGCAGGTAAGAGGATGATGTGTCTTGCCCAATGACAGAGGTGGACAGAGCAAAAATCAAACCAGCAACCCACTGATTGTAGGTCAAACTCCTACCGCCTTTGTCACTACGGTACCAAAGATCCCCTTCTATTACAAACTTTTTATGCTCTGGTTATGACATATTGCTTTGCTGCCACATTGGGATCTCAAATTTTATTTGTTGGACCACAAACTTTAACTTCCTTTGTTGAAATCCTCTTGACCAGAACTTTAAGGACAATGCTTAACAATGACAAAGCTTTTAATTTCTCCACTCTGTAACTGTGATTATCTGGTTCAGTGTCTTCAAACCTACGAAGAATGGCAGTTGGGGTTCGGCATATCTTTTTGATATTTATGCTAACTTCTGTGATGGATCTTACTGTTAGTTTACTTCCAGACTCCTGTTCAGTTCTTGATAAAGGAGTTTAATTTCCTGGTCATGTTGTTTTGTTTAAAGCAACATAAGATATATTTGTGTGCAAGTTGTATTCGGCATTTGTCTATGTGCGTTCTGGTGATTATCTATGGTCATAAATTTCCAGTCTAAGGTATTCTGTGAGAAAATCAACTTCCACATAGATGGATTGAATTTGAATAGTGATTTTCTGGTCATACTAATTACTCAAAACATTTAACACTAGAGCCACAGTCACAAATGTGCTCTCATCCACAATATATCATATCTACTGATATGTAGATCAGTTGGGAACTTGTTGTTAAGTGTCTTAGCCCCAAGGCTGTTCCCACTGAGTCACAGTGATTATCAACTTTTGCCAAGCATCTGAAAAATTAGTCCTTCTATGGCATATACCTGCTAATTGCTCACTGATATGGTCCTATTAGGCATTATGACACTCTGACAAATTGACGGTTTTAACCCTGTGTTGTGCAACTATCAGAGACCTTCTAATATTTAGCAAGAGACGTACAACTGAAGCCAGGCCAACAAAGAGTTAGTTCTCCTGTATCCGGGTCTGTGGAGCATGCAGCGTCTAACATTCCTTAATTTACCATGGGGAATTTTCAAGATCACATCTTGGCTTTCCAGCTGTGGTCCTCTTACTACAAGTTGCACTGGACTTTCCAACCTGTTCTAAAAACACGACTTTAAAACTTGTTTTTGGTCAAGAGACTTTCTTTCATTCTTCAAAAAGCCATTATCATTGTCCAGACCAATCCATCACTAAACTCTCCTGCATGAGATAATTATTGGGAAATTTTGCCCAAGCTAACTTCCATTTTTATATATTCTAATGTCAAACTCGGCAATACTTTGAAATTCTCAAAAATTGGTTCCACAAAGATAATTTTATTACTTTATTTATGAATAGAACTATCCCTGAGAAATGTAGTAATTGATATTCTTTGCTTTAACCAGACAAAATAGAAAGGTAGTTTTATAACACAGACCCAAATTACCTAATCACAGTTTTTGGTCATGTGACGCCTCACTAACCTGGCTGGCAAAGGAATCTCTTTATCTTGGCGGCCAACAGTGGACAGTTAGAAATACAGCTGAAAAGGTGTTATTTTGTCCCTTGTATCAAGCCAGTACTATGTTTATCATTTATCTAAGGAAGAAAAATAAAGGCATCAGGGGAAAAAAAGTCCCTAATTATTTTGACTCCAACATTTTGCTTTATTTACATTCCAGACAGTGACCACATCTTTCTCAGCTCTCAGTTTGGTAGAAAATTCCTCCTCTTGCAATTCAATTCAATTCAATTCAATTCAATTCAATTCAATTCAATTCAATTCAATTCAATTCAATTCAATTCAATTCAATGTGTTTATAAGCATCAATTTACAAGAAATGTCATCTCAAGGCACTATGCAAAAAACCCCAAAAGATTATTTTGTTTCAATCATACATAGTGTTAAAACAGTTCAACAAGCTCAGTTAATCATTCAAAGTAGCTTAAAAAGTTTTTAAGGAAACTTGTTAGATTTCATTAAGTCATTTAATTGCAGCATTCACTCCTGGATGAACACATTGCCACAGCAGACAGCTGTTTGCTTTGAGTTGTTGACTTTAAAGCAATCCCCTCATACTGAGCATGCAGGTGGCAAAAAAACTTCCATTTAACAAGAAGAAACCTCCAGCAGCAGCAGAACCTGGGTCAGTACAAGTGGCCATCTGCCTGAACTGACAGGGAGATATAAGCGCTTTTAGAGCAGCTCTGAAGGACTGTCAGATTTCAGCCATTTGCAACTGGTTGTGTTCCCTGACCGCCAGGAAAACCAGAGATCCCTTGTACTCCCATATCAAGAAGAAGAACCAGAAGATGTCTGTCTCAAGCTGTTAGAGTGCTAAGCTATTGTTAATGAAATGTACTTTATTGCTTTAGTTAATCTATTTTGTGAATTTTGTCAATGAATCCAGTGAAGATCTCAAAGATACACAACAAAATTACAAAGTTCATTGAGTTCAACAATAGTCCTGTTCAAGTTTAAACCCAGTAGAATTCAGGTCAAGCTATAGTAAAGATAAATAAAACTATTTATTTAAAAGCTTAAACTAAACAATTAAAACTGCTAGGACCAAAAGTGATATTTCTTACATCTTTTTTTCACTTTCTCATGCTCAATTCCTTCTTCATCTCTTTCTGTATTTACATCTTTTTTCCTTTTTTTTACTATTATATGGACCTTTTAATCTCCATAAAAGGTCTTATTAAAAGTAATCATAGGCTGTATTATATTTCTACCTGCAGTGAAAAGTGACAGATTTGCCAATTGCTGCCATTCATTAAAAGACGTTGAGTGCTTGGGTGAGCGTGTGAGAGTGTGTGTGTCTGAGTGTGTGTGCACATAAATTTTACGTACTCAGTGTCAGCTTTTCTTTTATAAGAAATTCACATCTTCATCAGTCTTGCTTTTTCATTACTTAAAGGTATATTCAGAAAGTTGTTATTAGTTAACAGTGACACTGTTTGAAGGAAACAAACTAAATCTGGTTCTACTGAAGGTTTCTTCTTGTTGAATAAGGTCCATCTTTAACCCTGATGTCTGCTGCCTGGTGCACACTCAGGAATGGGATGAAATGAAAGGTTTGATGGATTGATGGATGTAATGTCTATGTTTTGTAATAGGTATATTTTATCTCTTGATTTGAATTAGGAATCATATGCTATCTGGAATTTACTTGAAAATGCACCTTTCTCAAAAACGGTGGGAGCTGATCATGTGGTTGAGAGAACAGATAGCTGAGCTTTTTTTCATCCAAGAGTATAAAGCTGTTTTCTCTGGACATCTATCATTTCAGTGAAGTAGGGTAGGTGCAGTATGAAGCTGTGGCATTGAAAATTAGCTATAACTAAAGAAGTGGGTTTACTTACTGAATTTTAAAAAAGTGTTAAACCTTTAAAAGTCTACATCAGAGATCAACATTCAATTAAATAATGAAAAAAAAAAACACTTCAAGAATCCCAAAGGGAAACGAAATGCTATTATTATCCAAGTATGGTTTGTGAACTCCATGTCCAGTGGAGATGTCTCCAACGTCTACCAGACTTTTTGACAATGTGTATTTTTATAATCTTCTCCGTGTTTCCTTCATCCTGCTTTCTGATTGGCTAGATGTCATATTGGACAATCTGGATTCTTGTTTGTTCTCAGAGAACACCACACACGCTGCCCAAACAAGATTCCCAATTTTAGATGGTAGCAGTTTTCCAAGCATAGCACGCCACACACAGCAGGAATGTCTCTTAAGGTCATTTTAACATCTGTCCAGATAATCGGGGCATCCTTAGAATTGTCAAAAGGAGAAAATTGGGATGAATACTGGCATAAAGATCTGTGAACTAGGCGTAAGCTGCTATTGTGCAGTGTCAAGACAGTTAACTGTCTTTTTTTAGGGGTTTAAGACCTTTTGAAAGAGAAATCATTTATATGAATCACAAAATAAGATTTCAGGAAGAGGTTTTACTGCTGTGTCTGGAATTGTTTAAAATAATAAGAGAAGCAGGTTATACTACATTTGGAACAAATTTAAAAGCTGCTTCATTGCAGGAAACAGGCACTTTCCTCTGTGGATTTTCTGTTAATCTGTCTGGCATTAGAAAATATTAATGGTGAAGATAACAAGGCCTGTAAATGGAGAAAATACAATGATAATGAAAGTAACATAATACTGTCTTGTACATGCTGATAAAACCCACTGATCTCAGACTTACATATTCTCCCAGCTTATTTTTTACAAGTTCTTCTTTTACTAAGTTACGTAAATCAGCATATGAAAGAAACATACAGCTTAATGAGGACATCGCTTGCACTGTTTTTGCTTTTACACATGTGGAGAAGTAATTGTTCCCAAAACCTCATAGCACCATCACACCACAACTGCCAGGTTTTATGTTTCATTTTCTAGAAAGCTAAACACACTTTATACTGATTTTTGTTTTTTTTGATCAATCTCACATTAAACTTTCTTTGCAAACTCATGTAAAAAAGTCCCAACTAACTTCCAAGTCATCTTACTTCTTGAACAAAAAACAAAAACAAAATCAATGTTTTTGTGAGCACAGTTTTTGTATATAATAGAGATATCAAAAATAAAAGGATAAGCAAAAGTACTTTGACAAAGCTACTTGTTTTGAGTTAATGTTAAAATCTTCCTTTGTTTTTAATTTCATAGCTTATTGCATTAAAAAGCCTTAATTTTAGGAATTGTCAGTGTCTTTACAGCTGATCACCTCAAAACACACAGGAAACACACCCCAAAGACTCAGCAGGTAGATGCGTGTGGGTGTGTGTGTGTGTGTGTGTAGGTCTGCTGTGTCCTGCCGTGTGACTGACCCGCTGATTGCCCTGCTCTGCTAATTGGCAGCTTTGTCTTTCTCTCAGCTGGCAGCCCAGCTTTGTCTCTGATTGGCTGAGAAAAGGAAGTTAACTCACAAACATTGGGATGGGGGTGAAAACAGCAGCTTCGTTTAGGAGGAAATGAGGCAATCCTTTTGTGTCCCTGAAATAAATGCGGTTTCTTTTCACCAGCTAACTGTCAGCTGCACTTCCGTCATATTAGATCACATTTTTGAAAAAAGTAAAGAAGTTTTTACAGTAAAATTGACTGAACTTGCAGCTGGTATCATTTGCCAAAAACAAGAATGAAGAAAAAACACAACGTTGGGTTGTAGTCATTTGCTAGGAATAGTTTTATTTTGGATATGGGATTGTTCAGTTAAGATGCCAATAAAGATGGGGTTAGAGGTCAAGCTTAAAGTCCTTAAAGACCTTTCTGCACTGAATAGAAAAACGTTTATCCTTCCTTGCTTTTTTTTCAGAGTAAAGGGATCTTGGTTCCACTTAATTAATGGCAAAGCTATTACTTATTGCCTGTTGTAGCTAAACCTGGAGCAGATCTCTGTTGGGGCCTCATCACAAAGGATTAGCACTGCGCTAAGTTCTCCACGGCCTCTGCAGTTCAACACAACATGGCTGAACTGCACCATATTTGGAAAACCTTGGACTCAGAGTCCGGAACAACTTTGTTATCATCAGTGTCGAACCGGTTCACCCTTAAAGCTGCAGCAGGTCACTTTTATGAGAAAAAACGTTTAAAAAATATATATATTTCTTAAAACTGTCACAGTATAATATGAGACAGATAATCTGTGAAGAAAAAACAAAGCTCCTCTGCCTCCTGCCTTTGGTCCTACTGCTAGCTGCTGAACTACACTCAATCAGAAACAACCAATCAGAGCCAGGAGGATTTTCTTAGTGCTGTCAATCTGACTCATGTATGCACTGCTCACACCCTCTTCCTTACTCTCTGCTAGGCTGCAGCTGCTTTCTTCCCCACAACAGAAGCTGCCATGACTGCTCGGCATGGCCACTAATGATGACAGATAAACAACTTTCCTGTAAAAGTGACTTGTTTCTCTGCCATTAGAATGTTGGGTAGACAAGTGTAATTGACAGTGCTAACACCCTCCCCCTGTCTCTGATTGGCTGTTGTAGAGACTGTCTGCTGGACAATTGGCAAGTCAGTGCTTCCTGATTACATAATTATGTGTCAATCTGTTATTCATACTTGCCACCTAGCTTTACTTCTAACCACCCAGCTCTGCTCTCTTTGAAACTCTCCTCTGTACCAAATTGTTGAAAGCTCCTACCTGAAGATGTCTTGTGATTCTTCCTGGCCCTTCTTTAATCCCCTCGTTGAGACCCTGTTTCTGTTCACTGGATTGTCTCGTTCTGCTTTACCGTTGTCAGACTTCTACCAAGCTTCTGATCTTTTTCTGCACTCTGACCACAGAACCTTAATGGAACCCCTGCCTAAACCTGTGGATTTGTTACCAATGGATTTTCTGACTTTTTTGTACCAAACTTGGCTTTTCCTGGACTTTGATTCCTCATTACATGTTGTGACATCACCTCTCTCGTCCTCTGCTTCCTGGTTTCTCCAACTGAAAAGCCTGAGGAAGAGCTAGTTTCTTGTCACCTCACAAGAAACTAGCTCTCCACTCAGATCAAAGTCTTGTTACCAGTCCTCAAAAGGTTTGTGGCTGTCGGTTTGAGTCTCTGCTAAATTTCAGACTCTAGTCTGGAATTCAGGTTTATAATACATTTTTTAAAACTTATGCCATCTGGCTGACTTTGTGGATCTGTTGTCTGGTTGGTTACACATTCGATGTGTTTTCAATACATACATTTTGGTTTTAATTTTTGATTTAAATACATTTAAAAATATACTGTATCACTCTTTGATAATTATCTAATTTGTTAACCTTCAGATAAGCAAGAAGAGGAGCAGGCATCTAAAGAGTGAGTCAGAAAAATAGTTGTGTGTGAGCACCTTGGAAGGTGAGATGTAAGATTCTCTAATCAATAGGAAATCCAACAACTGCAGCAAGACAAGCAAGGGCTTGAGGTGTTGATGTCTTGTAGTCGGGACGCGGCAACTGTTTTAGGACAGTGGAAAGAACCCGGCAGATACCAGAGTACAGTACACACTCCAGAGTACAGTACACACTCCTAACAGGTCTCACCTCAGCATCAGCTGAGAATCTATAAAAGAAGTGTACAGGTCATAATAGCATTTCTATTTCAAGATTACAGCAGGTGCACATCATCTTTTATTATTTAGTTTGCTTTAATAGTGCTGTTAATTATTTGATAGACTGGAAGGATTGAAAGAAGAACTAGTGATAGGAGAAAACCTGGAAGAAGTTCAACTTTGACCCTGGACAGATTTGTTAATATTTGTAGAACCTGAGTGAATGGAAAGTGTGCAATATTTGTTTATTGTATTATAACATTTAAGCAACAAGGTACACCATGAAAACATAATACAGTGAGCAGTTATGTATTAAGCAATAAACATCACATTTTGTCAAATCATCAAATATGCATCAAATAAACACAATTTTAAATTTGTAGTTGTTTTCAAAAATAAATAGTAAAACAAAAATCAAAAGTTTTGTTTTATAGAAATATAATTTCAGTGAATCACAAGAAGTATCATTAGTTTTGTTTTGGACTAAACTATTTATTGATAGTGTAAAGATGAAGCCTACAGTTATAGGACAACAGGTTCAGCTTGGTTTGTGAACGGCTGAGAGGTTTTGTTGTTTGAAATGTGAGCAAAAGAAAAAGAAATCAATGACATGTCCATGGAACTACCAAGCCAAAGTCTCAGATATTATGAATACGACTATTAATAAAACTGCCAATTTCTACAAAGTTCTTTGGAGTACCCCTCCCCCACTCAGCTCCTCCAGACCAACAGCAGCAGCAATTAAAAAACACCAGGTGGCACTGTGAGTCTGCTGCCCTCATCATATCGACTACGTCTCAGTCCAGTGCTGTGATGATGTGATGACGTGCTGATGGTGTCGGAAAGAGCAGGAGCTTCTTAAAGAGACAGGGTCCAATTTCAAGGCATCAAATTGCAAAGTTAAAGTCATGTTTGATACCTACAGTATTTTTATAACAAATGAAGGTAACATGAGCCACTTCTCCACTAGAGCGCGCTAACTGGTTCTGCCTCAGTCCATTAGTAGATCCTGAGTGGCTGTTCTGTGCTTTTCATATTCTCTTCAGAGGAAAGTCCTAGCCGCTCCAAGCCGTGCACGGAAGCAATTGAATAGACAGACAGACTTCTTGATGCTGAAGATGACACACAAACTGGATCCTTCTAATGAAAAGCTAGAAATGCTTCAGTCCATCAAGCTAAGGGATGTCTGAAGCCAAACAGCAGAGCTCTTAATTTACCTTTTTGTGGATTTTCAATTCCTCATATGGTCAGGAGAAATGTATCATGACCAAAAGAACAAGATCCTGAAGTGAGGAGGATTTGTATTTGTACCCCTACTATCCTTTTCTGATGAATCCTATTTAGTGTGGTTAATTTAAATGAATTCTGTGTAACTGTTCCAAGCTGTGCAGACTTATTTGACCACTTAAAGTTCTACTATCTCTCTGTCTAATATTTTCTCTTATTCCGTTCTGCTCACTTTTCTCCCCCAGTCAAGTTATCAGCTGAGAGTACTGACTGTCGCTGCACAGCCTCCTGCTGGCTCATTATTTGTTTTCTCCACAGTGCAGCTCCACCTGTAGCCTTTTGGCATGTCTGCCTGTGTGCGTCTTTGGGGAGTTAAATTCACAGCTCCACGGGTGTCTTGCTGCTTTTTGTGGCTGCAGACAAAGCTCTATCCTGCTGCTCCTATCTGGATCTTCAGAGGACAACGAAGTGAGGCAGTGACCCCCAAAACCAACCTGTCAAGTGCTGACAGGCCTTCCTTTCAAATCACAGACAAACACTGGCTTGATAAGAGTCCAAATACCAAGACCCTCATCATCACCTTCATCTGGGAATCATGGAGTAAAAGAGGCACTTCAGGAGTTGTAGGTTTTTAGGAACTACAGGTAAACTTAAATTTGGTTGAAAACATAAAAAAATGATTTAGTTTGGTAGCAATGTGCATTCAGGATTGTTCTGTTTCTTAAGTTTGGTATTTATTTGTTTTTAATTTGACATGTTTTGGTTTACAAAGCCAAGTTTAACATTCTGTGCTTCTTTGACACTGTCATTTTGTTAAACTGACTACAGGACAGACAGTTTTAAAATGTAATAAAAACAATTGACGTGAGTAAAGAAGAGTTTGTGTGGAGGAATTTCCCACAACATTGAAATTCAGACCTTAATCCTCTTACAGTATGTTTTCGGCTCTGACATGTTAACCAGGCAGAGCAACACTAATCCACCTTCTAAAGCGGCATGGCAGCAGGACAAACAGTCTGACTCCTGGGGGCTGGATGAGAGGAGAAAGGTTCAGTGTGCAGTTCCAACGTGACTGTTTTTGAATCAGAAAACTTAAACCACAATATTGCAAATCTGAAAGAACCAAAGCATGACTAAGAACTACAGCTGTAATAACCTATAAAAATACAAAACATTAAAACACTAACTCACAAGACGGTATCATTTCAAATAAAGACCACACACAAGAAATTAACTATTTAAAACTCAGTTTGTTTCAGGCATGGTTTTGTCTTCTGTGAAATATATGTGCAAGTTAGTTTATACTGGCAGGTTTATGCTTTTATTTGTGTAGCACATTTCAGCAACAAGACAGTTTAAAGTGCTTTACATGATGGAAATGTAAAGGAGTCCATTGTAATGGCATAATACTGGAAAGCAGAGAACAATTAGACATTGTGATATAGAACTGTGTATCATCTGCATTAGTAGGTAACATTTGGAGGTTCCTTTCTTCACACTCGCTCTCTGCTTGTGAGAAATAGGACATTTATATATTATACTAATTTTTTTAATACCTGTACGAAAATCTTAAAGTACATTTTTCATTACCAATAGAAATGTATACTACAGGGGGAACTCCACATGTTCAACCATACGGCATACATAGGGAAGCTTTGTATTTTCCAGGCAAATAGTGTCATTTTATAGCACAATGAAGTAACTGGTACCTTTAGTTGTTATAAAAATGTTGAAACAAACATGACTTAAAAGAAATTTGACTTTGCAAATTATTGCCTTGAATTTGGGCCTTTATCTCTTTAAGAAACTCCTGCTTTTTTCAATGCTCCACCTGCAGGACGCCATTGCTACTTTCCTCAAGTCGTTTAACAAAGGTTCCTCAGGAGTGCTGGAGTCTGGAGGAGCTGAGGGGTCTGTGAGGTGGAAGCTCAGTGGGAGACGGCAGCTCTGAGGAGGAGCTTTGTGGAAATAGGTGGTTCAAACATACATAAAAGAATCAAAGCAACACTCCAGGTATGTCTTTGAAGAGGGATTAATATTATAACATGATGTAAAGCTAAATATTATTATCTCCTCACCACTGACTATTACCTTCATACTCTTTTTGAAAAATGTTCAGAAAGAGGGCTTTCAGTTTCCAGTTTCCTCTTTTCTTCAGTAACCCATCTGTACCATTCAAATAGGATCTTACATATTGTCCCTTTTCATCTTTTATCTTTTATCAGGTTTTTCTTTTAAAGAGAAACCTGGACATCTATGTTTTATTTAATTTCCTTCTTATTTTTCATCTGCCATTCTTATGCATGTTTCTATGCATGTAGTATTATGTACTACATAAAAATTCATTTGAAGTAGCAATAAATTATAACACAGCACAGAAACAAAACAAATCTGCAAGTTCTGTGCTCTTCACCCTCCAGAATGTGACTGCTGGCTTTGCCCCGGTGGGTTATGGGACTCCGATGTCTTGCTTACAGCAGTGTGTAGGGGTCAACACCCGTTCACAGTGTAGTCCTGCATGTGTTCCTCAGTTAGGATATGTATTCTCCAAGGTGTCACCTTAAGTCTATACTTTCCTTACTATCTTAATATCTACTATAAATAAAATAAAAATAAATGTCTTGCCACTGCCACTGCTATGAGAATGCCCAGAGCTACTTGTCAGTAAAACCAAATAGTAACCATTGTCTAATGGAATGCACATCAATCACTGACATAACCTCTACACTTTGATATCTCAGCTATGCTTGATAATCAGCATTTTCTCAAAGATCCTAAGACCTGATGCAGGTGGTCCAGATGTAGGTGAAAGATTCTAAAAGAAACCCTGATTGCTTAGTGTTTACCACTGAGCTTACTGAAAATGGCAGACTGTCACTTTTTTCAGTTTCTGTTTAACTAGCCTCAGTTGATAAAGACTCAAGCTTCTAATTGCGCCTACCTAAAAGGCTAATGTCGACTTGCATGTTTCAAGCAGACTGCTAGCAGGAGAGCTCTGTGTGCAGGATTGATGGGGAACTCTGACCTGACAAGAAGCAGCGCTCCAAGACACACTCATCCATAAAGCTCCGGTATCAGCCAACACACATCTACATTCAGCCTGAAAGTGAATACTACAGGTTCCTCTCATCTTTCCTCCAGTCCCAACATGTCAATCGGCACACTGCAATTAACCACCCTCCCACCAACCTTGCTCAACTTTATGCCATTACAAATAGAGTTATAAGACTTTAACAACATATTCACACCATGACCTGACCAATCAGTCAGATCAGAACCACAGACAGAAGAGAAACTTTATTACTTTATGCATTTTTCCTGTTGAGCCAACTCATACCACTTAATAATTTATTTATCTCGTCCCTGCTGCAACAACTAAAACAAAATTAGACACAAAGAACAAAAGCATATTTTTATATTGATCATTCCTGTAATTTTATTGGACGATTCTTGTCCAGAATATGTATTTATCAAAGTGTACTTTGACAAAACACGATTACTGGACTTCAGCCATGAACAGTTTGGTCCGGCAGTATTAACACTTCTGGGCAGAACAGGTTTGGAGAGCATCATTAGGCCCTTCGCCGGAGCATGGGCTGTTGACAAGACGCTCTTTGTTGCAATGTTGAATTTAACAGCAGATTTTAAGGTAAAAAGGATCATATTGTTTTAGCTGGAATTTAGGTGATATTTTAGTTTTAGTCTAAATTCCAGCCTCGGTTAAACCACTGCTGTTCTTTCACACCTCACATATTTCCTCTGCCGTCTCAGTCAAAAACAAAATAGTTTTTAACCAAATCAGGAGATGTTGGTGCTGTCTTTTCATCTTCTTCTTGCCTGTCTGTCTTTAGGCGTAGAGGCTGCAGGAGTGACTGAACAGGGCTGCAGTGCCAGATGGCGTCCTAAAGGCCGATGTCGATTCAACCTTAGTTTGACCCCAGAGAAGGTTCCTCGTTCTGATACCAGAGAAAGCTCACCCATCAGTCTTCAGTGACTTTAAATTTGTTGTCCTGATATCCTAAATCATAAAAGTCCTGGAGAAACTTCTGTTGACTCAGCTCAATAAGTCAACAATAGCATATCAGGACCCCCTGTAGCTTACTGCTGTTTCCTGTTTCAGAAGAGTTGCTGTCATCTGGACAGAGCAGTCTGCTCTGTAGGGATTGTGTTCTTTCACTCTTCAAATACATTCAACACAATTCAGTGTGATTTGCTTTGTCAGAAAGTCCAAGACACAAAATCCAAGACACACAGGTAGTCACCTGGATCAATGACTACCTGACAAACAGAGATAAAAGGTTTGTGTCTAACCAGGTGGTCAGCAGCACAGGAGTACCACAGGGGACTGTACTCTCACCGTTTCTTTTCACTCTGTCACTGGATGTCTTAGGTGCAAAGTTTCTGACTCTGCAGTCGTTGGTTGTAATAGAGATGGATGAGAAGTTGAGTAGAAGAAAGGTAGTGGAGCACTTTGTGACATGATGCGAAAACAACTTTATCTTGAAAGTTAAATTAAACAAAGGAGATAATTATAGATTTCAGGAGAAACAGGAACCTATGAACCACTATTTTCATTATGAGATAAGAAATGGAAGTGGTGGAGGAATATGTATACCTTAGAAAACTGACTGATTATGAGAAGGAATAGACTGTAACCCTTGAAGAGACTCAGGCCCTTTAGTGTTTGCAGCAAGATGAATGCTTATGAAACCAAATGTTCTGAGATGTAGCTGTCTGAAATAAAGGTCAGCAGGAGGTAAATAACTTTTCATAAATGACAACAAAACTAGTGGTGTGTCTTTGTGTTGCTCTCTGATGGAGTAGTTACCTGTTCAGGGAAGAGATCACTGGACTGATATAGTTCTTATAGATATTGAAAAAAAATATGTAGATTTAGTTCTAAAAAAGTATAGATCTAGTTCTATACTTTGTGCTCTGAATAACATTATGCGATGTTATTTATTTTATATTATATTTAGCAATCCTAATGGCAATTTCTGAACCATTTGTTTTATTTCAGTTTATTTTTAAAATGTTTGACCAAGGAAGACAATTTTTTAGTATCAGTTTCTTTCTTATTTATGTTATATTGGCTCTACTAGTCCTAATTACACTGACTGAACAAATGAAAGTTGTATTTCCATGTTTGACTAAGCTAGTGAAGCTGTTAGTGGGTTTCGGTGTGCTCTACTGGTGCAGAGTTAGCAAATTAATTTGTAACTCAGTACATTTATGTCTGCATTTAAAACAAAATCACACTTGTTTTAAATGCAGACATTTAAAGTCAATTCAGCTGTTTTTCTCTATGTTGTCGGTATCAGCTGGTACTAAACCTAAGAAATCGGTATCAGAAGTGGAAAAAGTAGTTTATCCTGAACGTTACCACTTACTGTGTTGGACATTGTGAGTGATAGACACCAGCCCTCCTATGACACTGTAACTATAAAACCATGTAGAAAATAGACACCAATACTGAAATAATTTGGGACAAAATATTAAATCGAAATATTTCCAGGCGGTGATGAACATTGACTCGACCACCTTGAACCAGTTCCTCCCATCTCTCCATGGAAGTAAAATAAAGCAACAAACCAACCAGATTAGACATGTCTTCACAGCCTAGAACCTGAGCTCTAGAAGTGTTGAGCTGCTGTTGAGTCTTCAGTTTTTGACAACATCCAGAGGGTCTCTTATAATCAATCATCAACCGTACTCCCTCCCTCCTACCGTACACACACACCCACACACACCCATAAATGCAACAAACACACACTTGCTGCCTATCCATCAGTGTTTCTCATCTCGTGGGACACATCTGAGGTAATGGAGAACGAGAAGAAATTAACAGGCTTGCTTGTTCAGCAGGCTGGGTGTGATCACATACTGACATATATGCACACACACGTGAGTTACCAGTGGAACAATCAAAGGCAATTAAATTAAATACAGCTGCAGATTAACCTTAAGTACATACCCAGAAAACCATGCACAGGAATTACAGTAAATACATCAAAATCATGGATTAATGAGTTGTTCACAAATAAGACATGGAATCGAAAAACATTTGAATTTTACTGTATCAAATGTTTTACTTTGCAGACGATTTAGTTGTGTAGATTAGTTTGTAAATTAGATTAATAATCTTATTCCTGTTTCTTTACTTACTTCACAGCAGTGCGTTATGGACTCAACACAAATGAAGCGCCAAACAAAAGCACATTTTTTGGCGAAGTTTTTGGCAACAGTAGAATTTTTTGAAAAATCAAAAATATTTTCCAATTTTGTGCTGCATTGCTGGCCTGCATGTACACATCTGCTTGTACAATCACAAAGTTTCACATGTATAAATTACACCAGTCACCTCATCACATCACTTCCATAGGAAATGAATAGAGAGGAAAATTTTTAAATTAATACTTAAAACAAAATGGCTTCCATTAAATCTAGCTGAATATAAAAAAATGAAAAACTGAGAATATTCAGAGATGTCTGGTTGGAGACAATAAAACATTCTTTGAAAATGTGTATCCAGTGAAGGTTTTTATGGGCTATTCAGGCAGTTGCCCAGGGTGGCATCAGAAAGGGACGGGGCATCCAAGAACTAAAAAATAAACCTTATTTGTCATTTATATGCATGTGTAGTGGAGTGAGTTTCTCTTAGTTGCTGTTGAGTACTGGGGGACATCACTAACAGCTTTCTGCTATAAAAAACAACAACAACAAAATCAGATTATAGCTTGCATTTTAATTAGCTGCAGAGTGGCAGAAGGTGGGACTTGTCCAGAGTACTATTCCTGCAAAAAACTACAACTGTCTGCAAAGTGAGGCATAGTGATTAATTTTGATTAGTGATTGTGATTAATCTGATGAATTTTTAAAAAGAAATTGTATATAATGTATATACTGTATATATGACATCTAAACTTCATACAGACATTACAGACATTATATTTGCCTGAATCGTTGTATGAACACAGAGCTATTAGTGGTAAAACTTGTACAGTGGCTCCACAGCGTTGACCTTTGATCTTGTTGGTGTTCATGAACATGAAGTCAAACTTAAGTGAATTTAAGAGCAGGGCTGGGAATTGATGGAATAAAATGGCCCTCATCAATATTGATGCTGTTCTGGTAATTAGACTTCACATCTCAGACTCACAGAGACACACTGAGGGCACTGTGATTGGACAGCAGCCACGATCACTGTGTGTGTTAGGACAGGCTGAGGGAAATAAGCATTGGACAACAGCCACTGTGTGTATGAAGCAGTGTGTGCACAAATTTGAATGTGTTTGTATGCAAAAAACCTTGACATACTGCAGTTAATAGAGAGGTTTCTATGTGTTGAAGCAAATCACAACATGCTTGTGTGTTGTATATGTGTGTGTCCATCGATGAATGAATCCAGTCAAGTCCATCTGTTTGGCAGCAGAGAAGAATGTGAGGCCATCTGTGCTCTCACTGTGTGTATCTTTGTGTGTGTTGGTGGGTGTGTATGTGCCAGCCCCGAGGTGCAGTGTGTACGAGGCTGAGGTGATAAGAGCATACATAGTTACACACATGCACACACTGTGATCCCAGCTTGTCCTGCAGAGAAGTGAGATCTCTTGTCTCCGTGTCGTTTCACACAGAGATGTAGTTAATGGTGTGTTTTTGTAGTTTGTGTTTGACAGTGTTTGCCTTATAAAATACAACATGGTTAAAATATTTGGTAACAGTCTTAATTTGGTGACAAAACAAAACTAAAACTCTATAAAAAAATAATCTCTTAAAGACTGTCTTTTGATCTTGGGAATATGTAAGTATAAACAGTAACACTAAATGGCCTGAGGTTAGAACTCAAAGCGCGTTTACACTCAGTCACCCAATAGGTCACCACACACATCTGGGTTATATGCATCAATATGGTGGGGAAGGAGACCGGAATCAAACCTACAACTTTCTGATTGCAAGACCCTTTCCTCCAAGCCCTAGTAAGATTAAGTGTTTTTTTTTTTTTTTTTTTTTGCTGTTTGTTTTAGTCATGGTCAGTTTGGCTTCAAACCTTTACCTCATAGATGAATAAAGATTCTGCTATGAGATTCTGTGGTTTGTTTGCAGTTCCTTTGAACATCGTTCATTTTGACCTTGTGATGACCTCACATATGCTCTAAAACCCTACTGTGGTTGTGTCTTAAACTGTCTAAGATAGGAACAAATATTGTCATTAAAGTACTGAGATTTTATATTGATTTCATGTTGATTTAAGGTATTTATTTTTGATAGACAAACAGACAAAATCAAAGTTATTGTGTAGAAGGAGGCTTTACTCAGAGTTTGGTACATTGACTAGAAGAGTAAAGATGAATGAGAGGTGAAAAAAGCAGGTGGATATAAAGAAAAAGTAGAGCTGGAGAGAAAAGAAAATAAAGAAGACAAATGGATTTTCAGATTAGCAAAGTTCAGCTGAGGTTTCAATGCACATGCACACACACACGCCAACACACATCTTTATTGATACGGGATAATCTATGGTTACAGATCAAGATTAACATGATTAAGACACTAAGTCTTTGTCAGAAGACTGAAACACCTCGATCGCTGAAGGACCTCAGAATATCCAACACTTAACCTGGTCCCCACACCGATACATAGACACCCCCCCACACACACACCCACGCACACACACACACACACACAGCTGGCAGCTGAGGAATGGTTCCAAGTTCTCTGGAGTTTATTTAGTTAGTGATTCGAGCTGAAGGAAGGTTTGGGGAAGCATCCACATGATATGCAGTTGTGTGTGTGAGAAATCTGAAATGTGTCTTGAAAAATAAACACACTCAGAGATGTTAACATACACACATGAACAGCCCCCTCCTGGCCGTGGAATAGAATAAAATTAAATAGAGTTTACTATCATTTAGTGGTGGACAAAATTAGATGGGCATTGGTACAGGTAACGAAAAACAAATATTAAACAAAATATTTAAAAAATATCCATATAATGTTAAAGTAACAAAAATAATGAAACATCTGTAAAAGGTAAATGAATAACAATTGCATAGTGATTTTCTAGTCTTGCAAAGTACTACAGGTATCATTTATTTAAAAGGCTTCCTGTCTGGCTATACATTTTGTTTGCCAGTGAATATTTTAGAGTTTATAATATGTTAATATAGTTAATCATGACCCTCAAGGCCAACTGTCCTTCGTGATTAAGGGAATGATGACTTTCGAAGAAAGTTTATTAACTAGTCTGTTTATTAACTATGAAATGTATGGTAGAAAAACCGTCATTTTTCTATGTCAAGTAAAAGAACACATTTGTCCCTTATTGCATAGTCTGGGTCGACCTTGAGAGTTTTACTGGGTTAAAAAGCCAAAAACAGCTTCAATATACTTTTAGAAATTGAAACTGGATGAACTTTTTTTGAACTTAATATAAATTTATGATTTTTCACACAGAAAATCATCAAAACATATGCAGTTATATCGTTGCACTTGCACTGATATTTTAAAATGTTCTCCTTAATAAATTGCTGAGAGACCAATTTCTTTGTTGTTCTAAAGACAAAAAGAGAATCCATACTGTTAAATATTGGATTTGTTAAAATTTCTTTTATTTTCTCTCTTGTCTTGTCCAGAACAAAACAAACTACTTTTTACAAGTTTCTTTGTCAAAAATGATTTTTCAAGATAAAGACGCAACAAGTCAATAACTATATTTTTATTAAAAAAATTAAAATAAACAGCATAATTAGTCATTATAGATACATCAATAGAACTAAAATTAAGAGCATTACTTTTTATAAACCGGGAAGTCAATTGCTGCAGAAAATCCACCAATTTGAAATTATAAAAGTTTATAATTTTTATATATTATGTGGAATCAGACATTTATTCTTTTAAATGTCCTACATTATCCTATTCATTATCCTTTGACCTCTCCTAAAAAAAAACAAACAGAAAAATAAGTTGACTGCTGCATTACCTTGGTGTCTTAAAAAACAGAAGTGAAAAAAGTGTTGAATTTTAAAAACCAAAATGTAAATTTCAGCAATTCAATTCAATAAAGTCATAAAACATATTTTCTTTTTATTCCAACTACATGGGAACCAAAGCTGTGGATGTTGTAAAAACACAACATTTCCAAAGAACAAAGATCAGTGCAATGCTTTGGCACACATCTCAGGTGAGGGGAAGTGTGTGGTGTCATGGTGGAGTGTGTTCCATATATGGAGGCTATCAGTTGTCAACACAGCCGCCTGGGGCCTGCTGCTGTCCTTCAGACTACAGATGTATGTCTTTCCTCCTTCTCTGTCTGCCTATTTTCAGGTTGAATACTGTCAGTAAAGCCCACTTTGTTTCCACCCTTTGTTTATTCCTTAATATTTACTATAACTTTAACAACAGGTATTCATCCTCGTTAATAAAATATGATAAATTAGACCTGCCTGTTAAATGTTTCTGAGTCCTTCCTTACTTATAAACTGATACAAGGCTAACATTATGTCTTTGTGACTTCATGCCTGTTTTAGCCAAACCTTTTGGTCCAATATATGTGCTAGCTATTGCTAACTTTTTGTCAGTAGCTTATATATTCATCCATGGAAAAACTGGTTCTGTTCTTTTTTCTGTCATTTTCTGACTTCACTATTCTCACACATTGTGGAAGAATTTTCAGTCAATCAATCAATCAAATTGTATTTGTGCTTTTCAGCAACAATGCATTTCAAAGTGCTTTGCATCATAAAAACACAAAAATACAAAGTCATAGAAACACAGTCAACAGTTGAGGCATTACATTTTGTCAAGTGTCATCGTTACACATCAGATTTTTATTAATGTTTCATGATTACGTTTCATAGCAACTCCACACAGGTGGGTTTATCATCTAAGGAACTCAGTGTTTCAGCTGTTTTGCAGTTTTCTGTAAGTGTGTTCCAGATTAGTAGTGCATAGAAGCTGAATGCTGCTTCTCCATATTTGGTTCTGGTTCAGGTGCAGAGCAGAACCAGAACCAGAAGACCTGAGAGGTTCTGGAAGGTTGATACAACAACAGCAGATCTCTAATGTATTTTGGCTGATTCTTCTTTCCATCATTGCCAGAAACAATTAATATTTATCAACATTGGATTTCTTTCTGTCTTTAGGTCCCACTACAATGCTTCAGTCATGTTGAGTAGACTTTGACTAGGCAATTACAACAATGCAATTCTTGTTTTTCTGCTTTGGTTGTATATGTGATGATGTCCTTGGGATCATTCTGGGGTTTTCCTAAACTAGTGTTTCCTAACCCTGATCCTAAAGGCTCACTGTCCAGCGTGTTTTAGGTGTTTCCTTGCTTTGGTCCAGGTGATTTCAATTGACAGGTGTTTGCTCAACTACGATCATCTAAATCAGTCCTATTAAAGCAGGACGTCAAAAACATGCTGGGCACTGTAGCTTGAGGACCAGGGTTGGGAAACATGCTCCTAAATAAATATTAACAATATTTGTTTCCATTCATTCATTTTCAATCCCTGTTCAATGTGACTGAAGGTTGTATACATAAAACAAGTTATGTAAACAACAAGGATGTTTTTTTCGTTTCCAGACCTTGTCAATGCAGAAAACAAAGATCCTTCCAATTCCTGGTTTTGTGGGAATGTGAACTAACTAAATGTATATCTTCTATACTGTGCAGAGCTGCTTGGAGCTGAGACAGATGGACAGACATAACCTTATCCTATCCATCTGCAGTTGTCTTCTATGTTTCATCTGATCATATATTCATCACAGTATATATAGACACATATAGATAGATGCAGACTGAGTGCCAGCAGTACTGAGGCCTCCTCCTTTTCCAGACCTCCATCTGTCTCTTCCACCCCCTGCCATGTTTGATTGACAGCCAGTCTTAGGTGGAAATAAGGAGTGATACGAGGGAGGCAGTCAAAAAGAACATAATTGAACTACACCAAAAAAACAAACAAACTGCAATACAGTATTTTTATTTTCTGTCATTTGCATTTTTGTTGGTTTGGAAGATTTATTATAAAAACAGCTGGCGGTGAACTGACCCCAAAACCTTTCTGGAGTCGTGTCAAAACACTGATCATGGAGCATTCAACACACTTAGTGTGATTTACTAATCTATAGAAAATACATGACAAATCACTTTTGTAGTTTACATAACTAAAAATATTATACTTGTATTAATGCATCATTATGTCCCATAACTGGAAGATGACACTATAGAAATTAGGAAGGGCTGCTGTGATTTTACCTGGTTAACAGAACTCTGCAGGCAGTAGTTTGTTTTCTGATGGGAATCTTTGATTTATTGATGCTCACTAACTTAAACATAGATGTCAAACTCTACCATAAAACCTTAGAAGAAATTATAAACCAATGAAGCTCTTCCTCCTACTGCCTTGATATCCTACCAGCAGCTTTTCTTAAAGTTCTGCCTGTTATTGTGTCTGACTTGATTCAAAATGTAATCAAGTGTTTCTCCCAAGACTTTATAAACAGCAGTTATCAACCCACTGCTGAAAAAGAATAAACTGGACAAAACACTGCTGCAGAATTACAGGCCTTCCAACCTTCCATTCATCAGCAAAATTATAAACAAGTTGTTTCATCAGCTAAATAGCTTTGATATCTTTCTGTCTGGTTTCTGTGATCGCCACACTTTGACTGGCCTAGTCAAAGTGTTCAATGGCAGCTCCATAAATAAAGACTGTGGAAGAACCACAGTGGTTCTTAGGATGTCAAGGTCACACAGTTGACCTTGACATGTTGTTGTAGTGACTGGAAAGTTGAGTTGGACTTTCTGGTATATTAATTGACTGGTTTGGGTTTTATCTAAAGAACAGGGCCGTCTTCGTCTTAATAGGTAACTTCTAATCAGATCCATCTGAAGTCCCATGTGGTACGCCACATGGGATGGAACCCCATGGTTCCATCTTGGAGCCCCTCTTACTTACTATCTACACGCTCCTGCTAGCTGAGGTTATAACAAGTAACAAATTCATTGTTAGTTAGAATAACTATGCAGATGGTACACAATTCTACATAGTGATGTCACCAGGTGACTCTGAACCAATCCAAGCACTGAACAGATGCTTAGAACCAATCAGTGTGAGGATGTGTCACAACCTTCTCCAGTAGAGGAGAAAGAAAAAATATTATCTTTGGACCTAATGAGGAACGGTCTAGAGTCAGAACACATCTTCTGTTATTATAGCTAGAATAAGTCAGGAATCTGGGAGTAGTGATCAACTTTGACCTTAACCTTCAGAGCCACATGAAGACAATTACAAAGTCGGCCTTTTATCACTTGAAGAACATTTGCAGTCTGGAGGACTAATGTCTCAGAAAGATCTAGAGAAACTCACCATGTATTTATCTTCAGTTGCATTGATTACTGCCAGTGTCTTCACAGATCTGTCAAAAAAATATCAATCCACCAGCTGCAGCTGATTCAGTACACTGCTGCTCGGGTTCTCACTAAAACTAGAGCACATCCCCACTTTGTAAAGTCCTTCCACTTAGAGAACAGACTTTAAAATCCTGTTGTTTATAAATTGCTGAACGGCTTAAAGACCTACTGTTGTTGTATCAACCTTCAAGATCCTCTCAGGTCTTCTGGTTCTGGTCTATTTTGCATACCATGAACCAGAACCAAACATGGAGAAGCAGCAGATTTATGCAATCTTCCCAAAAACTGCGAACAGTTGGAACACTGAGTTCCTTTAAATCAATCCTGAAAGCACATTTGTTAAGAGTCGTCTTTGATCACAGATGAATTGTAGATTGAATTGCAGCTTTTTCACTACTATGCTGTTGTAATGGACGTTTCTTTTTATGTTACTTTTGTGTGTTATGGTTTTGTAAATATAAAGCCCTTTGAATCGCCTTATTGTTAAAATGTGCTATGAGTGTGTTTCCAACTCCCCCCTTCTGCTGCATGAAGTGTCCTTGACCAAGACACTTCCACCCAAAATACATGTTGATGACCAACATGTGTGATGTGAGTTTCTGTGGATTAGTGAGGATTCTAGTACAAAAATGGTTTGAGTGGTCAGTAAGGCCAAAAAGGCACACTGTAAGTGCAGTCCATTTACTGTTTTATATTTATCAGTCAAAATCAGTATCAACCAACATTAGACTTATTAACATTTGTTATTGTTGTTTCATGTTTCACATTATCGATGTGTAAAATGAAACGACCAAATGGCGCAGACTGGTACTGTTCTGTGTCCTCTTCCTGTCAGAGTGTTTGGTCAGCCTGAAACCGTCAAGATTTACAGAAACACAAATTTCAGCCTCTCTCTCTCTTTTCCATTTTCTCTCTCTCTCTTTATTTCTCGCTCACTCTCTCTCTCTCTCTCTCCTGATTTGAAACAACTAAATGTGTTGGAAAGCTATCCAGTTAGAACTGAACTCCTCATTTGGCATATCCTTACATTGGTCTAATAGGAAGTCACCTTGACATTTTTAGAGTTTGCAAGAAAGAAAGGAAAAAAAGGAAGAAAAGAAAACAGAAAAACAGAAGGTATGCTTTTTAAAATGACCAAATGATGATAAGTATGAAAAACAAGGTACTGGATGTTGGCTTCATAGTCAGAGAACAACATTGACCAACCAGGATATTAAGTCTAAAATGGTATAGTCATAAGCATCTATACCATTCACTTCCTTAAAGGGATACTTTTTTATTTTTTGTGTGTTTCTGGTCTTATAGACACACAATGTCAAAAATAATGTTTAAAGAACTTACCCCAGCTGTGGGTAAAGTTTGCTAATGTTTGCCTGCATACACTCCTGGTTTTTATGGAGGGATACTATTCCTTTTAGAAACTGTCGTTGCTTTTGCTTCAGTACATTTCTAAGTACTGAAATGGTGATCCCATTCATTCTGACTGCAGCTTTTTCCATGAATCAGGGTATTTTAATGAAGCATTTTTTAGTCTGTGATAGGTTAACTCACTGTTGAAACAGGAAAACTCTGTAGGTTTCTCACACTTTCTAAAGCCATAGAGAAATGGCAAGCAAAGCAAACGATGAGGAGAGGACGTAGGATGCAAAGGAGATATATTTAGGAGAGTGGCAGATTGTGCCCATGTATTTGGGTCTCTCCATATCCGTCTTTTAATCTGTCAACTATCATCTACACCTTTACTGACAGACAAGATCCAAGAAGAGGTGGACATATTTTTAATAACCTCTGTCATCCAAAACTTCCTGTTTTTGTGGTGAATATGGCTGCTGTCAAAACTGTCTCTTTCTCTCATTCATGTTGGCATATAGAAAGCCATATAGAAGACTGCATTCTAGACTACACAAAGAGATGGAAATACATGAAGAAATATATAGTTCATAACTAAACAGGTCATCCTGCAACAAAAATAACTTTTTGACTTACAGACAAATTTGAATTCAAACTATATTTCTTTGCCCTAACAACCTGAATCTCATGAGGATGTCAGCTGTAAAAGTGAGTACACAGGGTTGCCATGTGTATTTTATGACAAATACAATAATTTTATAGACTCAAATTACCAAAGATCCATCCATCCATCCATCCATCCATCCATCCATCCATCCATCCATCCATCCATCCATCCATCCATCCATCCATCCATCCATCCATCCATCCATCCATCCATCCATCCATCCATCCATCCATCCATCCATCCATCCATCCATCCATCCAAGCAAGAATTTTTTGTTCTATTTGCTAAAAGACGGCATAAAAAGAGAAATTCAGAAAATGTACATACATTTCCATAATATTTGATGAAATTGACTTTAAATCTGTGTGACTAGGTCAAATATTCTGGAACTCCTTACCCAAGCTGCTTAAATCTTTTGCACATTCCTCCTGGCAGCACTGTTATAACTGAGTCAAATTTGTAGGCTACCTTGAGCAGAAACACTTCTCTGCCCATAGATTCTCTAAGGAAAAGGCATAAAGTTTCCAAAATATCAGTTATGTTGTCGTTAAGGCATGTTGTAACCGATGCCAAACTTTCCAAAAGATTCACAAGTTTTGTTTTGTTTTGTAGCTTTTTTCCAACAAAGCAAAGATCTCAGGTGTCAAACATATTTAAAGAAAGATACAGGAAGAGACAGACACAAACAGACAGGAAAACTGAGTTACAGTCACATGCAGCATTGTTAAGCTGCACAGACAGAGGAGAGAGTAATTGCTATTTTGAAATGAGT
Source organism: Xiphophorus hellerii (assembly GCF_003331165.1). Lineage (NCBI taxonomy): Eukaryota > Metazoa > Chordata > Actinopteri > Cyprinodontiformes > Poeciliidae > Xiphophorus > Xiphophorus hellerii. The sequence goes on from NC_045690.1 coordinate 26,939,900, forward strand.
AAAATTAACTTGCAACCCCAACAGGCGTTATTGACATTGAATACATCAAATTAACAGTTATTTTTCAACACTTTACATATCAAACTAATAAGTAGCTTACTTACTGTTGAGAAGTGAACAAAGCTCTCTAGCACATTCAGAACTAATATTTGTTGCTCAAATCTGTGGAAGACAGTGTCTTCAACAATCCCACAACTGCCTCAAACACAATGATTAAATTTTTGTAAAAGGAACAAAAACTAGAACAGTCAAAGCTTTTGTTGAGAAAACAAAGACACTTCTATCTTTGTTGTCACCTAGCAACAGCTTTCCTGTGACTTATAGTAAAACTAACTGTCCTCATGTCTTATGTTGGGGGTCCCTCCCAAAAGTCTGAAATGAGAGTTAACTACTGGTTTATTGTGGTATTTGTGTCTTTTATTATTACCAATATTTAAAAAAGCTCAAATCAAGTTTTATTTCATATATTAGCAGAACAGCGCTTTCTGTTTTTGTTGTAAAGCCCTGTCATCCATCCATGATCCCGAAGTGGGTCACAGAGGTAACAGAGTAAGGGGTGCGATGGTGGCAATGTTGGTAGGAGTTTATCCCATAATCGACAGGTTGTTGGTTCGAGCCCCAAAACTCTGTGTGTCTCTGTGTCCTTGGGAAGACCCTCACCCACCCACCTAGCCTGCTGGGGGTGGTCAGAGGGTGCAGTGGCACCGGTGGCTACAGTCCAGTAGTTCACCACCATCAACATGTGAGTGTGAATGGTTGGATGTAGTGCAAAGCGATTTGGGGTCATAAAGCATGATATAAGTACAGACCATTTACCCTACCAAGGAGACAAACACACACCTTCTGCAGGTAATCCAGGGTGTTCCCTCACCAGATGGGATTGTTGTCTCTAAAGTCAGTTCCTGATCTGCCTCTTGGTCTCCTTCTAGTGGTGTTCTTCCTCAATGTCTCTTTACTGGAAACTCAGCTGTGTTGAATGCACCACAGGAGACTCCACAGTAACTTATGTTTACTTGAGATTGGGTAACCGAAGGGAAACCCAGACATCCCTATCCCCAGGGACACACTCTGGCTCATTTGGGGCATCCTCAGGGGTTCCCCGATGGGTCTGCCCTGGTATTCCATTTAAGTGGGCCTGTAGAGGCACCCAGAAGGCATGCAGATTAGATGTTTAAACAACTGTTACTGCTGCAGGGGAGCAGAGATTTTACTCTGAGTTGTCGCCTGAACCCAGTCACCCTATGGAAGCTCATTTCAGTCTCTTGTATCCCAGATCTCGTTCTTTCAGTCATAATCCATATCTAATGACAACAGGTGAGGAATGAAATGTTGAAGGCAGTGTTGTATAGTAACGAAGTAAAAACACTTCACTACTTTACTTAAGTATATTTTGGAGTACTTCATACTTTCCTCGAGTATGAAAATTTTTGATAACTTTCACTTTTACTTCACTATATTTCCGAACTTAATTTCATACTTTTACTCCGATACATTTTCAATGTGTGGTTTAGTTACTCGTTACAAAAAAGCGAGAGAGAGAAACGCAAGTGTTTTGACCCCACCTACTGATTAGCAAGTAGCAAGTAGGCTACCGAACAAAGTCTGTAGCCTACTTGCCTGGGCTTGTTCATCACCACCAATAGGATACACCTGTTTCGCTTCTCCCATTAAACACAAAGCAAGTCTCGCAATCAGCAGCAGCCACATGGAGGAGGAGACGGAGACCACAACGACTGCAACTACGTCGGACACGGCTCCAGGGGAACCACCAGCTGGTGACGAGAGCCCATGGCCTTATTTAAACACAATACACTCTTTCGTGGGTGTTAAAGATTCGTCGTACCGCATGCAGTGTATGTTATTCCTGCCCGAAGATGTGGAAATTCTATCTTACAAAAACTCCCCGTCCAACTAGAAGAAACACATCGAGGTAACGTCTTATGAAATGGTTATAATCCTCCTGTTTCAGTAACTATAGCTTGGTCACTAGGCACTACTGTATTGTGAAATCTTGACCATAAATGAACTTTGTTTGGCATTGTTTCAGTTCCACACATGGTGTATTTAGCTTAGGCCTAATGTTGACTGTAGCAGGCTACCTAGACTCCTCTGTTCAAGGGGGACAGAAGCCATAGCGATAGCAATTTAGACTAAATTTAACGAATATAGGAAAGGAATGCAAGTTCAAAACCAGGTTTACAGATGCCAATAAGCTGCATTTCCCTCCCAATTCTTTTTTTCTTTTGCATAATGACCAGTTGTGTGCACCACCTACTGACTGTAGGATTGACTGATTCACTGATTTGTGAAGTAGAGTAATCGTAACAGCTCTTTTTCTTCATGTTGGCCGCATTTTCTGTACTATTTATTTTTCTCATTTTCAGCACTGACCTTACTTGAAGGGAAAACTTAAGGCTTACAAAAACTTTGTATTTTCTGTCCTGGAGGGTATACTAAGAAGCTGGTTCAGTTGTAAAGCAGGTTAAGTTAACCTTGTGCTATAGGTAAAGCACCTAATTTTCTTAACTAAATGATGCCTGCAGGTATATCTATTAGCAGGTTTAATTTTGCCTGCACTTGGTTGGGTACATTATTTTAAGTGTATTTGACAAGTTTACCAAAATATAAAAAATGTCATTCAAACTGCATTTGCCTTGTTTTACTTTTTACTTGTACTTTTCATTACATTACTTGAGTACATCCATTTTTACAGTAATTTCCATACTTAAGTACAAGAAGTTTCAGATACTTTAAGACTTTAACTCAAGTAACATTTCAGTCAGTGACTTGGACTTTTACCAAAGTCATATTTTGGAGAGGTACCTATACTTTTAATTGACTCTGAGATTTCAGTACTTTATACAACACTGGTTGAAGGACCATTAAATTATGAGCTGTACTTGTTGACACAGCTCCATCTTTACCACAACAGAGCAGAGCAACACCTACATGATGTACTGACTCACTGATAGAATATAAGTGAATATTTATATACCTAGTATTGGAACAATAAACATGTTATCCTAAAAATTGGATTTAATTGTATTGTATGTTACCTCTTCTTTCTATAACAAAGACATAGTTTTATTGATACATCTTCTGATGTTGCATTTCAGTGAAAAAAACCATAGCAACTTTTCACTTAGTTTTTTATACTGGAGATGAAGAGATTCTGTCATTCTTGGTCATGCATACACATGCATAATCATACCCTGAGATAGACAGATATAGTATGGATGTCTTGCTGTGATGTATATGAGGGTACAGTTACATCCCGGGGTTAATAATGGAGCTGTCAGTTTGATGTGCATACCTGTGTGTGTATGTGTGTGTGAGCCATTAATAGTGTGTTAGCTGCTATTACAGTTGATGGGTTTGGGCCAACAGGGTTGACTTGCTCCTATTCAGTCTGTTCAGACATAATAACTTTGTAGCAAATAAATAAAGGCTACATTAACATTTGTATTCCAAGTATTTGCCTTGTTTTTTTTGTTTTTGTTTCCTGATAGATTTTGTTATAAATCTTAGCATAGCATTTTTACTATGAGTCACACTGAAGCACAACCCCCCCCCCAAAAAAAAACAAAAGGTTTTTTATTTGTTGCCTTTATAACCGTTATTTAGAATCAGAGTAAATCTTTAAAAAAATATGGTGCTTTATCCATCCATCCATTTTCTTACACCCTTGTCCCTTAGGAGGTGCTGGTGCCAGCTAAAGTTCCAGGCAAGAGGCGGGGTCAGCCTGGACAGGTTGCCAGTCTGTCACAGGGCAACACAGAAACAGACAGGACAAACAACCATGCACACACACACTGACACCTAGGGAGAATTTTAGAGAGACTGTTAACCTAACTGGGAGGAAGCCAGAGTACCCGGAGAGAACCCACCATGCACAGGGAGAACATGCACACTCCATGCAGAAAGACCCCGGGCCGGGAATCGAACCCAAGACTTTCTTGCTGCAAGGCAACAGTTCTACCAACTGCGCCATTGTGCAGCCCTCAATCCATCCATCCATCTGAAAACTTTGCATTGACCTGGAACAAGATCATCTCTCATAATTTTTCTGTAACCATCAGAAAAATTATTAACGTTTACTATTTTAATATTTTACAAATCGTTTCCCTTACTTCTCTCTTCCTCACCCAGCCCCACTGATCTGCTCAATATTTGGTTCTGAAATGTTCCTCTCTTAACAGAGTCTGGAAGGCCGAGGTTGCTGCTGCCCAGAAAGTTGATTGTCAACCGATCAAGAAACTGATAAATTCCAAGAATAGAAGTTATTCAAGAAAAGGCTACTGGTTACTATATTTATTTATTTATTTATTTATTTATTTATTTATTTATTTATTTATTTATTCAAACATCAGAAATGCTTATTGGAAATTTTGAGTTTGTTTGTCCAGATTAAAGTTTAGAGAAAATATGGCGTGACTACGCAACATAATTTCAATGAATTTCAAAAACATAAGGTGCACACAATATACAGGACCATGATGTTTCAAGAAATATTCTATAGGTTTTCATTTTTGTGAAAACATTTATATGTAATTTTTTATAAAAAACAAACTCTTTTTGTTGTATGCATTGGCAACATTCTGTCAGCCCTGTTTTAGTTATGTTTGTAAATTTTTATTCTTGCACAGTTATCATTATCAATATGTGTGGACAGAGTAAATCTTTAGATATCTTGTCATATTTATAGTTATTCTTTGTATTTTTCACCCATATGACGAATATAAAGTATTTTCTACTTGTTGATATTATTACCACAACATCACAAATGGAAAAAAAGTGTGAAATTTGAAAGCTTATGCTTTCTGACAATGTTGGGACTGTTTACAGACTTTGTTTTGTGAACATTATACATTTTACATTTTAGGATATAACATGGAAACTTACACTACTTTTACAAATCTATGAACAGCAACATTGTTCATATCGCTGTTGCTAGTTCATATAGTTCTATAATGAGGTAGTAAGTGGAGGAACACTGAATGACAAATTTAAAATTTTTCTGTTTCTGGAAAGAATGGGGCTCCCTGACTGTAGCATGATTTGAAAGGGAAGTTTTTAAATGTGAAGTATCCTGGACAACGTTGATGATGCCCTCACAAAATTAGATCTCAGTGACACCAGAAAGAAGTGTCATGACTTTCAACTTTTACTTAAAAAATAAAAATAAAAAAAATAATTTATATATATATATATATATATATATATATATATATATATATATATATATATATATATATAATATATATATATATATATATATATATATATATATATATATATATATATATATATATATATATATATATACTCTCTGAAGCTAAGTCTAAAGTTGTAGTATTTGTTGTACATCCTATATAAGACCCAGTTCCACTTCTGCCAATGGATTAAGGCAAAACATACTATTGTGATAAAAAAAGTTTGACCACTTTTTCATCAACTGGCACAAAACTCAATAAGTAGATTTTCAAAAGGCAAACCTTTCAGGATGACTGTCAATAACAAAATGCAGCATGCCACACTCTTATCCTAGGAGTGAGAGGAGAGGCACTGAAAAGGATCTCCTCTTTGTGAAAACTGTTGTAAAGAGGAATCAAAACTGCGGCCTCCACCAGCGTTACAGCTGGCTAATGCTTCCCTGTCAGTCTACTTGAGCAGCAGCATGTCTAAATCCTTCGAATCATTTTGTGGAGCCCCACTGAGCCAGGACCAGCCAATGTCAAAGTAAGCCATCAGCCAGAAGAAAGGCCTGTAAGCCTTTTCTTTTCTTTAACTATTAGGAAAGACCAACTGAAATATTATTATTCTCCTGTTCTGAAATATGTCAGATTAAACTGTTACTTTCACTGAACCATACATGAAAGACACAAACACTAAAAGTGCTTTACAGCCGTATTCCAGAACGCATTTGGAATTTCCTGAAATATTATATTAAAACATTTTTAACCTGCTCAGCCATATGACAGCTTAAATTGTTACGTTTAGCAGCAAAAGGGGGAAAAAAGGAAAAACGACAGCAGAAGAAAAAAAAGGAAGATTTAGAGAGAAAACCAGCAGCAACTCTATTTTCTGAATCCCACCAGCAGATCATTGTATTAATTCATTAAAGAAATGAATTAAGATGATAGCTTAACATGCACATGCTTGGCAATTTAAATAAAAAATAGCAATAACAATACAGTCAATTCAAAAAATATCACATTGGAGTTGATTCAGATGGCTGATTTAGATAACAACCAAAATAAAATCTTTCTAAAATGACAGAAAATGAAGATCTCTGAAGGTCTAAATACATTTATAGTAAGATAAATTCTATTTTAGTTCTTCAGTTTTATATTACCTTAGGCTAATATATTTACAATAATCCATTTACATTATTTCTTTAAACATATGAAACATTTGAAGTAACTGATTTCACAAAAACTCGTAAACTGTGGAGTTAGTATATGAAAAGTTCAACTCACACTGCAATTCAATCAGTCTTGTGGTAGACTGGTAACCTGTCCAGAGTTTATCTCTGTCCATTACCATTTATAACCCTACAAATGATCAAAACCCAGTAGCCATGTTTAAGGTTATCAATAGCTTTTTTTTTTTAGTAAGTTCTGAATCCACATGTGCAAAATAATCAGAGCAAATATGTCTACAAATGAAGTGATGTGTAAAAACATGTAATCAAAGTATTGAGCACATTATGAAAATAGGCAATAGATAGGCAATAAGGAATAGAAAGCCAAGAAACCAGCAAAAATCTGCCAGTATTTAGAAAATATTCCAGGGGAAAATGTTCTGGCTGAGCTTAAAGGCAGAAAAGTGTTCAGATTTAGATTTTTCAGCTGTGTTCTTTTTTTCTACAAGAAAGTTTTTTTTCTTTCTTTGTAAGATCTTTAAGAGATTTTATATTGCAACTCATGTGGCCATTTTTGTTATGTTGGCCCCAACATGTGAACATTTATGAGCAACATCACCTCCTGCGACGTCTTTCTAATATGATGTTGCTTTCTTCTTGTAAAAGTTTGTATACACTGGATACTAATGTGTCCCAGTGTCCTGCAGAATTATGACTGGATATGTTTGCTTTGTGTCTTGATTGAATTTTTTTTATGATGAAAGTCTAACTGACCAACCTGTCCAGGGTGACCCCGCCTCTCACCCGAAACGTTTGCTGGAGATGGGCAGCAGCACCTGTCCCGAACCCATTAGGGACAAGGGTGTTAGAAAATGGATGGATGGAATAACTGATCATCTGGGAATTACATTATGGTGCCCACACTAATGATGATCAGCGAGGCCACTTAGCATCACAAGTGCTATCAAGTAGTCTAATAATTAGAAGCTGAATTAATAAAACAGCAAGTTGTAGCTTAAATTTCATTTACAATTTGAACCACCTCATGTCTAAGGTGAGCATAGTGTTGTGTGAAATTAAGTAATATCATTGGATCATGGGACATATCCAGGGTGAAACCCCCCTCTTGCCCCGTTGACTGAGAAGCAGTAGGCAGGGACATTTTCATACAGCGTCTCCTAGTCATTGGTGATTTGCTCAGGTCTTAGTTATTCAATATTGACAGTGTAACAGATAATGTTTGCTTATTTCTGATGATATACAATGGTTACATCATTTAAAACCCTAGCAAGGAGTAAAAATGTTACTTCCACATATTAGAATTTAAAAACTGTTAACTTGCTTTTTACCATGGCTGTATAATTTTGTCACCTTTTTGACTATTATTGAAGCTTTTCTGAAGAAGATGGGTACCACCACGCTTTACACAAACATTTTCCAAAACAGCAGCGTCTGTATGAGCCAACTTTTTAGTGAAAGCTGTGAGTCCAGCTGGGTGCTTAAGAATAAATTGATCACCCATAAATGTCACCTTGTTTTCAGCTGCACACTCAGACACTTCTTGCTTGCTAGGGGCTTCTCACAGTCATTTTGCAGATTTGAATTGCCAAACTGAAGAAATACCAGTCTTTGTTCTTTGAATCATACCAGTGTTTTTTATTTGCACCATTGACTAAACCGCTATTAAGCTTTCCAGATCATCAAATCATTTTCTGTCACTTTGGAACCTGCTGCTGAACTCAATTTTTCAGTAAGACATTCATGAGAACTTTAGTTTTTGAGTACTTAAGAGTAGAAAGAAAATAGGAATATGACTTCATTTAAGCTTACAGTTACACATGTCCTAGGTCCAAGCTTGTTTAGTTGCTGTAACTTTCTTTATTTGAAAAAATAAATTTGGTTTTCATTTAGGCCCAAAAGATAATATTTTACAAAAAATAAATGTTGAACTCATAAAAGAGGGGAAAAAGAAAAAAAATTGAGTGAACTCAGGCAAAAATGTGACCAAACTAACTGCACAAAAAAACATGACTCACCTGGTAATGGATATATAATGGTGAAGTATATATATATAATTTATTTCTTTATGACATGATGAAATATGACTTAGTTCAAAAGGAATTTAGCCTTGGATTATGAAAACACAGCTTCATTTATTTCAGCTTTAATCTTGGTTCCTCTCAAACAGGTTATGAATGCTGAATCTGCAGTTTGGTAATTCAACATCTCTATAAATGTTCTAACTTTGCCGTATTGTGTGATATGCTACCTGAACATGCACCATCTTACAAGTAGAAATGGCAATAATTAAAATGCATCCACTTCTACTGGTGATTAACATTCCCTTCATTTGTATATGGACCACATTTTTCTGACTTTGATCAAAACTGCAGAAGACAATGAACAAAAACAAAAATGAACTTCAGACAGAAGAGGACCTGTTTGTATTGTCTAATCTGCTCTTCCTTTCGACGTCCTCCCCATTGTTTCTCTCAGTTTGTAACTTCACTTCTCACCTTTGACCTCCTCTCCTCTACATCTTCAATGTTCAAATGATTTTCGCCCCCTCTCTCCTCCCATATAACCTTCACTCCTTGCCTTTCACCTGCTCTCCTCCTCATTCCTAAATTCTCCTCTTTTTTTCCAGAGGATCCCTCCCTCCATCTTCATCCATGTTCTCCCCTCTCCTGTCTGCCCCTCTCTCTCTCTCTGCTTGGTTGGGGGTCTGTATTGTCCCACCTTTGGCTCTCTGTGGGAACAGCTTCTCTGTTTTTTTAGTAATTCAGCTGGGCTTTTTTTTTGAAAGAAGGCCACCACAAAAGGTCCCATCCTCCAAATACACACACATCTAAGCAGTACCCCCTGCTCCCCACCCTCCCACTAAGGCCCTCTGAGTTTGTTTAAGAGATTGAGGATATAAAAACGACAGAAAGGGAGAAGGACAGAGAGAAAGCGTCCACCCATTAAGGTAATTATATAGAGCCTCTGTTCCTGTTAGGGCCCTTAATTGATGTTAATGTTTGCCTAATTGGGGGGATTCAAGGAACTGGGGGTTGAGGGGGCTCGTCCTCAAAAGGGCCTTCTTCCCCACAAGGAGCACCCTTCAGTTCTCCCCACATCTTCTCGCTCTGTCGTTCACACCTTCCCCACAATAGCTGTTACCTCCAGCTTTCTCACATTACTTTTTCTTAACACCCCACCACCACCTCCCCCTCCACCTCTTGTCCCCTGTCCTCACCCCCTCTGGGCAACTGAACAGGCTCTCACAACTCACATACCAACCTCATTTAACTGCATCAAAACACAGCAACACGGTCAGAGACGAAACACAACAGGAGACAAACGGAGGCTTTAGATTTTCAGATTGTCAGATAAAGATTTTCTGATTTGATGCCTAAAAAGTGCTCACATCTTTAGCAAAGTTATTATTCAAAGCTCATGCAGCTGACTGAAAGTCTGATATGTGGACTATTTCAATTTTCTAAAAGACGTTTTGAAATAATTTACAATGTACTAGTTGATGAAAAATTCTAGTTTAAGTTTAGATTTATATTCACTTTATTACCTCACCTTTTTTAATTATTTTATGCCTAATTTATATCCTCAATTTATATCTTCAATAATAACACAAAAGAATTTTGCTTCATAAACACTTGTTTATATGATAATGTTTTAATAAACATGGTAAATTATTTTAAGATTATTTTCGCTAGTCCATTTATATCTAACCTAGAACAAATTAAAAGGTTTCTGTCTGTAGCTGAGTATCCTTGCAGGCCTGGTGTTTCTCTCCAAAGCTCAACAGGCTGAAGACGAGCTTCACCCTGAAGAGGTGGCCAGTCCATCAAAGGAGAGCATAGAGACACACAGGAGAAACAGCCTGCATCACATCATTAATAACTCAAAATAAGTAAAGTATTAACGAATTTTGTGAGGAAACGAAATAAATTACAAAAGTTTGAACAAAAAAAAAAAAAAAATCCATCCTATGGTTAGATATGAAGAAGAAAAAACAATCAAGCAAATACATAGAATATTATTAAAGAAACAGCAATAAATAGAGTAAGGGAAATTTATTGGGAAGAGATGATACATAGTATGCACAACGTTCATAATGATCAATTTATTCTGTTAGGTTCCTTCTTATTATGTCAGAACAACTCAGTCACCGAAGTGATGTCTGAAAATTAGTTGTGTAAAATAAAACTAATTTTAAAATATTGTAAAGGAATGAATGCACTTAAAGAGCCCAGACAGGAACTGAACATCGTTGTGGTTGTAGAGGCTTCAGCCTCACCATGTAAAAATTCAAAGTCAAAGAGAGCATATTGCTACTAATGTGTAAAACAATATCCTAAGAAAATATAAATAATAAAAATCTCAAAGCCTTATATTACTACATTATTATATATTTTATTTGATACTTGGCTGCATTTTCCAGCAAAAGTACACAGCAAATTAAAAAAATGTAAATCTGTTCTTACTTTAGGTTTTTACACTTGAAGACAAAATCATTAGAAGTTATATATTCAGGACTCAAAGCCAGGTATTGTAATATGTTTATTCAATCAATCAATCAATCAATCAATCAATCAATCAATCAATCAATCAATCAATCAATCAATCAATCAATCAATCAATCAATCAATCAATCAATCAATCAATCCATCCATCCATCCATCCATCAATCAATCAATCAATCAATCAATCAATCAATCAATCAATCAATCAATCAATCAATCAATCAATCCAGAACATACAGACACAAACACACATTCTCACCCAACAAAAGACTGGAGGCTATAATCCCGAAGTGAAATCTCCATGAACACTCTATACTCCTGGCTCTAGGTTCTCATATACCAAAGGGGCAACCAGCCCCCAGCCCCAGGAGGGGCTGCTGTCTGACATACCCCTGTCAGACAGCAGCCGGGGTCAGAATGCATGCCCAACACCAGTCGTTCCAGGAACCTCAATGTCTAAATGAACTTAACATTTGGAAGTGGGAACAAGCATCAGAAGTGCTGATTGAAAGCTCTCCCTCCTGATGCCATTAAGCATCCCCAACCCCAAGGCCATATGTGTCCATGACATGAGAATTTTAGAAGTGAAAGTGTCTGGGTGGTACAATATAACTGGGGCCACCATGAGACAGGAGATGGAGAACCCACGTCACACCCAAGTGAATCACCCTAAAACCCTACAGGTGTGGTGGTGTGTTGGAGCAGACTGAGGGAGGTGTCCATGGGTGGGGTGGAAGTAGCAGCATCACAGAGCCCCACAACCTGACAGGTTCAAATGAATAAAACAAATACAGATCTGAATCAGAAACATTGTGATTGATTAAGCTACATCACATGTTGTTTATAAAAGACACATACTGCTGTTTTAATGTAAAACTGTTCAAGACACCACAGACTAAACTACCTAAGCCAGCCCAATCTGCATTTAAACTTAAATCCAACTCCAAGGTAAACATAAAATAGAACTCACTGGGCATAAACACCAAGTCAGTCCAAAATCATTAGGTCAAACCATTCAGGATGAATCCCATTTTAAACCAAGAACTCATCCAAATCAGCCAACCAAAGTTAGACCAAACTAAAACACACGACAACAAACAAACACATCCATCGTCCTCCAGAGCAAACACAGTAAACTGAGTTGATCCAGATGAACTTGAGCTAACTGACAGCCGCCATTGTGCTGCAATGACATGCTCTGCTCTGACACAAACTGACAGCGATTGTTGGTTTGTGTAGGCTCTGATGATGATGATGGTGATGATGATGATGGCAGAGGGTGAAAGGCACCGTCAGCCTCCACTGTTCTCCCGTCAGCTCCACCACCAGCATGTGCTGGCACTGCCGCCACCACCAGGCCCAGTGCTAATTACAGCTGCATCTGTTTTTATTCTTCCTCTCCTCTCATCCCGCTGTTGTCGGCTGAACAAATAGTTCACGCCTTGTCCCTCCCATCCTGCGTCTCTCCTCTTTACTCCCCCTGACACCTTCCTGCATGTCCTCACAGCTGGAGGCAGTGTCAGCGCTGCTCTATTATGGAGTGTATTTGCATGTTTTTGTGTGTCATCTGTGTGTGAGAGAGGGAACGTTTGGTATTAAACACTGGCACATTTTTTCGTGTTCCCACATCTCTCTGTGTTTGTATATGCTAATGAGAAATTTCTGTCCTGCTAGCCATAAAGGAGCTGCTGGATAATAACCCTGTAAAACAAACAGCTGCGAACCAGCAAACCAATTATCTCTGCTCTTGTTTTTCCGAGCCCGCTGAAATGGCTGGATGTAGAAGAAAGAGAAGTGTGTTTTTACCAACACTGAAGCCTGAAATGACCCAACACACTACCCTGCATTCTTTCTCTTGGTTCAGTTAAGAGTACCCATCATTTCAATGGAGGGGTGGTGGTGGTGGTGAAGGGATCAACAGACGACGACAAGGCCGTTGGAAAAAGCTAAGTAAAATGACAGCACCACAAATAACCTTCAACGCTTTCTGCCCACGAATTCAGCCATACACACAGAAAACTGCTCTAAACTATGTCCTGCAGCCAAATGAGACACCTGTCCAAACCTCCAAAGACCTTTTGTATCTTTCACAAATTCTCTACACAGTGTTCTAATTGGCTAGCCGGCCTGTGTGTTAGCGTGCATGGCATGCCTGGCTGCCGAGAAGGTAAAATAGGCAGGCGGGGGAGCTGAATAGAAATTTGATTGTGTTGCTGTCAAGCGCTCCCACATGAACTCCCCTTTTCTTTTTCCACTGAGACAGAGAGGAAAAGTGTGAAGGGAGAGTAGGGGGATAAGAAGGTGTGTGTGTGTCTGTGTGTGTTGGGGGTAGGGGGAATGTAAGGGCTGGGTATGACGAGGGAGGGTGAGAGAGAGAAAGAAAGAGAAAGGGTGAAAGAGACACACTTCATTTGCCATCCAGTGGCCTGATTGGAGTGGCAAAGCCAATTCACATTTCAAGTGGAGTTCCCATCACACAAGCCCCCTATACCAAACCTCCATTCCTCCTTCATCACCCTACCTCCCCGTCCCCACTGCACCCCTCCGCCCCCGTCCCTCGTATCCTGCCAATCAAGCACAGCCTGTACAAGCTGCCGATGTTTCGAGCAGAGAGCTTCATCATCATGGATGGGAGCGGTAATGACTCTCTCTGAGGGGCTGTAATAGCTGCGGCTAATGGGGAAGGGTGGCAGGGAGCGGGGCACAGGGAGCGAGGGTCATGGGGAGGGTTGGGGGTGACTGCAGAGCGGCTGCTGCTGTCACGGCCAGAAACTTTTTTGGGGTAATTTACACTGAATGTTTCCCATCGTTCAACAAGTTGGAGGGGTCTCACAGCAGCTTCTGATTGTCTTCAATACACACAGAAAGAAATCTTCCTAAAAATACCGGACGACCAGAGTTCATGTATGTGTAGCCTTGAGAAGGCCGCTGAAGAATAAAGCACCGGGTAAATGATGGAGGATTCTGAAAGAGACCCGCCGGACCCAAGGCGGTCGCAGACTTGGTTTTTGACATTTTGGGGACTTCATCTTTAAAAGTTCATTAAAAAAAGAAAGAAATTAGAAGAAGACAGGCCAGAATTCAAGAGGCTTTGAATTTGTTTAAAAAATCACAGATGACTAAAAGAGACACACATAGAAAGGGACAGAGAGGCGGACGACGTGCTTCCAGTAACATCTTACAGATTCATAAAATATTGTTTTTGTTTTAGATCATGCCCTATAGTGGTATGCAAAATATGATGACTAAATTTTGTATACTTTATACCCCAACAATTTTTAAGAAAATGTGTAAAATGATTTGATTAATCTTAGTAATTCAGGACAGCTGTAAAAGAATAATGAATATTATTCTATGGATTGGGCAGACATGATGGCATTCCTCAGAGACACAGACGATGTCCCAATATGGCCTTTTGAACTGAAGCCTCTTTGCTGCAAAGCCGCTGCGCTCCTGTTCTTTTGTTTCCCAAAGATTCATGGCAATTTAGAGCTTGAAGCAGAGAGCCTGGGCCTTTTGGAAGAGCATCAATGTAATGTGCCAACATGAAAAACAATTTCAGAACAAAGTGGTATGGAAAGAAAAACTGTGTTTTGGCCATCCAGTGAAATCCTCTCCATAGCGGTTCAAATAACTTAGATTAAGATGTCAGACAAAAATACTTTTTAGCCTACATTTTTAATTTGGTTTTGTAAGAATTCACAAGAAAAACACAATCACAAATGCAAACTAATTACCTAAACCTATCTCGATTTGAACTGAATGTGAATTTTATGGGGTACTTTCAAATATTTTGAAAATATATTGAATTTGTAACATTAGATTAAAAGTAATTAATATTTTATTTTATAAAAATATACACTTTCTGTTTCAATTAAATTTGTAAGCAGTTTCTTGTGGTGTAACATCTGGGTTTTATCTGTCATAAGATATCCCTACATTATTCACCTTTCTGTCTTGTTAATGTTGAAAAGCAGCCTGCATCCACTGAATGAAATAATCCCCAGAGTGCAATGAAATGAAATTGTCGTCTTGCTCAGCAAAATGTGAAACCTGTCTAACACAACACAGCCAAATTTACACAGTTTTAAACTTTTGGAAGATATTTTGACAGTGGAACAATTAAAAGGCCGACTCAGAGGTGAGCGAAACAGACATGTTGTGGAAGTGATTACCTGCAACAGTGAGCATGCACCTTATTCACTGCCAACAAACAGGACGAGAACTGAGCACAGCAAAGCAGAGCCATCTCCTGGATGGCTGACATATATCATAAGGATTTCACAAAAACTCATTTTTCTGTTTTACTTTAAGGTTGAGTACCTGAAAAACACCAAGAACACAGAAGTGCACGATGCATGGTGGACAACAGTTCTATTACCTATATGTATATATATATATATATATATATATATATTGCCAAAGCATCACACCCTCACTGAACTCCAATCCTTCTATATTGTGTTCTGCTTCCTTCACTGCCTTACAGCAGACATGCACACAGATCCTGCCGTCCACATAATGTAAAAGAAAAGGGCAACTTTACGTTCAAAAGAGAAGTTATAGGTCACCAGCCAGATCTAGATAAACTCTGCCATTGGATAAAAACACAAACACTATACTGTGCTCCCCATAACCCAGAGGCGCTTACTGAAGGACTGCTGAGGTTTACAGAAGAAAACAGCAGTACTAAATGTTGCTATGTGCATATTTAAAGGAATATGCAGTGGGTAATGTATGGAATACATAAGTGTTTTCCTCAGTTTATATATTTCTTTTAGGGGCACTGACATAAAGTGTGCATCAGATGGTGTGAATTTATGTCAATAGCCCCAATGGAAGTATTTAAACTGAGGAAAACATGGTCATGTTTAAATACATATTTTACTGGCTTTATGTTGGACCATTAAATATGTTTAATAAGGTGAAACATTACAGGTGATAAGAAGTAAAATGTAGTGAATAATTAGTAGTAGGGATTGTAAAGTTTAACATGTGTCTTGCATGTGTCTTGGTTTGACAGTGTGAGTGTGGTCGTTGTCCTGGTGAAAAATTTTCAGGTTCTGTTTAAGAAAGTCCCGGTACATTTTGTATGCTGAAAGACATACTGTATGTTTCCAACATGATGTTTCCACATGGGGTTTGGATGTAATGTGTTTGTCTCTTCCAAACATGGAGGAAACATCATTCACAGAGTTACATTCTCGTGTCCTCTGACCAGAGTTTATTCTTCCAGGATTTTTCTGGCCTTTTCAAATCTTCTGCTAATTTCCAGTTTTTTGGAGGCTACCTTATCCTTTCATTTGATTTGTCAGAAATCAAATGAAAAATACCTGACTGATTTATGGTGAAGTTATGCTCGTTCCACACCTGGAAGACGACCTGTGCAGCGGTCACTATAGTACTGCTGCACGGGTACTCCAGTGCAGTGCTACTGATTATCTGTGTAATCTGCATGTTTTCAGCAATAAACTTGTGAAGGTCTTGGGGAGACCTGTTTGCTTTCTGTGCATTTTAGTCAGTTCTTATAGAAATTTTTCCAAACGCCTACGACAAATTTCTGTGATTTAAACTTCTATACGTTTTTACAGTTCATTTTATTCATGCATTTATACTTTGGGTTTAGATGGTGAAACTGTAACTAGTTGAGAAAATTTTTTTGTCTTAACAAAAGAAATTGTAAAACCCTTCATATCTCCAAACCACAACACAGACATGTCTCAAAACTCAACAACTTTCAAAACTTTCAACTTAAAAGTGACTGAATATTTGGCTTAAGCTTACTTAAGGTTTCTTTGCTGAAGGAGGCGGGACATGAATGTAAAATGTCATAAATCACCAAGACAAAAAAACTAAATTGTAATTCAACCACTTTTGTTCATACTGTACAGTCCAAACTCACAGCACTTTATGAGACAAACATAATCAACTTATAAATAGAAATATATCATAATATTAGTTCAATTATATGGACAGTCAGCTACTAGTTGAAGTTTAGTCATAATAGAGTGCAGTCCAGTTTCTGGATAAGGCCAAAATAGTATGTATGTAGTATGGATGAGGAAATTGATCAAATTTGCTTCCAATGTTCAAACAAAACAAAAGGCCCTTCATGCCTCCAAAAGTAGTTGAAACTATAATCTGCTCTAATTTATGGCAGTGAAATCCAATGAACACGTCTCTCATTTTATGAAAATTTGATCTCTAATTTGACCAATTGAAATACTTTTCATGCCTTAAAAAACCCAAAATGAGCTAAATTTGAAGTGCAGCAAGACACAATGACACCAAAACAACTCAGGTAAAAGTTATAAATACTAATATATTTATTAGTATTTATTTTAAACGTTAAATTATTAATTCCACAATTCTGTTTTTCGTTTTTTTTTTACAATTCCATGTATTTCAAAGTAAAATCATTTGTTATCATTCATTCATGTTATCATTCAATCATTTGTCTCTGATCAAATGGTTGTTCAGTTCAGTAGAAAAATATCCCAGATTGATCCGTTTAGGTAAAACATAGAAAAAACATGCTGTCAGTTTTTGCTATAAAACAGTACAGTATGTATAATGTGAAGGATAAAACCAGGATTTTGTAAAATAAAAATCCACACAAAGCATGTTCCACTTTAATGTTGTCTTTTAACTTGCCCACCAACAATTATGATCAGAACGCTTTTTTCTTTTGGTTTTGACAGCAACCAATTTTTTGCTTGTTTGGATTTTCTAGTTTCTTTGGTCAAACTCAGGGTTCACAAAGCAGGATTTTACAAAGCTGATTTAATGCTTACGCAACATTCACTTCTCCAATTATTCATGTCCAATCAAAATTTACCAGCAGGAAGCCAGATATGTTTTCCTGCTCCATAAACAAGTTGTAGTTAATAATGAATTGTTTGCTGTTTTGTGGTCAGGGTTCTGCTGGCGGTCAGAGGAGGAACTGAACTTCTCCTTAAAACGAGAGGCTGAGCGATAGCAGCATGCTCTCTCCAACTGCTCTTTCACTGTGAACATCAGTGCAGATGCAGACTTATAGGTCACTTTGTTTTTTGGAGGATTGCATATCAGATGCACCAATTAAATGCTGCATGGTTGTGCGGTTGGTAGCACTGTTTACCTGCAGCAAAAATGATCCTGGGAGTTTGCATGTTATCCCTGTGCATGTTTGTGTTCTCTACGGGTACTCTGACCAAAAACATGACTGCTATGCTACTGTAAATTTCCCTGAGGTGTAAGTATGTGCACAGTCGATTGGACCAGATTTTGGACTGGATTGATTGGCTGTTATGTTACAGAAAAGTTAAGAGGATGAGCTATAGATTTGTGTAAATTATATTAAAAAAAAAAAACAAACAAGCAAATAAAAAACTAGAAGAATACTTCTGGCACAATTAGATGGCACATTGTGTTTCACTGAAGAAAGATTTTGCATTAAAACTCAAATAAAGTAGTCTGTATTTCTGGCAGTAAAGAGCAAACTATTGAGATTACACCAGTTTTACTCATATGTTAGCAGCGGCTACGCTCTGTGACGTGAAGGAATAATACATCTCAATGTCAGAAGATAGGCTGGGTGTTGGTTTGGATATTTTAGGCTATGAGGGTTTCTGAAATGAGTTAACCTTTAGAGCAGAGGGACGTGGAGAATTATCAACATGTCCTACACCACAAATTAAATTCTTCAAAATTCAGCGTCCACTCCTTGACCTCCTGTGAGTTTCTTTCTTCCCTCTACTCGGGGGAATTCTTTCCACATTTTGGCTTTTCCATTTCCTATCAACTGAATTTTCTTTCTTTTTTAATATTCTGTCCTTTTTCTGTCACCTCTTCTTTCCTGTTGTTTCTTCCAGCTGTGGCTGACAGTCCCATGAATGCAGGGTTTGTAGATTTTGCTGGATGAGACGTGTGAAGTCATTTATGGAGGTCCGTCATCCCCACTGGTTCCGAAGATAATCTGATAAACAAACGTGTTACTGTGTTTGTGCTGGATATTTCTGCGGCTGCACAGATGACTTTTCAGAAGTGATGAAAAACGATGTCAGTTTTTAGACTTCATGTCATAATTCTTCCTTATATTGACACAAACATGACACATAACAGGTTAAAGACTCACCGAGTCTAAAAAAATGCATAATATTTTATGTCTCGGTTTGTCAGATCATCAGTGCATAATGCTTGACATTTTCAAACATGTAATGACTGAAAATGACACATTTTTGATTTGGTGCTGAAAGTCCAAATGTCATCTTTTGAACTAAACATCCTGAAGTCTTGAAAATATGAAACATTTAGTCATGAAACATTTAACTTATTTTCAACAGCAGTTTATTTTTAAAATACACTTTTTGTCATAAAAACCCCTCTGAGTCCTCACCCTTTGAAAAAGACATGCAGGACCATAAATGGAGTATAACATATTTACCTGGACCTCTGAAAAGCGTTTTATTTTTTGAGACAGTTCTAACAGGAAGAGTTTGTATAGCTGCTTTAAAAGAAACAGAAAAATAAGAATAAAGAAGAAATAAGTACTCTTATTCCCAAAAATCCTTTGCAGGAATTGTGGGTGAGCTTTGTAAAAGGTGAAAAGAACGGATTTCTCCTTCAGTGTCTATGTTGGAAAATATTTTGTGCCAGAATTATGAAAACTACATTGGAGAATTGACTTCAAAGTAATGAACAAACTAAAGCTGAGAGACGAGGACACAAACAGTTCATGGCTCTTACAGAGTCAGCAGCAGGAGCTCTGGTCCTCAGTGAATATGAGACATAACTACGCTACATGATCAACAGCCGCCCTCTAGAAATGGCTGCCCTGTTTGTTTTCTAAAAATGAACTTTCATCTGACTGTTAGGCTTGATATGTGTCAACCCTTGTTAGGGGTCTTATATGAAGTTGATATATTTACAAACAAGCTCCACAAAAGACAGCTTTATTCTTTAACAGTATATCCGACAAATGTATACTTTTTCTGTTATAACAGTAATGCTCTCTTTAGCTCAGAATACAAATCACATCACATACATAACACAATTTTCCCAACTAAAGTTATAAAAAATATATATTTTTTGAAATGCATTTTTACATCAAGATTCTATCCTGCTTCACAGGATAGAAGTTGGACAGAAAAGGTGAACAGAAATAAATATTTTAAGAACTGATATCTTAATTCTCTTATGGATGCATCTCTTCACCCTGGAGCAGAAATAAATAAAGTTTTTTTTATCAGCAAAGTTAAAGAAGTGAATTAGTTTATTTACCTGGGATAAATCAATATCCACATTAAACTGAACCTTTGACTCTTAAAAAAAAACAAGATAACATCAGAAAATGCATTTTGTTGCTTTCCTCTAAGCATAAAACAACGTCCTCACCACCTCCTGAATGCTGTGCTTTGGCTGACCTCTGACCTGTCTGAGAAACTCCCCCTCAGTGTGCATCAGCTATTAAAAGCATTATCTGGAGGTTTGTGTCCATTAGGGCTTTCAAGTGGTCAGTGATGAGGTCTTAAGAGTCTGTTCAGCCAATTTAGAGGACCTTACATCGAGGGTTCTGCTGACCACTGAAAAGATTTCTGTTAGATGGAGGAATGAATTCAAAGATAGCCATCCTTTTTAAAGTAGGAGTGTATTTTAGAAAGGTGCAGCACATTTTTTTTCAAGTGACTAAAAAAGAGCTGGTACACTATATTATAAAATGCATTAGTTTCATAGCAAACACAATGAATGTCTGCAGTTTCGCTCCTATTAGTGTGAGTTAATGGGTTGTAAGTGAAATATAAAAAGCTGAGGTTAAGCTTCAAACTGTTCCTGTGAGGTTTTTTGTGTTTAAGGCTTTTAAGAACTGCTACCATCTCAGATAATACTAAGCTCTCCCAGTATCTCCATACTCACAGCTATTTTGACAAAATAGTTTACTGAGACTTTTACTTTTTCAGTTTGCTGAGGGATGTCATTAAAGCAAATAGAACACAATTAAAAAGATGCGATGCACTGACTGAAGGATCATGTTTTCATATTGTGGTCTAATTCTGGAGGTTGAAAAGCTATCTCAAGTCCAGTGAATTTGAAATTCCAAGTGAGATGTTTCCCCATACCTCAAAATCCAACATGTCTGCCTGTGCAGCTAAGATCAAAATGAATCTGGAGTTCAACTTAAACTTATTTGAATTTGAATGGCAACAGAGGTATACATTTATTTTAAAAAATTCTGTTTTTATTGACATTTTTCGTAATTCCATTATTTATCGTCTTCAATAAAAAAAAATGTTGGCATGACAGCAATAAAACCCTTCTTATGAGTGCAGAACAACTGATTGCTTGTTTCCTCTGGTTTTCTCACAATTCACGTTTGATGTTGAGCTCTAAGAGTTTATAGTGGGAATTTCACTTTGTCATCATCCTGATCTTTAACTCTCTCCACAGATTATTCTTCAGATTAAAGACAGGACTCTGGCTGTGTCACTGCAAAGTACATAAAAAATATCCTTGAATTGCACCTAATTCGGTATGAATAATTGTGGGTCTAAATGTATGTAGATTTTTTTTAAAGGCAGGGAAAAAAAAAATAACAATCTGCTCTCTGGTTTTCTGACATTACCATGCAACCTCTTATATTAAACCTGCTGCTACAGTGTTTGAGAGTGAAATTTAAAGAAATACAGTATATTGTTTTTAGCTTGTTGACAGCTAATAGTAATTCAGCTGAGTGTGTCAGTTAGAATTCCCAGAAATTTTAAAACAGGACTGCAACTCTGTGAAGTTAGTTGCCATGCTAAACCTAAAGCTAAGGACATACTTTAAAGAGCTATTAGCTGTTTCTGGTTCCCACAAATATTTCTCTGAATACATTAAACTTTCCTACCATCAGTGGTACCTGCACTACAAGCTTGTGTTTCTGTTAATACTGGAATTGTGCAAATTAACATTACAAAATTACATTTTTTGATGGAAATACTGCAATTTTGAAAAAAAAAACAAACAAACAAAAAAACTCATGCTTTTTAATAAACTTTTCAGCTGTATAGAAATAAATGTATGTTATAGATCCGTTAAGCCAAAGCGCAATAAACAACAACCGGAATTAAGTTAATTATTAATATTTATTGTTGCATACATGAAAACGATTCCCCGCTAGCTTTAACCCGACATGGGGATCACACCAAACAGGATGTAAGTATTCAGGGAATACCAAAACAAACAAAATAAAGGAAAGATTGTTAGCCTGCTCTCACAAGTACTACAAGAAGAAAAACAATCCTAACTGGGCGGACTAACAAAAAGAAAAACCAAACGCTAAAAGGACAGCAGGAGGCAGTGCAAAAACTGTAAAACAAAAACACAAAAATTACTAAATGCTTATTCAATCATTTTAATCAAATCAACCTAAAACACATTAAAACACTGCCTACCTGCATTGTATAAATCAACACTCTCAGATCAAACCTTGGTGTAGCCGATCTAGTGCAACCCTAGCAAATAAAAACAATATATAAACATACAATTCATTCGGATTAAAAAATACCAATGTATAAAACCTACCTGCGGCATCGAACAACCACACCCAGGTAACGCTACCTCCCTTTCATGGAGGCTCAGGCTGTAGAAAGTGTGACACCTAATGGTGCCACCTGTTACATTCCTCCCCACCATTATGCATCAGCAACCCGATGATGTACCTAAAAAAACTGTTACCCAAAAACAGAATCATTTCTTCTGTACAGAACAGAGCAGCCTGTAAGGGTAGGAATGCTGCCCTGCAGTTTTCCGCGCTGACCTCCTAAGCTCTGGAATGATGGCTGTGTCAATCTCCTGTGCGGATTCCTGGTCAGAAAGAGGCTGAACATCAGAAGTTGCATCTTCAGAAATACCAACCTCACCATTCTCAGTATCTGACTGAACCTCAGACTCTGGCAAATCCACCATTTCATCTCCCACCCTAACGTTTGTCTGTACATCCTCCAAACCATTTTCTTGACAGCCGTCCACACCACTATTTTCAGGGATAGTTCTAAGCTCAGCCCTGTGAACCTGACGAAGGGGTCCTTCCTGGCCCACAGGCACTATGGAGTACACTACCCCTTGATCAGGAGGTGGGTGAACTACTCTATAAGGAATTGAGTAATAAAAATCCTGGATTTTACCCTGACCCCTCACTGAATGATTTCTTGTGTACATCAAGTCTCCCTCCTGAAAACCTGGGGCAACATCCACATCCTGATGTCTCTGAGCTGTTCTACTCTCAACTTTCTGGTTTACCATTTCATAAGCAGAATTTAGTGATTTTTGATGCTCTTTGACCCACTCTTCCAAGGACAGATCAAGACCCCCATCATCTTCACTCAATCCCACAAACAAATCCACAGACAAATGTGGTTTCCTACCAAACATCAAAAAGTAGGGAATCATGCCAGTAGTTTGATGGACAGTTGTATTATATGCAAAGGTGATTTGGGAAATATGCCGGGGCCACTTGCGTTTCTGTTCAGGTGGAGGAGTTGGAAGCAAATCATGTAAGGTGTGATTAAAACACTCACATTGCCCATTCCCTTCAGGATGATAAGGGGTAGTGCGACTTTTCGACTTTTCTCGAGTTTGTAAAGTTTACAAAGCTGTTGAACCAAATTACTCTCCAAATTTCATCCTTGATCAGAATGAATCCGGCTTTTGGACCCAAAAAGTTTAAACTAGTATTTTACCTGTGCCTCTGGAACCGTAGTAGCACGCTGATCTTTCGTAGGGACAGTCTATGTAAACTTTGAGAAAACATCAGTCATTACAAGGACATTTTCTCTCCCATCTGTAGCAGGTTCTAAAACTGTAAAATCTATTGCCAGAATCTCATTAGGTCTAGATGCTATAATTGTACCCATATAGGTTTTAACTTTTGGCAACAGAGCTTTTGACACCACACATCTTTCTCAGTTTTTACACCACTTTTCTACATCTGAGTACATATTGGGCCAATAATACCGTGAGCGAACTAGCTGCAAAGTCCGCTCCACCCCCTGATGGCTGTGATCATCATGAAGTGACCAGATGACACCTTCCTGCAAACACTGAAGTAACACAAACTGTTCAACCTCAGTCTGCCCATCAGAAGCATGGGCGCAAAGGATCGATTCTCGCTCCCTAAGCTCATTCCATTGTCGAACCAGTTCCCGGGTGACCTTATTAAGTTCGTTCCTTTCTTTAGCGTCAGGCATCCTTCCCCTGGTCCACAACAGGTTCACAAAACTGCAACTGAAACATTTTTTCACATCACGAGTCACGTGATCAACAGCCGGATGTTACTGCTGGAGAAAACCACAAAGAAGACGACAGGAAGTGGTAGGAAGATGATTGTTTGTTTGTGTTTTTCCATCTGGCTCCACCAGAGGTCTCACAGAACCACAGTTCATAAAAGTTTGTGTCATTTTCAAAGTACTGAATCCACAACTCTTCTGTAAAATTGCAGACAATTTCCAAAAAATTCTGCATACGTAGCCACTCCCAAGTAGGCGGGGCTTGTTGCTCCAGCTCCTAAATAAGACGCCGACGTCTCCTCTGATTGGCTGGTAGATGATGAGCTCTTATTTAGTGTACATGTTTACATTCATCATCACTAATTGGCCACATTTTAACAGGAATGAGGGCAGCAGTAAGTGTAACTGAGAGCTCTCATAGAATCTGTTCCAAATTGTAGAACTTAGAAAAACTCCTAGGAGCTGGGAGCAGGACGCTCAGCTGACATGAGGAGGAATCAACATCAGTCTGTGGCATCTGGAAAAAAAGTCTCTGTGTGAATGTCTTCCTTTACTAAAGACTTAAAGTCCTAATCCTGTTGATGTCAGAGCCTTGTTTGGCCCAAAGAGCAGCAGAGGAAGTCTTAGCTGTTAAAGAATTAACCCTAACACACCAACCTTTCTATCTGAGCATGTAATCTTCTCCACAGGGGAGCTGAGAGTCTGGCTGTTCCGGATGCTCTGAAGAGGCCATGACCTATGACCTCTGGCAAGGTCTTCAATGGTTTCTGTCCAGCATTTTTTCCCCCCATTTTCTTTTCAGCAATGTATACCAACAATGACTCCAGAAAGTATACACACCCCTGTGTATGCTTCAATATGCTACAAAGTGATGCTAAGGAATGAATAAAAATCAAATCCCTCCTGTGTCAAATCGACCCCGTAGGGTTTGGACCAGAACTGACTGCCTGTTGAAACCACCTCAGTTTCATCTAAACAAAAGTAATCCAAAACCTTATTACTACCACCATAATGTGTTAGCATAGCATTTGGATGTGGAGTGTTGTTTCTGTGCTAAACTTGCCAGGACTGTGTTCACTTGCTCTTGCACAGGTTTTTGGGAGATTGTGACAAGACCCAGGCATTGGTTTAGAGTGAAGGATTCTGTTTACCTCTGTGGAGTGGCATCATTTTGATCCTTTCCAACATTTCTGCAAGCAGTGGCTTTAGCTAAAGGATGGACATTGAAACCAATTACTGGTATAGTTGGTCTCAATGTCAGATTGATCAGATTCACTAAAAATATTGAAATCAAGAAGACTGAAAATAAAGGTGAAGGTACTTCAGCAAAGCAGTGGCCTATAAGGGTGTGCAAACTTCACAGTTCTGTAACTAGATTGTGTTTCTTTATTTTCAATTTTTTTCTTCTCTAATATTATTTTTCCATTTGAAGTGTACAGGACATATGCCACATTAGAGATGGAGAAATGTTGGACTTTTTTTGTGATGGTTTTTGGACTTTCAGAGCAGTGTATCTATCCAACTCCTATCTCTCCTCAGTCTTGTTAAGTTTCTTCTTGCTGCCTTGCATTCTTTTCATACTTTTCTCCGTTCCCTTATCAAAACCATTTTGCTGTCCACTGTCTTCCCTTCAGTGGTAATGGTGAAAATATTTTCGGTTCCTCACAGCCTCCTCTGAAGAAATCACTCGTTTGGCATCATGAAGCTTTTACAACAAAGTAGAGCGCTAATAAGAGAAACGTCTCCATGTTTCCTCATCTCCCCAATCCCCTTCTTCCTGCTCCTTCCTCCTTTCTGTTTCGGTTATGAAGGAGAACTTGACTTCTTGGCTGTAATCACTTTACTACTGTTTTTGTTCCTGGTAAGTGGACTAAATATTTGGATGCTCATAAGCAAAGCAGAATAATTGAATGTGTGATTTGTGGCAGCTGGCTCAGAGTCTATGGGCTTGTCTTGGCATAATGAAAACAGCTAGTGAACCGTTGTAAACAAAAGCAACTTGTTATGTTGCAAACCCCTTGCTGTGATTTGCTGTGTGTGGAAAACAACTAATTTTCTTGATGGTATACTGTAATCATGGCAAAGCTTTACCACGCGCTGTGCTGAGAACTGCACTGCTTATTAATACAGGGAGAGAGAGAGAGAGAGGGTCCACTCCTGGCAGAGTTGCAGTTAGGAGAGAGAACAACACACCAACCTGAATTATTATAATTATTAGTTGAGTCCAGAGGGGCAGATTGGGCTGGCTGGAGGACCTGAGTGTATTTACTGCCACCACTGGAAGCTTCAAATTTGGATTCTAGCAGCAAGGAGTTGGAATGATTTGAGGGTACTTATGGCTCTTTAAAATCCTACAATAATTATAATAATAATAAAAATAATTACAGTAATTACAGTTTGTCGGCTCAGCGGGGAGTTTCATAACTTCTGGATGTTTAAACCAGAACACAGCTCCTCTTTTGGAGCAAAAAGTGAAAACATTTTTTATTTGTATACATTTTTGCTCAACAGTGTACATCTGACACTTTCAGCAAGTTTCTTTTTACTGACAGACATTGAAATTTCCTTCCTGTTAAGTGCAGACAATGAAGTCGTGTAAAAAGCTGATGCACCCTTTGAAAAAAATTGATGTGGATAAATTTTTAGAACACTCAGAAAATGAAGACTTAGAAAAAGAAAACATTAGAAAACAAATTTTTACTGCAACAATGTGACAATAATATTACAAAATCCATAAATTTATGAACACTTTATAATTAGATTTTCCAAGTCAGGTATAAATTCTATTATCATGTTGGATTTACAAAGATCTACACCAAGTACATTTTTTTGATTTAAAAAATGTCACTAATTTCAATAAAGCTTTGTTTGCTCAAAAATAAATTATATATGAAAAAAATAATTAAATACAGGGAGTATAAAATAATTGTATTTTTAAATTTCATCAAAAACAAAATTTTTGCCATGAAGTGCTGTCAAATGATTTTGGCAAAAAAACAGAAAAAGGTTTTGGGAAAAAGTAACTTCGGCTGGTATTTTAGGAAGAAGATGACCAAGTCCATTTTTACAATTGTGCCCCTTGTTGGAAAACATTTGCACCATTCTGATCTATATAAAGTCTAGTACGTGTTCAGGACATACAGGACATAAAGTTAAGTTCACACCACATCAAACTGTAAAGCATGGAGGGGGAAGCACCCCGATTTGGGGAGGCTCTGCTGCGCTGTGGTGACCTGGACCAGCTGGACCCTGAAACATTGACCCAAACTTACCCATGATTAAGTTTGACTTATTCATGGGTATTAAGAAACTCAAGGTTCTTGGCATAGTCAAAGCCCAGACCTTGTTCTAATTAAGATGCTGTTGAGTGACTTTAAATGTGCAAGAAAACCCTTAAAGCTTCCTGAGAAACTGGCCACTAGACACTGGTCTAGTTAAAGGATGTAACCAGTTGCTATTGGAATGGTGTCTTAACTTTTTCCTCAGCTAGAAGACATGTTTTGTTGATATTGTTTAATGAGTGAAAAGTTATATAATTGCTTTTAAATCACCTTCTTTCCATATTTAAATGAAAAATAAGTTTAGACATGTTCATGTTTCATAAAAAGAGTATTTAATGGGAAGTCCTCAATTTTTCACACAACACACACTTCAAACCATCGCCACATATTTTGCTTTTGAGTTTCTACTGATGTTTAGTGAAACAAAGGTGCTGAGAATGTGTTTCTCTTTCACTTTCCCCCTTCCTCCTCCGCCTCTTCCTCATCTGTCTCCTCCTCTTCTTTCTCTCTGAAGAAGCCAGAACAACAGACTCTTTAACTTCTTGTCCTGACTCTCTCATCTTCGTTCCTCCTTTGTCCATCGCAGATTCCTCCTTCAGAGGAACAAAAGCTGCTCTCCACATCACCCAGAGCCGACCTGCACCTGTGGGAGGGAGAGGGACGTCCACACAGGCCTGGAGAGAGAGGAGGGGAGCCGGGGGGAGGGGCCGGCTCCTACCCTAAGTGGAGTCAAGAGTCAGGGTGTGGGTCAGAGGTCAAGAGGAAGTCCTTTCTGCCCACAGAAAACCACTTATCATTCTTATCTAATGGAGCAGCCATCTGTCAATCAGGAAGAGAGAAGAGGGGCCAACAGGTATCACTGGCCCCTGATGCTGCACGCGCTGTCCCCTGAGGGGCCAAACCTTCCAGAAATATGGCTGAGGGGAACAGATCAGGTCGTGGGATTGTTTATGGTGCTTCTTCAGCCCCTGACCCAGACAAGTACCGAGTGTTTAATCAAGTTTGTCTGACCTGAGCATGGCCTGCTGCTCTGATAATGAAGTGTGAATTCCACCTGCACGCATTCTTTAGAGAATCTTCACTAATGTTCTGGGTAGTTAGTCCATAAACTGAGTATGGAATCACAATCAATTTATAAGCACTGGTTCTGAAATCACTGCTTAAAATAATAGTCTGTAAACTAAGCCAGAATTTCTAAGCTGTAACAGAGATAATTGATTTTTCTCAAATTTTACCATCTTGCTTTAACTGCTGTGTTTTCAATAATCAGCAAGCATTGAATCCCACTTGTTCATTGGAAAATCAATATCATCTACCAGGACGTTAACGGGTCGAAGTTAACAGGTTGAAGTTAACAGGTTGAAGTTAACGGGTTGAAGTTAACGGGTTGACCCCGTTGTTGGAAGTGGCCTTCTGAAGCTTCTGACAATGAAGACCTAATTTAATTGCAGTGAAGTTACTGTCAGGTTGGATGTTGTGTTTTCACAAAAATTTTACATTGTAAGATGAAAATGTGAAATTGTCGGACATCTTGATTGATGTTCTTCTCCTCTAACTTTGCTAAAATATCATTACTAAAATAAATGTTGAAAATGTTGTGACAACAGTCCAGGAGCGACGCACTGTAGTGATGTCAGCGAGGTGACCACAGCCTGCAGTAGTTAGGTCAGTCTTGGAGACTTCAGATGACAGATGAGAGCTGAACCATTTAGAATTTAAATTTGTTTCTATGGTAACAGCTTCCTTGACGCTCTTTGTGTTTGAGTCCCACTGCAGTGTCTTTGCGCCTCTGGATATAATGCTCTCTGGACACATTGGCTTTTGGACAGAGATTATAATGGTGCTCTGCAGTGCGTTGCTCCTTGCAGTCTGGCCTTTTGCAAAGGAATTCAGTTTTACAGTTCTCATACTCATTGTGAATCTTCAGACATTTTTTGTAGGCCCCCAGTTTCTTAACAGCTTCTTTCTTTTCGGACAGCTTAAGCATACAAAACTTTTTACAGAAATACAGCCTTTTCTTATGCTTCCCGTCTCCACAAACCACACATCCTTGAGACATGTTTGTGGGCTGAATAGGACTTGGCGTGGTTCAGACCTTGGTTTTGACTCCTCGTCCTTCAATTGATCCAGCTTTTCATAAATTGCTTCTTGACCTTGAAGAAATTTCAGGAGGTAGTCAAATCGTTTGTCTTGTTCAGCTTCAGTCCCTTTGCTGGCTATATGGAGAAGCCATTCCTTCTTCAGGCTGTCTGGAAGTTTACTTTCTATTGCTTTTGTTATAAGGAGGTTCTTTATAGCACCAGTTACACCAAGTTCTTCAAGATCTGTCAGAGCTTTTTCTACAGTTTGAATTAGCTCAACAATCTTCTTTGCTGCTTGTCTTTAACTGGTGGAGCCTTTTAAAGCTCCTCCTCCTCTATTTCAAGGGCAATAGTTGTTTTATTTCCAAAGCGATTCTCTAGAACCCGGAATATCTCATCAGCTGTTGTGTAAGTTGTGAGACGATGGTCTCGTACTATTTTCTCATCCACACTGTAGAGAAGATGATATTTCTTAATCTCTTTCAATCCAATAGGTTCTCCCTGCATCTGGAGTGCTTCCCAATCTTTTTTCCACTGATGAAACTCTCTACTTGCTCCAGTGAACTTTGGTGGAGCAACAGGCTTTAGTTTAATGGCCGGTGCCACAAGAAAACTCACTGAAGTGCTTAACCTTTTGGTCCGTTCTTTGGTTTGCTCTTCAATAAATTCTGCTTTTCTTAATGTTAGTTTTGGCAATATGGTCTCAAGGGCTCTGATACAACTTTGAAACAGCACTTCCAATGTTTATGCACTGCCTTTGCTGTCTTTACAAGGTTTTGCAGATGTTCTATCATGAACTCATATGCAACTGTGCCTTTACTTGGATGCACAGTGTCCACATAATCTGCATGTGACTCTGCAGTTGTAATGGCTTGCGTCAGTTTATATTCCCCCAAATTTTCCCACAATGTCTTTTGTATTAGGTTTTTTAGCTCTTGCATTTTTTTCTCACACTCTGTGGTTGTTTGATCCAAATCAGCCTTTTGTTGTTCACTTAACACCTCTGGATCTGAATTTTCAGCAGTATATTGTTCTGCAACATCATCATTGGCTTCAAGAACTTTACTGGCTTCTGCTGTGAGCTTTGCAAAGTTGTCTCTGAGCTCTACCTCAGACATCATTGTGTGCATTCGTAGCACATTATTGGCTAAATGGGGGAATTGATGCTTCACTGTCGTTCTAGCACTCTTCAGCTGCTCCAACACTACTGAGTCAGCCATTTTGATTTTAGCAGCAGGGCAAAAGAACAATCTTGACTTGTCTCTTTGTGGACACGTTTGGTCCAGCCAACAAACTCTTAATGTCCCTCCAGTCTTTAGACTGCGATTTTTCACTGTCAAGTTTTGTCAAGTTTGGTTTACTGTGTGATTCCCCACTTGAAAGGGACAGTCTCTACTATGAATCTTAACTGGATTTCACTCAAAGAGCCTTCAATTTAGCTGATCCATCTTTATTTTTATATGATGGTTACCATAGTTTTTAGCCTTCCAGCCAAATAGGTGAAAAACCTCAAAAGAAACAGAAACACATCTATTACATTTTGAAATTAACAAGATAAATACATTGTGAAATAATCAAACAGATTTCCACCCCTTTAAGCCCATTATTCCAAAAGTATAATAAATAGAAAATATTTTAGAGTAAAATTCAACACCAATAAATACATTAGCATATTTATCAACATTTTGTTAAACATATTTTTAGTCAAAATTCTATTCCACATCTATTCATTTTCACTTTCTACCATAAACAATAAACACCAAGTGTATTATTATTATTATTATTATTATTATTAGTATTATTATTATTATTATTATTATTATTATTATTATTATTATTAATATTTTAATTTTTTTATTTATTTATTTTATTTTTTTAATTACTCGCTTGATTTGATTTGAGTATTAAAACTGTTCAGTACAACAATCAACCAGAGTCCATGTGCTGCTCCAATGAGACTCAGGAAATAAGCAACAGCATTGTGAGGCTTACCGGCTGTCCTTCACAGTTTGTAGAAAACTTTTGCACAGTTCTGGATTTCTATGTGCTACCAGCACTGTTTGCTTCTCATGCTGTGGCACTTCTTCTTCAAACAGGAGTGACAGGTCAGTCTCTTTGATTGCTAGGAGATTGAGTCCGCCTGGTTCTCATCATTAACCAGAAGAGAAGGTGCAGTAGAGGGGAGTGGCTACCTGGCAATTCACCAGAACAGTAAGGTTACTGTAATTTCTTTACCGTAAAAATTACAGTAACTGATTGGCAACCCTGCTGCCAGTAAATTACTGTAAATTCTACAGTGATTTTTTTTTTACAGTGTACATGTGAGTGACGTCAGAGATGGACACAAAGTTAGATAAATAAAACACACTAATAATTCTGACTAATTGAAGCCATTTTTTCCTTTTTAAGTTGTTAATTTAAAAAATAAAACTTTCACACTGGGACGGAGATTTCACTTGCAGTGATTGCAGCGTTTTTATTTGCATCATTTTGTTGATTGTTGTGGATATACTTATATTTTCTGTGATTGCAGCATATGTTGCTTGCAGCATTTCCTGTTGCATTTATTTTGTGTGTTTGTGTTTCAATGCATATTTGAAATGTCTCACCATTTGCTGGGCGTTTGCATCGTTTAAGGCCTAGAAAAGGAGGAAGCTTCTGAAGGAAAATACTAAAAAGGTCTGATAAGAGATAAATTCTACTAATATGAGAGCAGAAAATATTTCCACAGGGGCAGTTAAATTCTGAAGGATATGAGTTATTCACTGTTTAATGAGGTATAGTGTAATAACTTTTTTACACAGTTATTATTACACAGTTATTAGGACCATGACTGACAGAATCTGAAGGTAGACATTTCTTTCTGTCATTCATTTAAGACTTCAGAGACAAAACTGTTCAGCAATTCCTCTGTCCAGAGGTATTATTATTATTATTATTATTATTATTATTATTATTATTATTATTATTATTGCTAACTATAAAGCTACCTCCTCATTTGTAAGTTGCTTTGGACATAACTGTCTGCCAAATTGCATAAACATTATTATTTTATCTGAAAATGGGGAACAACTGAAAAGTTGAAATTGAAACATAATTTCCTAAACATGCATTTTAGTACAGAAATGATGCAGCTCTGTACACAATGAGGCATTCAGGCCAATCTCCTCCCTTTGTAAGGCTCTGGGAATTTGATCCTTTCCTCCTTTTCTCCAGATCACATCCTGCATCTGCTCTAATTTATATTAGCATTCTAGCAGCCTGGTACCTCCAATCCATCCATCCATCCATCCATCCATCCATCCATCCATCCATCCATCCATCCATCCATCCATCCATCCATCCATCCATCCATCCATCCATCCATCCATCCATCCATCCATCCATCCATCCATCCATCCATCCATCCATCCATCCATCCATCTATCCAAATCAGCACTAATCAACAACAGCCATTTCATTCCTCCTCATATCAAATCATACAAATGATTACTGGCATTCAGGCAGCGAGGGGCAGCACAG
This sequence comes from Xiphophorus hellerii, assembly GCF_003331165.1. Lineage (NCBI taxonomy): Eukaryota > Metazoa > Chordata > Actinopteri > Cyprinodontiformes > Poeciliidae > Xiphophorus > Xiphophorus hellerii. Next base: position 26,972,915 of record NC_045690.1, read on the forward strand.
TGTAGCAATCAGCCCGCTGCTCGCTTCCCGGGGATCTCACTGCCGAATCACTGTGTTTTTCTTTTCTTAACTAATCGTTTAATAATATATGACTATGATTGACAGCCTGTAAAATGGAATTATGTGTTTCTGTGGGAACAGACGTCCTGAATCTGCACATCACAAACTCAAAGGCACGTTTATGCAGATGTGAGCAGATCAGCCCAACCTCAAAATACTCATTCTGTTTTGTTTATTTTTTTTAATTCCATCTTCCCTCAATCACTCTCAGCTCCTGCAGGTGTAATTTAATTTCCACTGTGGTGTGTAAATACAGCAGGCAGGTATGAAATGGATTCACTCAGGATTTATAGTAAAAAATGACAGTGTTGACTAAAAGTGTTTCTACCCTGACCTGTGGTCACCGGTGCTGTCCCTACACACTGAGATATGATTTATTTAGTGATAGTACCACAAGAAGGGAATTCACTATTTCACATCTGCCAACATAATACTCACATGTGCACAACATCTTTAATTCTCATCCTCATTTCAGCAAGAAAATACAAGCATTTTTTACATTCTTTATTTTTAAATCAGTTCTAATTATTTCTTAAACAAATGAATAAAGAAAGCATTCAGAATATTGCAGCACAACTTGAAAACAATAAGAACAAATTGTAATTTTCAATAATGTTTTAAAATTTTGACAGAATTACTTCAGGAATGTTGTTAGTTGGTAAAGTAAAATCCTATTTTAGTCTCATTTAAAATTTTTAGTCAAAAAACTCAGAAAAGTTCTTCTTGTTTTTGTGAACAAAACCATGGAGCTGTCAGGCATTATGGGTATCGATAAGCCAGGCCAGCTGCCTCGCTACAGCCAATTTAGTCTCAAAACAGGGAAAACTTGATCAAAACCTTAATCATACCCTAAGATCTGCATGTCAAACGCTCCATAGGTTTGATGAGAAAAATAACCTCTTTTCACCCAGCAGTGTTTCAAGGGTTACTTTCTCTAATACAAATGTTCTACTGAAATATGTGCTCCTATCTAGTGGTAGGAAGCAGCAAGCAAATGGTGTCTATCAACTTTTATTTATTTATTTATTATTATTTATTGGCTGTTAATCCTAAGAAAGTCAGACAACTGCACAATGATTTCTGCTCTGCTGTTTGTAATCTAATTCCTAAGTTGTTCAGACCAAAACCTGGAAGTAACTTACTCATGTGTCTGCATCAGACTGAAGTAACAAAAATAAACCCAAAACGGAAACACAAGACATATTACTTAAATGACTTAAATTTATGCATCTAAGTCTTTATTTTTAGAATTTTCATATATGCACGGGGTTGAAGTCTCAGAACACTAATTCAGACGGAGGTAAAACAAGAACACTGACCTTTAGGTACATAAGGAAGATTATCTGCAGAAACTTGCTGTCATACAAATACAGCAGCAGTTGAATGTGTTATGGAAAGAATTTCATAACAGATTTCATGGTCTAATTAAAATGATAAAACTGAAGGTCATGAATTGGAGAAAAAATAGATAAACAATAAAGTGAAATTAACCCAAAACAGGAATTAATTAATATAAAATTAAGCATTACTTTTATCATGATCATGAGCATTGTGCACAAAATGTTTTTACATCTGGTAGTCTGGAAGGTTTAGACTATAAAGACTGTATCTGACTGTATTAGGGATCAATATTTCCACAATTTGTTACAGTTTTAGCTTGAGTGGTTCACATTCACACCGCATGGTGTCAAATGAACTAAACGCTTTGAAAACGAGTTCCCCCTCTCACCTGTGGTGGCGCTGCAACAAAAACTACTGAAGGAAACGACAAGAAAACCTCAGAAGAAGACACTGAACACAACTTCCTTTTTCATAAATGGAAACAAAAATCGAGTGTTATCGGATTTTAGCAGCTTTTGTCTTTGGTAAAAGTCATTTGGTTTTTGTTTAAGTTAAATTTACCCAGAATGCCCTGCACAATAGTCCACTTCCTGCTTTTGGTCTCTGCTCTGCTTTGCATTCAGATATGCATTGAACTGCATCAGAGTCCCTTTAACCAAACCCAGTCAGAGGTTTGTAGATGGCCTAGTTTGCTTTTTTGGTCCACATCAGAGTTTGATATTACACATTCACAACTCCCCAAACAAACCAGAGTTTTATTAAAGCAGGCTAAACATGACTGTACCCTTACTTCTTTTTTTTTAATCATATATCTTTTTAAAGGACAGACAGACAGACAAAGCCTCAAGCAGAAGATGAGTTTGGAGTTTTTCTGAATTGGATCTCAGAGGCATCTTAGAGGTACTGACTGAATGAAGCACTTCACTGGATCTCCTTAAGGTCATGCGTTGTCGGTAGGGGTGCACCGATAAATTGGCTCAGATTTCCTTAATTGTAGGAGACTGTTTACAAAACTGATTACATTCACCATTATTATCTACCTCATCAAAGGTCTGAAAATCAGCCACTGTTCCCTTTTGCTCTGCTGAGAGAGAGGTTTAACTGACTGACCCATCCACCAGGTCACCTCTGAAACTGTATCATTTACAATAGTCATCCCATTGCTGCCAATTTTGTGACTTTGTTGCTCTATTTAGCGACTTTTTAGACAAACAAAAAAATCGGGCGAAAATCTGAATCAGCCAGATCGCCGATCAGCCAGAGAACTGTAATCAGTGCAACCACCTGACAACTGATTTTTTTTCTTGTCAGGTGTTCTTGTTAGCTCTTGACAAACTTGAAGACAGTTTGAAAGAAAAAGCTTTTGGTGCCCTTGGTAAACTTCAGGTGGCTGTAGTCATGTCAGTTAGGCTGTATGTGAGCTTTGAGTTTGTGTCTGTCATGGCTAAATTTATTAACTATTTTAATCTAGCTATTTGTCCCTTTGATATTACTCTAATAGTGAAAGATTTGTTTGACATTGTGGGGGCGAATTCACTGTCTATTAATAATAGTTTTTAGTCTTGGTATAATACAGCAGATTTTAAGTGGAGCATGTTCTTCAGAAGAAAAATCTTGGACCAAAAGTTTGATTTTAAACCATTTCAGAACTGCCTTTTTTGAAGTTGCTGGAGAAAATTGTCTTTCTTCTGTTCCAGGCATTTATATATTATTATGGTATCACTGAGGCTTTTCACTCTGGTTTTGAAGCATATTGCTGAGTTGGCACTTGTAAAAGCTTTAAAGCAGGGGTGGGCAACTCCAGGCCTCGAGGGCCGGTCTCCTGCAACTTTTAGATGTGTCTCTACTTCAACACACCTGAGTCAAATAATGAGGTCATTAGCAGGACTCTGGAGAACCTGACTGCACTTAGGAACTGATTCAACTATTGGATTCAAGTGTGTTGGATCAGGGAGACGTCTAAGAGTTGCAGGACACCGGCCCTCGAGGACCAGGATTGCCCACCCCTGCTTTAAAGGGATGTTGTGCATTTTCCTGGTACATAGTGCATTTAAAGGCACAATCAAGTACCTATGTCAACTTCAGCTGTTATAAAAAGGCTGTACATATCAGACATAACTTAAAAGACATTTACCTTTTCAATTTGACACCTTGAAATTGTGTCTCTGTCTCTTTAAGAAGTCTCTGCTCTATCTAACACTCCCCTTATTCAGCATGTCACCACAACAATGCTTAGCACGGTCAGTTACACTCATGCAGCTGCTCACGAAACAGTGGAGAAACATCTCACCGTCCTAGAAAAATCATTTGTCTACCTTCATTGGTGGCTATGCTACCTAGTTTAGCATCCATGGCAGGCACCACTGTGGGGAACTAGCTGTAGGCAAGCAGAGAGCAAAGGGGAGGGTGTGAGAAATGCATATACAATCTTGATTGACAGCATAGAAGCCCTAATCTGATTGTTTTTATTTCTGCAGATGGCTGTAGGACCACAGCTCTCTCTGCGGCAGAGGAGCTCAATTTTTTTTCAAAATTTTCTGTCTCATGCTGTCATGACATTGTGACAGTTTTGACAAACATATAAAAGCATCTATTTTTTAAAATAAAAGTTACAGCTGCAGCTTTAAAGCATGGATGGCACTAAATTAATCCATTCATCCTCAATCTCATGTATTCTCACAGGTTTCCTTCATTTCATCCCACCTCAACTGTTTCATTAGTCTTCATGCTAGCATGGTTGAGCCACAGAAAAAACAAGACTGGAATTGTGGCCTTTGGCATGGGTCCATGGATGAAATTAAAAGAGTGATGGATGATAGACCTGAAGTCATGGAATAGGCTTCAGATCTATTCCATGCATGTCTGCACTATTCCATGATCAGTGCAGATAAGAAAACTCTCTTGATTTTCAAGAGAGGGTAAACAGGAAGTAAAACCAGGAGGGAATAAAAGCACTGCCAAAGCAGACGGATAATAAATTAATACAGCAGAAAGACGTCAACATTGATCATTTTAGAGTCAGAGGAGAAGCAGGTCTTAGACTTTAATGCAGGAGAAGCTGTGCAGAAACATGGCTGCCAGCCAGCAGCTGAAGCAAGGAATTTGGATGACTGAGCACTCTAAGGGGTCAGACGTGTTCTCACCATGTCTGTTAAAATACAGTGTATTCATTTTTCTGTCTAAAATCTATCAGAAATGATAGCATGTGTAATTGCATTAATATATTTCAATTATTATTTAGGGGACAAAACAGTGCAAATAAAAAATCTTGGAGAAACATTTGATGTTACTTAAATGTTACTCCAAATGTTTATTTCTCTCTCCTCAGAAATAAAGGGCTGAGCAGAGAGAGACAGAGAGCGGTACTTCAGGGTGTTTTCATCCCTGATAGTCCAGGATTTGATTGGGGGTCAAAGTTGCAACATCTGTTAAATTTTCAGCTGGTGTGGTTCACTTTCATACTGCACTGTGTCAAACCACCAAACGCTTTGAAAACTCTGCCCCCCCCCACAACTCCTCACCCACCCACCTGTGGGGGCGCTGCACCAAGAACCACTGAAGAACGGAACATGAAAACATCTGAAGAAGAGACTGAGCACAACTTCTTTCTTTGTGAAATATAAACAGAAATGCAGTGGCATCAGACTGGTTGGAGGATTTCTTTTTTGTCTCCTTTGTCTTTGTCCTTTGTCTTTTGTCTCCCTCTTGCACTAGACACACACCTTTGGTTGGATTTACCCAGAACGCCCTGTGCTAGAGTACACTTCCTTTAGGAGTGGTCTCTGGTCTGCTTGGTGTTCACATATTCACCAGAGTTCACTTCAATAGAACTGAAGTGTTCAGGGTTTTTAGGCAGACCAGAGTTCAATTACACATCCACAACTCCCCAAATTAACTGGACTTTGTCGGAAAACCAACCAGAGTTTGATTAAAGTGGACTGTGAATGTATCCTTAGTCACCTTCTGAGCTTCCTACATCTCTTCTCATCCGCATGTATATTGGTATAAATAGGGATTTATTAATTTTAGAACTGTGAGTAAACCTTTTGATAGATGTCTTCCTCATAAACCTTTTCAGGCACAGACACCATTTACAAAACTCCTGCAAATAATTTTTTGCACAAATTATACAGTCAATATACATAATTAGGTACAGTTAGGTCCAAAGATTTTCACACCTCAAGCAGATTTGGGTTTAAATTAAATGTAAAATTTTACCAACATGTTTCTCCTGACTGAAGGTGGCATTGATATTTCGGGGTGGCTCAGCCAGAGTCCGAACCTAAATCTGATTGAGGGTCTGTTAGAGTTTAATATTAGGGTGATGGCAAGGAGGACTTCCGATGTCAAAGATATGTAGAACACATCATCAGAAAAATCACCATCATGAAAATACCAGTGGAAACCGTCACAAAGCTGGTCAGCAATTATAAGAAAAGTTTAATAGTGCAATGCCAGTAACATGTTTTACTGGTTAAAGTAAAAATATTTCCTAAGATGAATTTCTTCTTAACATTCAAATAACATCTTCACTGTACATTATTTTTATGCCTGTCATTTTTCCAATCAGAAACAAACTCTCAAGTTGAAAGTAAATATTTGTGAATCCAAGTCTTTCAGGGGAATGAATATTTCTGGGCATAATTGAACCAGTGGTGAATTAAATAAATGATTTTTTTGTGTGTTAATGAAATGATTGAACATGATTTTATAATAATAATAATCTTTTAACCTTATGCCATTAATGGTTATGTAAAAAGGTTTTTGTCTGTCTTTTCTCATGTTCCATAATTCCCAAGTTTTCCTGACAAAAATGTTTTTTGTATTCCTGACCTCTTGAAAACAAGATAACAAAGTAATGTGAACATTGCAAAGAGACTCTGTGTTTGTTTAGAAAATAACTTCAAGAAACAAAATGATGCTGAAACATACAAATTAGTCTTTATACATACCTTTTTAGTTTACGTTTTATGCTTAAACTCCAGTTCACAAAATGAAATTGACACCATTTTCCACCAGCAGCTAAAAGCTAAAAATATATGCCAATTTTGTTTTTCAGTTAAAACATGTGAAGGTGTCGACAGCTGCAAATGGATGCATCATATAACATTATAAGTTACCTAATCCTTGACCCTGGACAAACCCAGTTACAGTTGCTCAGTTTCTACCTGGGTGTCAACAACAACACAACAACGGCGTCGGATCTGCTGTCAGATGAAGACAGCAGCGTCTTAAAACTCCTAAATGAACAGAAACATAAAAGGATCAAGAACAACTCAGCCTGAAAACCGTCTGCAAAACTGTTCAGCTAATGAGAAGTCGAGTTGTATAAAGGTAAGTCTTTATGGAAAAGGGTACAGTAGCTTTCTAATTTAGCAACCAGCATGATTGGTTAGACTTGAGTCACCCTGAGAGATAGAGAGACAAAGAGTGGTTTAATTTCCTCATCGAAGTCCAGAGCTGCATGAGAAGGAGTTCTGAGAGCCATTATCCTCCCTTCTCTCATCAAATTGGAAGCAGGTCTGATTTGGCCTTAATCGAGCTAATCTCCCCTGCTGCTCCTTCACAAAACTGGCTGCAGCTCAAATCATTTCCCTCCTGACGAGGAGTATAGGTCATTCTCCTTTAGCACCGGGATTCTTATTAAGAGCCATGTCTCATTTTCCTACTGTCTCACTGAGAGGTTCTTGTGAGGAGGAGGAGGCGGAGGAAGGGGACTGGGCGTCAGCGCCATGATTGCTGTTACCAAGACGACGGTGCAGCGGGTGCTCCCTGGATCATAGCAGGGTGGGGTGGAGGAGAGCAGACGGAGAAGTGAAATTGCATTCCATTAGTGCTAATACAGATACATTAAGAGTCTGTCTGAGGCACGGCCGCTAACGATTATGGTCACTAATTCATCCAATCAGCTCATGAGCAGACATTTCATAAAGTCATAACGACCTTGTCGCCTCTCCTTGCCGGCTATTACCATGTGATTGACAGCAGCCAACACTTTGTTTTAAACTGAGCGAGGAGGAAAGGAAAAGGTCAACAGAAGGAACATCACTGTCACTCCAAAAGCGTTTCTGCTGCATACTGTCAATTCCTTAACATTAGTCATGGTTTTACTGGCATTCAGCCCATCACACGCTATAATCTTATGTACCTGCCGGCTGTTTTATAAAAAAAAAAAACGTTATCGAAGGTACAATAATTCTCATATATTTTCAGTAAACATCAGTTTTATCATAGGTTGAATAAAATTTTATTAGATTATAATAAGCTGTAGAAAAGTTTTTACTGGTAGTCACACTTCTTTAAGAAACAAACTCTGATAGATGGAATAATTCATGATGGTGTGTCTGAATGTGAGCTGAGCCGGTCCTGCTGCACCAGAACCACGATGTTGGTTCAGACCAAACATGTCCTCTCTTCTGCTGCACAAATCATTTCATTTGTCTGCATGTAACAATGTGAACATTTTGAACTGTGTAGAGCCAGTCTTCAGGAAAACATGTATTTGTTTCTATTCAATAAGCAGTAAAATTACACTAATCGATAATAGTGATTTAATAATATAATACAGCTAAAGCAAAAATGCCTAAACAATAATAATAAAAAAAAAAATTTCACATTTTGACCTCTGTAATTTTCCACTGCAGCAGCTAAGCTATGTTTCATCTCACATTCAGCCACTCCAAACAGATAACAGACGGGGGACATGACAGAGCCGCTGTGCTTTAACTGGACCTGCTGGCCCAGTTAAAGTAAGCACAAAGCCTCCTGAAGCTGTGCTGCTTCAAAACCACAAAGGGAAATTCAGAAATAGGATCATTCCTGAACAACTGAACAAAGTGAATCCCCTTGTTGAGATCTTTATTCCTGCCTAAAAAATCTTAAGAGCTACCTATAATACCAGAATGATGAAATTATTAAAAAACTGTAACTCTCTGCACTCATTGTCCCCCGGGGGAGCTCCACGTCACACAGGCCTGTAGAGCTCAGGCTGGGTGATCCCTGACACTTTGCCAGTCCTTCCATTTGTTTTGTGAAGATTTGCAATATTTTTCTGGCTGAACATGAGAAAGGCTTTTTAGAAGTTTTGATAAGAGAGGTGAATATGCGCCAAAGGTCAGAATTCATCATTTGGCCTCTTTTCAAGACGTATGCATGTTTAGAGGTGTTGACCTGTCAAGTTCCTCTGTGTTTAGAAAGAGTGTTATATTAATTACTCACAATCAGAAAAACTGGATGAGATGAAGTATTTGGAAGCTGGGACTGTTTCGGTGGATTTTTGGTTTGTATCAAGGAATCAGCCATTAAGAAGAGAAAACGCAGCTCTAACATGGAAACCAAAGCGTTGTTCCAGAAACAGGCTTGTTGTTTCAAGTTACAGTGGTACTAAGTTGTTGTTGTTTTTTTCATTAGTATTAATGTCAACCTGTGATGTTCATTCTAATGGTCAGAATCAAGACATTTTAGTGTTTTCTGTGGAGTAAAACTGCGTATCTGTAAGTTTTATGACCAGTTGGAATGACATTAGATTGCTCTGTTGTCTAATGTTGGGTTTTACTTTGAAGACAAACAATGAATGTTTTGGTTCAGCAGATGGTGAAGTTAAAAAAATGATAGAATTCATCCTTATCTTAGTGGTGGGGTTGATGAAATGCCCAGCTGCCTTGAGTACAAGTCAAGGAAAACATCAAAGCAAATCTTTTGAAAATTATGAACATTGTGATCTTTATATATTTAGTTTTATTTTGGTTAATGATAAGGTCATTCATTGCTAAGAAAAAACTGAGTTTCATAGTTCATAGTAAAGGTGGACTCTTATGGTGTGGGGCTGTTTTATAAATGTGAGAGAGGCAGAGGAAGTCCAAAACACCAGAGACATGTGAGCGCCCAAAAATCATTTGTTGTTAATATGAAACCATAGCAACACAGAGAAAAACTTCAGGTTGTGTTAATTTGTGATAAATAAATTCTTTACCTTCACCACTTATAACCAGAATGTGAATTATTTTTATTGATTCACTAATTATCAATCAATCGATCGATCAATCGATCAGTCGTTTATTCACTCAATTTAATAAATTTCACAAACATATTCTCTAACAACACTTACTATACATTGGTGTATAGTAAGTGAAATATTTGGACAAATCTGAGACAAAGGTGAGTAGTTCTGTTTTCCGCATAATTAAGCACACCCATGAAATTCATGCAATAGAGATGGGGGGTGAAAAGTTTGTCAGTGGGGTTGTGACACGAAGGGAGGTCAACATGAGACTGAGAATAAAATGACATGATTTTCAAAATGCAAATGCAGCAGTGAGAGCTGATTTTAGGAGTTTGGTTTGACCTTTCAGAGCCATTGAGTGTTGACAAGGAGCACTCACTGAGAGCTTCAGTCCCAATATAACACTGGGAGAATCTAGTCTGCTCAGAGGAGGCCAATCTAAACTCTTTGATGTCCTTACACATTGTGTTTGGAAAGAGAATATTGCAGTGCATCACACCAGAAACACAATTTCAAAGTGAAGTTGTCAGGTGAGAACATTGCAGCGTGGAGCATCTCACTACATGGATGAAAGGCTACAGGGATCTTCATCATAAGATACAGGGTCTTTACATGATGGACTGAGTGTGTATTCCCAAACCACAGGCCCCAAAAACACAGCAGAGTTTTGGTTGAAAGCAAACTGTTGGACTTCAGCAGTCAGTCCCATGACTTATATGAAACTGGCAATAAGGGCACTGAGATTTATTTAGAACATATGTACTTGACTTGGGATTTATCTGTATGAGTGGACTGAATTGATATTTTAAAGTGAAATAATAATAATTTTAAATGAAATAAACGGAATTGAATTTACTGACTATCAGAGTTCAGGGAAGAACCCAGAGAACCTTCAAGATTTAGAGATAGTTTGGGTGTAAGAACGGGTCAAAATACAGAAGACATCTTAAAATTATTTTTACCAAAAATATTTAATAGATATTTCCAATGTTTAATTTTTAAGTTCTTTGTGTATTTTCCTTGTGTGTGTGAATTACTTAGTTTTTGGATGACATTGGGTGTGAATTTCATGTCAATGGCCCAATTAAAAACTAAACAGTTGACATGTTTGACACTTACAGTTTTACCAGCTGTAACTTCTTGATTCCTTTGTTCCTTTTCAGTTTGTTTTATTCTCTCGCCACCTCTCACCCATTATCTTAGCTAGTTCTACATTTTGAACTTGATTTTATTATTATTATTATTATTATTATTATTATTATTATTATTATTATTATAGTTTTTTGTTTAACTCTTAAGACTCATACTGTATTTGGGTTCTCCATAAAGCTGTAACACTAGTGATGACTGGGGTGGACATCACCTGGCTTGGCCTGTGTAATTAACTTTATTTTTTAACTTCACTTGTTGGCACCAAACATTTAAAAAAATTGGTTATCACAATGTTCTTCTTAGCATGTGTGCTCTTATTTATTTATACATATAATTGCAAGGTGGTTAAAATGGACAGGAGAAGCTGTAGAATGTCAGAATGAGCTGACACACAATTCATGTAAAACACTCTGGTTTTTTATGTGGCTTAAAATCTACTCTGGAGTTATTGAATTATTATTTTTGTGTCCAAATGATTTTTTTATTTGTATTTTTTAAATTGCATTATTCGGAGCCTAGGATCAGAATTCTTAGCACAGCTGAGCAACCTCAATAGATCACAGCAGCACTGAATGTATAATAAATGACAAAGTAAGAACTTATAAAAGAAATTTACAGGCTCAAAGCATTTATAATTTTGCACTAAACCTCATCATTTTTGTTGTAAGTCAAATTTTGTAAATGTACCCTGGAACTGGCAGACAAGACATATTTGTTTTATCAAGTTATTGTTATTAAATTACTAAATTTGAAAAGCTCCAGGATATTATTGCTTTGTTTGTCTTGTAGAAACCTGAATTAGAATGTTGGCAGTAAAATATGTTGCATATTAGCCACAGACCAGAGTTGCACAACTGAACTGGCATAAACGGATCAGAAAGCTATGTTGCCATGAAGGTTTGGCTGAGTAAAGCCGGTTATCCCAGTGGTAACTTTTCTAACACCTTCTGCTCTGTCCAAACCTCATAATTAGTACTGAACACACTGAGGCATAAGACTGAACACCAGAACACTTTAACATTAAATTAAGCAATATTCTCCAGTTTAAAATAGGTCAGATACTCTAACAACTTTAAGTTGAACTGACATTTAAATTACCACATTGTTTCTATTTTTTTTGCCAAATTATCAAGGTTTTGTTTTTCGTTCTCATTCATTTTACTGCTCTGTAAAAATTTCTTCTAGTTTTTTTTTTAACTGCCCCCAGCAATACCTTTGCTATACTGTACAGTGTTTGGCTGTCCTTTTCTGTTTGTCCAGCACACACTCACTCAGATGTGTAGGTTGGCTGTGGAGTGTAAGTGGCAGGTAAACAGCATAAGCGGTTTGCAGGCTTGTATTCAGAGCCTGTAAACTCCTTTCAAATTCTCCCATGGGAGCAGAACTGCAGCGGCGACACAAAAATCGATCCAGCTGCTGAAAGGATGGAAGTACGGAGGGAGACGGAGGCCTGGCCTGGCAGGAATGACTCAGGAATTTTTTGTAGAAATAATTGTTTCAAAATTGGGCTGATGGGAAATAACATGCTGTACATTATAAAAGCACAATGGTGGCTTATGAAAGACTGAGGGTCAATTTTGTTCTTTCAGGAAAAAAAATCTGTTTTCTTTAACAAAGCTGATATGAGTTTTGACTTCCTGCTTTTTAAAATATGCTTATTAGTTTAACTGACAAATGTTACAATATAAAAAGTGAGAAAATTCACTTCAAATGCAATGTTCACTCAGTGAAAATAAATTTTTACCAAAAAATCTAAAAAAATATATATATATGTCGTTGCTAAATGCACATGGTATGTTGTGTTTTGTTACTTTTCTACCAGCAACGACGAGGTGGACGAAAGACGTCCTCATCAGAACGGTTTGAGGAAAAGGTGTTGTCTGGAGCCTCATCCAGAGAACACTGTTGTCTCAGAGAGGTTAACCCTGCAGACCAACAATGTAATGGTAATTTTTCCAAAATGTTAGAGTGTGGACATGAACAGGTCTCTATAGACAGATTCTTTTTTTAATTGCAGGACTGAATTCAGCGATGTGAGCGCTGCCAGCACTTCTAACGACGGTGACATTCAGGGTGCCAATGCTGCTGAAATTTGTGGGGGTTCAGTTGGCTTAGAGGTCCAGAGCAAAAAGCTTCAGGATGGAGAGCACCCAAAGTCTCCCCTTAAGTCATAATTGAGAGCACACACACGCACACACACGCCCACGCCCACACACACAACTACACTTTGATGCTAACAATTGAGGCTTCTTTTTTCAAAGAATGTTAGTCATGTCAAACAAGTGAACGTCCCACAGATATTGCGTAGAGTTTCTTTACTGTTTATTGACTCATTAATCTCTCACCACACAGTTCTTCTAGCAGTGTTTTGGGTTAATGTCTGTAAGACTCAAAAGTAGCGTCATTTGAGTGCCGTGCAGAGGTTGGCGTGTGGGTGGGGGGCTTGGAATGATTTTTTTCTTTTTTAATTCATCAGTTGTCAAAATAATTTTAGCTGCACTATAGCTGTCTCCTTGCTCACCAGCCTGCTTTTTAACTGAACTAAAGGTCCATGTCAGTGTAAAAGGCAGCTCTGCCTTTCTGCATACATTTTATGTTGTGCTTCAACAGTTTGTTCAGATGCAAATAAATCACAAGCACAGGCATGAGGTGAAAACACACGCGCACACACCTCGCACGCGCACCCCCGCACACAAGCCCACCCACACACACACACACACACACCCCCACACACATACACACCTACACTTTGATGCTAACAAAAGAATTAGCCTGATTCACTTGCTCAGCCTGCCTCCTGACCAGAAGAGAGTTTCACTGAGTTATTTTTGTTAAACTATTCTTAACTCTAGAGTTCCCAGGCTGCATTAAAATGGTTCAGTAAGATGTCTGAAATAAAGGATGTAAACATAAACTGATACTAAAAAATATATTTTTTGAAATAGCTAACTGTAGTGAGCACCTTTCTGACTGCACACCACCTATTCAATCCCCTTGGTTTACATGTTCACTCCAAAAGTAAGTTTGTCCCATTTTATTTTAAAATGAAGGAGGATAAGCTGCAGTTTTTTTTTATTTACCTAAATTCACATGAAAAAAAATTACATATTGTGAAAATTAAACATTATCATAGAGGCTAAATTATATAACTATATGTTACTTTGTAAGTTGAATCTTATTTAAACATAAACAGAATTTATCAGCTTTATACATTACTGTAATTTATACAGTAATATACAGTTTTACATTTATAGACTATAAATGTAATTAAAACCGTCATAGCGCAACAACAAAGTATATTCCGTCTATCTTACAAACTGTAAATTCTCCAGTTTTGAAACATTTTATTAGCTCTGATGAACTGCATTAAACTTTAATAGAAAGATCTGATAATTGGGAAAAGTTTCATAAAGTATTGATTTATTGCAGTCATAGACATTTGGTTTACTGGGCTGAACATGGGAGATTCTGTCTATCAAAAGTTATACAATCAACACTGACCTGAGATCAAGTAATCTTCCTAAAAGATTGTCCTAGCTAAAGTACATTTCAAACATCCCTTGGGTGAAATGTGTGTCTGTTAAGTACATTCAACCAAAAAAACCTGATGACTTTATTTTAACTACCAAGCTCTTGACCGCTTGAGGACAATGACCAGAACATTGGGGTCTTTATCCTAATACATACACTCTATACACACACTTTATACAAAACGGGAGCACAGTCATCTGCTGCCTGCTAATTTTCTGACAAAAATAAAGGGAGGAATGACTTGGTAAATCAATACATTCTGTGAAACTCAGATGTTTACACTCATTCATATAAATATCTGTAAGAATTTTAGACTCACTGCTTAATCACCGTACATTCTAAAGTTTAGTGATATTTTCTTAGTATTTCTCATAATTACTCTTTAAACTCTTTGACTTGAGTCAAACAGTTTGAGTGTCCTTCCAGATTTTCTCTCAATAGTTTACTTGAGATTCGGTCCAGTCCACCAGACAGAACTGGTGGAACTTATTAAGATGTCCAGGCTTCATCGCTCACACACACACCCCTACAGTTTCACACACATATTTTCTATGCAGCTGAGTTCAGGGCTTTGTTACAGGCACTCAAAAACACAGATGTTGATGTCTTTAAGCCAAATTGTGACTAATTTTGTGGTGTGCAAAAGGTCATGCAGGTGATACTTTAATATTTTTTAAAGTAGTAATCTTTGTGTTTGAGTTAATCTTGTTTGCAGAGTAAATCTGAGCTGTTTCAGGGTGTGAGGGAAACTCACAACTGATTAACATACCAGGCTTTCTTGGCTAATCACACGCTTTTATTATTTTTATTATTATTTTATTATTTTTTATTATTTCAGGCAGTTTGACCACCGTATCTAACCCATGCCACTAACGGGCTGTTGAAAAAAAGTAAAAAATAAAAACTGTCCAGGTCTGTTTATGTGTCCAGGGGAAATGCTAAACCTAAATCTGGTCCAGAGCCACCAAGTGATGTTACAAATGATTCAGTTCTTATGAACGATTCTTTACCCTGAACTATAGAACTCAAGGGAGAGTTATTTGTTTTTTTATATATATATATTTTAAACTTTGCTTGTTTTTAATGTTTTGCACAGATGTCAACAGCTATTATTATTATTGTTGTTTAATTTAAAATGATATCTATGTAATCAGTGAATAAATACAACAGAAGAAAGTATGGCGATATGAGTACCATAATTCATTGTCATAATTGGTGTAGTTAATGGTAGAAAAGAGGATTTTTGATTTTGTTGAACTTAGGTTCATGTTTTTCTCTACAAATTGTTACATTTTTCTTTTAGATTCAGTATTACAAAAAGCAATAAAAAGTTATTAGTGCACACAACATTATACATTCCCATTGTATTTGCACTGGCATATAAATGTTGTAACAGGTGAACATGGCAGAAACATTGTACCAAAGGATGAAGCAGAGTTGCAGACATCCATAATTTTCTTCCTGGTATCTTTACTGAATTCTTGTATTTACTTCATGACGTCCCACAAGGACCCGATGTGTCAGAGGTCTGGTCTTAAAATACATCAACAGCTGTGCCTCCAACTTCAGTCTTGTCAGTCCAGCAGTCAGAAACTCACAAAGCCATGACATCATGTCTTGGGGTTTAAGTGTTGGGGGTAAACCCTAACCCTAACCCCCAACCCAAGTCATGAGAAATCCTCTCATTATTCTGCCTTTCAGAAAATGTTAATTACTCACTAAGACAAGAAAAGTTTAGTGCGATTTAATGTAAGAAACTGAAGACAAAAGATTAGATCTTTCCATAAGGTGTATGCAAATATTTGGACCTCCTAACTACGGTTGTGTATGTGTTGGGGGTGAAAAGAGAAAGAATCTAACTGTGGTGGTAAATTATTTAGACCTACCTGTCACAAGTCATCTTTACTCGTCAGTCGTAATGAGTAAAGGTCCAGTAGAGGGTTTTGAATCTTACCCTACTTCTGAGATTTTCTTAGCAGTGTCTTGTCCATGTTTATTATTTTTACAAGAACTCAGGTTTTTGCTTTGCCTGACTGCAGCGATCAATAAAGCTTCATCTCAGTGAGCTAAAAACAACAAACATCTGAGGAGATGCTCTGAGATGAAAAATTAGTTGGCAGCGAGGCAAAAATTGTGAGGCACGATTCATTTGTTTTTACTCGTCTGTTGTCTGTGCTGCCACTTTGTGTAGTCAACATGTGAGTGAGCATGGCAGACAGACGGATGGAAGGGGAAGGGAGAGAGGGATAGTCAGAGGGAGGGCTGCCATGTTGTCTGGTCTCATTTATTTTCTAACACACAACTAAATCACCTCGATGTGGGAAAATGGTTGTATATGGATGTCGTCACTGGGTGATGCTTCTGATTTCAACAGAGAGAGGGCTGAATGAAGTAGTTACTACGGCAACAAACTCATCATCCCTCTCACTACACGAGCAGAAAGAGAGTGAAGGAGAATAGACAGCAAGAAGAGACTGAATATTCAGAGGGAGGGGAAAGAAGTGAAAGACAGTGAGAGGATGAGGAGGTGGAAGAGGATGAGAAAGTAAAAGATGAAGATAAAAAGACAGGAGAGGAGAAAAGCTGTGTGAGACCGCAATATAATAATAATAATAATAATAATAATAATAATAATATAATAATAATAATAATAATAATAATAATAATAATAATCAGAGCAGCTGGAAGGTGCTGGAAACTAATATAAAGACCCAGACAGAAAACAACCCAGTCTGGTTTTTACTTTTCTATTTTCTCTGAATTGTACATTTGGTCTAAATATGGATTCATTTGTATATATGTGTTTCATCATAAGATGGCAGATAAAGATGTCAAAGTATTAGTGCTAACACCGTCTCCCATGCAGGAGGACAAGCAGCAGCTTTCAAATTCCAAACTTTTAAACAGCACATCAATACAAAACAGCAGTTAGCTGAAATCCAAAAGCTTCCTGTAGCATCAGAACCGGCCCTTCAAGCAGATTTACTATCTACATTTAAATTGGACCATCCTTTAAGCAGAAAACACGAAAAGTAATCTTTTAAATTAATGATCTATATCTACGTTATGCACTATTGTTGGAGAGGAAGTTGAATTTCTCTCAGTTGGATTAAACATCATATATCTGCTAAATCTTCTATAACGCTTCTGGACTGTTTTGGTCATTCCGTATTTAAATACAAGCACGTCTTAAAAATTTCAGACTCCAAGAGAAAGGATTAAGTTGATTTCTAAAATGCTGGAAAGACGACAAAAAGAGACAAGCGAATAAAAAGAGGGAGTAATGAAGCGGGAAAATGGCAAAGGGAGTGAGAGACATATGGCGACTGGTGGTTTGCAGACTTTTCCGCCTGGTGGCCTCGAGCTGACAGCTCGCTTCGTCCCCATGAATAACGCAGGAACACAACATGGACGGACATAAAGACAAGGTAGAGACAATAGAATCAGGCAGGAGTGATAAAGTAAAGCAGAAGCAAATGGACGCGAATGCAGAGCAAAGGGTGAACGTATTTACTGGGTTGTGTGAGCAGAATATAATGCCAGCCAGAGAAAGAGAGAACATTTGTCTGAGCCGGAGCGCCGTGAGCTCCCCCACAAATGAATGCCTGACAGATTAATGGCATCTTATCTTGTGTTTGTACTCTGAAATATTATCTCTGAAAAAAAAAAATAAAAAAAGAGCAGATAAAGCAGAATTAACACAACAGCACAGCAGGAGAGAAAGGAATTAATACAGCAAACAAGGAGCTCAACCTAAATAAAAAAATATGGCAAAATATAAAACACAGCAACAAATTGTTTTCATGCATTTGGGAGGTAAACAGAAACTGTTTTACTTTTGAACTTTTTACTCATATTTAACTAAATTGCTTTTAATAAATAAAAAAAATAAAGTATAATAACAATAACAATAATAATAAAAAATAATGTTAAGCATATAAATGTATAATATAAAAGTTAATCACATTGTGCAGCTTCTTTATACAGTAGAGGTAAAGACAGCTTCTGATTCATCCCTGTACATGGAGGTTTTGTTTTAGTCACTGACGTTTCATCTGTTCTGTTGTTTTGGATCTCTGCACCGCACAGCTTTTGATTTTAGGCTGCCGTTGATTCAAAAGCTCAAGTAACTACACACAAAAAAATCTAAATATGAATAAAAACAAACAATACATAGATACAAGATGCTAATGTGAAAATATAGAGCTGTGATAAATATACAAATTTGGATGACAAGACAATAATAACACAGTCATCAAATAAAGTTGATCCAAAGTGTAGAATTATTATTGTACAAACACAGCAAAAAATGTAAAAATGCAGAAGCAAAGCAAGAATGTCAGCAAGACAGAATACAATGAGGCATATATTAAAATTTTATTTTATTTCTACATTTAAAGACTGATGTTTATTTCAGACTTAATTAATAATTAAGCAAGGATAACTACTGATTTTTAAATATTTACATGTGAATATTCTGTAGATCATAATACATTATTAATAAATGAGCAAACAGGAAGTTACTGTCTACATTTTGCCCAACTTTAAACTTTTAAAATTCAAATTTAATTCAACTCACAACATTAGAATATTATAGAATATTAAAATGACATGACATCTAAAAATATCACTAGAATGGTTTTGCATGTTTTACATTGCAATCATATATACGTAGTCATATTTAATAAATGACAGGTACAGCTAAGTTTCCTTTTATCGGAATAAAATTACCTTTTGAAAACAACAACCTTTAAGCAGGTATTAAATTTATGTTTTATTAAACCCACATTAAATAAATGGAGTTTTCAGTATTATTTTTATTTATCAAATGGGTATAGAGAGCATAAGTAGATCAGTAAAATTCCTTCTGCAGTGAATTTTCCATCTCTATTTGTAATTCCCTGGCCAGTCTATGGGATCATTCTCTGTGATGAAGCTTTACTGATCTTGTTTTGTCCCACCTGAAGTTTCTCTTTGTTTATTTTAGGCTGCTGGATTCATCCGCCATGCAATCAAACATCTGATAAGCTGCTGTATGTGGCTTTTCCTCATTGTTTGGTAGCTGCAACAGCAAACGGATTGTTAAAGAGAATCGAAACACAAAGACTGTTTCCCGCCGAGCGAACAGACAGAAGCTTCTTTCTCCTGCAAGAAAACAGGAGAAACAAACGGCCCGACACAGCAGACAGACCAGGATTCTGCTGGAAACACGTAAGAGATGGAATATTGTATTTTTGTTTCATAAAAACTGAAATGTGGGTTACTGAAGAAGAACTGTCAATAAAAAATTATACTGCTTTAATGTCCTAAAATATTTGCCTAATAATGTGTAAAACTCCCAAATGTAAAGTAATGTTAATATTACACAAAAATGTAATGTCAAAAACAATTACTTCTGTATTGAATAATATGCATTCAATACATAATAATTCATTGATGTTTTAATGTTGATTATTTATTGTGGTAAATTCCAGTTAATTTCCAAATATTAGTAAAGATAATCAGGATAAAATAATAAGTATCAGCTGTGTTCATCCTGGCAGAACAGAACATTAGTAAACAATAAAGAGCTGATGCCAGGAAACTGATTTAAAATTCTAATGAAATGACTTGTTTAGCTGACAAATATAAAAACAATAGCAATGCAGCGTGTCATGTAACATGTTGGCGGATCTGCAGACACACACTGTCCCTGCAGAACAAGACAAAGAGGATTCAGTTCAGTTTTCCTGCAGCTGCTTTGACTTGACAGCTCATTTACACACGTGACAGGTTTCACTGCTTTGGTTTGTGTGCGTGTGTGCAGGCGTGTGTGTGTGTGTGTGTGTGTGTGTGTGTGTGTGTGTGTTTGTGTGTGTGAAAGCATGAAGCCCAGGTAACAATGTGTGCTTTGCAGCAGAAGAAAACCTGAATTAGCTGCTCGCAGTTGGATTTTGCACGTTGTACAGTTTGTCATTTCATGTTTCTGATCAAATAGTTGGAGGATTTCAGACTGTTAATTGTCGTTTGCCTGTAATTAGCTTCTCGCAGTCTCTAAAAAAAAATATTTCTGTTTTTGTCTTAAAGCCGCCTCCTTCTCTCCCTCCATCTCTGTGTTTTTTAATTGGCATATAGGGAGGCTTGTTTGTTTTTGTTGTCTGCTGTTTCTTAAATGTGTGTGTTCGTGCTCATGTGGCCCCCGGTGTCCCAACAAGCACTGCGGTAGGTGTTGGGAGGCGCTTTCGGTGGCAACAAACACACAACAACAAAACAACACAGAAAATCTCCACACAGGGATCCACATGACAATGTACACGACAAAGACAGAAATAAACAACACAAACCTGACACAAAGCGCTCTGGAAGGCACAAAAACACAAAAATATGCACATGCTTTAAAAAGGAAAAGGAAAAAAAAATACACACGCACACACACATACACCCCCACATTCATCATAAGCAACTGAAGCAACAGTCTCAAACGTTAGTTGGCTCTCATGTGGCGCCATCTAGTGGCAGTGTTAAAAAAAGAAAGAAATAACTCACCCGTAAAAGCAGCAATTTTTTTCATGTCGGGAAAAGATGAATTATTTCTGCTTTTGTGATAGTGAATTTTGAGAACAATAAAATGCAAAAATAGCCAAAAAATAATAAATAAATTTACAAAGATACCTAGAAATGAATGTTTTTAAATTTCTACATTTCTTCTACAGTGACTTCCTGCTGATTTCCTGTTTGCCATGAAGCCACCAGGCAGACAAAGCATCCTGGAAACATATGCAGAGTGGAGCGCAGAGTCACAAAGTGATGCAGAGGGAGAGAGGAGGCAGATGGAAGTCACCGGCAGCTCAGTGTGTGCATCTTCATCTGCTGTTGTGCGGCATGCAGTCCATAAAAGATGAGTGATTTACCTACAGGTTTTTATTTTTGCTGTTGTTTGTTTTGTTGTTTTTAAATTTTATGCCTGAAAAACTCTTTTATTGATGTAAATCCTGTGTTGCGTGAACCACTGAATAAACGTGGATCCTAAATAAACAAAATGAAACGAAGAAAAGAAAAAAACTTAAAAATAAAAGGTCACATATGACAGGATTGAGAATAATTAATAATATTATATAATATTAATGTAGGCTGGGATTTATTTGTTACTGTTGAGGATACATCTTCATTTACAAGTTTTCCACAATAGAAATATTGTGTGACGTCTATTTGATTAAAGCTACGCTTAAAACTTTCCATTCAGGACTTCTGGTTAGTAAATTAATGATGGGTCTGCATTTAAATATTCTTGGAAGCTCAATCCAACATATTTTAATTACTCCTGTCTGTAATTACATCACTTTTAAGGAGTCAGAAATAAAATAAATGTAATCATCTTTAGTCTGACTCTAATTGTTGGAGACGGCTTTATTGAAACTTTCTGAGGAAACGCTTAAAGAATCCTTGGGTTTAATCGAACGTTCTGACATTTCATGATCAGACTGGACATGTACGGCTTTGATTCTTTTTTTCCAAACCTGCCATCTTTGCAGCCATGTGGGGAGTGGCTGTTGTCTGTCTGCAGTGGCTAATGGTGGAGGTGCAGGTCATCATTTGACCGTGAGTTAATGGAGAGTGTTGGAATACTGTGACCAGGTGTTTCACTGGAAGTAGGTTCTCCCTCCCAAATGTTTAAGTATTTTATAATTCCATAAACTAATTTAAGTAAAAAAAAAAAAAAAAAAAAAAGCCTTTGTTTGCATTTTTCAATCAACCAAGACAAATTGAACAGTTTCCTCACATAAATGCCTCTTTCAGTGTTGCCCAAAAGTAATATTCAGGTTATTGATAGGTTTCCATGAATACTATTATTTGCAAAATACTCTTAGAAATTTCAATAAATTTTTAGCCCAACAGCTAAAAATAGTTGTGTTGTACCTGCAGGGGGTGATGACATCAATACTAACCTCAACACAACACACACACAAAATCAACCTTAGCAGAACTTTAGTAATAATGTGGCTGTAGAACATCACTAGATAATGAAAGTGCTTTAAGTTCAGATCGTTTACCGTTCTGCTCTGTTCCTGAGGCGTTAGCAGGAATCCACTGGGCGTTGGAGGGTGGACAGGCGGTGCAGGTGAGCTGACAGGAAGGAGGAAAAGCGTTGCTGTGAAGAACAGCTGAGTCATCCAGGAGAGGATATTGTTGTTAGTTTTCCTGATGTTTTTTTTTTTTTTAAATCGGTGATTTGAATGGATCATGGAGTAAATACAGAAAACACAGGTAATTATTTGAGGGTAAAACATATTAAAAAAAATCACTTGGAATAAACCTGAGGTACCAGAGACTGGGAGAGGGTGCAGCAGGTGCAGCAGGTGTAGTCAGCTTGATTTAACCCCTAGAGGTGGAAGCTGCAGCTCAGTGGAAAGGAAAATATCACACAGACAACAACACACCCCAAACCAGGACAGTTACAGAGTAAAGTCTCTGTTATCTTTAATTATCGTTGTCTGGTAGTAAAACATTTAGGTGTGAAAAAAAGCAAAAACAGAAGAAAAATGCGAGAGAACAAATACTCTGACAGCGCTCCTACTTTCAGGTTAGCAAAGATGTGACAGCACAGTTATGTAGCAATGGGATGTTTATGAGTGTCCTTATGTAAAAAAATATACTAAAGACCACAATTAACTTTGTTATCATTTTAATTTTGTAACATAAACAAATAAAATGAAGTTCAAGATAATAAATTGCAGCGAATTTAAAACACACTGCAAAAAAAACATTTAAAATGCTCAATTACCACTCATTCCACAAACACATTTTAAGAGCTATAAGCAGCATGTCAACATAGTTTATGATAGAGTCATTGTGTTGTCTTTTTTTAATGTGAAATGAAAGAGTTAAGAGTAAATACTGTTATTTTCCAGTTCAGAAAAACATCCATCCATCCTGTTGCCTGGGAAGAGATGGGTATGAATAAGGAAGAGGGGTGGAGTACACTCTGGGTCCCAGATATGAAAAGATTTTTATAACCATAAAAACAAGTATGACACTGAGCATTTCTTCAAACAGCCAATGAATTCACAGTTATGAATAAAGGCATTTTGAGATTCAATGATCAGTTCACCAAACAGGCATGCACCTTAATAAGCTTTAGTTAACAGCAACTGGCAAAAAAAGAAAAAGAAAAACAGAAATGGAGACCTTAGACACTTTGTCAAACAATTATTTACAGAGCAACTAATGTTTAGGACTCTACTTGAAAACTCAAAGATCCATCCATCCATCCATCCATCCATCCATCCATCCATCCATCCATCCATCCATCCATCCATCCATCCATCCATCCATCCATCCATCCATCCATCCATCCATCCATCCATCCATCCATCCATCCATCCATCCATCCATGCTTATCCTTGCAGTTTTGTAGGGGTGGGGTTGGTGGGACAGTGGTGGGAGGACTGGGGGGTGCCTGGTGCCTATCTCCCTCACAGAAGATGTGCTAAAATTGTTAGCCTGAGAGCCTGGAGAGAAGTCTGATAAGAACACTGACTGACATTTTGCAAATCATCTGATGCAGCCACATGAACCCAAAATGAAGGGAGACTGATTGTTCTGACACAATATTTTTGGCTACTCTTTAGCTGTGGAAATAATTACTATCAGTGGTAAACAAATCCCGTGTAAGATATAGACTAAAGAAAATACTTTTGTACCCTTCAAAATGTCAACCAGAAAGTGCAACTTTTGATACCAGTTGCTGTGGTTTATTCAATCCATAAATAATTCTGCCATAAATTTCACAGAACTTAAAACAGTCCTGCCTATTGCAAACATGAAGCTCTTCTTCTCTAAACCATGTTTCTGCTCTCATAGTGACGGCAGAAACACAAATATCTCACAAATATCATCTGTCCATTTTTTGATCTTGCTTTTTGATTTCAGACTGATTGAAACTGAGCGATTATTATTTTTAGCAGAGTGTTAACTCTTACATCAGAATAATACAAAGCTCTGGTCAGGACACGACTCTGGTTAATAGCCCTCCTTTACAGTAACTTCAGTCATTTGTTCAGTTTTAATTTTTCACACCAGCCACCAGAGGGCTCTGTAGATTTTCTCCAACAGATGACTGACAGCAAGTATGTGCCAAACAGTCAGGTTGCCTTCAGGTCACAGGTGCAGTCATGTAAATCTAATATCACATTATCTGCAGTGAACTCTGTTAACTGCACAGACAGCAGTGACTCAGTGATGTGCAGTCAGGGTAGACACTAACTTTTTCTTCAACCTCAAAGCAGCTTTACATTGTAGAATAATCTGAAACAACATAACCTAGAGTTAAAATCAGTTCAGAGGATTTCCTGCTATTAGAGCGCACGATCACAGTTGATTTGTTCCTTTGCATCTACCATAGTCGTATCATATAGATCTGTTGAAGTACAATAAGAGATTAATGGGAAGGTAGCCTGTTATGCTGCTTTTAGACTGACTCCTATGGTGCATGTGTAAGGTTAAAGTTCAAAAAGAGGCACTGTAGAAGAAAGCAACTAAAGTCACTTTCTCTATTCTTAGATGAAGAAAATGTGATGTCCAGATGTCTGGAGAGGCAGATGAGGCAGTGCATCATGACATCATGACATGTAAGACACTAAAAATGATAAAAGAAAATCAATTGGTGAACTTGATGGATATTAGAATTTATAAATAAACATATTCATGGTCAAAATTGCTAAATTTACACATTCCTGGCGAGACAGTGATGAGCCATGGTGGTGCTCACTCTGACTGACGCAGGCTGGAGATGGCAGAGATTAAAGCTGCAGAATGTGACTTTTATATAAAAAAAAATGTTTACATAAACTGAAACTGTCTCTATGGCTGCGTTCACACTGCAGTCTGAAGTGACCCACATGCTTCTTTTTTTTTAGCTTAATGCAGTGGTTCCCAAAGTGTGGGGCCAATGTCATTGTAGGGTGAGGGGGTGCGGCAAGCGGTATGGATGGATGAAAAAAAAACAGTTGCACAAAGTGTTTCACTGTAAAGATGGTTTGTAGTGTGTTCTGTTGCAACCTGAAAGGGTGAAACAAACTTCAGTGGCATTTGAAAAAAAAATATGTGTATAGGTTTATGTCTGGTTGAACGATGTGTGTGCCCAGTTGATTATCTTTTCATATTTGGGGGGATTTGTAATCCATAGGGGGACCAAGAAAATCTTTGGGAACCACTGCCTTAATGTGACCAGTATCTGATCTTGTGAACAACACAAGTCAGATTTTTTTTAAGGTGACCCAGGCCTCTTGAATATCTGGTTCTAAATCTGTTACGTATTTAATCTTTTCATATGTGACCTGAGTCTGTACAGCAGGTCTCATTCATCCCACCTGGACGTCATTGATACTCGACAAACGTCACTATTCTGTGTCCTGATAGCAGGAAGAAAAACAACAACCATGGTGGACCATAATGAGGATTAAGTTGTTAATCTGGATAACAGCTTTAAAATTGTAAGGTACGCTTCACCATTAGCATCCATGTTTACTTCAGCTAACACTGACTACTACTTCTTCTTTTTTATGGCAAAACTCTGAGCACGCTCACTACATACATGACCTTGCACCCTCTACTGTGCATGCGGTACACTGTCAGGTCATTTGCAGTTCACCCAGGAGGTCACACACAAGTCACATAATATTTGGTAATGTGAACGACCACACAAAAGTACTCTGATTTAACAAGCAAATCAGATTGAGGGAGAGCAACAGCCTCACAATTGGTTTTAGCTGTTTATCTTTAACTTGGCCACTGAAAAATATTTCTTTTGTTTGGTTGTCTTTTCGAGCCATTCAGAGTTGGACTTGCTGCTGTACATTGGATCATTGTAATACTGGATTAACTAGACTAGTCACACCTGTAATAATTTACATCAGGCTTTCCAAAGTGTAGTGTAAACATCTGTGAATGGAACATCAAGTATAGCGACAGAAAAAAAACAAAAAAAACAGAAATAATAGCAACAATGTAGTTGGTGGTGAAGGGAGTTTGGAGGTTGTCGATTTGCCCTCTGACAGGCAACTAGCGCCGCTGTACTTTGAAAACCCCTGATTAGGTTATTGCATATTGTTCTGAGAAGGTAGAGATCTCCTGGATGAGTTGGTGGAGTGCTCTTGGAGGTGTTTTCTCTGTGCATATTGTCTCTCACTGTAGTCCGCTAGAGTCACAAAGCCTTAGGGTGTTTTCACACCCGACAGTCTGGTAAACTTGATTGGGGACCAAAATTGCTGCATTTGTTCCATTTCCAGCTGGTGTGGTTTGCTTTCACACTGCACTGTGTCAAACCAACTAAACCCTTTGAAAAATCTGTTCACCTCCTCGCCTGTGGCGGCGCTGCACCAAGAACTACTGAAGGAAAACTTCTGAAGAAGACACTGAGTACAACGTACTTGTTCAGGAAATGTAAACCACAATGGAGTGCCATCAGATTTTAGTGTTTGTAGTATATTTCTCTTTATCTCTAGACTCGCGTTTGTTTTGGTTGTCTTTACCCAGAATCCTATGTGCTATCGTCTGCTTCTTTCGACATCCACATATGCATTCAAACCTCACCACAGTTCCCTTCTACTGAGTCAAAGCTTTGACAGAGTTTGCTTTTTTGGTCTACATCAGTTTTATTATGCATTCACACTTCTGCAAATAAACCGGACTTTCTAAACAAGACTGGAGTTTGATCAAAGCAGATTGAACAGGACTGGTGTGAACGCACCCTTAGAAATAGTTTTGGACCCCGGACTGGAAAAACCCCCAAAAACAATAAATATGTTTGATCTGTTCTTGAATATGTTCAGATCATGGCAGGATGGGTTGCATCTTAAGACATCAGGAGGGTTAACAAAAAAAAAAGAAAAAAAAGCTCACAGAACATTTAAGAGTGACAATAAACTGAAATCTGTAAGGGAGATTTTGTTTTCAGTCTGATATGTTGAGAAGCTTGAGGTCATGTACTTCCTATTTCTTATTCATTTCTCCATCTCTGATACTGTTAACTAGAAAGATATAAAGAAGGTATATCTATTATAATTTTTATTTTGAGTTTACTCAAAAACAATCATGAGACCTTCAATTCTAATGAGCTGCCTCCTTCAAAGGGTCACAGCCGATTAGAACCTGAACTTCATATAAGCCATGGGGGGAAACCAGAAACAGAAGCAAGCTAAAGCTTAAGTTTAGCATCTCTAATAAGAGCAACATGTATGTTTTAGGAATGTAGGCAGAAGCAGAAATCAGATACAAGAAAAGCTACTGGAAAGACATGCAAACTCCACACAGAAAGCCTCCAGTCAGTGTTTGACAGGAACAGGAACATTTAACTTGGAGGTGTCAGCGCACACTGCCGGTGTGCAGATTAGTAAACCTGTAGCTGTTTTCATAGAAAAGAAG
Source organism: Xiphophorus hellerii (assembly GCF_003331165.1). Lineage (NCBI taxonomy): Eukaryota > Metazoa > Chordata > Actinopteri > Cyprinodontiformes > Poeciliidae > Xiphophorus > Xiphophorus hellerii. The sequence continues at coordinate 27,000,402 of NC_045690.1, forward strand.
CCGATTTGAATGAAATGAAATGTAATACCTGCTTGAAAAATATTTGTAAATGTTCAATACTGCTCCTCCAGAAAAAGTTCAAACTTCCTTCTTCTGATTTGTGTTACTTCGCGACGCTGTCCTCAGAGTTCACTGACCCTCTCACTGAGGGTCTCCAGCTCCTCCTCCTGCTCATGGTAGCGCTCCATCCCTGGATCAACATCGTTCAGAGGACCATTCATGAAATTCGAGGGGTAGTCAAGGCCGCTGAGCTGAGCATGATGGAGCCAACGAAGGTCATCGCTCTCGTGGGTGATGTACCGCTCATTCATTCGACCCTCTAAATTCCTCAGGTCCAGCCACATCTGATAATCCTAGAGAGAAAACACAAACACACCTTAAGATTAAATGATTTAAAACTAATTTGATCTTTTGTCATAGTACAATTAAATATCAATGGGTGGAATAAAAATCAATATTTTTGTGTATTAGAGGAAATAGTAGTAAATGTGATGAGATGGAAAGATGAAGAATGCACTTTGATGAATTTTGGTAAACGTTCGATGGATAGAGACTGTTCACTGTTTTTTTTTTGATAATATCAGAGAGGAAAATGAGTTCATTTTATACAAATAAAGTTGTTCAGGTTAAAGTGTCATTTCCACACTTCTGTGAGTTAGAAATAAATATTTTGGAATGTCAAAGAAAAAAACCCCAACAACAATAAAGTCATAACTGACACATAACAGGCTTGCTGGACTATCTGGGCTATTAATGGTATGTTGTTTTGTGGTTTAAGTTAAGAGGTTGTTAGTTACAAGGTCTCAATTCAAGATGAGGTGACTCATTGGTATTTTCTCCCTTTTTTAAAGCAGTCAGAGGTTTCACTTTGTAGCAGAAATATGTGACTTTTATAAAAATATGTTTACATACTTATTAAAACTGCCTCTGGGTGTTTTACTTTGAATATGACATGAACTGTTTTCATGTAAAAGCTTAATGATCTGATTTTCTACAACATATCTAAAAAGTTACATCACATTATCAACTGCATACTTTTTTTAAACATCAAATAGAAATAAATAAATAAAGATAACACTAAATAACACAAAAACATTGTGGACAAGTGTAATTTGTATTTCTATCACCAAAACCAATTCACACAATTCTACAATCCTTATGAAAATGGGTCTGCAGGTAAAACAGACACACAAACTGTCCACTAGTTGATTATATTAGGCTCTGTATTATGCAGAGCAGCTCTTCTTCTGTTCATTGAAAACTTGTCATGTTATTAGAAAAATGTGTTTCATAAAAGCTTTGTTTAGTGTGTTGTAAACTCAGTGTAGTACCAAGGTAAGATGAAACATTTATTTTACAGTTCAGCTATTTTCTTTTGAAGTTTTTAATTGGACAATTTGAAACAATATAGCATGTTACATATAATTAAACTCACCCATAAACACACACTAACACCCAAACAAAAAATACAGAACAATAACAACCCCATCCATTTTTTTTGTTAAATGATCACTGTAAAAGTTTTGAAATGTGTTTCCTACCTGTAACCAGGGGTGACTGAGAGTCTTGTCCACACTGTACCTCTTCCTCATCTTCACCTGCAGGAGGTTGTTGATCAGGTCGATTGCTGCAAGGAGGAGAAGTAAGCAACAGAACCAGTAAAGAAAGTAAAGATGGTTGTCAGTTTTTTGTTTTTCTGTCTCAAGCTGGAGTGTTTTTCTTCACTGTGTCGAATAAGAAGTTCATTTACAAAGCAAGACAAAAAAGCTTCAGTCTTTCTTATCGACAATTGGTAAATCCAGAGCAAGAGAACAACTGTGTGCACGTTTTCCAGTGATTGTAAAGTTCCTGTTTCACATGTTTTGCTTTGCATTGAAACACTTTAGAAAGGAAATGAACAACTTAAATAATAATAGGGCATACTCAAGCATGATTGACATCACTAACACCCTCTTCCTGACTGTGATTGGTTGTTTCTGACCAGGAGCAGTGCATTTCTGAAGATGGCAGTAGAACTACAGGGAGGAGGAGCTTGACTTTTTTCATAAGTTATCTTTCTCATCATATACTGTCATGACATACTGACAGTTTTAAAGTGTCACTGATACGATAAAACTACTGACATGATTTAAAAAGATCAACTACTGCGGTTTCTTTCTGTTTACACAGAAGCTTTTAATAAATATCTCTCACAGAATACTATAAATGCAGAGTGTTGCTGTTTTTGTCTGTGGGAACTATTATGTGCCATGTTGTGACATAATCAGGGTAAGTCAAACCTTAAACAACTAAATACACAGGCTAAATACACAAGAAAGCTGTGAGGATTTCGGCACAGATTTGAGAGATTTATCAGTTTGGAGGAAGAAACTCAGATGGAGAGATGAAGAAGATGGAGCTGCTTCTACTGAAGGACTGCAACAATGTTTATTGAGGCTTGTTGTTCAGGAAACAATGATGACTCCAATGTTTCTGGGGAGGAAGGATCCGACGGTGGAGGTTTAGAGCTGAATATCTGTTGCCTCCAAATCACTGAATGCCAATATGCACATAATTATTACTCTTCTTTTATTCTGAGGTTTCTACATTTATTACAAGAAACTTTATGAAAGTGTTTTCTTCTTGAATTTGATGGTTAAATGATTTATTTTGGATTTTTAGCAGGTATTTTACAGTCGAGAGGTTGAGTTAATGTGTCAAAATGCTGAAAAATGCTGAAACTAATAATGAAATCCTGACTAATTTAATAGGCTCTGCATGCAGGTAACTGACCTAAATGTTATTTCATTTAATTATACAAAAAGTTTAACTTTCACCTTCTTTTATTTCCGTCTATAAGTTGTAATGTTGTGTGGGCAGCAGTCTTTCTTTAACCTGATATTTGGACATGCAGATCTATTGTTCGAAGACTTTCTCCTGACATTTAATCTGGAGGAGCATTGCCTGCATTTACTTCTAAACAGCACCTTAAGTCACTCTGTCAGGATGAGGGGGAGGATGGAGAAGTGCTCGGGGTTTCTGGCTGAGGAGCGAGTGAGTCACTTATAAAACAGTCTCAGTGTCAACTTGACAACTTCAGTTAACAAACAGCGTGGACACAGGTAGAAACATCGACATGAGTCACCGAGCCGCCCGGAGAGGCTGCAGCAGACTTTACAGACATGGTGAACAATAGCAGGGCGAGGCTGGATTAGTTAGCTGTAAAGTGTGTCCAAGAACATGACTGCAGTTTTTTTCTCTTTTGGTAGTCTGCTAGCATGTTGCTATAATAACTGGTGGGTTTCAGGTGGGTGATGTGAACCTTAAAGCTGAAGTATGAAACTTTTATAATTTTTTATATATATTTGTTGAAACTGTCACTTTGTCATGACAGTATAATCTGTGGAAAAAAATGTAGCTCCTCTGCCTACTCCAAGTGCTAAGAGAAAGAACCATTCAGAGCCAGGAGGCAGGTTGTAGCGCTGCCAATCACCCTCTGTGTGGCGCTGCACACCCCTCTCTCCTCTTTCCCTTCTTGCTCTCTGCTGCCCTGCAGCTAGCATAGCATGTTGTGAATGTTAAGGTTAGTTAGCATAGCCCATGATGGTGGCAGATAAACGGTATTACTGTGATGATGAGTTGTTTCTCCTTCATTGCCACATTTAGAGTAGATGAGGGTGATTTACAGCGCTAAGCCCCTCCTACTGGCTCTGATTGGTTGTTTTTGGTGGCCATGGTTAGTTTCTTCAGACTGCTCTAGCAGATCAGAGGTGAGGTGAAGGAGAGCCATCTTTTCACAGATTATCTGTCTCATAACATGATGACAGTTTCAATAAATATGTAAAAAACATGTTTTATAAAAGTTACATTCTTCAGCTTTTAGGTGTGATAACAAACACATCTAAAACAATTAAAATATGATGAAAATTTTAAATATTTTCTGCGATTAAATCTCATACACTATATAGATTTATTCATGAAATTTTTTTCTACCTGTCTGAAGTTAAATCTCACTAATTCTGAATTCGTATTTCATACCTTCTGATTTTCTCAGTAGTTTTTATTCTGATGTTATGTCACCTTTCTTTCAAACCTGGTTCCAGTGAGCTCAGGTTTCGTTTTCTTTTTGGTTTTTTATTGAAAATTTTATGGAAAATAAACTGTGGTATGGTGAACCTGACGTCCAGCCTAAACCACTAAAGAGGTTCTGTAGAATCACATACCTTCCTGGGAGACTTTCTTCCACGGGTGTGGAGGGTACATGAAGGCAGCATTCTGGATTTGATCATTAATATCTTCATCTTCATTGAAAGGGAATGTCCCACTTAAACTGCAGATACACGATATAGTTACAATGCAAAATATTGCTATGATGAGAAATATATTCTTTCTGTAAATATGCATCTTTCTCAATCCAAACATGAATTCGACCATTGATCACGAGTCATTTTTCTGATGCCTACCTGACGTAGATGATGACTCCCACCGACCACATGTCCAGAGAACGATTGTAGCCTTTGTTTCTCAGGACTTCAGGAGCAAGGTATGCTGGTGTGCCAACCACTGAGCGCCGGAAAGACTTCTCACCAATGATCCGAGCAAATCCAAAGTCACAAAGTTTTACCTGCAGCACAAATGAGAGGAGGGTGGTCTGACAAACCCCCACTGCTCAGCAATTCCCTTCCCTGCTGGCAAGTGACTGGGCATAATGGGTGTTTTCCAGTCTCTGTCCCAAACACAGTGGCATGACATGAAGCCTGGACTTCTGGACAAGTTTCCATATGCACATAAAGTATTTATTTAATACTTTAACCCATCAAAATGCAAACTTGATAAAAAGGTTGGTTTTCTGGCACTGACCTGGTTTTAGAAAAAAATCTTAGACTTTCAGAAATGTTTGCGGGATGTTATTTGGTGTAGCTATTGTGAAAGAAACATTCAGTTAAAAGAGGACAAGAAGCATTTCCTCTCAACATTTTACAATACATGTCTCTGTTTTCATTAGTCCTTTAACTAAGAAGGATTTCTTTCTCAGGAAACATGGAGACCATACCTGAAGACGTCTTCTAAAATTAAAGAAGCTAAGAAGATAACTTAATCTGATAACTTAATAACTTAAAGATAACTTAATGTGGTTTGGCATTAATAATAATAATAATAATAATGCCAAACCACAACAAGAAGACTACACTTTGAATATATAGCTATGCACCATTTTTATTTAAGCTTGCAAAACAAAGACAGTGTTATTTATTGTTGCCTTCATGTATTTTCCAGTCATCATTCACATTAAGACTGTAAAACAGCATTTAATTTAGCTAATTAAGTTAAGGTTAAATGCAGCCCAGCCATAATCTGTACTCATATATGCACACAGATTACCTGAGGAAAAGAGTCTGCAGAAGCCAGAAGCACATTTTCAGGCTTCAGATCACAGTGGACGATGTTCTTGAAGTGGAGATGCCGCAGAGCCACCAGGATCTGATGAAGAAGCAGAACACAGAGAAAGAGCATCACAAGAACCAGCTGGAAGACTCTGAGGGAACTCCAGAACCAGAGCCCTCTCAACCGGCTTTTCTGCAAGTGTTTGCTTTATTTTTGCATCGGATTCACATAGAAGATTGTATCCATAAAATTCCTAAATCCTGTCCACAGAGGCTTTAACTGTGAACATCTCCACTGCTTATATGTTGTGTGACGACAGACAAAAGGCTGACTTTCTAACATCTTTCTGTTCCAAATAAACTCGATGGAGAAAACAATGTCAAATAATCTAATTTGAGACAGATTATTGTAAAAATAATAAATTATTTTTATTCTTGGTCAAGATGATGTGGCTTTCAGACCAAATGTTGCCAAAACTCCCCCAGAAATCTGCAGGTTTACCTCTGGAGCTAAAAAGTAGGAGGATATTGTGACAGTGCACAACGCAGACAGCAGAGTGGGCGTTACGGAAAAGCTATTTCCACACTGACTGTTTGCCTTTTGCTCTATCTGGAGCATTATGATACCTGCCTCTATTGGCTGAGCGTCAGCGCACCGCAGACTGATTTCAACACTTTCAACTTTTGCTAGCGCCACCTAGCTGCATGGACTGCCTGTAATAATAACGATTGGTTCAGAGAGCTCACTGTAGTCAGTGCTGCTTTCAGCCCGAAAGGCGCATAGCACATCTTTGGTCTGTTTGTATTGGAAATACTCAAGAAATCTTCCCGTTGATTTGTGGATTTTCTAATACTGAAGTTGAATGACTGTCTTTATTTCATAAAGTTTAGTTAAGTAACTTCAAGCTCATGATTATGGGTAATGCTGATTATAGTAAAGTATTACCTGTGTGACTAGGAACTTGGTGATTCTCTCTGGTAACCGACCTTTCTCACTGGACAGGATCATCTCAAGCATGTCTCCATGGAGCTTCTCCATCACCACAAACACTCGCTCCGGTGTCTCAAACATGCACTCTAAGTTGACCACGCCTGGGTGGTGCAAACTCTGACGGAAAAGAAGACAAATTAGATTCATCTCCACTTGGGCAATAACAATCAACAATTTTTCAACTTCAAATGAGAGTTTATACCAATAGTTTCTTCACCTTCAGTGTGCATACATGTTTATGAAACAGTAATAATGCATAATGGAATGGGAAAGTTCCCTGGGTTTCTGGAACTCGCACCAAACTTCCATAGGAATGTTTTGCTGGTTCCTTGTCATGGTGGTGATTTATGCAGCATTAGTCTTGATTGTATTAGCGTCTGATCCACAATTCTCTAAGTCTGAATTTGAAACAGGGCAGAGTATTCTGACTAACAGGCCAACACCATGATCCCATCATGCTCACACTGACCGGCAGCGCATAAAGAATGTTGACTAAATGTCACTTTAGAGACAACAGGCACCGTGATCTATGGTAGGGCTGGTTTATAAAACAATATTGAGCAACAGAAAATATGTCAGATAGAGTGTTGATAATATCTTTGAACTCAGATCCAGAACCACAGCATTCTGGGGCTTGTAGGCAGAGGAAATGCTTTAATTGCTCAACCTCTCACTGCCAGCTATAGGTTGGCATCAGCTAACTCACTCTTTGCTAAGCTAGTAAAACCTGCTGAGTAGCATGAGCACTACCAGTTTCATGATGTGCCATCATGCTTCAGCATGTTTAACTCCTCAGTGGTCTATGTGTTTTCAAAGTGGATGTCCACCAGAAATGCAAAGGTAAGTTTCTAAGACTGAGTATGCTCACTGACATGCAAGGGAAGCTGCTCAGCAGGAAACTGCAGTCACATTGAACTGTTTTGTAATGTGACACCAAGGTGTTAATGTTGAAAGTCAGCACAGAGTATGACACAGCATGACTGCCGCTGTCTGTGCAGTGCCAACAGTTGTGTGGTGGCTGCCCTGGTGGAAACGGAGCTAGACGCCCAACCCGTGCACCAAGCCTGCTAGTTTCCCTGCAGATTGTGGGAAATGAAGAAATATAGAATGAGGAAATATAGGCAGTCTGCCTCAACTACAAAACCTCAGGTAGAAGGTGCAGCGTGTGTGGAGTCTGTGGAGTTTACACAATACAGACAGCTTAGGAGGAAAGTGTAAATAAAAGAAGAAAGGTCACCACCACCAGTTTGACAGTATTTATGAAATGCTTATATCATGATATGTTTTTCAGCCATATCACCCAGCCCTGCTCTATGGGTCCTGTGACTGCTTTGGTTTTACCAAAAAAGATCTTATCATGCAACTGCAACAAAAGAACCAGACTCTCCAATTCAGTAAATGCTGCACCATGCTGTGGCCCTTCCCACACAGGTCATGGTAGGTTGGCATCTTCTGCTCTTTGGGCCAGGGCTCCCAGTTTGGAGAAATGCACAATAGTTATAGTGGAGCTTGATGAAGCACATAAACTACAATTTGCTGGTTGCTGGGAGACCAATGAAAGTTTTAAATCTTAAGAGTGTGTTTTAATTGAAATATTTACCTGTCAAATACAGGACCTAGCATTTTATTTACTATTGATAAAGTAAACAGGAGAAGAAATTGGAGGAAAAAAATATGCTGGTGTTTCTTTTACTTACTTCTTTCTTTTACTTTCCATTTATGCATTATCTTCAGTTATTGCTGCCATCACCTTTATGTTCTGTTCTTTTTCTCTAAAGAAGACCAGGTGTTGCTGTGTTTAACTGAGTCTGCTTCCTTGACAAAGATTTTGAAGGAGCTACTTCTTTATATGTAGCCAGACCGCTAATGCTAATGAAGACAGATTTTGACCAGTTCCAGCGATTACCAGGGCAGATGTTAGTGTCAGTTTTTTTTGTTTTTTTTTATTTTAACATTTTTTTTAGTGTCAGGTTTGAACAGCCATCGTGTGTTCGTGAGGTTACCTGCAAGATGGCCACCTCATTGCGCAGTTGGCTCTCCTGCTTAGTAGGGAAACGAAGTTTATCAATTATTTTGATGGCAACATCTCGACCAGACTTCCGATGTTTACCTGCAACAAATATAACAATAACTTTTGGAAACATTTAAACAGAAATTAAGCACTTTCAGTTTTGTTGGCTAATACTGGTAGTGCAGAAATATAGTATATATTTGAGAAGGTTACAGTGACACCAGGGGAGATTTTAGTTTTAGACCTTCAGGGATTCTCAGCAAGTAACTGATATGGACTCTTTATCGAAACAACGGCTAAACAATGTTTCACATCACTTTATTATCTTTTGAGAGATGCCTGTCTCTTTTCCAATCAGAAACAAACTGGTTGAATGAAATATTTAAAAATTTTAATTGGCCAAGGGTATGAATAAATTTGACCTTCAACGTATAATAACAGTTTAAGGAAAATCCTCACATATATCTCTAAAGGTGAGATAATGTTCAGTCCTATACAACATGGTCTCTAGGTATTTCACTTTTAGTTTCTACAGGTCAAACAGTTAGTTAGTCAACCAAAAAAAAAAACTAAACAAAAAAGAGTGTTTGTCGGATCATGGAAAGGACTTTGTTAGGTGAATTATTTCTCCTGTGTTTCAAAAGGTGACATCAAAGTTATAAATCATTTTTCTGTTACTAGGGAAACAATTTTATCCTGCTATCAAGGATAAAATCAGGTTTCACTACATGAGTAGGTGGCATTAAACAGGGTAAGTTGGTCACCTGTCTAGCCTACAGACTGTAATAATAGCTAATTCATGCCAATAACCTGCCCACATTAAGCACTGTGAACACCCAACATGGGCAACACTTAACACAGGGGTGGGCAATTCATTTAGCATTTTATATTATAGCACTCTAAGACCCAGTGTTGTAATGTTACAAAATCATGTTTTTTGTTTGCCACGCAGACTTAGAGACTGAACCTTATTGTTCAGTCGAGTGCTTATGGTAAGAAATTTGGAACTCAATTCTCAGAATATGGTAACAACTTAAAAAACCTTAAGTTGTGACTTGCTCAGATCTTGACTGAGCAAGATCTCTGAGATCTCTGTGATTCACTGGACCAGAATAATCAAAAAGAACCAAAACATATTTTTCAATTTTGGAGTAATTATTACAATGTCAGTTGGTGCAACACTTGAAAAATGGAGCATGTTTTATGTGTTGTAATATTACAGAGTTGGGACAGCATGGCAGTCCATGTTGCGCTGAAAGTGCACAAAGTTAAGTGTGGTCTAAATAGATATATTGTAACAGTTCAAGTACAATCATGTTCTCTCCATCCTGATGATAATCAGAGCTCAATGCCCTAAATTTGTTTTTACAATTTCAAACAGTACATGAGAGGCCAGCAACACCCATTGGGCTTCCAAGTGTGGGTGACAACTGGCATATCTGGTATCATGATGTGTGAGTTTGATGTGAGCCATGGTAACACGTCTACCAATGATATTCATAATTTGCCTCATGATAATCAATCAATGAGGCGAATTAAACATTCAGTTGTTCAGTTGTTATTCCGACAATGACTATCCATAACTTATGCAAAATTTTGCCATATAATACACCCATTGTTGTGATATCACATTTTCAAAAAACATAAAAAAAACCCTCTGAAAACATCATATTTTCTCCTCCAAATTCATTTAGATCTGACAGAAAATCCAACCCGACCCAACCTTGTGTCCAGTCCGATCTAACCTGATTAACTGACTCTAATTAGACTTTTGAGTGAAGTAAACCTGACATATTATTGTAACCTGATAGTTTAACTTAAAGACCTCTGCTCTCTGCTGGCCAAACTGTCCTGTTTTTAGCTAAACATCTTCCAGCTCCATTTTGTCGCTTACTGTAATCGCAGGGTGAATCAAGTGCAAATCTTCTGGGATGTGAGATTGTTAGGAGTGAAGCAGTGCAGAGCCGCAGTGCGCTACACTTGTTACAGTATGATTTTATTTTTTTCTTTCTGTCTTTCTTTCTGCATTTCTTTCTTTTCTTCTTTCGTCCTGTCTTTCTTTTTCACTGAAAGCTTCACATTCATACAGACAGCTAACTTCCAAAGAAACTTATACAGTATGTCAAGTAAATTTTGGTATTGTTCAAACAGTTGATTTTTAATACATTTAATCATTTAAAATGCTCTAATAATTTTACAAACAGTTAGCTGTAACAGAATAAGATCCTAACAAATTTGATTAAGCTACTTCTTTGCAGTGGAAACAATTACTTGAACTATACACCTTAAATAATAACAGCAAGGGTTTGGATGAATGTGTAACTCACCTCCATAAACAATACCAAACTGTCCAGAGCCAAGAACTTCATCTGGAAAAATCTGATAAACTGAATTGATGTCCTGGAGAAAAAAGTTTGAATACAAGATCAGTAGCAGATTGGATAGCATTAAAGTGTTGATTAAACTTTAATTTTTCTAAACCAATTTAATCTACAGTATGTATGTACTGCAAAAGCAATAAAAAACATAAATGAGACAGATTTCAAAATTGGTAAATTTGTTAATATAATATTAACAGTAACTATCAATGATGATCAATAAGTATCAATAACAGAATAAGAAAAAAGCAAAAAAAAAAAAGTAAATGTAATTTGTCTACAAAAAACATTGCACTTATACATATAAGTGTTCATATAGAAAAACTAAAGAAATATGTCAAAATTAGTGAGTTCGGTGTCAATAACAATCTTAAATTGACAAAATTATGTATATACATGTGAAACTGGCAGAAAATCAATCAAATCAAAAACCACAGTCACATTCTGTTTACCAGGTGGGGGTGTTGGAGAGGACAGGGTTGGGTCACTGGGGTTGCAGAGGTTTGGACGGTTACCATGGGATCGGTTTGTTTAATTGCTGCTAATCTGGCTTTAGTTTTAATTGCTCATCCCCAGACATGGAGCTCTGCGTCAGTTCATTTGAACTGATTGTTATGTCACACATAATGCTAGAATTACTGATTATTTAACCTGATTTTGTATTATATTTAGGTTAAATCTATAAGTAAGCCTGACTGCAGAGAACACTGAACATTGCTCCCAAGTTGGTACTTTGCTCCAGGCGTTCTGTACCTGCTGCTTTCATTTACTCGTGTGTTTGGCAGATCATTTTGTAAACTGGTCACTGTTGCTTTGGTCCTATTAATGGAGGAATGATCAGAATCTCAGATGCCATTTGCCTTTGCATCTGAGCACTGAGCATAATGGCGGAAAGGATTTTAAATGCGTTCTGTGTATTGTGAGGAATCCATACTATTTTGTGATATTGGGTCTTACCCCTGAGCTGCAACGACAACATCACCAAACTTGACTCAGATTTTAAGAAGTTCAACAATTTCACATGTTAACAAATTAAGCAAAAGTTGTTTTAAATAAAGAGAGCTTCCCGGATTTAGGAATGGATCCAGGACTGGACTGGAGCCTGGAGACAGCGCTGTGCCTTACAGCGTGTCACAACACAGCATCACAGATCAATATCAGCTTTGAGTCTGAAACTAGAAAATATTTCCTGCTTCTGCTGTTCATAATCGCTGTCATTTCATCCCCGGTTCACAGAAAGCCTAATATCACACCTCAGGCAAAGACGACAGGAATACAATATTATAAACCTCATCCTCCTCCTCCTCATAGTTTGTGGTCTAATTACCATAGTCTCTATGGAAACCATGTAGCTGAGTGAGTAATCACAGTAATCTCCATTTGATGTGCTTGATACTTGCTCACCTTGGAGATGGTAAGGGTGCATGTCTGCATGGAAACATGACATGATGTTCTTGGCAGCTTGCAAGCTTTTTTCTTTTAATATATATTTCAGTTACATAAACCCATGCTGACACAACGGCAAAAATATGAAAAGTGTCAGTGGAAGCAAAAAGCATAATTGATTCAAATCCATCAACTCTGTAACCTTGCAAACGCTTGCGTGTGTGTGTGTGTGTGTGTGTGTGTGAGTCTTCTTACCACATTTTCCTGGATCTGAGAGTTGGAGACTGAAATACTGATGGAAATTTCCTCTGTTGATCAGAAACAAAGATGATCAGAACAGAAATGGAGCCAAACTGTCACACTGAGTCATTATCAAAGAAAATTCAGTTCTTGGTGCAACTTATCAGTCAAAAAGGAAAGAATAACCTTGTAACTCAACTCTTAAATGTTAAAACTGTTGTTTCCCATTTCCTCTGGCAGTGATCTGATGTTAAATCAATATTTTAATCTGTTTAAGTCATATACCTGAAGCCTGTAGATGACTGTTTTAGTTCAACAAGCAACCTCGGTCTGACTCTTTGGAAGGATTAGTCATGAACAGTTTGACGTCACAAAAGCTTTAAATATCTCTGATGGGCTTTGAGTGGGCATTGTCAGTCTAAGGAGAGCAAAGACCCTGCAGGGAGATTCAGCTTGAACAAAAACTGTTGTATCTAAGTCATTTACCACGGAGATGATTTTCTATTTTTGCAGGCTCTACAGTGGTACAATATTTTACCTCCGATGCATTCACATGAAGAGTCCTTTATTTATTCTACAAGGACTTTCTCAAACTTCAGTCTGTCATTTCAGTTCAAGTAGAATAAAAGATGAATTTACATTGAGAGTTAAATTGAGAAAACATTCCATGTTCAGTAATCAGTGTTTGGTTCGTTGTTGGGTTTCGAATCAACGTCTTTAGATTTTCAGTTTTTTAAAGCTAAATGTAAAAATGTAAAATCAGACTAATTTAAAATCCACAGGGTTTGATTTTTTGCTTCAGTCATTAACAATTTGAAATAAAATCATACAATTATCAGTTTGTTCCTGTGATATCATCAGCTGCTCCTGAAATGGGTCGACTCCTTCTACAGACAAACAGGATAAGACTGGTGCTGTCTCTAAAGTGTGAAATGAAAAAGTCATGCGCCTGGAGATCAGGTCATGACTTCAGGCCAGAAATCAGAATGTCCAGAAAATGTCCCAGAAATATACAGCTCCACTTCACTTTTACCTTTAAAGTGACAAAAATTGTGGCCCTCATTTTAGTTTTCCAAAAATACTCCACCTGATTATTTGTGTATTATTGTTTTATTTTGAAATGGTAGTAGCGAACACTACACAGATTTGCAGTACAAATTACATATTTTCAATTTTCAATTGATTAGTTTTCAGAAGCAGCGTTTTTATCTAAATGTGTTCCTAATTTCACTGCCTTTAAAAAAGAGACATTATGACTAATACTTTAGACCTGGTGTTTATGAGTTTTCTTTCACACACAGCCCTGTTAAGGTAGCAGCAGCCTATAACTCTGGTTGTGTGATGCAACATACTGCAAACAAATCATCATCACAATGTTAGTATTTACAGTCAAAATATTCCAAAGCTATTAACGAAGTGTCAAAAATTTCTGCTTTTCTTGCATACATTGTGTTCTACCAGTTTTATTGATTCTTAATGCTTTAAATACACTCAACTGGTAACCATGAAGGTGTTCACAGAGTACTGGAAGTGTTGAATGGTGAACGTGAACTTAATCCAGATGATATCATCAAAAGCAGCACTGTGCATTATGCACTGGCTTTTCTATCTAATTAAAATTGATACATTTTTGTTAGAGATAATTGTGTATTGGTTTGTTTTTCTTACTTGTCCATATGTTGAGGTTTAAGTAAATGTTGCACAGGGTGAGCTCTGCTGGACACACACATTATTGCTGTAGACTGACGGGCTCCTAGCTGGTCAAAATGACCTTTTCAGAGTGACGATGAAAGACAACAACTGTTTCACTGATGTCAGTTCTTTGCTGTATTTTCTCCACATCTTCAAAATCATGAAGAAACAATGAGGATAAATTTCAAGTCTCACCTGTTTCTCAGTATCTTGGCTAGTTTTGTTACTGAAATGATTCACTGAAGGTATCATGTCCTACGCTGCACCTTTATCTGAGATTGTGCAACAGTTAATATTTTACCTCAACAAGGACATGAGTCTTAAAGCTTTAGGCATTGGTTGTTTAACAAAGTTCATAGTCATTTAGTCTTTTACATTTTTAATTCATAAAATATATGCAGGTGAGCTGGTCTTGTGTCTTACTGTGCCCACTTCGGTGGGAATTGTGGCAAATTCCTGTAGAGACGGCTGGCATAAGAGCATGCTGGATGGCCATTTCCCACATCCGAGACACATCCTGCCCAACTCCACTAACCTGAAACCAGTTTGTGGAAATGAAATATTTTAAATTATTATTATTTATTTTTTTTATCTATCCATCTTCTTCCACTTAATCTGGGGTCAGGTCACGGGGGCAGCAGGCTATCAGAGGCCCAGACTTCTCTCTGAACAGCTAATTGTCCAGCTCATCCAGGCGAATCTCATGGTGAGGCCAGGCCAGCAGAGAAATGTTGTCCCTCCAGCATGTCCTGGGTCTCCCTCTGGATCTCTTCCCACTTGTGAGGAGAACTTGTGAACAAGACCCTGGGACCCTTAAACTCCTCCTTAAACTCCATGGCCTTAGATTTGGAAACCCTGATCTTCACACATCTGCAAACTGCTCCAGTGAAAGCTGTGGGTCATGGTGAGATGAAGCCACAGAACCACATCGTCTGCAAAAGGCGGATTCTGAAGCTGCTTACGAAGTCGTTTTTGTTGTTAATGGAAATGCAGCTATTGCATTTGTCTTTTTGTATGAAGATTCTAAAGTGCTAATAACAACCAAATGACTTTCTACATTTTAGAATTACTTTCAATTATTACTGAAACGCTGGGATTCATTGGCAGTAAACAACGCAGATTGTAACCAACACCAACCATGCTGGGATTGAGAAAATACATTGGCTACTATGCAAAAGGATGAAAAGGCATGCTCATAATACAATCTACTCAAAGTTCTGTTCTGATAAATCATTTAAACACCAGTGTGGGTGCATTAGACCCTCATGCACTGAAAGCCAATTCTACATCATTTCACTTCAAATAGAATTCAAATTGGTCTCTCACCAGGATGCTACTGCCAGTCATGGATGCTTCGCCTCTCAACAGGTTCTCTCCGACATAGTAAACCAACATTGCTGTAGTGATTTCAAAACAGTGAGGGTTGGCTCCTTCTGGAAGCAGAGAGAAGTTCTGAGCTGGCTCCAGAGACAGGATTTCTGACAGAGGAATCTCCTGAAGACATATAAGGAAATAAATGGAGCACAACTTGTGAAGATACAAATTCTTGACGGTGTATGGTTTCTCTTGAATTTGGATTTGGGAGATGAGTAGAATTCAGAAAGAAGCTTCCATAATGTCTGGGTTTACTGAATCCACTTACTCTGAATCTGTGTTCATTTTGGAAACGATGACGATACCTTTTCTAACAATGATAATGAGATTGAACTGAATTGTGACTAGAACTAAATTACATTTTAGGCAAAGGACTAAGATTAAAACTAAATAAATAAAAATTTGTTGTAAAAATTAAAAATACTCTGAATTGGAAATGTTAGTATTTGGTTGCACAATATTGACTTCAATGTGGTTTAAGAATTCTGAGTACTTTTAAGTTCAGAGTGAGCATAAGAGCTATACAAATCCATCGTGGTGAAGCCTTGACATCTTGAATCACCATGGCAACAACTGGAAAATAAAATCAAGCTATTTTACCCTGCTGCTGCAAGATGCTCTCCTTCAAGCTTCTAAAGGACATGATAAGATATTGAATAAAAGAGTAACATGGCAGCAGCAAGAATACTGCCTCACAATACAATACTCAGTTGAAAGCATAATTATGCGACAAAGATATTTCACTGAGATTATTATTAATTTCAGGCTTTATGTACCTTGTTTATATATTTGTTATGAAACAAAGATTAAGGGGTGATAAAATATGAATTCTGAAGACAGACAGACAGACAGACAGACAGACAGACAGACAGACAGACAGACAGACAGACAGACAGACAGACAGACAGACAGACAGACAGACAGACAGACAGACAGACAGACAGACAGACAGACAGACAGACAGACAGATAGATAGATAGATAGATAGATAGATAGATAGATAGATAGATAGATAGATAGATAGATAGATAGATAGATAGATAGATAGATAGATAGATAGATAGATAGATAGATAGATAGATAGATAGAGGAGTTCCTTAGTTTATTAGTCTTGTCAGAGCTCAAAATGCCCCATCAACACATTTACTATCATAGAGAATGTGATTCTTCCTCAATAATCAAAAGGTTGGAAGTGTGTATCCTACCCTGTAGTATTTACTTCCTGTATCGTTTTGATACAAGGTGATGCATTTACTGTCCAGCCGCCAGTAATGCCTTTTTCTCTGAAACAGAGAGAAAAAGAGACGTCAGCAGGAAAGCAAACATAACCAGCAGTAACTGAGAAAGGTCAGGATCAAAAGGCTGTTTTGGTGGAAAAATAATTTTTAAATTTACTCTATTGTGATTAAAAACCTTTTCTACGAAAAAAGGAGCAAACATTCTCTAAATATCATTTGGAACTCAAATAGGACTGCAACTAATGATTATGTTAGTAATCAAATATCCTCTGGATTGTTTTGATGATTAATCAGTTAACTGGATAAAAAAATGGCACATTCTGCAGATTTTTCATTGAACCAATTAAGTTTATTTTACTTAGTATTAGAAACACAATCAAAAAACACAAAAAGTCCACGAATAATTCAATTCAGTTTTTACATAAAATAAACATTTTATTGAATAAAATGTAGTAACAGCATTTCTTAAGTGGACGTCTCAGCATCTGCTACAATATTTTTTATTTTAAACGCAGTATATAAAAATTTTAAGCACAGTTTTGGCTTAATTGCAGCTAAGTCTCAGTCTCTGTATACTCCAATTAGCGACCAATCAGTTGCAAAATTAGTAGATGATTATTGATTATTTCAATAACTGACTGATCACAATTAATCCAATTAATTGTTTCAGCCATGAACTCAAATTGTGCTACTAAAAAATAAAGAACAGCATTTAACCGAGTAAAATAATCCACAATTTGTGAAAATATAAAAATCAATTACAAGAGTATCCTTGCTGGTGTAGTGAACCATCCAGCCTTCCTTCATCACATTGCTGTTCTTCCTCTTGGTGTGTTTGACAGACTGAACAATTCGCATCAGTGGGATGTTGTTACTGGTGGACGGGCTGCAGGCAGACAGACAAAGCACAGCCTCAGCCTGGTTCTGTTCCAGCTTCTGTGGATGAATTGTTGGAGTGTTTACCTGATGGCACGGTTGGAGTCATCCAGGTCAGGGTCACGCAGGTCACTAAGGTCAGCAGAACCAGTGTCCAGCATTAAGCCCCCATCTGAAGTTAGTGCTTCATCCATGTCATCAAGTAGGCTACCACGTCGGTCACCACTGGGGTCGTCAAGGCAACCCTCCACCATCACAGCATCTGACTCTGCTCCGGGGCTCAGAAGATCTGTAACACAACAATTAAAGTCAAACGACAAAGAATTTAACTCAGACTGGAATACAATTTCAAAACAAAACTGGGCTGTAGGGCGAAGGTCCAGAAATACCTGGTCAACCTGAATAGCTTGGCCTATCAGGGTTGTTGTACAGATTGTTTTAGCAAGAGAATCCATTCACCTATATGTGTAAGTACAAAATAAGCTCTGATGGTTTTGTGTGTGGAAACTTGCCTTCATTTCTGGAAACTTCTCCAAGGCAGTTGTTTGGCACTTTCAGAGCACATCGTTTATGGCAGTTAAATTTACAATCTGAGAAAGACACAATAACGGAGAAGGTCACCATTAGAGTGAGTAAGCCAGCTACTGAACCAGGTAGTTACTCTTCACCAACCCCCACCAAAATAAGGTACTTGAAGACGTTGAAGTACTGGTGCTGGCGTAAAAATAAAGATCACTAATGTACATACCTTTGCACTGGAGACCCTGTCTGAAGAGGCCTTTCAGCAGCTTCTTGCAGTGTTGGCACACAGTTGGCCTGGTGTATGAGTGGATTAGGAATGTGTGGGGAACCTTGACCTTTGATAGTAGGATTTTGTCCAGCTCAATGGGGCGTCCGATGTATGACTGGGTGCTAGCTCGCCGCTCCCTGCCAGAGTAATAATCTAACTGGTTCTTCTGTCGCAAAGACAAAGAACCATGAAGTTTGCTGGTGACATGTGACATTTTTAAAAACAATTATAATTCAGACACAAAACAGAACAGAATGATTCATATGTTTTATCATTAAAGCAAAGGTAGCTAGCATGACACAAGTGATGTGTTATAGTGCGGCTTAAGGGTACATATTCAGCCTCTACTATAGAAACAATACTGGAGTCTAATTTGTACTTTCTGGCTTAACTCAGTTTCATTCTAATCACCTTAAGGAGTATTTCAACATCTAACTATTATTTTACTGTCCACATTATAATCTCGATATTACCCAAAATATTTTCAAAATCTCTTTACTTTTGTTCTAAACAAATAGTAAGTTTTTAAGTTAAAAAAAAAAAAAAAACCTAGATTGTAAAATCCTGCTACTGCATTTCTACAATAAAACATTTATGCTGAATATATTCATTACACAAATTTACACTCGAATTTTGAAATTCCTATGAATGAACTTGGAGGGACTTACCTCAACATTGGGACTTACAGGAGACTGTATCATAATGAACATACACAATAAAACAATGCAGTCAGTTATGTCTGTATAAATAACATTACATATTTTGGTCATCTCTTACAATAAAACTGACCAGCAAAGCATCATCTGTGTAGTGGGGAGGTGATGGCTCAGCAGAGAGGGGGCGGCCCACATTAACAATTCCTCCTGTTAGTGAAACCGTTGAATTGCGACGCCTTCTCACCCCACTGCAGTTGTTGGGAATCTTAAATGCACAGCGTTTGTGATAATTGAGACCACATCCTGGAAAACAAAAGTCCAACAAGAATTTTTTTTTTTAGTTATTATACTCTGGGTTTTCCTTTCTTTCATCATGCTCTGCTTTTGAGCCGAAACCTTCTTACCCTCACATTTGAGCCCCTGCCGTACCAGACCCCACAGCATCTCACCGCAGTGGTCGCAGAAAGTTGGAGCTCTGTACGAATGAACAAACAGACTGTGTGGACGGATTTGGAAGTCCTCCATAGTGGCTGAAGCTGCAGAAGATCAGATCATAATAACTGTGAACTTGTAGAAAAATATTACTTGTAGAAATATTACTGTTAAAAGACTCCTTGTGTTAAAATAAAGCTAATTCAAATTGTTTTAGGTATTTTTAATGTAAATTATTGATAAATGAGCTGAATAGTGTTACAATTCAAGGTAACTGGCTGAGTACTCATTTTATCAGATCCATCCATCCATCCATCCATCCATCCATCCATCCATCCATCCATCCATCCATCCATCCATCCATCCATCCATCCATCTCCCCTAAAAATAGCCCCTATCCCCAAAATATGGGGCCTGAGCTTTGGGCCCTATAAGAAGTGTGGGTCCTCACAACGTAGCATTTGTTGAAAAAAATTTGTTGAAAAAATATTTCTCCCCTTGCCAGGTGAGAAATTAAAACACACTCCCACACAAACTCAACTGTGCTGTGTTGATAGTGTATACAGACATTGGGAAACAGCAGTGGTCCGGCTGTCAGTGCTGCTGTGTGTAAACAGCTGAGTCCTGTACTTGAGCCCAGAGATGGGTCTCAAGGACAGATGAGGACCCAGCTCAAAGAACTGACATCAGTTTCAGGATGAGCCCACAACAGTACACTCACTGGTGCAGACAAACATTTCTGGAATTGATTCAAACATGTCGAATAGCCACTTTGTCAGTGTGTGCCATTTCACATTGTCAGGAGCCTCAAAGGGTCCTACTGAAACAACCCTACTGCAGGTCTGCCTGTGATTTTAAAATGTGAGGAAAAGCATCTCAACCTAAAGAATTCAGTAAACATGTTACTCTTTTTTTTTTTGCCCCGCAAGGGGTCTTTTTGTGGGCTCTAGTGTCCCTTTTTCAAAGTAGGCTGACAGGAAAGGGGGAAGGAGAGGGGGGAAGACATGCGGTAAACGTCGTCGGGTCCGGGAGTCGAACCCGCGACAGCCACGTCGAGGCTACATTTGCCTGAATGTGGGTCGCGCTAACCCCTCAGCCACCACGGCACGCCCAAACATGTTACTCTTAATTAAGAAACATATTACAAGCAAGACATGGCTCTAAGTGGCTAACTTAGAAACTGACAAACAACTAGACCTGCAGTCAGTGTGAGCAATATCACATATTGCTTTTTGAATATTTCACATATTATACAAACTATAGGAAGTCATCAGATTGGGTTTACATTTATCAGAATATTATTCAGGACATCTGGTCTGTTTCGTGACAGAGCAGATCTTCAGAATCAGAATTCCTAACTGATCAATTCTCATGGAGACCTGGATTTGTTTGTTCAACAAAATGATATGCAAGACCTATCATACACATTCGCAGACTCACAAAAATGTATTCCACAATACCCAGAATGTTTTGGCTGTTTGGCAATGCACTAACACTCTTCCTCCTTTCTCACCTGACAGAATGGCTTCCACCAGGTCACCCTCCAGGATCTGCGAGGCAGAGCGCAGCAGCTGCAGCATGTTGTCTGATGTCTGGTCATGACGAAACAAAAGAATCTTTTCATACATCCCATAGAATCCACACTCTGGCAGCTGACAAAGAGAACAAAATATGTTTTTAGTCAAGAAACGTTTGTCAGCTTTTGGGAAAGTTGTAACTGCTATATTCTTGCAGTATTCTGCCATTCTGAGGGCTGATTAACGAAGCTGTTGCCCTTGGAATGACAGAATCCTGACTCAAAAACAACAGAAAAAGAAATGTAAGCAGATTTTATTTCTTTAACACTTGAAAAAAATGGTCAAGAGTTTATAAAACGGAAAACAAGAAACAATTAGTCACTGCATATCTCAGCAGCTGCACTTCCACTGACCATGTAATTTCACAATGTGATATCTCGAAAATAATTTTGCTAAGTGTAAAAACATACATTTTGCAAAGACTTTCGTTTTTCAATAAAAGATTTTTTCATTAGGATGAGATGGGTTTTTATGCCGTACTGAAATTGGTTTATTTCGTAAAACTGCAAAGAAAACATTTTGCACCAGATGTTGCCACTGGTGGAAACCATGAAGAAGAAATGACAGGAAGTAGTTGGAGTATCATGGTCCAGCATAACTTTTAATGACTTACAAATAATGTTAAATTAAATAATTAATATTAAAGTTAAAATTGAGCAAAAAAGACAGGATGGATTTTATTTGCTTGTTTTGCTCTTTGACAACCTATACCATGGCACATTCTGTCACAAGTAGTTTCTGTTTCATTTACTCAACAAAAATACTTTCAAAATACAAAATATACCGAAACGCCAAAATATGAAAATTATATTTACATGTATAATGACTCACTATGAACAGAGAAGAGACTATGACATGCAGGAGCAGAGAAGGAGTGACGTGAGCAGAAAATGATGACAAAAAGAAAAAAACATGAGGTTGAGCGGCCTCATTGTTCAGACCTTCACCTGCCTCTCTAACCGGCTCTTCAATGATACACTTCATAGATACAGTTTTTTATGTGTGCTGTCACCATAGCAGCATTGCAGCTCTTGTTGTCATAGAGACAAAAAACAAGGCCGATTCCTCTCCATCTTTCCAATCATTTTATTATACAGCTTACAATATAAAGCAACACATAAAGCTTTAAGACTTTATGTGTTGGCCAGTCAGCACAGCAGTTAGACCTGCAGATCCTCAAATGCTCCATTTAAATTATTTTAGTTCATAATGCAACCCAAAACTGAAAGCTGGAAGAGTTACAAAGTGTTAGCCATCAGTTAATGGGTGATATCGGTTACACTCCTCCTCACAAGCTTTACTAAATAAAAACAAAAAAGTGATCATTGCATACTGCCAACTACTGTACTAGAGAAATTATTTTTTAAACAAAAATTATAACACAATACATTTATGTAAAACTGAATATCTTTAATGAGGCCTTTATAAATAACTTGAGAGTTTTAGCAAGCCAGTTCAGATTATTTCCAGGTCTTTGTGAGCAGAAAATTAAAAGTCATCCAGAGTTTTACATCTTAAAAACAATTTGTGCACCTGATGGTATTCATCTGGCTTCAGGGAATAAAATAGCTTACTATAATCTTCACTACATTAAAATAGTCTTTGCTTTCAAATGATTTTGCCTTTCAGGGGCATGCACACCAAGTAAAGATTAAAATTCAAGAGCAGAACTCTATGAAACATGAGTAACTGTAGTGTTTCTTCTATGTACTGACCACAATGCACACAAAGTAGAATAGTTTACCTCTTAGTTTTTCACCACTTAGCTTCTTCAGACTTAAGACATACTGAAGTAAGTCTTAACAGTAAATGAACAGTAGATTGAGCCTCTGCTCCTTCATTTTCGTCAATATAAATTCTTAAGCTCTTAGTCCAGAGGTTTCTATCTCCAGTCCTCAAAAACTACTTCCCCATGCCTTTAAGATGCTTCTCTCCTCTAATGCAGTTGAGTCAAATGAATTGCTCATTTCCAGGCCTTTGCCAAACTTGATGCATGCTAAAGAGGTCATTTAATCGTTTGAACAAGGTGTGTCAGAGCAGGGATGGATCTAAAAGTTGCAGGACAGTAGCTCCTGAGGACCGGAGTTGGAGACCACTGCCTGACTATCATTGCAAAACTGCCTGCTTCGTGTAGCCAAAGTACCTATGATGCATGTTCTACACATACTAAGGATCACATTAGAAGCACCTAGTCACCATGTAGCAGTCCAAGTCTGAGTTAGCTCAGCTTGTGATTTTACAGTATTAAGCTATATTTGAAATACTGTGATGAAGGGCCAGGAAGAATTCATTTTTGATGTATTCAAATCAGTGCACAATAATGTCAATAAACCTGTCATTGGGCGCTTTAACCACATACTGGGTGATGAAAGAACACATTACAGTTCTTTAGTTGTGAATAGTTTTATCAGAAGTGTTGACAATTCTGAACAGAAGAGGTTAAAAAATAAGGTTCACTGAGCAGTAAGTTTGGTGTGTAACCATAGACCAACATAACAAATGTGGATAAACTGACTCTTTAAATTGTAAGTGATGGAATATTTGTACCTTAAAACTAAATTGAAAATCAAGTAACAATTACTTTAGAATGAGCACACTTTAAATCATACTTAAAACTGAAAGTTTTTCATATTTATAAACCAGAATTACCCATAACATTTTAAGCTGAGAGGGGGATAAAATAAGGTAAAAAGAAAGAGGCATGAATAAATAAATGTGAGGACTTGAAACAAGCAGGAAGAAATATGACTATGAGACGGACGAAAGACACACATCTGTTCATCATCTTCCAATTTGTTTGGAAAGCAACGGCCTGTCTGTATGTGTGTGTCTCTAATAACGGCCCTCACAAGGACACTTCACAGTCCCAATCATCATCAGTTGCCAGGCAACAAAGGGAAAGCACAACGGACTGATACACAGTACACACAGTTCCAGTTTTACTGCTATAGAGGAGTAGAGGTGTTAGTATATGTGCGTTCAAAGCCTATGAGAGGTTATAACCAGGCTGCTGCATGAATTAAAGTTAAAGTTAAGTTATGATATATTATAACTTAAGTTATATTTTCTTTATTTGACCCAAAAACTCTTCCTTGTTAGTTCAGACAGCATTCATGCAAAAGAGAATTGAAAGAAGTCAGAGCTTCACCTGGATGATGGAGCTCCTCTGCTCACCTCTCACTAGAAACTTAACCAGTGGACTACTACTCTATAATATGTATGAATCCTCTTAGTCAAAGTAAATAAAACTTTATTTTTGTAGCACCCTTCAAGATGTAGATTGCAAAGTGCTGTGCAGAAAAAAAAAAAACCAATTAAAAACAGTTTCTAGTTAAAAGCGGTTTCAAAAAGCTGAGTTTTTCCCTCAAATTAAGGGGGAGATCTTTCAGTCTCACAACCAGCAGGTCTTGGCCACATGACCTTAGGATCCTGCTGGGGACATGTGAGGAGATGTACACCAGTGCCTGGCCAGCCCTGTAAGGTCTTAAAGTGTACTCTGTAGTAGATGGAGAACCAATAGATCTGGGCAAGTATCTCTGGGATGTTGGCACTGCACAACTTCTAGTTTTATCAGCCATGAAATTATGTAATAACCATAGTTTAGTGTGATAATTAGAAAACCTGATAATTAAAAGAATTTCTTTATGGATTCTCATTGTGCACACCTCACACTAAACTGAGCTTTAGGGTGTTTTCACACCTGAACATCCAGTAGACTTGGTTTGATTAGGGACCAAAACTGGAACATTTGTTACATTTTCCCCTCTAGTGGTTAGCTTTCACACTGTTCTGTGTCAAATGAACCAACCTTTTAAAACACCTATTCAGCCCCTCACCTGTGGGGGCGCTGCACCAAGAACCACGGAAGGAAAATATATGAAAACAACTGAAGAAGACACTCAGCGTAACTTCCTTCTACAAGAAACAGAGAGTTTAACTGTGTTTTTCTTTTGTCTTCATCAAAAAGCCATGAGCCATTCCTAGACACGTGTTTGTTTTGGTTGGATTTACCCCAGACACCCTGCGCTGGAGTCCACTCCATGCTGTTGAAGTGTTCTCTGGTCCACTCGGCATTCACATAGGCATTTGAACCGCACCAGAGTTCACTTCAACTGAACCAAGACCTACGTTTGTGGGCAGACCAGAATTTTTTTTTTTTTTTCCAGATCAGAATTTGATTGTACATTCGCATCTCCTCAAATGGACCAGACTTTATAGCAAACAAACTCGGGTTAGATTAAAGCAGACTTGAAGACATCAACAGAAACAAACTGTTTGCAAAAACTCTGAGGCTCCCAAACAAAACAATTTCATTTCCAGGACTGCTACCTTTTCAGGTACTATCTGGGAAAATCAAAAAAGAGATCACTGACTAAGGAAAGCAGGGGGAACCCTTATCCACGCTAGAAAGAAGCTCAACTTCCCTTGAATTCAATGGTGTTAGCAGAAGCTCCAACTAAACCCGAAAAGTCAGAAGGATCGTGAGGCCCCGCTTTCACGGTCTGTATTCATACTGAAAATCAAGATCAAGCGATTTAAGTGACTAATTATTTACCAGCAATACCCACCACAGATTGTTAATGTTATATGCCTTCTCTGAGTTCACAAATCTCATGTGGACATGACAGCCAAACTCATTTGATTTCCTCACCAACTCACCAAACCAAACTGAAGATCTGATCCTCTGTTTTATAACCACAACAAAATCCACATTTCTGCTCCTTAACCCAAAGCTGGACAACTGAATGGAGACTCCGTTCTGACACAATAGACTTTTTCTGGAGACTGAAGTGTATACCCTGGACAGTTGAAGGGCACTCTCCAAACTCCTCTAGAAACCAAAACCCTGATCTGCCACTCCACTGGTGTTGTCTGTGGCAGTTCAAAGTGCTTTAAATGATAAAATCATAATAGAGTAATAAATGAAACCAGTAATTTACATTGCATTTTGTCAAATGCAATCATCAAAATCATCAAGAATAAGAATCATCAAATAAATCAAATATAGTGATCAATCTTCTATTACAAAATTAATCAAAGCAACTTCAAAGCTTTCAAAGTCTCTGAGCAGATGTCACCCATTCCTTGTAGCCTGGAACTGAGGAGCCTTTTAAATATATTGGCAAACTCCACCACATAGTAATTAGACTCAAAGGTGTTGGAACTTTGGCTTTAATTTATGTTCACGTTTTGATCATTTATATGTTGTTTATCTGTTTAGATCTTGCCATGTATTTCTTTTATTTCCTTAAATTATTGTTTCTTCCTGTTTATTATTTAAATGACTTTCAGGCTGTTTATAATCATTTTCCTCCTTTCCTCTTGTAATCACTTCCACCTCTTCTGGTTTGCATTGTTCTCCTCTGGCTCTTATGTCATACCACTCTCTAAAATATTACTGCTCGTTTCCCCATGTTGATTATTTTCTACATTGTTCTGGCTGATCCACTCCCGGTTCTTCCAGCGGGAGTGGAAGAACTTAAAACTTCTTGCTCTCCACAAAATGTGTATATTTTCTCTACAAAACCCATTATGACATACTCAAAGTTCTGCTGCAGCAAAAGATGACAGATTTAAGTATATTCAAAAGGCAGTTTTGCTCCACATGAGAATATTCTGAGTCTGGACTAAAGGTGAAGGTACTCTCAGAACTTACTTCAGGACACTGACATTCTGCCTCCAAAGCTTGCTTGAATTCCTCCCAGACCTCTAGGTTTTCTGGCCACCCAGCTGCTTTAGGAGCGCTCAAAGTAAGCCCTCTGTATTTTTAAAGCATGGAAATACAAGCAGGACCGGTGAAATGTCTTGGAAACAATGACAGAGACAGACGGAGTTGGGGTTCAAACCGGCAACTCACCAGTTACAGGACAGTGACTGGCACTGTCACCTCCTTATTAAATAACATTAAGCTCTACACATTTGGAGTGTGTACTTTCTTTTTCAACATGAATATCAAAGCATTGATTTGGAAACTTTTTTGATGTTGAATTTCAAAGTACTCACTGGACCTAAAATCAGGAACACACTCAGGTAAGCAAATTCGATCTTTTGCAAACCGCAAAGAGAATAAACTTTTCAGCGTTCAAAGAACAAACATTGCAATGGCTCCTCATTCATGTTCGTGTGTGTTATCACATTTTAAAATAAGGTGTTATTCATCATCAGGTGTTAAGTTCTGTGGAATTACCATGCCAGCTTCTCTTGTTTTTAAGGATCAAGCATTTCTCATGACATTTGTTGCAACATTCCCTTTTCCAGACAGGAGTATGAGTCTTCAAAAGGGCGAGACACCAAGGAAATCCTTTCACAAGAGAAGAAAGAGATTCTATTGGGAATACATGATTAGTGTCTGTATAAGCAACGTACTCAGCAGAGCTACTTAGGTAACCTATTCAGAATCAGCAAAAAGTTGCAGTTTGATGACATTTGCTCAGATCAGGAGTGTTGACAGTGCTTATGGACTCCAATTTTAAAAAATTGCTCCAGGCCAACACTGTGACATTTATTTTTGTTTAGTTATTTTGCTAAAGTCGCATCATATTGCTTTGTGTACCTTGTTTTAAATAGAATATCACTGAACTGCACATTTAAGCAAACATTCAGTTTCTTAGGAGTTTTTGACGTTCTTGTGAATCAATTGTTTAATAAGCCCAAAGTTAAAAATCAATTCAGACAATTGAGGCTTGATTAAAAAAAAATGTAATCATGCATCCTTTTCTGGAAATTTACTCATCAAAATAAGATGTTGAAGGGGATTATAACCATGAGCATTTCTTCTGGGAAATTCGTTTTGTAAAAATAATTTTTGGTAATCAGCTTTACAAGTTACACAAGGAAATTGTTACAGTATTAATGTAACAATAGGGCCAGCTACCAGATCAAGAATATAATTGGAAAGCTGCATAGAAGATCAGAAATTAGTATTTCAATCCCTATTTAGAATCTGAAATATGATGGCTCAAAATGTAACCTAATAATAAATGCCAATTATAGCTCAGTTTTAGCTCACTCTGTTTTCAGTTACAGCTAAAAATAACAAATTAGGAAATGTAGGATTTTGAAAGAGCTGTACCTGACCAATTATCAGGAAAATATATTTTTATGTAGAAAGATGTTAGCAACCATTCCTCTGATCACTACACTGGTACACTAAGCATTCACCTTCTAAATATTCAGAAACAACCAATCATGCACAGCGCCCTGAAACAATATTTGCCCACTTGCAGATTTTACCTTTTTTTTAACAGTTAAAATATTTCAATATTCCTCAAATACATACATTTTGGAAGACAAAAATAAGCTGTGCACAGTGGACCTCCAGTGTGGCTGGGCCATAAATTTAATCAAAAGTGCTGTTATTAAAAATAAAATTTTTGGGAAATGTGATTTTTTTTTTCTTCACCAATAAACTCAGAGTAAATAGGTAAATATTCTGAGAATAACTCGAGTTACATTCCACAGAAAAATCAGTGGATGGGTGAGAGCACAAAAAGTGGACTGCAAACAGGCAGGCTTCATTGTGAATGCAAAATGTAATTTCCAAATGATGATTTCAGGTATCCAAACCAACGTGGCCTTATGCAAAATTATAATTACCCTTTTGTTAAAGAATGAATTAAGAGTGAGCAATGCAGGTGGGATTCTTTAGGCACTTTATGATTTGATTCATTTATAATTCAGAAGCAGAAGATGTAATCATAAATCAAATGTTAAACCCTTCATTCACACAGAACCACCACTAATCCTCCGTCTTCGTAACGTTAACCTTCTGTTATAGTTCATTGATATTTAATATTTCTCTTATTCGTCACGAACAAAGTGAACAAAGTGAAGGTTTCAGAGTGGCCTAATCAAAGTCAGGACTCAAATCCAATTGAAATTGTGTGGCAATACCTTAAACATGATGTTCATGCTCAAAACGTGTCCTATGTGGCAAAAATGAAATGTGCAAAGAAGTGAGATAAATGACTCACTGCCAGTTTTTACAGATGATTGATGGTGGCGAGAAAAAACAGTTGATTTTTTGTTTCGTTATGGTTTTTTTTGTTTGTTTTGTTTAATTTAGTTTGGATAACATATTTTCTCCTAAAAAATTGATACGTTATTAGAAAACTTGTCTGTATTTTCTCAGGTCACTTACGTGCAAATTATCACACTAAACCTTATTTCAATGCCAGGCATTTGAAATTTGGTTTCTGTAAGGAACTTGACATATTAATAAAAAGGATGAATGATTTGTTTTCATTTTAGAATACTGTATGAAATATTACCATTTTAATGACCATAAATGTTTCTAACCCAGACTAAGTTTGGTTAGGCCAAAATAGATGTAATTTATTAAGCACTTATCAAGGAGAAAGCAGCTGATTAATTAGTCAGGCTACCTGCTTGAGTTCAGTCCTCAGTCAGCTGCTTGACAGATAAGCAGCTCGTAGCTTACCAACTGTACTTTTGCAAAGGGTGTTACATTAATAAGATTAAAACACACAATGACTGTGTGTGTTTTACACACCTGGAAATATCTGCAAACAACTGAATGTGACAGTTTTTTGAGTGGGAAATACGATATGTAGGAACCTCATATCAGCCTTCTTACCTCAATGTATTTGCTGAACTTTTTTAGCAGTTTTGTTTTCTTATGGTAAATTTGTGTCTGACTTTCCAACTGTGGTCCAGAATTTCCCAGCTGTGCTGTGGTCAGTATCAGATCAGTATGAGGGGCCGTTTAGGACAAAATTTACGTTTTGTCTCTCACACACTACCAAAAACTCTCGCATACTCCAAAAAAATAGCCTCGCACACTCCAAAAAATTACGTTTTGTCTCTCACACACTACCAAAAACTCTCGCATACTCAAAAAAATTACATTTTGTCTCTCACACACTACCAAAAACTCACGCATACTCAAAAAAATAGCCACGCACACTCAAAAATTACTCACGCACATTCAAAAAATACTCAAATTGCGTATACACACACTACTAAAATGTCACACACACACACACAAACGTTAACTTTCTCGCTCACATACACTACTACCAGCTCGCTCACATACACTACTACCAGCTCGCGCACATACACACAAACGTTAACTTTCTCGCTCACATACACTGCTAACAGCTCGCACACACACAGACGTTTATCTCTCACATACACAAGACTAAAGTTGAACACACACACAGTACTAAGACTCGTTTTATGTATGTGTGAGAGCGAGACTCTTTATGAATGTGTGAGAGCGAGACTCTTTATGAATGTGTGAGAGCCAGACTCTTTTTGAATGTGTGAGAGTTGTCACGGAAGAGGCGGGGCATAATTTTTGGATCAAACTGCGCATGCGTAGATCCTAAACTATAAGTTTCGATTGTTGACTCACTGTATGTTCTATTACTTAGTATATTTGTGCTTTTAAATATATATAGAACGTTTAACTTTCTTGTAGATTAAATGTGCTATAGAAATAAATGAATCTGATTGATTGATTAAAAATAGCAAAATTGCTGTAGTACAATCTGTCCACTGGGTGCCAGATTGTAGCACTGCGGGCAGTCGTTGAATCGTTTAATGCGCCTGTCAAAGTGCTGGTTGCCTCCGGAGAAGATAGAATGGTGTTTAAAATGGCAGCTGCCTGACCAATTCTCTCTCGTTTCGAATTAGAGTTAGCCATGTTCGGTATAGCAAACTCTTTCTTCTTCGGCACTAGTTGGCGCCGGTTAATAATTCCTGTAATACTGGCACCCAAAACGTAATTTTTTGGAGTGTGCGTGGCTACTTTTTTGGAGTATGCGAGACTTTTTGGTAGTGTGTGAGAGACAAAACGTAAATTTTGTCCTAAACGGCCCCTCATAGATCAGAGTGCTGCACTGACCACAGCGCAGCACTCTGATCTGCTGACAGTTTTCTAGAAGCTCTGGACACAGTTGAAAGAACAACTTTCCTTCCTCTGTCTCCAGGATGCCAAAGTTTTACAGGGATGATTCCATCTGCAGGTGTAGCATATTAGTGTTATGACTTTGATATCCTGTTCATCTGTTTACATTTTAGTGTATTATTGTATTCATTTGTTATTGTTTTGTTTTGTTGTACTTGTAAAGTGTCCTGCACAAACACAAACAAAACACATTATTATTATTATTATTATTATTATTATTATTATTATTATTATTATTATTATTATTATTATTATTATTATTATTATTATCCTATACTAACTGGATTTAAGAACAGGTGATAAAGATCAGTAAACAAATAATTACAAAGTGCATCAGGATGTGGTTATTATTGAAAGGGATTATGAAAAACGTTTTTGTGTTATATTTATGCATTTTCTTTGCAATGTGTCAGATTCTAAGCTTCCGTTGAGCGTCTGACAAACTGCTGGTTACCTTCTGGTTGATAATGGAGCACGCCACTTCCCGGACCTGACTGAGGTTGAGCTCCGCGGCGTCTAGCAGCACCGGCTCCCGGCTCATGCCTATCTGGATCTGGAAGGAGATCACGCCGCCTCCCCCTTCCCCACCTCCTCCCTCGGTGTTGGGGCTGCTCGTCCCTCCCAAAAACGGCAGCGGGCTGGGCGCCCGGATCAACGGTGGAGCACTCATTGAAGCCTTCTCCTCTGTGGTTCCCAACTTTGCCAAGAAACAATTAGAAGTCACGGCGGTGACAGATAATCGCCCGGTGCTCAACAGGGAGAAAGAGAGGAAGGAGCCAAGGGAGCAACCAGAGAGGAGATTGAAAGCGTGGAAAATCGCGGGATGCTCTGACGCACGGAACACCCCAAAGCGTCAGAAAAGCGCAAAAAGAGTTTCAGACAAAACACAATTCATCAACTACAGGAAATCTCTAAGTAGACTAGGCTA
Source organism: Xiphophorus hellerii (assembly GCF_003331165.1). Taxonomy (NCBI): domain Eukaryota; kingdom Metazoa; phylum Chordata; class Actinopteri; order Cyprinodontiformes; family Poeciliidae; genus Xiphophorus; species Xiphophorus hellerii. The sequence continues at coordinate 27,032,265 of NC_045690.1, forward strand.
AAAACGCACAGAGACGACACGAGGACACAGAGAACGGATGTGAACGGAGAAGGAGAAGTGACTACATGACTGGACCAGAGAGCTGCCTGGAAACCGGTGAGGCGGGTGACAGAGTCATAGACGTCAATACTGGATGGAGACGAGGAGGAGGAGGGAGATGAAGAGGAGGAAAGGAAACCTCCTGTGCTGATATGGACTGAGATATTCATTTTTAAGTACCATTGTTTTGGCTTAGAAGTTTGAAGTGTCATTTACTGGAAGGAGAAAATCTCGAAAATTAAGAACCGGTGCAAACAAGCAGCTAAAGTTCTAGAAATATGGAAACTTTGGAGACTAAATAAATGAATAAAATTAGCTACTCATTAGCTACTCGGTCATATCTACAGCATTTTATATATACATATATTAGCGAGTATTCTGTGGAAGGTGCTAGAAAAGGTTTTATTAAATTGTTAAATTGGTTGGAGTTTTTTCTCACTTCTGACAACCAGTTTACTTCTAATCCTAAACATTATTTGGTTTCAACATTGACGTGCATTAAAGGAGATCTTGGACGTGTATAACAGGCACAACACTGTAATATTTATGTATTTTATTTTTGGTTCAACACATCTCATTCAAATGGTTGAATTATCTCCTCAGTGCGGTCAAGTTTTCCAGAGTCCCACTAATAACCTGATTATTTCACTCAGGTGTGTCTAAAAGCTGCCTGGATTTGAGGATCGATGCTCTAAAGCATTTGATTGTGTGAATCATCAAAAGCTTTTCTACAAGCTACATAACCAAGGAATTCCTATCAAATCCTGGTTTATTGCTAATGGCATCAGTAAATGTATGTGAAATCTGGTAATGCTACGTCTGATGCATGTAATGTTGGGATTAGATTCAGGCCAGGAAGTATATTGGCCCATTACCTTTTTAACATGAAATGTCAAATGTGATGCCATAATCAGTCACCTAATGTATGCAGATGACTTCATAGTTCTGTGTCCATGTTTTTATTTTTATTAACGGCACTCTATTTTTTATAATGTTTTGTAATTACTATACAGTATTTTTTTATTCCTTTTCAATTTTTTCATATTTTATTTTTCTATCTTTGTGTGAGTCTACTGGCTTTGATTGCCTGCCGCTTTGCTGCTGTTGCACTGGAATTGAGACAATAAAGGAATTTCTACTTCTATAACTCTCTCCCAGTCTTCCCAGTTTTACTAGCTGTTTGCCACATTACCACATGAAAGCTGAAAGCAGCATTTGCACTCTTCTAAATGAAAAAACACACCTTTGTTCCTTAGTATTGATTAAATCCCTTAAATTGATCTTGTTACATGGTGTCATTTTGGGTAGGACTGTTAGAAAGCACTTAGTTCTTTCTTAACTATTTTATAGTGTATTTTAAATGTTGTAATTTAAATTTTAAATAGTACTTTATGCACTAAGATGTTAGTGAAATGTTTGGTTGTTGTATTTGAGTCAGTCAGGCCATACCTTACCATGAGAGTGTGTCCTCTGTTTCAGTAATCTTGTATCTCAAATACAAGATAACTTCCTCTGTTATAGGAAGTGAGCAGGTAAGAGCAGGAGCTAGATGGACTGGCAATGTGTAATAATTCCAAGTAAGTAAGAGAAGTATAAAATGATTTATAAAATTTGTATGTGTATTGATAACGTACATCTGAAAAAAATTGAATATTGTGCAATAAGTGCAATATTTCTTGCCAGTCATCTCAGAAAGTTAGACAGTCACTGAATGATATTTTCTTCCATTTTTTAAAGTTTGTAATGTACCACAAACCTTTAAACATTTTCATTAGAATTGTGTGTAATTAACCAACACAAAGTAGAAGTGATAAGTGGACATGTAGTTTTAAACAGCTTTCATGAATTGAAATCTAAAAAGTGTGGCCTGCTTGTATTTTGGAACACGTGTCTTACTATATATATCTATTTTTTTTCTTAACCAGGACTTCCCTGGATTCACTTCAAGCCATTTATCATAAACTCTAACCATCTTTCCCATGTCTGTTAAAGAGAACGATCCCCAAACCATGATGCTCCCACCACTATGTGTCACCATGGTGACTGGTATTTTCAGGGCAATTATCTGCTGGACAGATAATTACAGGTACCAAGCTAACTCTGAGGTGATTGGGGCCCTTGCATATTTGGAGAAGTTTGTAGTCATGGTACCTTGGCTCTTCTGGTCAAATGAAATCCCCCTTGCAAAAAGTCTGATTTCTTGAGTGTTGCAGCTCTATGCATCATGCCAAAAGGCTGTCACATCGCTGTTTACACAGTCTGAAGTAAACATGGAGGTGGTCGTTGTTCAGTTGTAGTTATTTGACTAGATCATACTTGCTGATTTCCAACCATATGCTAAACCCTGTCTAGCCACTGTTCACTCTTTCTGCTCATCATCATCAGTTCCTAACAGACTAACAGGTGCACACTCTCTCATACTGTCGAGCTTTAGCTTTTTAAAACTTGTATAAAGTTCTTTACAGTAACCCATACTGTTTGACCCACATCCCATTTCGAGGTGAACACACACAGAGAAGTAATGCTTGACATGAGCTGCTGGCTGGTCCTCTAAACTCATCTTTTCACTCCTGCCTCATGTTTTACAGAGCACCTGTTGCATCTGCCTGCTCAGCTGGCTCAAAGCAGACAGAGACGGAGAGGTGCTGGTTGCTAGGAGACACACACGCGTATGTATACTAATACACACTTCAATCAGCCCTCCTACACTTCAGCCTTGCCTCTATTTACTTCCCTTTGTAATCAAGAACTATGACTGTATTTTAGAATCTGGTGCTTGTGTGTCTATATCTATGAGGGCTAATTTGCAAGTGACTCTGGTTTGAATGTATTTGCTGTAACTAGGATAGACCTTCAAATTGCTGTTACACAGTCTGAAGTAAACATGGAGGTGGTCCTGTTAGGTTTTAACTTGTTATGAGTTGGATGTGAAAAAGGGATGTACTTATTTATGACAAATTCATCATATCAGGGTAAAATGAATGACAATAATAGAATTTGCCCAGTTTCAGACAAATGAGACAGAGGTCCAGCATCAGATCAACATCGTCTTACAAATGTTGTTTTACTGTCATCCAAGTGAATACAGTAAAAAAAGACAAAAGAGTGGTGGAAGACAAATTGGACTCCTGTAGCTCATCTTTTTCTGACTGCTGCCCTTTGTCCAAGTGGCCTCAGTACCTGAAAGTGTTTGTTTTGATCCAGTTTTGCATCTTATACCTGTTTATATATTAAACAGTGATTGTTCTTGGTATCAATTATCATTTATATTACAGAATCAGGCAGAATCTAACACCAGTCCTGATCTAGTTCCAAAGCTTCATGTATGAACCATGTTAGGTTCTACATATATTGAATGTTTCAAGGTTCTTATTGTGAGTAATAAATGAAGTCGTGTCTCAGTTCCTTTATTGTATATAACACACTATTGATAAAATAATATTACAATGTCAAGGTGTTCAAGCAATACCTTGTGTTATGTTTTTGTCAGTTCTGCCAGCTATACAGCTCACACATCAGTAATGTACCTGCCTGAAAGAAATCTGACAAATTAAACATAGAAAACATACAGTTCCAGAGATCACATCCTGCTTTCCACCAGCCGTAAGGCTGTTGCTCAGGATTTGTTAGACCCAAGGTTTTACCTGGCTGGTATTTTTATTCTTATTATGCAGGGGGGAAAAAGAAAGAAAAATGCCTTTGTATAAAAATCAAGTTTTTGCAACACCACAAACAAGAAGTCACTCATATTTAATAGATCAAAATATTATTAAAAAGTAATGTTTTTTAGTTCCTCAATAAGGAAAAAAAATACATAAATATAATTAGTTTCTCATTGATGTTTTCAAGAATAAAAATATTTTTGATACAGAAATGAAGGCATGATGAAAAGCAAGTTTAATACCTGCTTAAAGCCAAGACAGCAGATTTAAGCAAAAAGGCAATTCAAAGGGCTTTCAATGATGAAAACCTAAGACAACAGTATCATTCAGTGGCATAATAAAAAAGCGCATTAACAGTTTGAATTCAGACGAAAATGAGTTGATTATTAATCAAAGGCAACTTTAAACAAATGCGTTATTAGCCTTGTCGTAAAGGAGCTCAGTGTTCCAGCACTTTTGCATTTTTATGGAAGTTTTATTCCAGATTATAGGAGCATAAAAACTGAAGGCTGTTTCTCTATCTTTGGTTCTGGTTCAGGAGATGTAATGCAGACTGGAACCAGAAAACCTGAGTGGTCTGGAAGGTTGATGCAACCATGTATTTTGGTGCTAAGTCACTCACTGATTTATAAACTAACCAAAGCATTTAAAGGTCTTTTCATTGAGCTCCAGGGAGCCAGTGGAAGGACTTTAGGACTGGAGTAATATGCTCTAGTTTCATGGTTCTAGTGAGGATGTGAGCAGCAGCGTTCTGGATCAGCTGCAGCTGTTTGATATTTTAGGCAGACCTGTAAAGACACTGTGACAGTAATCAATGTGACTATAGATGAGTTTCTCGTTCTAGGACATTAGCCTTTTGACCCTAGAAATGTTCTCCAGGTGATAGAAGGCCGATTTAATAACTGTCTTTAAGTGACCCTGAAGGTTTAGGTCAGTCTATCACTACATCCAGATTTCGGGCCTGATCTCTATTCTCTATCTGCAATAGCTGCAGATGTGCAATGACTTTAGTTCACTCCTCTTTAGGTCCAAAGTTAATATCTTCAGTTTTGTTTCTGTTTTACAGAATAAAGTTATGTCAGATCCATGCATTGTGTTCTATGTATTTGTTTAGTGCTTGAATGGGTTCATAATCACCTTGAAACATCATAATGTAGAGTCATTATCATAACTTATCTTATGTGTTATAATCTGAGCTAATGGGAACATGTAGATATTAAATAAGATGGGGCCTAAGATGGAACCTTGGGGTGCCCTGCATGGGATTTTTGTCTGATCTGATGAAAGCTTATATGTTGGCTGAAAGAAGTTCCCATTCTGTGAGTAAGACTTGAACTAGTCAAGTACTGTACCAGAAAGTTCAACCCAGGTTGCTGCTTTTAAAACTACTTTTATTCTGACAAATGAATCTCATTATGTCAAATGTAAAAAGTAGTCTGCAGTGAGAGTTAACAGAAGTGATGTGAGCAAACCATGAGAGAGAAATCAGACTCATGTATCAGGCACAACAGTGTCATGTCTGAGTAATATTAACCTATTCATCCTTTTGTCAAACACCCTGAGGCATTAAGAGATGCTTTATCCACCACTTCTAATGACCTGGTTTTCTATCTGTCAACAAGCTAACACCAATAGCTTTCCTGTGATATCATGCAAGCTATGGCTTTATAGATTGGTCTTTTTTCCCCATTAAGATCCATCCCAAAATAGGGCCTAATTACACTTCACATCACAGGTCTTAGGAGTAAAACATGACTGACAAATAGTCCAGTGAGAAATGAACCAACTTCTGGGTGAGGAATACTCTGTTCTCAAAATACACTCAAAGTGTATTTCAATGTATCAAACAGGTCAGGCTCAGTTCCATCCCTTTCCTCCTTTTTTAACTTGGTTGCAGTGATTCACTATGACTGCTTAGCCCCCTGAGGCTTCATGTAGGCTGAAAATATTTATTGTAGTCAATGTCCTTATTTGTGGAGCCGCTTGCTAAAACAGGATGTTCACGATGAGTCATGGAGGATGAGCAGTAGAGGAGTAAACTGTGTGAGGGAGTTTCATTTCTGTGTGAATAAGCAAACCATATTGAAGCACTTTGAAGATACCAGGAAATGCAGGTAGTGATTTTAAAAAGGAAAACGACCTCTTGACCTTCACTGAAAGTCTAAACAGGACAAAGAAGACATATTCAGCAAATGACAACCAGAGTTCTCAACCAGAATTAATATTTGTGGATCAGTATTCGCAGAAATTACCAATACAGCAGAACTACTGACTAAGATGTATTTGATGAATGAACATGAGGCCTACAGAAACTGGTCCACCACATCCATAACTGGATCTCCAGGTTCTTGGATAAATTAGAGCAAATCTGAGCACCACTCTGTAATGTCCTCCACCACAGCAAGGCGTGTTGATATACCAGAAGTCACAGTAATAAGTTTTGAAATGATGAGAATCAATAAGAGAGTTAGAGGAACAGCCTCTAACTGGAGGAAAACGGTGGGAGTGGGTGATTTAGCATGACTGTGGGCAGAACAGGAAGTCAGGGGAGCTGAGAGAAGGCTGAAGGTCTAAAGTCTCTTATTTACGGTAAAATACCAGCAGAAATTTACTGTATCAATACTTTTTTATTTTTTTACAATGTATCACATGAATATTACACAAAGTCATAGACCTTACACATATTGCACAGCAGCTCAACCTGTTAAAGGTAACATTGTGCTTGAAGACCACATATGTCCTATAACTGAGGTGCCTCAGTTTCATCCTCCAAAACTAAAAGCAACTGATATTTCTTTCTTCCATCAGATGATTCAAAAATAATCCAGTCTTAACAAGTCATTCACCTGTAGATTTAGTCTCATTCAATTCATAGAACGGAATCTTATTTACATAATTTGTTGTAAGAACAATTACCAGTTCCTGAAAGTCACATGATGCTTAAATGTTGAACTAAATGTACATGATTATCTAAATGCTTTCTGAGACTGTCCAGGTGTCGATGACTTTTGGGTTAAAGTATCTGAAGACCTGTCAATATGCCTCCACGTCTGTCTCTAACTTTTCCTGCTTGGTGACATCATACAGTGACTTGCAAAAGTATGTCACTGTATCCCTTGAACTTTTACATATTTTGTCACATTACAACCACAAATCACATTACAAACCCAGTCATGGTCAATGCGGTGGGACAGGTGCAGGGCTGCTGGGGAGTTGGCCTTGTTTCATGCAACAGCAGAATAAATGATGTGATTTCTTTATGAAGCTTTTATCAGATTTTTTCAGAGCAGTGTATTTTAATATTAAATAACTATCATTTATGAGTAGAGTTCAGTTTCATATTTCATACGTGTGGATCTCTTTCTGTTTGCCACATTAAGAAAAAACATCTGCACCATCTAAATTTAAATCTATATGATGACATAAAACAACATGGAAAATCATTACATAGTTACACGCTGACTTTTTGGACATGCTCACTTCTTTCTGACATAATGTGTTGTTTGGTTTTCATAGCCCCCGTCTTTCTGCAAGGCTATTCCCATTACTGTGGCTCATTATAGGGCCTGAAGTGTGCTCCCGCTGAATACACTAAATTCAGAAGGGGAATTTAGCTGTAAAATATGAAGTTAATGAAGATTTTTGGTATGACATCTTTTCAGGGGTTACATGCTGTAGAAATATTATAAAAAGTGATAATGGATGGGTGTTCCTCTTCTCAGAAGCCAGAGTAGTTGCTAGTTTAGTGACTTTATCATTATATATTAAGCAACCTTTCAGACCCCCTCTATTTTTAAAAGCAACTAAATCTAGCAATTATTTTCTGTTACTCAAGACTTTGGCAACAGCATGTGAAAGCATCAGTCACTCTGCAGTGATTGAATGAGCAACAAGTCTTGCCTTGCAACAAACCCGGCCTGCAGTCACAGCACAGGGGACTCCCATTCCACTCCATCCATGTCCACATTGCAGATAAAAGACTTGTGCAAAGCCAGAAAAACGCTGTCTATAAATTCTCAAAATGCTCACTATTCCAACTCCTGACTGGTCAAAGTGCCGGTGTCTGAGTGAAATGATTTTACTTCTCAGATGTAAAATCTCAGACGTAAAATCGGGGCTGAGATGTAGACATGAACCAAGCTGTGGTGTTGTAATCAATAGCAAATTCCAACTGCAGTAGCCTCCCGTCAATCTAAAGAGGGCAGCACATGATTTTAGACCAAATGTTTCAAAACTAAACAGTTCTTTTGAAAAAAAAAAAAAAGTTGATTTGGGTTTAATTTTCTCTATATCAGCTAAATGTTTTGGAATATACTTTGGGTTTGGTTAATTTTCAGAAATTTTTCATAAAGTGTTATTTTTGCCTCATTTTTGGTCATTAACAGAAGCCTACCAACAATTTTGTCCAGGCTGTAGTTAAAACATCTCCCCAGCAGAAGGCCCCCCGGGGCCAATGGCACCAGTGGAGAGGCTGTGCATCAGGTGGCAATGGAAGTGACTGGAATAACTGGCTTCAATGATTTGAATGTGTGGTCCAATAAAGAGTTACAATACTTTGTTTTGTCTTTTTTATTTTAATCCTTTAGATCTTTTTATCTTAACTTGATTTGTTGTTTGTATTATTCTTTGTTAAAGTTAGATAAACACAATGTAGTAGCTAATAAAATATAACTCAGGCAAAAGCTTATTAACATTAAAAAGTTACTCCCAAAATTACAATTCCAAGATTCTGTAATATATTGAAACTTCTGAAAACTTTTATTTCCTTTTTATTCTGTTTCTTGCATTTTCTGCCGGTTCTGTTTACTACAAAAAAGTAAGATAAAACCATCGTCAAACAATAAAACAGATCATCATTGCATGCTTAAAGAAACCTCTTAGTCATGCAGTTTATTATTCTTTAGACAAATTTACTGTATCTTCATACACATTATTATTGTAATTGTGGGTATAAACTCATATCACTGTAAAAACTATTCTCTGAGTATGTAGGAAAGCACAGATACATGTGCATCATTAAAGAAGGAGTTGATATGCAGGTTTTTATCAAGGTCACTTCAGCTGTAGCTGCCTTCTGCTGCAGAGTTTGTGGATATTCTTGTTTGTTCATCTGCACACTTAAAGACACAACTAATAGAACATTTATGCTCATACAAGAACACATAATGTGCTGGTTTCTCTTTAAAGCACTTATGGACTCTCACCTGTGTGAGGCTGGTGTGTTTGGCTACATCCATTTGGTGTGGCTGCAGCAGCAATGTGAGTGCATTTGTGTCAAGTGCATTTTGTTTCAAATGAAGCAGAAAACCTACAAATACAGATTTACGTTTTTGTGATGTGAGAGTGCCCTCCTCCGCTCACAACGGAAACTGCTTCTTCAACACTATATATTAACTGATAATGGGTTTTGTCGTGCCCATAAAAGTCTTAATCTACATGTGTATCATGCAGCAAAAAAAAAAAAAAAGTTATCTCCAAACAAAGCTAAAAACATATCAGGTTTCATAAGAGCAACAAGGTAAAATGTCAGTTTCTTTCCTAATGAAGATATTAATTGGCTGCTGAAGAAAAAACAATGTAGTTTTTTTTCATGCTGTAGAGCCACAAAATGTCAAGTGGACAGATGCAGCTGTTTTTCTTTAAACTATTGTATGACATTAGCAGTTAGAAAGTAAGTTAAGTAAACACATAGATTCTAAAGCTAATTATAGAGAGAAAAGATTAAAATACTTTAATTAAAAATCCATAGACAAAAACCACCTGGTAACACCTCAAAGACAGATGACACCCAAGGGAGAACAATTAATTTATATACTGTATATATATGGCTGGATAGCTCAATAGATAAGGCATCAGTATATCACCCGAGAGGGCAGGGTTCGAATCCAGTCTGGGTCCTTAGGCAAGACCCTTCAAGCTACTGCCTACCTCATACCATGAGAGACACAAAAATGCATAACATGCCGGCTCAGACGTCGCCCGGCCAAACAAGGTCTGCGTCAGGTGTTGGGGAACCAGAGCACCTTGATGACAAATGGGCTACTGGAACAAGACGGAAATGGGCGAGAGATGAGAATGTGGATCTGTTGGAATGCTACTACTCAAGTAACCCTAATCAGAGAGGTTACATGCAAAGACTGGTGAAGGAATGGTTACTTCGACATCCCCAGTCAACACTAAGCGCTAAACAACTAGTAGCTCAGTGTTCCAACATCCGCAAACGGCAACTGCTATCACAACTTGAGATTGACGAGATACAACACAAATGCTACGGCAACCTGGATGCCAGTCAGGGGATACACGGCCCCATTGAGCGAATCAGAGCTGAACGAGACGGCTGCTGACCTGAGAGAGAAAATCATGACCCGAATGACAACCAGACCTCCTCGGCGCCAATTACAACGGCTGAGTGAAGTACCATCAGAGATCATTGAGAATGTGAATGCAGCATTGAGAACAATCCCTACCAACACCATAACAGAAACCAATGAGCTGATCTACAACTCAGCATCAGTGATCCTTGAGACACTTGGCTATAAGAGCAGCCATGAGACCCAATACCCACCATGGAAAAGACGGTTAGAGGCTAAAATCAAGGTATCAAGGAGGGAAGTGAGCCAACTGTCAGAGCTCCACAAGGGTACAATGAAAAGACCAGTACCCAGAAAGTACAGGCAGATGCCCATACCTGAAGCACTCGAAACTGCCAAACAGAGGCTCCAAGCCTTGGCCAGCCGCCTAAAGAGATACACAAGGGAGAATGAATCCAGAAGGATTAACCGGCTCTTCTCCACTCAACCAGCTAAGGTGTACTCTCAATGGCAGGGTAATAACAACAGAGTAGACCCACCAAGGCTGGAGACTGAACAATACTGGAAAGGCATATGGGAAAGGGAGGCGTCCCACAACAGCAATGCACAGTGGTTGATCTCTCTACGAGAGGACCATAATAACCTCCTCCCTGAGCAAGCCTTGGTAACCATCACTGTGACAGATGTCCAAGAAAGAGTCTCAGAGTGTCAGGCCCTGGACAGCACCAGGGCCTGACATGATCCATGCCTACTGGCTAAAGAAACTCACTGCCCTCCATGAGCGACTGGCAGACCAAATGAACCAGCTGCTACAAAGTGGGACGCCCTTCAGTTAACCCTGAATGGTTAACTGAAGGGCGGACAATCCTAATCCAGAAGGATCCATCAAAGGGTCCAGTCCCACCCAACTACCGACCAATAACCTGCCTCTCCACAACATGGAAGCTCATGTCAGGCATCATAGCGGCCAAGATAAGCAAACACATGGATAAATACATGAGCACGGCACAGAAAGGTATCGGTGTAAATAGCAGAGGAGCCAAACACCAACTCCTCGTAGACCGCACAGTTGCCCGAGACTGCAAAACCCGACACACCAACCTGTGCATGGCTTGGATTGTTTACAAGAAAGCCTATGACTCAATGCCGCATACTTGGATCATTGAATGCTTAGAGATGTATAACATCAACAGGACTCTGAGAGCCTTCATTGCAAACTCGATGAAGCTGTGGAAAACCACCCTTGAAGCCAACTGCAAACCACTTGCACAAGTGTCCATCAAATGTGGCATATACCAAGGAGATGCTCTGTCCCCGCTACTGTTCTGCATAGGCCTGAACCCCCTCAGCCAAATTATCAACAAGACTGGCTACGGATACCGACTCAAAAATGGGGCCAACATCAGCCACCTTCTCTACATGGATGACATCAAGCTGTATGCCAAGAGTGAGCGAGACATCGACTCACTGATCCACACCACCAGGATCTACAGCACGGACATTGGGATGTCATTCGGACTAGAGAAGTGTGGTCGGCTGATCACAAAGAGGGGGAAGGTCATCCGCACAGAAGGGGTCTCACTCCCAGAAGGAACAATAGCAGACATAGAGGACAGTTACAAGTACCTAGGTATACCACAAGCAAATGGCAACCTTGATGAGGTCACAAGGAAAGGAGCCACAGCTAAATACCTCCAACGAATAAGGCAAGTCCTGAGAAGCCAGCTCAATGGCAAGAACAAAATCCGCGCAATAAACAGCTATGCCCTGCCAGTAATCAGATACCCTGCTGGAATAATTAGCTGGCCAAAGGAGGAGATAAAAGCCACTGATATTAAGACTAGAAAACTACTAACAATGCATGGAGGATTCCATCCCAAATCCAGCACCCTGAGACTGTACACGAGCCGCAAGGAAGGAGGCAGAGGACTAGTGAGTGTGAGAACCACAGTCCAGGACGAAACAACTAAGATCCATAAATACATCAGGGACAAAGCCCCAACAGACAATGTGCTCAGTGAATATCTCAGACAACAGGGAACGGAGGTTGAGGTGCCAGAGATACCATCATGGCAGGACAAGCCCCT